>NC_092418.1:57814556-58439797 GCF_040894005.1 Engystomops pustulosus | reverse complement strand
AACAGAGATAATCACGATCTTAGCTCTTTTAGCAAGAAATGCATGGAAAACAGTGTGCGTCTTATCATTGAGGTTGTCTTGTTAGGAAAATGAGTTAGGAGACGAAATAACGGTGTTTCTACATTAAGTTAGTGTGTCTCTTTTAGATCAGAGTTGAATAGCCCCCTAGCTGATTCAGCAACAGAGATAATCACGATCTTAGCTCTTTTAGCAAGAAATGCATGGAAAACAGTGTTCGTCTTATCATTGAGGTTGTCTTGTTAGGAAAATGAGTTAAGAGACAAAATAACGGTGTTTCTACATTAAGTTAGTGTGTCTCTTTTAGATCGGAGTTGAATAGCCCCCTAGCTCATTCAGCAACAGAGATAATCACGATCTTAGCTCTTTTAGCAAGAAATGCATGGAAAACAGTGTGCGTCTTATCATTGAGGTTGTCTTGTTAGGAAAATGAGTTAGGAGAAAAAATAACGGTGTTTCTACATTAAGTTAGTGTGTCTCTTTTAGATCGGAGTTGAATTAGCCCCCTAGCTCATTCAGCAACAGATATAATCACGATCTTAGCTCTTTTAGCAAGAAATGCATGGAAAACAGTGTGCGTCTTATCATCGAGGTTGTCTTGTTAGGAAAATGAGTTAGGAGACAAAATAACGGTGTTTCTACATTAAGTTAGTGTGTCTCTTTTAGATCGGAGTTAAATTAGCCCCCTAGCTCATTCAGCAACAGAGATAATCACGATCTTAGCTCTTTTAGCAAGAAATGCATGGAAAACAGTGTGCGTCTTATCATTGAGGTTGTCTTGTTAGGAAAATGAGTTAGGAGACAAAATAACGGTGTTTCTACATTAAGTTAGTGTGTCTCTTTTAGATCGGAGTTGAATTAGCCCCCTAGCTCATTCAGCAACAGAGATAATCACGATCTTAGTTCTTTTAGCAAGAAATGCATGGAAAACAGTGTTCGTCTTATCATTGAGGTTGTCTTGTTAGGAAAATGAGTTAGGAGACAAAATAACGGTGTTTCTACATTAAGCTAGTGTGTCTCTTTTAGATCGGAGTTGAATAGCCCCCTAGCTCATTCAGCAACAGAGATAGTCACGATCTTAGCTCTTTTAGCAAGAAATGCATGGAAAACAGTGTGCGTCTTATCATTGAGGTTGTCTTGTTAGGAAAATGAGTTAGGAGACAAAATAACGGTGTTTCTACATTAAGTTAGTGTGTCTCTTTTAGATCGGAGTTGAATAGCCCCCTAGCTCATTCAGCAACAGAGATAATCACGATCTTAGCTCTTTTAGCAAGAAATGCATGGAAAACAGTGTGCGTCTTATCATTGAGGTTGTCTTGTTAGGAAAATGAGTTAGGAGAAAAAATAACGGTGTTTCTACATTAAGTTAGTGTGTCTCTTTTAGATCGGAGTTGAATTAGCCCCCTAGCTCATTCAGCAACAGAGATAATCACGATCTTAGCTCTTTTAGCAAGAAATGCATGGAAAACAGTGTGCGTCTTATCATTGAGGTTGTCTTGTTAGGAAAATGAGTAAGGAGACAAAATAACGGTGTTTCTACATTAAGTTAGTGTGTCTCTTTTAGATTGGAGTTAAATTAGCCCCCTAGCTCATTCAGCAACAGAGATAATCACGATCTTAGCTCTTTTAGCAAGAAATGCATGGAAAACAGTGTGCGTCTTATCATTGAGGTTGTCTTGTTAGGAAAATGAGTTAGGAGACAAAATAACGGTGTTTCTACATTAAGTTAGTGTGTCTCTTTTAGATCGGAGTTGAATTAGCCCCCTAGCTCATTCAGCAACAGAGATAATCACGATCTTAGTTCTTTTAGCAAGAAATGCATGGAAAACAGTGTGCGTCTTATCATTGAGGTTGTCTTGTTAGGAAAATGAGTTAGGAGACAAAATAACGGTGTTTCTACATTAAGTTAGTGTGTCTCTTTTAGATCGGAGTTTAATTAGCTCCCTAGCTCATTCAGCAACAGAGATAATCACGATCTTAGCTCTTTTAGCAAGAAATGCATGGAAAACAGTGTGCGTCTTATCATTGAGGTTGTCTTGTTAGGAAAATGAGTTAGGAGACAAAATAACGGTGTTTCTACATTAAGTTAGTGTGTCTCTTTTAGATCAGAGTTGAATAGCCCCCTAGCTGATTCAGCAACAGAGATAATCACGATCTTAGCTCTTTTAGCAATAAATGCATGGAAAACAGTGTTCGTCTTATCATTGAGGTTGTCTTGTTAGGAAAATGAGTTAAGAGACAAAATAACGGTGTTTCTACATTAAGTTAGTGTGTCTCTTTTAGATCGGAGTTGAATAGCCCCCTAGCTCATTCAGCAACAGAGATAATCACGATCTTAGCTCTTTTAGCAAGAAATGCATGGAAAACAGTGTGCGTCTTATCATTGAGGTTGTCTTGTTAGGAAAATGAGTTAGGAGAAAAAATAACGGTGTTTCTACATTAAGTTAGTGTGTCTCTTTTAGATCGGAGTTGAATTAGCCCCCTAGCTCATTCAGCAACAGATATAATCACGATCTTAGCTCTTTTAGCAAGAAATGCATGGAAAACAGTGTGCGTCTTATCATCGAGGTTGTCTTGTTAGGAAAATGAGTTAGGAGACAAAATAACGGTGTTTCTACATTAAGTTAGTGTGTCTCTTTTAGATCGGAGTTAAATTAGCCCCCTAGCTCATTCAGCAACAGAGATAATCACGATCTTAGCTCTTTTAGCAAGAAATGCATGGAAAACAGTGTGCGTCTTATCATTGAGGTTGTCTTGTTAGGAAAATGAGTTAGGAGACAAAATAACGGTGTTTCTACATTAAGTTAGTGTGTCTCTTTTAGATCGGAGTTTAATTAGCTCCCTAGCTCATTCAGCAACAGAGATAATCACGATCTTAGCTCTTTTAGCAAGAAATGCATGGAAAACAGTGTGCGTCTTATCATTGAGGTTGTCTTGTTAGGAAAATGAGTTAGGAGACAAAATAACGGTGTTTCTACATTAAGTTAGTGTGTCTCTTTTAGATCAGAGTTGAATAGCCCCCTAGCTGATTCAGCAACAGAGATAATCACGATCTTAGCTCTTTTAGCAAGAAATGCATGGAAAACAGTGTTCGTCTTATCATTGAGGTTGTCTTGTTAGGAAAATGAGTTAAGAGACAAAATAACGGTGTTTCTACATTAAGTTAGTGTGTCTCTTTTAGATCGGAGTTGAATAGCCCCCTAGCTCATTCAGCGACAGAGATAATCACGATCTTAGCTCTTTTAGCAAGAAATGCATGGAAAACAGTGTGCGTCTTATCATTGAGGTTGTCTTGTTAGGAAAATGAGTTAGGAGAAAAAATAACGGTGTTTCTACATTAAGTTAGTGTGTCTCTTTTAGATCGGAGTTGAATTAGCCCCCTAGCTCATTCAGCAACAGATATAATCACGATCTTAGCTCTTTTAGCAAGAAATGCATGGAAAACAGTGTGCGTCTTATCATCGAGGTTGTCTTGTTAGGAAAATGAGTTAGGAGACAAAATAACGGTGTTTCTACATTAAGTTAGTGTGTCTCTTTTAGATCAGAGTTGAATAGCCCCCTAGCTGATTCAGCAACAGAGATAATCACGATCTTAGCTCTTTTAGCAAGAAATGCATGGAAAACAGTGTTCGTCTTATCATTGAGGTTGTCTTGTTAGGAAAATGAGTTAAGAGACAAAATAACGGTGTTTCTACATTAAGTTAGTGTGTCTCTTTTAGATCGGAGTTGAATAGCCCCCTAGCTCATTCAGCAACAGAGATAATCACGATCTTAGCTCTTTTAGCAAGAAATGCATGGAAAACAGTGTGCGTCTTATCATTGAGGTTGTCTTGTTAGGAAAATGAGTTAGGAGAAAAAATAACGGTGTTTCTACATTAAGTTAGTGTGTCTCTTTTAGATCGGAGTTGAATTAGCCCCCTAGCTCATTCAGCAACAGAGATAATCACGATCTTAGTTCTTTTAGCAAGAAATGCATGGAAAACAGTGTGCGTCTTATCATTGAGGTTGTCTTGTTAGGAAAATGAGTTAGGAGAAAAAATAACGGTGTTTCTACATTAAGTTAGTGTGTCTCTTTTAGATCGGAGTTGAATTAGCCCCCTAGCTCATTCAGCAACAGAGATAATCACGATCTTAGTTCTTTTAGCAAGAAATGCATGGAAAACAGTGTGCGTCTTATCATTGAGGTTGTCTTGTTAGGAAAATGAGTTAGGAGACAAAATAACGGTGTTTCTACATTAAGTTAGTGTGTCTCTTTTAGATCGGAGTTGAATAGCCCCCTAGCTCATTCAGCAACAGAGATAATTACGATCTTAGCTCTTTTAGCAAGAAATGCATGGAAAACAGTGTTCGTCTTATCATTGAGGTTGTCTTGTTAGGAAAATGAGTTAGGAGACAAAATAACCGTGTTTCTACATTAAGTTAGTGTGTCTCTTTTAGATCGGAGTTTAATTAGCTCCCTAGCTCATTCAGCAACAGAGATAATCACGATCTTAGCTCTTTTAGCAAGAAATGCATGGAAAACAGTGTGCGTCTTATCATTGAGGTTGTCTTGTTAGGAAAATGAGTTAGGAGACAAAATAACGGTGTTTCTACATTAAGTTAGTGTGTCTCTTTTAGATCAGAGTTGAATAGCCCCCTAGCTGATTCAGCAACAGAGATAATCACGATCTTAGCTCTTTTAGCAAGAAATGCATGGAAAACAGTGTTCGTCTTATCATTGAGGTTGTCTTGTTAGGAAAATGAGTTAAGAGACAAAATAACGGTGTTTCTACATTAAGTTAGTGTGTCTCTTTTAGATCGGAGTTGAATAGCCCCCTAGCTCATTCAGCAACAGAGATAATCACGATCTTAGCTCTTTTAGCAAGAAATGCATGGAAAACAGTGTGCGTCTTATCATTGAGGTTGTCTTGTTAGGAAAATGAGTTAGGAGAAAAAATAACGGTGTTTCTACATTAA
The DNA here is from genome assembly GCF_040894005.1 of Engystomops pustulosus. NCBI lineage: Eukaryota > Metazoa > Chordata > Amphibia > Anura > Leptodactylidae > Engystomops > Engystomops pustulosus. The sequence continues at coordinate 58,434,823 of NC_092418.1, read as the reverse complement.
GTTAGTGTGTCTCTTTTAGATCGGAGTTGAATTAGCCCCCTAGCTCATTCAGCAACAGATATAATCACGATCTTAGCTCTTTTAGCAAGAAATGCATGGAAAACAGTGTGCGTCTTATCATCGAGGTTGTCTTGTTAGGAAAATGAGTTAGGAGACAAAATAACGGTGTTTCTACATTAAGTTAGTGTGTCTCTTTTAGATCGGAGTTAAATTAGCCCCCTAGCTCATTCAGCAACAGAGATAATCACGATCTTAGCTCTTTTAGCAAGAAATGCATGGAAAACAGTGTGCGTCTTATCATTGAGGTTGTCTTGTTAGGAAAATGAGTTAGGAGACAAAATAACGGTGTTTCTACATTAAGTTAGTGTGTCTCTTTTAGATCGGAGTTGAATTAGCCCCCTAGCTCATTCAGCAACAGAGATAATCACGATCTTAGCTCTTTTAGCAAGAAATGCATGGAAAACAGTGTGCGTCTTATCATTGAGGTTGTCTTGTTAGGAAAATGAGTAAGGAGACAAAATAACGGTGTTTCTACATTAAGTTAGTGTGTCTCTTTTAGATTGGAGTTAAATTAGCCCCCTAGCTCATTCAGCAACAGAGATAATCACGATCTTAGCTCTTTTAGCAAGAAATGCATGGAAAACAGTGTGCGTCTTATCATTGAGGTTGTCTTGTTAGGAAAATGAGTTAGGAGACAAAATAACGGTGTTTCTACATTAAGTTAGTGTGTCTCTTTTAGATCGGAGTTGAATTAGCCCCCTAGCTCATTCAGCAACAGAGATAATCACGATCTTAGTTCTTTTAGCAAGAAATGCATGGAAAACAGTGTGCGTCTTATCATTGAGGTTGTCTTGTTAGGAAAATGAGTTAGGAGACAAAATAACGGTGTTTCTACATTAAGTTAGTGTGTCTCTTTTAGATCGGAGTTTAATTAGCTCCCTAGCTCATTCAGCAACAGAGATAATCACGATCTTAGCTCTTTTAGCAAGAAATGCATGGAAAACAGTGTGCGTCTTATCATTGAGGTTGTCTTGTTAGGAAAATGAGTTAGGAGACAAAATAACGGTGTTTCTACATTAAGTTAGTGTGTCTCTTTTAGATCAGAGTTGAATAGCCCCCTAGCTGATTCAGCAACAGAGATAATCACGATCTTAGCTCTTTTAGCAAGAAATGCATGGAAAACAGTGTTCGTCTTATCATTGAGGTTGTCTTGTTAGGAAAATGAGTTAAGAGACAAAATAACGGTGTTTCTACATTAAGTTAGTGTGTCTCTTTTAGATCGGAGTTGAATAGCCCCCTAGCTCATTCAGCAACAGAGATAATCACGATCTTAGCTCTTTTAGCAAGAAATGCATGGAAAACAGTGTGCGTCTTATCATTGAGGTTGTCTTGTTAGGAAAATGAGTTAGGAGAAAAAATAACGGTGTTTCTACATTAAGTTAGTGTGTCTCTTTTAGATCGGAGTTGAATTAGCCCCCTAGCTCATTCAGCAACAGATATAATCACGATCTTAGCTCTTTTAGCAAGAAATGCATGGAAAACAGTGTGCGTCTTATCATCGAGGTTGTCTTGTTAGGAAAATGAGTTAGGAGACAAAATAACGGTGTTTCTACATTAAGTTAGTGTGTCTCTTTTAGATCGGAGTTAAATTAGCCCCCTAGCTCATTCAGCAACAGAGATAATCACGATCTTAGCTCTTTTAGCAAGAAATGCATGGAAAACAGTGTGCGTCTTATCATTGAGGTTGTCTTGTTAGGAAAATGAGTTAGGAGACAAAATAACGGTGTTTCTACATTAAGTTAGTGTGTCTCTTTTAGATCGGAGTTTAATTAGCTCCCTAGCTCATTCAGCAACAGAGATAATCACGATCTTAGCTCTTTTAGCAAGAAATGCATGGAAAACAGTGTGCGTCTTATCATTGAGGTTGTCTTGTTAGGAAAATGAGTTAGGAGACAAAATAACGGTGTTTCTACATTAAGTTAGTGTGTCTCTTTTAGATCAGAGTTGAATAGCCCCCTAGCTGATTCAGCAACAGAGATAATCACGATCTTAGCTCTTTTAGCAAGAAATGCATGGAAAACAGTGTTCGTCTTATCATTGAGGTTGTCTTGTTAGGAAAATGAGTTAAGAGACAAAATAACGGTGTTTCTACATTAAGTTAGTGTGTCTCTTTTAGATCGGAGTTGAATAGCCCCCTAGCTCATTCAGCAACAGAGATAATCACGATCTTAGCTCTTTTAGCAAGAAATGCATGGAAAACAGTGTGCGTCTTATCATTGAGGTTGTCTTGTTAGGAAAATGAGTTAGGAGAAAAAATAACGGTGTTTCTACATTAAGTTAGTGTGTCTCTTTTAGATCGGAGTTGAATTAGCCCCCTAGCTCATTCAGCAACAGATATAATCACGATCTTAGCTCTTTTAGCAAGAAATGCATGGAAAACAGTGTGCGTCTTATCATCGAGGTTGTCTTGTTAGGAAAATGAGTTAGGAGACAAAATAACGGTGTTTCTACATTAAGTTAGTGTGTCTCTTTTAGATCAGAGTTGAATAGCCCCCTAGCTGATTCAGCAACAGAGATAATCACGATCTTAGCTCTTTTAGCAAGAAATGCATGGAAAACAGTGTTCGTCTTATCATTGAGGTTGTCTTGTTAGGAAAATGAGTTAAGAGACAAAATAACGGTGTTTCTACATTAAGTTAGTGTGTCTCTTTTAGATCGGAGTTGAATTGCCCCCTAGCTCATTCAGCAACAGAGATAATCACGATCTTAGCTCTTTTAGCAAGAAATGCATGGAAAACAGTGTGCGTCTTATCATTGAGGTTGTCTTGTTAGGAAAATGAGTTAGGAGAAAAAATAACGGTGTTTCTACATTAAGTTAGTGTGTCTCTTTTAGATCGGAGTTGAATTAGCCCCCTAGCTCATTCAGCAACAGATATAATCACGATCTTAGCTCTTTTAGCAAGAAATGCATGGAAAACAGTGTGCGTCTTATCATCGAGGTTGTCTTGTTAGGAAAATGAGTTAGGAGACAAAATAACGGTGTTTCTACATTAAGTTAGTGTGTCTCTTTTAGATCGGAGTTAAATTAGCCCCCTAGCTCATTCAGCAACAGAGATAATCACGATCTTAGCTCTTTTAGCAAGAAATGCATGGAAAACAGTGTGCGTCTTATCATTGAGGTTGTCTTGTTAGGAAAATGAGTTAGGAGACAAAATAACGGTGTTTCTACATTAAGTTAGTGTGTCTCTTTTAGATCGGAGTTGAATTAGCCCCCTAGCTCATTCAGCAACAGAGATAATCACGATCTTAGTTCTTTTAGCAAGAAATGCATGGAAAACAGTGTGCGTCTTATCATTGAGGTTGTCTTGTTAGGAAAATGAGTTAGGAGACAAAATAACGGTGTTTCTACATTAAGTTAGTGTGTCTCTTTTAGATCGGAGTTGAATAGCCCCCTAGCTCATTCAGCAACAGAGATAATTACGATCTTAGCTCTTTTAGCAAGAAATGCATGGAAAACAGTGTTCGTCTTATCATTGAGGTTGTCTTGTTAGGAAAATGAGTTAGGAGACAAAATAACCGTGTTTCTACATTAAGTTAGTGTGTCTCTTTTAGATCAGAGTTTAATTAGCTCCCTAGCTCATTCAGCAACAGAGATAATCACGATCTTAGCTCTTTTAGCAAGAAATGCATGGAAAACAGTGTGCGTCTTATCATTGAGGTTGTCTTGTTAGGAAAATGAGTTAGGAGACAAAATAACGGTGTTTCTACATTAAGTTAGTGTGTCTCTTTTAGATCAGAGTTGAATAGCCCCCTAGCTGATTCAGCAACAGAGATAATCACGATCTTAGCTCTTTTAGCAAGAAATGCATGGAAAACAGTGTTCGTCTTATCATTGAGGTTGTCTTGTTAGGAAAATGAGTTAAGAGACAAAATAACGGTGTTTCTACATTAAGTTAGTGTGTCTCTTTTAGAACGGAGTTGAATAGCCCCCTAGCTCATTCAGCAACAGAGATAATCACGATCTTAGCTCTTTTAGCAAGAAATGCATGGAAAACAGTGTGCGTCTTATCATTGAGGTTGTCTTGTTAGGAAAATGAGTTAGGAGAAAAAATAACGGTGTTTCTACATTAAGTTAGTGTGTCTCTTTTAGATCGGAGTTGAATTAGCCCCCTAGCTCATTCAGCAACAGATATAATCACGATCTTAGCTCTTTTAGCAAGAAATGCATGGAAAACAGTGTGCGTCTTATCATCGAGGTTGTCTTGTTAGGAAAATGAGTTAGGAGACAAAATAACGGTGTTTCTACATTAAGTTAGTGTGTCTCTTTTAGATCGGAGTTAAATTAGCCCCCTAGCTCATTCAGCAACAGAGATAATCACGATCTTAGCTCTTTTAGCAAGAAATGCATGGAAAACAGTGTGCGTCTTATCATTGAGGTTGTCTTGTTAGGAAAATGAGTTAGGAGACAAAATAACGGTGTTTCTACATTAAGTTAGTGTGTCTCTTTTAGATCGGAGTTGAATTAGCCCCCTAGCTCATTCAGCAACAGAGATAATCACGATCTTAGTTCTTTTAGCAAGAAATGCATGGAAAACAGTGTGCGTCTTATCATTGAGGTTGTCTTGTTAGGAAAATGAGTTAGGAGACAAAATAACGGTGTTTCTACATTAAGTTAGTGTGTCTCTTTTAGATCGGAGTTGAATAGCCCCCTAGCTCATTCAGCAACAGAGATAATTACGATCTTAGCTCTTTTAGCAAGAAATGCATGGAAAACAGTGTTCGTCTTATCATTGAGGTTGTCTTGTTAGGAAAATGAGTTAGGAGACAAAATAACCGTGTTTCTACATTAAGTTAGTGTGTCTCTTTTAGATCAGAGTTTAATTAGCTCCCTAGCTCATTCAGCAACAGAGATAATCACGATCTTAGCTCTTTTAGCAAGAAATGCATGGAAAACAGTGTGCGTCTTATCATTGAGGTTGTCTTGTTAGGAAAATGAGTTAGGAGACAAAATAACGGTGTTTCTACATTAAGTTAGTGTGTCTCTTTTAGATCAGAGTTGAATAGCCCCCTAGCTCATTCAGCAACAGAGATAATCACGATCTTAGCTCTTTTAGCAAGAAATGCATGGAAAACAGTGTTCGTCTTATCATTGAGGTTGTCTTGTTAGGAAAATGAGTTAAGAGACAAAATAACGGTGTTTCAACATTAAGTTAGTGTGTCTCTTTTAGATCGGAGTTGAATAGCCCCCTAGCTCATTCAGCAACAGAGATAATCACGATCTTAGCTCTTTTAGCAAGAAATGCATGGAAAACAGTGTGCGTCTTATCATTGAGGTTGTCTTGTTAGGAAAATGAGTTAGGAGAAAAAATAACGGTGTTTCTACATTAAGTTAGTGTGTCTCTTTTAGATCGGAGTTGAATTAGCCCCCTAGCTCATTCAGCAACAGATATAATCACGATCTTAGCTCTTTTAGCAAGAAATGCATGGAAAACAGTGTGCGTCTTATCATCGAGGTTGTCTTGTTAGGAAAATGAGTTAGGAGACAAAATAACGGTGTTTCTACATTAAGTTAGTGTGTCTCTTTTAGATCGGAGTTAAATTAGCCCCCTAGCTCATTCAGCAACAGAGATAATCACGATCTTAGCTCTTTTAGCAAGAAATGCATGGAAAACAGTGTGCGTCTTATCATTGAGGTTGTCTTGTTAGGAAAATGAGTTAGGAGACAAAATAACGGTGTTTCTACATTAAGTTAGTGTGTCTCTTTTAGATCGGAGTTGAATAGCCCCCTAGCTCATTCAGCAACAGAGATAATCACGATCTTAGCTCTTTTAGCAAGAAATGCATGGAAAACAGTGTGCGTCTTATCATTGAGGTTGTCTTGTTAGGAAAATGAGTTAGGAGAAAAAATAACGGTGTTTCTACATTAAGTTAGTGTGTCTCTTTTAGATCGGAGTTGAATTAGCCCCCTAGCTCATTCAGCAACAGATATAATCACGATCTTAGCTCTTTTAGCAAGAAATGCATGGAAAACAGTGTGCGTCTTATCATCGAGGTTGTCTTGTTAGGAAAATGAGTTAGGAGACAAAATAACGGTGTTTCTACATTAAGTTAGTGTGTCTCTTTTAGATCGGAGTTAAATTAGCCCCCTAGCTCATTCAGCAACAGAGATAATCACGATCTTAGCTCTTTTAGCAAGAAATGCATGGAAAACAGTGTGCGTCTTATCATTGAGGTTGTCTTGTTAGGAAAATGAGTTAGGAGACAAAATAACGGTGTTTCTACATTAAGTTAGTGTGTCTCTTTTAGATCGGAGTTGAATTAGCCCCCTAGCTCATTCAGCAACAGAGATAATCACGATCTTAGCTCTTTTAGCAAGAAATGCATGGAAAACAGTGTGCGTCTTATCATTGAGGTTGTCTTGTTAGGAAAATGAGTTAGGAGACAAAATAACGGTGTTTCTACATTAAGCTAGTGTGTCTCTTTTAGATCGGAGTTGAATAGCCCCCTAGCTCATTCAGCAACAGAGATAATCACGATCTTAGCTCTTTTAGCAAGAAATGCATGGAAAACAGTGTGCGTCTTATCATTGAGGTTGTCTTGTTAGGAAAATGAGTTAGGAGACAAAATAACGGTGTTTCTACATTAAGTTAGTGTGTCTCTTTTAGATCGGAGTTGAATAGCCCCCTAGCTCATTCAGCAACAGAGATAATCACGATCTTAGCTCTTTTAGCAAGAAATGCATGGAAAACAGTGTTCGTCTTATCATTGAGGTTGTCTTGTTAGGAAAATGAGTTAAGAGACAAAATAACGGTGTTTCTACATTAAGTTAGTGTGTCTCTTTTAGATCGGAGTTGAATAGCCCCCTAGCTCATTCAGCAACAGAGATAATCACGATCTTAGCTCTTTTAGCAAGAAATGCATGGAAAACAGTGTGCGTCTTATCATCGAGGTTGTCTTGTTAGGAAAATGAGTTAGGAGACAAAATAACGGTGTTTCTACATTAAGTTAGTGTGTCTCTTTTAGATCGGAGTTAAATTAGCCCCCTAGCTGATTCAGCAACAGAGATAATCACGATCTTAGCTCTTTTAGCAAGAAATGCATGGAAAACAGTGTGCGTCTTATCATTGAGGTTGTCTTGTTAGGAAAATGAGTTAGGAGACAAAATAACGGTGTTTCTACATTAAGTTAGTGTGTCTCTTTTAGATCGGAGTTTAATTAGCTCCCTAGCTCATTCAGCAACAGAGATAATCACGATCTTAGCTCTTTTAGCAAGAAATGCATGGAAAACAGTGTGCGTCTTATCATTGAGGTTGTCTTGTTAGGAAAATGAGTTAGGAGACAAAATAACGGTGTTTCTACATTAAGTTAGTGTGTCTCTTTTAGATCAGAGTTGAATAGCCCCCTAGCTGATTCAGCAACAGAGATAATCACGATCTTAGCTCTTTTAGCAAGAAATGCATGGAAAACAGTGTTCGTCTTATCATTGAGGTTGTCTTGTTAGGAAAATGAGTTAAGAGACAAAATAACGGTGTTTCTACATTAAGTTAGTGTGTCTCTTTTAGATCGGAGTTGAATAGCCCCCTAGCTCATTCAGCAACAGAGATAATCACGATCTTAGCTCTTTTAGCAAGAAATGCATGGAAAACAGTGTGCGTCTTATCATTGAGGTTGTCTTGTTAGGAAAATGAGTTAGGAGAAAAAATAACGGTGTTTCTACATTAAGTTAGTGTGTCTCTTTTAGATCGGAGTTGAATTAGCCCCCTAGCTCATTCAGCAACAGATATAATCACGATCTTAGCTCTTTTAGCAAGAAATGCATGGAAAACAGTGTGCGTCTTATCATTGAGGTTGTCTTGTTAGGAAAATGAGTTAGGAGAAAAAATAACGGTGTTTCTACATTAAGTTAGTGTGTCTCTTTTAGATCGGAGTTGAATTAGCCCCCTAGCTCATTCAGCAACAGATATAATCACGATCTTAGCTCTTTTAGCAAGAAATGCATGGAAAACAGTGTGCGTCTTATCATCGAGGTTGTCTTGTTAGGAAAATGAGTTAGGAGACAAAATAACGGTGTTTCTACATTAAGTTAGTGTGTCTCTTTTAGATCAGAGTTGAATAGCCCCCTAGCTGATTCAGCAACAGAGATAATCACGATCTTAGCTCTTTTAGCAAGAAATGCATGGAAAACAGTGTTCGTCTTATCATTGAGGTTGTCTTGTTAGGAAAATGAGTTAAGAGACAAAATAACGGTGTTTCTACATTAAGTTAGTGTGTCTCTTTTAGATCGGAGTTGAATTAGCCCCCTAGCTCATTCAGCAACAGAGATAATCACGATCTTAGTTCTTTTAGCAAGAAATGCATGGAAAACAGTGTGCGTCTTATCATTGAGGTTGTCTTGTTAGGAAAATGAGTTAGGAGACAAAATAACGGTGTTTCTACATTAAGTTAGTGTGTCTCTTTTAGATCGGAGTTGAATAGCCCCCTAGCTCATTCAGCAACAGAGATAATTACGATCTTAGCTCTTTTAGCAAGAAATGCATGGAAAACAGTGTTCGTCTTATCATTGAGGTTGTCTTGTTAGGAAAATGAGTTAGGAGACAAAATAACCGTGTTTCTACATTAAGTTAGTGTGTCTCTTTTAGATCGGAGTTTAATTAGCTCCCTAGCTCATTCAGCAACAGAGATAATCACGATCTTAGCTCTTTTAGCAAGAAATGCATGGAAAACAGTGTGCGTCTTATCATTGAGGTTGTCTTGTTAGGAAAATGAGTTAGGAGACAAAATAACGGTGTTTCTACATTAAGTTAGTGTGTCTCTTTTAGATCAGAGTTGAATAGCCCCCTAGCTGATTCAGCAACAGAGATAATCACGATCTTAGCTCTTTTAGCAAGAAATGCATGGAAAACAGTGTTCGTCTTATCATTGAGGTTGTCTTGTTAGGAAAATGAGTTAAGAGACAAAATAACGGTGTTTCTACATTAAGTTAGTGTGTCTCTTTTAGATCGGAGTTGAATAGCCCCCTAGCTCATTCAGCAACAGAGATAATCACGATCTTAGCTCTTTTAGCAAGAAATGCATGGAAAACAGTGTGCGTCTTATCATTGAGGTTGTCTTGTTAGGAAAATGAGTTAGGAGAAAAAATAACGGTGTTTCTACATTAAGTTAGTGTGTCTCTTTTAGATCGGAGTTGAATTAGCCCCCTAGCTCATTCAGCAACAGATATAATCACGATCTTAGCTCTTTTAGCAAGAAATGCATGGAAAACAGTGTGCGTCTTATCATCGAGGTTGTCTTGTTAGGAAAATGAGTTAGGAGACAAAATAACGGTGTTTCTACATTAAGTTAGTGTGTCTCTTTTAGATCGGAGTTAAATTAGCCCCCTAGCTCATTCAGCAACAGAGATAATCACGATCTTAGCTCTTTTAGCAAGAAATGCATGGAAAACAGTGTGCGTCTTATCATTGAGGTTGTCTTGTTAGGAAAATGAGTTAGGAGACAAAATAACGGTGTTTCTACATTAAGTTAGTGTGTCTCTTTTAGATCGGAGTTGAATAGCCCCCTAGCTCATTCAGCAACAGAGATAATCACGATCTTAGCTCTTTTAGCAAGAAATGCATGGAAAACAGTGTGCGTCTTATCATTGAGGTTGTCTTGTTAGGAAAATGAGTTAGGAGAAAAAATAACGGTGTTTCTACATTAAGTTAGTGTGTCTCTTTTAGATCGGAGTTGAATTAGCCCCCTAGCTCATTCAGCAACAGATATAATCACGATCTTAGCTCTTTTAGCAAGAAATGCATGGAAAACAGTGTGCGTCTTATCATCGAGGTTGTCTTGTTAGGAAAATGAGTTAGGAGACAAAATAACGGTGTTTCTACATTAAGTTAGTGTGTCTCTTTTAGATCGGAGTTAAATTAGCCCCCTAGCTCATTCAGCAACAGAGATAATCACGATCTTAGCTCTTTTAGCAAGAAATGCATGGAAAACAGTGTGCGTCTTATCATTGAGGTTGTCTTGTTAGGAAAATGAGTTAGGAGACAAAATAACGGTGTTTCTACATTAAGTTAGTGTGTCTCTTTTAGATCGGAGTTGAATTAGCCCCCTAGCTCATTCAGCAACAGAGATAATCACGATCTTAGTTCTTTTAGCAAGAAATGCATGGAAAACAGTGTTCGTCTTATCATTGAGGTTGTCTTGTTAGGAAAATGAGTTAGGAGACAAAATAACGGTGTTTCTACATTAAGCTAGTGTGTCTCTTTTAGATCGGAGTTGAATAGCCCCCTAGCTCATTCAGCAACAGAGATAATCACGATCTTAGCTCTTTTAGCAAGAAATGCATGGAAAACAGTGTGCGTCTTATCATTGAGGTTGTCTTGTTAGGAAAATGAGTTAGGAGACAAAATAACGGTGTTTCTACATTAAGTTAGTGTGTCTCTTTTAGATCGGAGTTGAATAGCCCCCTAGCTCATTCAGCAACAGAGATAATCACGATCTTAGCTCTTTTAGCAAGAAATGCATGGAAAACAGTGTTCGTCTTATCATTGAGGTTGTCTTGTTAGGAAAATGAGTTAAGAGACAAAATAACGGTGTTTCTACATTAAGTTAGTGTGTCTCTTTTAGATCGGAGTTGAATAGCCCCCTAGCTCATTCAGCAACAGAGATAATCACGATCTTAGCTCTTTTAGCAAGAAATGCATGGAAAACAGTGTGCGTCTTATCATTGAGGTTGTCTTGTTAGGAAAATGAGTTAGGAGAAAAAATAACGGTGTTTCTACATTAAGTTAGTGTGTCTCTTTTAGATCGGAGTTGAATTAGCCCCCTAGCTCATTCAGCAACAGATATAATCACGATCTTAGCTCTTTTAGCAAGAAATGCATGGAAAACAGTGTGCGTCTTATCATCGAGGTTGTCTTGTTAGGAAAATGAGTTAGGAGACAAAATAACGGTGTTTCTACATTAAGTTAGTGTGTCTCTTTTAGATCGGAGTTAAATTAGCCCCCTAGCTCATTCAGCAACAGAGATAATCACGATCTTAGCTCTTTTAGCAAGAAATGCATGGAAAACAGTGTGCGTCTTATCATTGAGGTTGTCTTGTTAGGAAAATGAGTTAGGAGACAAAATAACGGTGTTTCTACATTAAGTTAGTGTGTCTCTTTTAGATCGGAGTTGAATTAGCCCCCTAGCTCATTCAGCAACAGAGATAATCACGATCTTAGTTCTTTTAGCAAGAAATGCATGGAAAACAGTGTTCGTCTTATCATTGAGGTTGTCTTGTTAGGAAAATGAGTTAGGAGACAAAATAACGGTGTTTCTACATTAAGCTAGTGTGTCTCTTTTAGATCGGAGTTGAATAGCCCCCTAGCTCATTCAGCAACAGAGATAATCACGATCTTAGCTCTTTTAGCAAGAAATGCATGGAAAACAGTGTGCGTCTTATCATTGAGGTTGTCTTGTTAGGAAAATGAGTTAGGAGACAAAATAACGGTGTTTCTACATTAAGTTAGTGTGTCTCTTTTAGATCGGAGTTGAATAGCCCCCTAGCTCATTCAGCAACAGAGATAATCACGATCTTAGCTCTTTTAGCAAGAAATGCATGGAAAACAGTGTGCGTCTTATCATTGAGGTTGTCTTGTTAGGAAAATGAGTTAGGAGAAAAAATAACGGTGTTTCTACATTAAGTTAGTGTGTCTCTTTTAGATCGGAGTTGAATTAGCCCCCTAGCTCATTCAGCAACAGAGATAATCACGATCTTAGCTCTTTTAGCAAGAAATGCATGGAAAACAGTGTGCGTCTTATCATTGAGGTTGTCTTGTTAGGAAAATGAGTTAGGAGACAAAATAACGGTGTTTCTACATTAAGTTAGTGTGTCTCTTTTAGATCGGAGTTAAATTAGCCCCCTAGCTCATTCAGCAACAGAGATAATCACGATCTTAGCTCTTTTAGCAAGAAATGCATGGAAAACAGTGTGCGTCTTATCATTGAGGTTGTCTTGTTAGGAAAATGAGTTAGGAGACAAAATAACGGTGTTTCTACATTAAGTTAGTGTGTCTCTTTTAGATCGGAGTTGAATTAGCCCCCTAGCTCATTCAGCAACAGAGATAATCACGATCTTAGTTCTTTTAGCAAGAAATGCATGGAAAACAGTGTGCGTCTTATCATTGAGGTTGTCTTGTTAGGAAAATGAGTTAGGAGACAAAATAACGGTGTTTCTACATTAAGTTAGTGTGTCTCTTTTAGATCGGAGTTGAATAGCCCCCTAGCTCATTCAGCAACAGAGATAATCACGATCTTAGCTCTTTTAGCAAGAAATGCATGGAAAACAGTGTGCGTCTTATCATTGAGGTTGTCTTGTTAGGAAAATGAGTTAGGAGACAAAATAACCGTGTTTCTACATTAAGTTAGTGTGTCTCTTTTAGATCGGAGTTGAATTAGCCCCCTAGCTCATTCAGCAACAGATATAATCACGATCTTAGCTCTTTTAGCAAGAAATGCATGGAAAACAGTGTGCGTCTTATCATCGAGGTTGTCTTGTTAGGAAAATGAGTTAGGAGACAAAATAACGGTGTTTCTACATTAAGTTAGTGTGTCTCTTTTAGATCGGAGTTAAATTAGCCCCCTAGCTCATTCAGCAACAGAGATAATCACGATCTTAGCTCTTTTAGCAAGAAATGCATGGAAAACAGTGTGCGTCTTATCATTGAGGTTGTCTTGTTAGGAAAATGAGTTAGGAGACAAAATAACGGTGTTTCTACATTAAGTTAGTGTGTCTCTTTTAGATCGGAGTTGAATTAGCCCCCTAGCTCATTCAGCAACAGAGATAATCACGATCTTAGTTCTTTTAGCAAGAAATGCATGGAAAACAGTGTTCGTCTTATCATTGAGGTTGTCTTGTTAGGAAAATGAGTTAGGAGACAAAATAACGGTGTTTCTACATTAAGCTAGTGTGTCTCTTTTAGATCGGAGTTGAATAGCCCCCTAGCTCATTCAGCAACAGAGATAATCACGATCTTAGCTCTTTTAGCAAGAAATGCATGGAAAACAGTGTGCGTCTTATCATTGAGGTTGTCTTGTTAGGAAAATGAGTTAGGAGACAAAATAACGGTGTTTCTACATTAAGTTAGTGTGTCTCTTTTAGATCGGAGTTGAATAGCCCCCTAGCTCATTCAGCAACAGAGATAATCACGATCTTAGCTCTTTTAGCAAGAAATGCATGGAAAACAGTGTGCGTCTTATCATTGAGGTTGTCTTGTTAGGAAAATGAGTTAGGAGAAAAAATAACGGTGTTTCTACATTAAGTTAGTGTGTCTCTTTTAGATCGGAGTTGAATTAGCCCCCTAGCTCATTCAGCAACAGAGATAATCACGATCTTAGCTCTTTTAGCAAGAAATGCATGGAAAACAGTGTGCGTCTTATCATTGAGGTTGTCTTGTTAGGAAAATGAGTTAGGAGACAAAATAACGGTGTTTCTACATTAAGTTAGTGTGTCTCTTTTAGATCGGAGTTAAATTAGCCCCCTAGCTCATTCAGCAACAGAGATAATCACGATCTTAGCTCTTTTAGCAAGAAATGCATGGAAAACAGTGTGCGTCTTATCATTGAGGTTGTCTTGTTAGGAAAATGAGTTAGGAGACAAAATAACGGTGTTTCTACATTAAGTTAGTGTGTCTCTTTTAGATCGGAGTTGAATTAGCCCCCTAGCTCATTCAGCAACAGAGATAATCACGATCTTAGTTCTTTTAGCAAGAAATGCATGGAAAACAGTGTGCGTCTTATCATTGAGGTTGTCTTGTTAGGAAAATGAGTTAGGAGACAAAATAACGGTGTTTCTACATTAAGTTAGTGTGTCTCTTTTAGATCGGAGTTGAATAGCCCCCTAGCTCATTCAGCAACAGAGATAATTACGATCTTAGCTCTTTTAGCAAGAAATGCATGGAAAACAGTGTTCGTCTTATCATTGAGGTTGTCTTGTTAGGAAAATGAGTTAGGAGACAAAATAACCGTGTTTCTACATTAAGTTAGTGTGTCTCTTTTAGATCGGAGTTTAATTAGCTCCCTAGCTCATTCAGCAACAGAGATAATCACGATCTTAGCTCTTTTAGCAAGAAATGCATGGAAAACAGTGTGCGTCTTATCATTGAGGTTGTCTTGTTAGGAAAATGAGTTAGGAGACAAAATAACGGTGTTTCTACATTAAGTTAGTGTGTCTCTTTTAGATCAGAGTTGAATAGCCCCCTAGCTGATTCAGCAACAGAGATAATCACGATCTTAGCTCTTTTAGCAAGAAATGCATGGAAAACAGTGTTCGTCTTATCATTGAGGTTGTCTTGTTAGGAAAATGAGTTAAGAGACAAAATAACGGTGTTTCTACATTAAGTTAGTGTGTCTCTTTTAGATCGGAGTTGAATAGCCCCCTAGCTCATTCAGCAACAGAGATAATCACGATCTTAGCTCTTTTAGCAAGAAATGCATGGAAAACAGTGTGCGTCTTATCATTGAGGTTGTCTTGTTAGGAAAATGAGTTAGGAGAAAAAATAACGGTGTTTCTACATTAAGTTAGTGTGTCTCTTTTAGATCGGAGTTGAATTAGCCCCCTAGCTCATTCAGCAACAGATATAATCACGATCTTAGCTCTTTTAGCAAGAAATGCATGGAAAACAGTGTGCGTCTTATCATCGAGGTTGTCTTGTTAGGAAAATGAGTTAGGAGACAAAATAACGGTGTTTCTACATTAAGTTAGTGTGTCTCTTTTAGATCGGAGTTAAATTAGCCCCCTAGCTCATTCAGCAACAGAGATAATCACGATCTTAGCTCTTTTAGCAAGAAATGCATGGAAAACAGTGTGCGTCTTATCATTGAGGTTGTCTTGTTAGAAAAATGAGTTAGGAGACAAAATAACGGTGTTTCTACATTAAGTTAGTGTGTCTCTTTTAGATCGGAGTTGAATTAGCCCCCTAGCTCATTCAGCAACAGAGATAATCACGATCTTAGTTCTTTTAGCAAGAAATGCATGGAAAACAGTGTTCGTCTTATCATTGAGGTTGTCTTGTTAGGAAAATGAGTTAGGAGACAAAATAACGGTGTTTCTACATTAAGCTAGTGTGTCTCTTTTAGATCGGAGTTGAATAGCCCCCTAGCTCATTCAGCAACAGAGATAATCACGATCTTAGCTCTTTTAGCAAGAAATGCATGGAAAACAGTGTGCGTCTTATCATTGAGGTTGTCTTGTTAGGAAAATGAGTTAGGAGACAAAATAACGGTGTTTCTACATTAAGTTAGTGTGTCTCTTTTAGATCGGAGTTGAATAGCCCCCTAGCTCATTCAGCAACAGAGATAATCACGATCTTAGCTCTTTTAGCAAGAAGTGTGCGTCTTATCATTGAGGTTGTCTTGTTAGGAAAATGAGTTAGGAGAAAAAATAACGGTGTTTCTACATTAAGTTAGTGTGTCTCTTTTAGATCGGAGTTGAATTAGCCCCCTAGCTCATTCAGCAACAGAGATAATCACGATCTTAGCTCTTTTAGCAAGAAATGCATGGAAAACAGTGTGCGTCTTATCATTGAGGTTGTCTTGTTAGGAAAATGAGTAAGGAGACAAAATAACGGTGTTTCTACATTAAGTTAGTGTGTCTCTTTTAGATCGGAGTTAAATTAGCCCCCTAGCTCATTCAGCAACAGAGATAATCACGATCTTAGCTCTTTTAGCAAGAAATGCATGGAAAACAGTGTGCGTCTTATCATTGAGGTTGTCTTGTTAGGAAAATGAGTTAGGAGACAAAATAACGGTGTTTCTACATTAAGTTAGTGTGTCTCTTTTAGATCGGAGTTGAATTAGCCCCCTAGCTCATTCAGCAACAGAGATAATCACGATCTTAGTTCTTTTAGCAAGAAATGCATGGAAAACAGTGTGCGTCTTATCATTGAGGTTGTCTTGTTAGGAAAATGAGTTAGGAGACAAAATAACGGTGTTTCTACATTACGTTAGTGTGTCTCTTTTAGATCGGAGTTAAATTAGCCCCCTAGCTCATTCAGCAACAGAGATAATCACGATCGTAGCTCTTTTAGCAAGAAATGCATGGAAAACAGTGTGCGTCTTATCATTGAGGTTGTCTTGTTAGGAAAATGAGTTAGGAGACAAAATAACGGTGTTTCTACATTAAGTTAGTGTGTCTCTTTTAGATCGGAGTTGAATTAGCCCCCTAGCTCATTCAGCAACAGAGATAATCACGATCTTAGTTCTTTTAGCAAGAAATGCATGGAAAACAGTGTTCGTCTTATCATTGAGGTTGTCTTGTTAGGAAAATGAGTTAGGAGACAAAATAACGGTGTTTCTACATTAAGCTAGTGTGTCTCTTTTAGATCGGAGTTGAATAGCCCCCTAGCTCATTCAGCAACAGAGATAATCACGATCTTAGCTCTTTTAGCAAGAAATGCATGGAAAACAGTGTGCGTCTTATCATTGAGGTTGTCTTGTTAGGAAAATGAGTTAGGAGACAAAATAACGGTGTTTCTACATTAAGTTAGTGTGTCTCTTTTAGATCGGAGTTGAATAGCCCCCTAGCTCATTCAGCAACAGAGATAATCACGATCTTAGCTCTTTTAGCAAGAAATGCATGGAAAACAGTGTGCGTCTTATCATTGAGGTTGTCTTGTTAGGAAAATGAGTTAGGAGACAAAATAACGGTGTTTCTACATTAAGTTAGTGTGTCTCTTTTAGATCGGAGTTAAATTAGCCCCCTAGCTCATTCAGCAACAGAGATAATCACGATCTTAGCTCTTTTAGCAAGAAATGCATGGAAAACAGTGTGCGTCTTATCATTGAGGTTGTCTTGTTAGGAAAATGAGTTAGGAGACAAAATAACGGTGTTTCTACATTAAGTTAGTGTGTCTCTTTTAGATCGGAGTTGAATTAGCCCCCTAGCTCATTCAGCAACAGAGATAATCACGATCTTAGTTCTTTTAGCAAGAAATGCATGGAAAACAGTGTGCGTCTTATCATTGAGGTTGTCTTGTTAGGAAAATTAGTTAGGAGACAAAATAACGGTGTTTCTACATTAAGCTAGTGTGTCTCTTTTAGATCAGAGTTGAATAGCCCCCTAGCTCATTCAGCAACAGTGATAATCACGATCTTAGCTCTTTTAGCAAGAAATGCATGGAAAACAGTGTGCGTCTTATCATTGAGGTTGTCTTGTTAGGAAAATGAGTTAGGAGACAAAATAACGGTGTTTCTACATTAAGTTAGTGTGTCTCTTTTAGATCGGAGTTGAATAGCCCCCTAGCTCATTCTGCAACAGAGATAATCACGATCTTAGCTCTTTTAGCAAGAAATGCATGGAAAACAGTGTTCGTCTTATCATTGAGGTTGTCTTTTTAGGAAAATGAGTTAGGAGACCAAATAACGGTGTTTCTACATAAAGTTAGTGTGTTTCTTTTAGATCGGAGTTGAATAGCCCCCTAGCTCATTCAGCAATAAAGATAATCACGATCTTAGCTCTTTTAGCAAGAAATGCATGGAAAACAGTGTGCGTCTTATCATTGAGGTTGTCTTGTTAGGAAAATGAGTTAGGAGAAAAAATAACGGTGTTTCTACATTAAGTTAGTGTGTCTCTTTTAGATCGGAGTTGAATTAGCCCCCTAGCTCATTCAGCAACAGAGATAATCACGATCTTAGCTCTTTTAGCAAGAAATGCATGGAAAACAGTGTGCGTCTTATCATTGAGGTTGTCTTATTAGGAAAATGAGTTAGGAGACAAAATAACGGTGTTTCTACATTAAGTTAGTGTGTCTCTTTTAGATCGGAGTTAAATTAGCCCCCTAGCTCATTCAGCAACAGAGATAATCACGATCTTAGCTCTTTTAGCAAGAAATGCATGGAAAACAGTGTGCGTTTTATCATTGAGGTTGTCTTGTTAGGAAAATGAGTTAGGAAACAAAATAACGGTGTTTCTACATTAAGTTAGTGTGTCTCTTTTAGATCGGAGTTGAATTAGCCCCCTAGCTCATTCAGCAACAGAGATAATCACGATCTTAGCTCTTTTAGCAAGAAATGCATGGAAAACAGTGTGCGTCTTATCATTGAGGTTGTCTTTTTAGGAAAATGAGTTAGGAGACCAAATAACGGTGTTTCTACATAAAGTTAGTGTGTTTCTTTTAGATCGGAGTTGAATAGCCCCCTAGCTCATTCAGCAATAAAGATAATCACGATCTTAGCTCTTTTAGCAAGAAATGCATGGAAAACAGTGTGCGTCTTATCATTGAGGTTGTCTTGTTAGGAAAATGAGTTAGGAGAAAAAATAACGGTGTTTCTACATTAAGTTAGTGTGTCTCTTTTAGATCGGAGTTGAATTAGCCCCCTAGCTCATTCAGCAACAGAGATAATCACGATCTTAGCTCTTTTAGCAAGAAATGCATGGAAAACAGTGTGCGTCTTATCATTGAGGTTGTCTTATTAGGAAAATGAGTTAGGAGACAAAATAACGGTGTTTCTACATTAAGTTAGTGTGTCTCTTTTAGATCGGAGTTAAATTAGCCCCCTAGCTCATTCAGCAACAGAGATAATCACGATCTTAGCTCTTTTAGCAAGAAATGCATGGAAAACAGTGTGCGTTTTATCATTGAGGTTGTCTTGTTAGGAAAATGAGTTAGGAAACAAAATAACGGTGTTTCTACATTAAGTTAGTGTGTCTCTTTTAGATCGGAGTTGAATTAGCCCCCTAGCTCATTCAGCAACAGAGATAATCACGATCTTAGCTCTTTTAGCAAGAAATGCATGGAAAACAGTGTGCGTCTTATCATTGAGGTTGTCTTTTTAGGAAAATGAGTTAGGAGACAAAATAACGGTGTTTCTACATAAAGTTAGTGTGTTTCTTTTAGATCGGAGTTGAATAGACCCCTAGCTCATTCAGCAATAAAGATAATCACGATCTTAGCTCTTTTAGCAAGAAATGCATGGAAAACAGTGTGCGTCTTATCATTGAGGTTGTCTTGTTAGGAAAATGAGTTAGGAGAAAAAATAACGGTGTTTCTACATTAAGTTAGTGTGTCTCTTTTAGATCGGAGTTGAATTAGCCCCCTAGCTCATTCAGCAACAGAGATAATCACGATCTTAGCTCTTTTAGCAAGAAATGCATGGAAAACAGTGTGCGTCTTATCATTGAGGTTGTCTTGTTAGGAAAATGAGTTAGGAGACAAAATAACGGTGTTTCTACATTAAGTTAGTGTGTCTCTTTTAGATCGGAGTTAAATTAGCCCCCTAGCTCATTCAGCAACAGAGATAATCACGATCTTAGCTCTTTTAGCAAGAAATGCATGGAAAACAGTGTGCGTCTTATCATTGAGGTTGTCTTGTTAGGAAAATGAGTTAGGAAACAAAATAACGGTGTTTCTACATTAAGTTAGTGTGTCTCTTTTAGATCGGAGTTGAATTAGCCCCCTAGCTCATTCAGCAACAGAGATAATCACGATCTAAGCTCTTTTAGCAAGAAATGCATGGAAAACAGTGTGCGTCTTATCATTGAGGTTGTCTTGTTAGGAAAATGAGTTAGGAGACAAAATAACGGTGTTTCTACATTAAGTTAGTGTGTCTCTTTTAGATCGGAGTTGAATAGCCCCCTAGCTCATTCAGCAACAGAGATAATCACGATCTTAGCACTTTTAGCAAGAAATGCATGGAAAACAGTGTGCGTTTTATTATTGAGGTTGTCTTGTTAGGAAAATGAGTTAGGAGACAAAATAACGGTGTTTCTACATTAAGTTAGTGTGTCTCTTTTAGATCGGAGTTGAATTAGCCCCCTAGCTCATTCAGCAACAGAGATAATCACGATCTTAGCTCTTTTAGCAAGAAATGCATGGAAAACAGTGTGCGTCTTATCATTGAGGTTGTCTTGTTAGGAAAATGAGTTAGGAGACAAAATAACGGTGTTTCTCCATTAAGTTAGTGTGTCTCTTTTAGATCGGAGTTGAATAGCCCCCTAGCTCATTCAGCAACAGAGATAATCACGATCTTAGCTCTTTTAGCAAGAAATGCATGGAAAACAGTGTGCGTCTTATCATTGAGGTTGTCTTGTTAGGAAAATGAGTTAGGAGACAAAATACCGGTGTTTCTACATTAAGTTAGTGTGTCTCTTTTAGATCGGAGTTGAATAGCCCCCTAGCTGATTCAGCAACAGAGATAATCACGATCTTAGCTCTTTTAGCAAGAAATGCATGGAAAACAGTGTTCGTCTTATCATTGAGGTTGTCTTGTTAGGAAAATGAGTTAAGAGACAAAATAACGGTGTTTCTACATTAAGTTAGTGTGTCTCTTTTAGATCGGAGTTGAATAGCCCCCTAGCTCATTCAGCAACAGAGATAATCACGATCTTAGCTCTTTTAGCAAGAAATGCATGGAAAACAGTGTTCGTCTTATCATTGAGGTTGCCTTATTAGGAAAATGAGTTAGGAGACAAAATAACGGTGTTTCTACATTAAGTTAGTGTGTCTCTTTTAGATTGGAGTTGAATTAGCCCCCTAGCTCATTCAGCAACAGAGATAATCACGATCTTATCTCTTTTAGCAAGAAATGCATGGAAAACAGTGTGCGTCTTATCATTGATGTTGTCTTGTTAGGAAAATGAGTTAGGAGACAAAATAACGGTGTTTCTACATTAAGTTAGTGTGTCTCTTTTAGATCGGAGTTGAATTAGCCCCCTAGCTCATTCAGCAACAGAGATAATCACGATCTTAGCTCTTTTAGCAAGAAATGCATGGAAAACAGTGTGCGTCTTATCATTGAGGTTGTCTTGTTAGGAAAATGAGTTAGGAGACAAAATACCGGTGTTTCTACATTAAGTTAGTGTGTCTCTTTTAGATCGGAGTTGAATAGCCCCCTAGCTCATTCTGCAACAGAGATAATCACGATCTTAGCTCTTTTAGCAAGAAATGCATGGAAAACAGTGTTCGTCTTATCATTGAGGTTGCCTTATTAGGAAAATGAGTTAGGAGACAAAATAACGGTGTTTCTACATAAAGTTAGTGTGTTTCTTTTAGATCGGAGTTGAATAGCCCCCTAGCTCATTCAGCAATAAAGATAATCACGATCTTAGCTCTTTTAGCAAGAAATGCATGGAAAACAGTGTGCGTCTTATCATTGAGGTTGTCTTGTTAGGAAAATGAGTTAGGAGACAAAATAACGGTGTTTCTACATTAAGTTAGTGTGTCTCTTTTAGATCGGAGTTGAATAGCCCCCTAGCTCATTCAGCAACAGAGATAATTACGATCTTAGCTCTTTTAGCAAGAAATGCATGGAAAACAGTGTTCGTCTTATCATTGAGGTTGTCTTGTTAGGAAAATGAGTTAGGAGACAAAATAACCGTGTTTCTACATTAAGTTAGTGTGTCTCTTTTAGATCGGAGTTTAATTAGCTCCCTAGCCATTCAGCAACAGAGATAATTACGATCTTAGCTCTTTTAGCAAGAAATGCATGGAAAACAGTGTGCGTCTTATCATTGAGGTTGTCTTGTTAGGAAAATGAGTTAGGAGACAAAATAACGGTGTTTCTACATTAAGTTAGTGTGTCTCTTTTAGATCAGAGTTGAATAGCCCCCTAGCTGATTCAGCAACAGAGATAATCACGATCTTAGCTCTTTTAGCAAGAAATGCATGGAAAACAGTGTTCGTCTTATCATTGAGGTTGTCTTGTTAGGAAAATGAGTTAAGAGACAAAATAACGGTGTTTCTACATTAAGTTAGTGTGTCTCTTTTAGATCGGAGTTGAATAGCCCCTAGCTCATTCAGCAATAAAGATAATCACGATCTTAGCTCTTTTAGCAAGAAATGCATGGAAAACAGTGTGCGTCTTATCATTGAGGTTGTCTTGTTAGGAAAATGAGTTAGGAGAAAAAATAACGGTGTTTCTACATTAAGTTAGTGTGTCTCTTTTAGATCGGAGTTGAATTAGCCCCCTAGCTCATTCAGCAACAGAGATAATCACGATCTTAGCTCTTTTAGCAAGAAATGCATGGAAAACAGTGTGCGTCTTATCATTGAGGTTGTCTTATTAGGAAAATGAGTTAGGAGACAAAATAACGGTGTTTCTACATTAAGTTAGTGTGTCTCTTTTAGATCGGAGTTAAATTAGCCCCCTAGCTCATTCAGCAACAGAGATAATCACGATCTTAGCTCTTTTAGCAAGAAATGCATGGAAAACAGTGTGCGTTTTATCATTGAGGTTGTCTTGTTAGGAAAATGAGTTAGGAAACAAAATAACGGTGTTTCTACATTAAGTTAGTGTGTCTCTTTTAGATCGGAGTTGAATTAGCCCCCTAGCTCATTCAGCAACAGAGATAATCACGATCTTAGCTCTTTTAGCAAGAAATGCATGGAAAACAGTGTGCGTCTTATCATTGAGGTTGTCTTTTTAGGAAAATGAGTTAGGAGACAAAATAACGGTGTTTCTACATAAAGTTAGTGTGTTTCTTTTAGATCGGAGTTGAATAGCCCCCTAGCTCATTCAGCAATAAAGATAATCACGATCTTAGCTCTTTTAGCAAGAAATGCATGGAAAACAGTGTGCGTCTTATCATTGAGGTTGTCTTGTTAGGAAAATGAGTTAGGAGAAAAAATAACGGTGTTTCTACATTAAGTTAGTGTGTCTCTTTTAGATCGGAGTTGAATTAGCCCCCTAGCTCATTCAGCAACAGATATAATCACGATCTTAGCTCTTTTAGCAAGAAATGCATGGAAAACAGTGTGCGTCTTATCATCGAGGTTGTCTTGTTAGGAAAATGAGTTAGGAGACAAAATAACGGTGTTTCTACATTAAGTTAGTGTGTCTCTTTTAGATCGGAGTTAAATTAGCCCCCTAGCTCATTCAGCAACAGAGATAATCACGATCTTAGCTCTTTTAGCAAGAAATGCATGGAAAACAGTGTGCGTCTTATCATTGAGGTTGTCTTGTTAGGAAAATGAGTTAGGAGACAAAATAACGGTGTTTCTACATTAAGTTAGTGTGTCTCTTTTAGATCGGAGTTGAATTAGCCCCCTAGCTCATTCAGCAACAGAGATAATCACGATCTTAGTTCTTTTAGCAAGAAATGCATGGAAAACAGTGTGCGTCTTATCATTGAGGTTGTCTTGTTAGGAAAATGAGTTAGGAGACAAAATAACGGTGTTTCTACATTAAGTTAGTGTGTCTCTTTTAGATCGGAGTTGAATAGCCCCCTAGCTCATTCAGCAACAGAGATAATTACGATCTTAGCTCTTTTAGCAAGAAATGCATGGAAAACAGTGTTCGTCTTATCATTGAGGTTGTCTTGTTAGGAAAATGAGTTAGGAGACAAAATAACCGTGTTTCTACATTAAGTTAGTGTGTCTCTTTTAGATCGGAGTTTAATTAGCTCCCTAGCTCATTCAGCAACAGAGATAATCACGATCTTAGCTCTTTTAGCAAGAAATGCATGGAAAACAGTGTGCGTCTTATCATTGAGGTTGTCTTGTTAGGAAAATGAGTTAGGAGACAAAATAACGGTGTTTCTACATTAAGTTAGTGTGTCTCTTTTAGATCAGAGTTGAATAGCCCCCTAGCTGATTCAGCAACAGAGATAATCACGATCTTAGCTCTTTTAGCAAGAAATGCATGGAAAACAGTGTTCGTCTTATCATTGAGGTTGTCTTGTTAGGAAAATGAGTTAAGAGACAAAATAACGGTGTTTCTACATTAAGTTAGTGTGTCTCTTTTAGATCGGAGTTGAATAGCCCCCTAGCTCATTCAGCAACAGAGATAATCACGATCTTAGCTCTTTTAGCAAGAAATGCACGGAAAACAGTGTGCGTCTTATCATTGAGGTTGTCTTGTTAGGAAAATGAGTTAGGAGACAAAATAACGGTGTTTCTACATTAAGTTAGTGTGTCTCTTTTAGATCGGAGTTGAATTAGCCCCCTAGCTCATTCAGCAACAGATATAATCACGATCTTAGCTCTTTTAGCAAGAAATGCATGGAAAACAGTGTGCGTCTTATCATCGAGGTTGTCTTGTTAGGAAAATGAGTTAGGAGACAAAATAACGGTGTTTCTACATTAAGTTAGTGTGTCTCTTTTAGATTGGAGTTAAATTAGCCCCCTAGCTGATTCAGCAACAGAGATAATCACGATCTTAGCTCTTTTAGCAAGAAATGCATGGAAAACAGTGTGCGTCTTATCATTGAGGTTGTCTTGTTAGGAAAATGAGTTAGGAGACAAAATAACGGTGTTTCTACATTAAGTTAGTGTGTCTCTTTTAGATCGGAGTTGAATTAGCCCCCTAGCTCATTCAGCAACAGAGATAATCACGATCTTAGTTCTTTTAGCAAGAAATGCATGGAAAACAGTGTTCGTCTTATCATTGAGGTTGTCTTGTTAGGAAAATGAGTTAGGAGACAAAATAACGGTGTTTCTACATTAAGCTAGTGTGTCTCTTTTAGATCGGAGTTGAATAGCCCCCTAGCTCATTCAGCAACAGAGATAATCACGATCTTAGCTCTTTTAGCAAGAAATGCATGGAAAACAGTGTGCGTCTTATCATTGAGGTTGTCTTGTTAGGAAAATGAGTTAGGAGACAAAATAACGGTGTTTCTACATTAAGTTAGTGTGTCTCTTTTAGATCGGAGTTGAATAGCCCCCTAGCTCATTCAGCAACAGAGATAATCACGATCTTAGCTCTTTTAGCAAGAAATGCATGGAAAACAGTGTGCGTCTTATCATTGAGGTTGTCTTGTTAGGAAAATGAGTTAGGAGAAAAAATAACGGTGTTTCTACATTAAGTTAGTGTGTCTCTTTTAGATCGGAGTTGAATTAGCCCCCTAGCTCATTCAGCAACAGAGATAATCACGATCTTAGCTCTTTTAGCAAGAAATGCATGGAAAACAGTGTGCGTCTTATCATTGAGGTTGTCTTGTTAGGAAAATGAGTTAGGAGACAAAATAACGGTGTTTCTACATTAAGTTAGTGTGTCTCTTTTAGATCGGAGTTAAATTAGCCCCCTAGCTCATTCAGCAACAGAGATAATCACGATCTTAGCTCTTTTAGCAAGAAATGCATGGAAAACAGTGTGCGTCTTATCATTGAGGTTGTCTTGTTAGGAAAATGAGTTAGGAGACAAAATAACGGTGTTTCTACATTAAGTTAGTGTGTCTCTTTTAGATCGGAGTTGAATTAGCCCCCTAGCTCATTCAGCAACAGAGATAATCACGATCTTAGTTCTTTTAGCAAGAAATGCATGGAAAACAGTGTGCGTCTTATCATTGAGGTTGTCTTGTTAGGAAAATGAGTTAGGAGACAAAATAACGGTGTTTCTACATTAAGTTAGTGTGTCTCTTTTAGATCGGAGTTGAATAGCCCCCTAGCTCATTCAGCAACAGAGATAATTACGATCTTAGCTCTTTTAGCAAGAAATGCATGGAAAACAGTGTTCGTCTTATCATTGAGGTTGTCTTGTTAGGAAAATGAGTTAGGAGACAAAATAACCGTGTTTCTACATTAAGTTAGTGTGTCTCTTTTAGATCGGAGTTTAATTAGCTCCCTAGCTCATTCAGCAACAGAGATAATCACGATCTTAGCTCTTTTAGCAAGAAATGCATGGAAAACAGTGTGCGTCTTATCATTGAGGTTGTCTTGTTAGGAAAATGAGTTAGGAGACAAAATAACGGTGTTTCTACATTAAGTTAGTGTGTCTCTTTTAGATCAGAGTTGAATAGCCCCCTAGCTGATTCAGCAACAGAGATAATCACGATCTTAGCTCTTTTAGCAAGAAATGCATGGAAAACAGTGTTCGTCTTATCATTGAGGTTGTCTTGTTAGGAAAATGAGTTAAGAGACAAAATAACGGTGTTTCTACATTAAGTTAGTGTGTCTCTTTTAGATCGGAGTTGAATAGCCCCCTAGCTCATTCAGCAACAGAGATAATCACGATCTTAGCTCTTTTAGCAAGAAATGCATGGAAAACAGTGTGCGTCTTATCATTGAGGTTGTCTTGTTAGGAAAATGAGTTAGGAGAAAAAATAACGGTGTTTCTACATTAAGTTAGTGTGTCTCTTTTAGATCGGAGTTGAATTAGCCCCCTAGCTCATTCAGCAACAGATATAATCACGATCTTAGCTCTTTTAGCAAGAAATGCATGGAAAACAGTGTGCGTCTTATCATCGAGGTTGTCTTGTTAGGAAAATGAGTTAGGAGACAAAATAACGGTGTTTCTACATTAAGTTAGTGTGTCTCTTTTAGATCGGAGTTAAATTAGCCCCCTAGCTCATTCAGCAACAGAGATAATCACGATCTTAGCTCTTTTAGCAAGAAATGCATGGAAAACAGTGTGCGTCTTATCATTGAGGTTGTCTTGTTAGAAAAATGAGTTAGGAGACAAAATAACGGTGTTTCTACATTAAGTTAGTGTGTCTCTTTTAGATCGGAGTTGAATTAGCCCCCTAGCTCATTCAGCAACAGAGATAATCACGATCTTAGTTCTTTTAGCAAGAAATGCATGGAAAACAGTGTTCGTCTTATCATTGAGGTTGTCTTGTTAGGAAAATGAGTTAGGAGACAAAATAACGGTGTTTCTACATTAAGCTAGTGTGTCTCTTTTAGATCGGAGTTGAATAGCCCCCTAGCTCATTCAGCAACAGAGATAATCACGATCTTAGCTCTTTTAGCAAGAAATGCATGGAAAACAGTGTGCGTCTTATCATTGAGGTTGTCTTGTTAGGAAAATGAGTTAGGAGACAAAATAACGGTGTTTCTACATTAAGTTAGTGTGTCTCTTTTAGATCGGAGTTGAATAGCCCCCTAGCTCATTCAGCAACAGAGATAATCACGATCTTAGCTCTTTTAGCAAGAAGTGTGCGTCTTATCATTGAGGTTGTCTTGTTAGGAAAATGAGTTAGGAGAAAAAATAACGGTGTTTCTACATTAAGTTAGTGTGTCTCTTTTAGATCGGAGTTGAATTAGCCCCCTAGCTCATTCAGCAACAGAGATAATCACGATCTTAGCTCTTTTAGCAAGAAATGCATGGAAAACAGTGTGCGTCTTATCATTGAGGTTGTCTTGTTAGGAAAATGAGTAAGGAGACAAAATAACGGTGTTTCTACATTAAGTTAGTGTGTCTCTTTTAGATCGGAGTTAAATTAGCCCCCTAGCTCATTCAGCAACAGAGATAATCACGATCTTAGCTCTTTTAGCAAGAAATGCATGGAAAACAGTGTGCGTCTTATCATTGAGGTTGTCTTGTTAGGAAAATGAGTTAGGAGACAAAATAACGGTGTTTCTTAATTAAGTTAGTGTGTCTCTTTTAGATCGGAGTTGAATTAGCCCCCTAGCTCATTCAGCAACAGAGATAATCACGATCTTAGTTCTTTTAGCAAGAAATGCATGGAAAACAGTGTGCGTCTTATCATTGAGGTTGTCTTGTTAGGAAAATGAGTTAGGAGACAAAATAACGGTGTTTCTACATTAAGTTAGTGTGTCTCTTTTAGATCGGAGTTAAATTAGCCCCCTAGCTCATTCAGCAACAGAGATAATCACGATCTTAGCTCTTTTAGCAAGAAATGCATGGAAAACAGTGTGCGTCTTATCATTGAGGTTGTCTTGTTAGGAAAATGAGTTAGGAGACAAAATAACGGTGTTTCTACATTAAGTTAGTGTGTCTCTTTTAGATCGGAGTTGAATTAGCCCCCTAGCTCATTCAGCAACAGAGATAATCACGATCTTAGTTCTTTTAGCAAGAAATGCATGGAAAACAGTGTTCGTCTTATCATTGAGGTTGTCTTGTTAGGAAAATGAGTTAGGAGACAAAATAACGGTGTTTCTACATTAAGCTAGTGTGTCTCTTTTAGATCGGAGTTGAATAGCCCCCTAGCTCATTCAGCAACAGAGATAATCACGATCTTAGCTCTTTTAGCAAGAAATGCATGGAAAACAGTGTGCGTCTTATCATTGAGGTTGTCTTGTTAGGAAAATGAGTTAGGAGACAAAATAACGGTGTTTCTACATTAAGTTAGTGTGTCTCTTTTAGATCGGAGTTGAATAGCCCCCTAGCTCATTCAGCAACAGAGATAATCACGATCTTAGCTCTTTTAGCAAGAAATGCATGGAAAACAGTGTGCGTCTTATCATTGAGGTTGTCTTGTTAGGAAAATGAGTTAGGAGACAAAATAACGGTGTTTCTACATTAAGCTAGTGTGTCTCTTTTAGATCGGAGTTAAATTAGCCCCCTAGCTCATTCAGCAACAGAGATAATCACGATCTTAGCTCTTTTAGCAAGAAATGCATGGAAAACAGTGTGCGTCTTATCATTGAGGTTGTCTTGTTAGGAAAATGAGTTAGGAGACAAAATAACGGTGTTTCTACATTAAGTTAGTGTGTCTCTTTTAGATCGGAGTTGAATTAGCCCCCTAGCTCATTCAGCAACAGAGATAATCACGATCTTAGTTCTTTTAGCAAGAAATGCATGGAAAACAGTGTGCGTCTTATCATTGAGGTTGTCTTGTTAGGAAAATTAGTTAGGAGACAAAATAACGGTGTTTCTACATTAAGCTAGTGTGTCTCTTTTAGATCAGAGTTGAATAGCCCCCTAGCTCATTCAGCAACAGTGATAATCACGATCTTAGCTCTTTTAGCAAGAAATGCATGGAAAACAGTGTGCGTCTTATCATTGAGGTTGTCTTGTTAGGAAAATGAGTTAGGAGACAAAATAACGGTGTTTCTTAATTAAGTTAGTGTGTCTCTTTTAGATCGGAGTTGAATTAGCCCCCTAGCTCATTCAGCAACAGAGATAATCACGATCTTAGTTCTTTTAGCAAGAAATGCATGGAAAACAGTGTGCGTCTTATCATTGAGGTTGTCTTGTTAGGAAAATGAGTTAGGAGACAAAATAACGGTGTTTCTACATTAAGTTAGTGTGTCTCTTTTAGATCGGAGTTAAATTAGCCCCCTAGCTCATTCAGCAACAGAGATAATCACGATCTTAGCTCTTTTAGCAAGAAATGCATGGAAAACAGTGTGCGTCTTATCATTGAGGTTGTCTTGTTAGGAAAATGAGTTAGGAGACAAAATAACGGTGTTTCTTAATTAAGTTAGTGTGTCTCTTTTAGATCGGAGTTGAATTAGCCCCCTAGCTCATTCAGCAACAGAGATAATCACGATCTTAGTTCTTTTAGCAAGAAATGCATGGAAAACAGTGTGCGTCTTATCATTGAGGTTGTCTTGTTAGGAAAATGAGTTAGGAGACAAAATAACGGTGTTTCTACATTAAGTTAGTGTGTCTCTTTTAGATCGGAGTTAAATTAGCCCCCTAGCTCATTCAGCAACAGAGATAATCACGATCTTAGCTCTTTTAGCAAGAAATGCATGGAAAACAGTGTGCGTCTTATCATTGAGGTTGTCTTGTTAGGAAAATGAGTTAGGAGACAAAATAACGGTGTTTCTACATTAAGTTAGTGTGTCTCTTTTAGATCGGAGTTGAATTAGCCCCCTAGCTCATTCAGCAACAGAGATAATCACGATCTTAGTTCTTTTAGCAAGAAATGCATGGAAAACAGTGTTCGTCTTATCATTGAGGTTGTCTTGTTAGGAAAATGAGTTAGGAGACAAAATAACGGTGTTTCTACATTAAGCTAGTGTGTCTCTTTTAGATCGGAGTTGAATAGCCCCCTAGCTCATTCAGCAACAGAGATAATCACGATCTTAGCTCTTTTAGCAAGAAATGCATGGAAAACAGTGTGCGTCTTATCATTGAGGTTGTCTTGTTAGGAAAATGAGTTAGGAGACAAAATAACGGTGTTTCTACATTAAGTTAGTGTGTCTCTTTTAGATCGGAGTTGAATAGCCCCCTAGCTCATTCAGCAACAGAGATAATCACGATCTTAGCTCTTTTAGCAAGAAATGCATGGAAAACAGTGTGCGTCTTATCATTGAGGTTGTCTTGTTAGGAAAATGAGTTAGGAGACAAAATAACGGTGTTTCTACATTAAGCTAGTGTGTCTCTTTTAGATCGGAGTTAAATTAGCCCCCTAGCTCATTCAGCAACAGAGATAATCACGATCTTAGCTCTTTTAGCAAGAAATGCATGGAAAACAGTGTGCGTCTTATCATTGAGGTTGTCTTGTTAGGAAAATGAGTTAGGAGACAAAATAACGGTGTTTCTACATTAAGTTAGTGTGTCTCTTTTAG
Source organism: Engystomops pustulosus (assembly GCF_040894005.1). Taxonomy (NCBI): domain Eukaryota; kingdom Metazoa; phylum Chordata; class Amphibia; order Anura; family Leptodactylidae; genus Engystomops; species Engystomops pustulosus. The sequence continues at coordinate 58,404,662 of NC_092418.1, read as the reverse complement.
ATCGGAGTTGAATTAGCCCCCTAGCTCATTCAGCAACAGAGATAATCACGATCTTAGTTCTTTTAGCAAGAAATGCATGGAAAACAGTGTGCGTCTTATCATTGAGGTTGTCTTGTTAGGAAAATTAGTTAGGAGACAAAATAACGGTGTTTCTACATTAAGCTAGTGTGTCTCTTTTAGATCAGAGTTGAATAGCCCCCTAGCTCATTCAGCAACAGTGATAATCACGATCTTAGCTCTTTTAGCAAGAAATGCATGGAAAACAGTGTGCGTCTTATCATTGAGGTTGTCTTGTTAGGAAAATGAGTTAGGAGACAAAATAACGGTGTTTCTTAATTAAGTTAGTGTGTCTCTTTTAGATCGGAGTTGAATTAGCCCCCTAGCTCATTCAGCAACAGAGATAATCACGATCTTAGTTCTTTTAGCAAGAAATGCATGGAAAACAGTGTGCGTCTTATCATTGAGGTTGTCTTGTTAGGAAAATGAGTTAGGAGACAAAATAACGGTGTTTCTACATTAAGTTAGTGTGTCTCTTTTAGATCGGAGTTAAATTAGCCCCCTAGCTCATTCAGCAACAGAGATAATCACGATCTTAGCTCTTTTAGCAAGAAATGCATGGAAAACAGTGTGCGTCTTATCATTGAGGTTGTCTTGTTAGGAAAATGAGTTAGGAGACAAAATAACGGTGTTTCTTAATTAAGTTAGTGTGTCTCTTTTAGATCGGAGTTGAATTAGCCCCCTAGCTCATTCAGCAACAGAGATAATCACGATCTTAGTTCTTTTAGCAAGAAATGCATGGAAAACAGTGTGCGTCTTATCATTGAGGTTGTCTTGTTAGGAAAATGAGTTAGGAGACAAAATAACGGTGTTTCTACATTAAGTTAGTGTGTCTCTTTTAGATCGGAGTTAAATTAGCCCCCTAGCTCATTCAGCAACAGAGATAATCACGATCTTAGCTCTTTTAGCAAGAAATGCATGGAAAACAGTGTGCGTCTTATCATTGAGGTTGTCTTGTTAGGAAAATGAGTTAGGAGACAAAATAACGGTGTTTCTACATTAAGTTAGTGTGTCTCTTTTAGATCGGAGTTGAATTAGCCCCCTAGCTCATTCAGCAACAGAGATAATCACGATCTTAGTTCTTTTAGCAAGAAATGCATGGAAAACAGTGTTCGTCTTATCATTGAGGTTGTCTTGTTAGGAAAATGAGTTAGGAGACAAAATAACGGTGTTTCTACATTAAGCTAGTGTGTCTCTTTTAGATCGGAGTTGAATAGCCCCCTAGCTCATTCAGCAACAGAGATAATCACGATCTTAGCTCTTTTAGCAAGAAATGCATGGAAAACAGTGTGCGTCTTATCATTGAGGTTGTCTTGTTAGGAAAATGAGTTAGGAGACAAAATAACGGTGTTTCTACATTAAGTTAGTGTGTCTCTTTTAGATCGGAGTTGAATAGCCCCCTAGCTCATTCAGCAACAGAGATAATCACGATCTTAGCTCTTTTAGCAAGAAATGCATGGAAAACAGTGTGCGTCTTATCATTGAGGTTGTCTTGTTAGGAAAATGAGTTAGGAGACAAAATAACGGTGTTTCTACATTAAGCTAGTGTGTCTCTTTTAGATCGGAGTTAAATTAGCCCCCTAGCTCATTCAGCAACAGAGATAATCACGATCTTAGCTCTTTTAGCAAGAAATGCATGGAAAACAGTGTGCGTCTTATCATTGAGGTTGTCTTGTTAGGAAAATGAGTTAGGAGACAAAATAACGGTGTTTCTACATTAAGTTAGTGTGTCTCTTTTAGATCGGAGTTGAATTAGCCCCCTAGCTCATTCAGCAACAGAGATAATCACGATCTTAGTTCTTTTAGCAAGAAATGCATGGAAAACAGTGTGCGTCTTATCATTGAGGTTGTCTTGTTAGGAAAATTAGTTAGGAGACAAAATAACGGTGTTTCTACATTAAGCTAGTGTGTCTCTTTTAGATCAGAGTTGAATAGCCCCCTAGCTCATTCAGCAACAGTGATAATCACGATCTTAGCTCTTTTAGCAAGAAATGCATGGAAAACAGTGTGCGTCTTATCATTGAGGTTGTCTTGTTAGGAAAATGAGTTAGGAGACAAAATAACGGTGTTTCTACATTAAGTTAGTGTGTCTCTTTTAGATCGGAGTTGAATAGCCCCCTAGCTCATTCTGCAACAGAGATAATCACGATCTTAGCTCTTTTAGCAAGAAATGCATGGAAAACAGTGTTCGTCTTATCATTGAGGTTGTCTTTTTAGGAAAATGAGTTAGGAGACCAAATAACGGTGTTTCTACATAAAGTTAGTGTGTTTCTTTTAGATCGGAGTTGAATAGCCCCCTAGCTCATTCAGCAATAAAGATAATCACGATCTTAGCTCTTTTAGCAAGAAATGCATGGAAAACAGTGTGCGTCTTATCATTGAGGTTGTCTTGTTAGGAAAATGAGTTAGGAGAAAAAATAACGGTGTTTCTACATTAAGTTAGTGTGTCTCTTTTAGATCGGAGTTGAATTAGCCCCCTAGCTCATTCAGCAACAGAGATAATCACGATCTTAGCTCTTTTAGCAAGAAATGCATGGAAAACAGTGTGCGTCTTATCATTGAGGTTGTCTTATTAGGAAAATGAGTTAGGAGACAAAATAACGGTGTTTCTACATTAAGTTAGTGTGTCTCTTTTAGATCGGAGTTAAATTAGCCCCCTAGCTCATTCAGCAACAGAGATAATCACGATCTTAGCTCTTTTAGCAAGAAATGCATGGAAAACAGTGTGCGTTTTATCATTGAGGTTGTCTTGTTAGGAAAATGAGTTAGGAAACAAAATAACGGTGTTTCTACATTAAGTTAGTGTGTCTCTTTTAGATCGGAGTTGAATTAGCCCCCTAGCTCATTCAGCAACAGAGATAATCACGATCTTAGCTCTTTTAGCAAGAAATGCATGGAAAACAGTGTGCGTCTTATCATTGAGGTTGTCTTTTTAGGAAAATGAGTTAGGAGACAAAATAACGGTGTTTCTACATAAAGTTAGTGTGTTTCTTTTAGATCGGAGTTGAATAGACCCCTAGCTCATTCAGCAATAAAGATAATCACGATCTTAGCTCTTTTAGCAAGAAATGCATGGAAAACAGTGTGCGTCTTATCATTGAGGTTGTCTTGTTAGGAAAATGAGTTAGGAGAAAAAATAACGGTGTTTCTACATTAAGTTAGTGTGTCTCTTTTAGATCGGAGTTGAATTAGCCCCCTAGCTCATTCAGCAACAGAGATAATCACGATCTTAGCTCTTTTAGCAAGAAATGCATGGAAAACAGTGTGCGTCTTATCATTGAGGTTGTCTTGTTAGGAAAATGAGTTAGGAGACAAAATAACGGTGTTTCTACATTAAGTTAGTGTGTCTCTTTTAGATCGGAGTTAAATTAGCCCCCTAGCTCATTCAGCAACAGAGATAATCACGATCTTAGCTCTTTTAGCAAGAAATGCATGGAAAACAGTGTGCGTCTTATCATTGAGGTTGTCTTGTTAGGAAAATGAGTTAGGAAACAAAATAACGGTGTTTCTACATTAAGTTAGTGTGTCTCTTTTAGATCGGAGTTGAATTAGCCCCCTAGCTCATTCAGCAACAGAGATAATCACGATCTTAGCTCTTTTAGCAAGAAATGCATGGAAAACAGTGTGCGTCTTATCATTGAGGTTGTCTTGTTAGGAAAATGAGTTAGGAGACAAAATAACGGTGTTTCTACATTAAGTTAGTGTGTCTCTTTTAGATCGGAGTTGAATAGCCCCCTAGCTCATTCAGCAACAGAGATAATCACGATCTTAGCACTTTTAGCAAGAAATGCATGGAAAACAGTGTGCGTCTTATCATTGAGGTTGTCTTGTTAGGAAAATGAGTTAGGAGACAAAATAACGGTGTTTCTACATTAAGTTAGTGTGTCTCTTTTAGATCGGAGTTGAATTAGCCCCCTAGCTCATTCAGCAACAGAGATAATCACGATCTTAGCTCTTTTAGCAAGAAATGCATGGAAAACAGTGTGCGTCTTATCATTGAGGTTGTCTTGTTAGGAAAATGAGTTAGGAGACAAAATAACGGTGTTTCTCCATTAAGTTAGTGTGTCTCTTTTAGATCGGAGTTGAATAGCCCCCTAGCTCATTCAGCAACAGAGATAATCACGATCTTAGCTCTTTTAGCAAGAAATGCATGGAAAACAGTGTGCGTCTTATCATTGAGGTTGTCTTGTTAGGAAAATGAGTTAGGAGACAAAATACCGGTGTTTCTACATTAAGTTAGTGTGTCTCTTTTAGATCGGAGTTGAATAGCCCCCTAGCTCATTCAGCAACAGAGATAATCACGATCTTAGCTCTTTTAGCAAGAAATGCATGGAAAACAGTGTTCGTCTTATCATTGAGGTTGTCTTGTTAGGAAAATGAGTTAAGAGACAAAATAACGGTGTTTCTACATTAAGTTAGTGTGTCTCTTTTAGATCGGAGTTGAATAGCCCCCTAGCTCATTCAGCAACAGAGATAATCACGATCTTAGCTCTTTTAGCAAGAAATGCATGGAAAACAGTGTTCGTCTTATCATTGAGGTTGCCTTATTAGGAAAATGAGTTAGGAGACAAAATAACGGTGTTTCTACATTAAGTTAGTGTGTCTCTTTTAGATTGGAGTTGAATTAGCCCCCTAGCTCATTCAGCAACAGAGATAATCACGATCTTATCTCTTTTAGCAAGAAATGCATGGAAAACAGTGTGCGTCTTATCATTGATGTTGTCTTGTTAGGAAAATGAGTTAGGAGACAAAATAACGGTGTTTCTACATTAAGTTAGTGTGTCTCTTTTAGATCGGAGTTGAATTAGCCCCCTAGCTCATTCAGCAACAGAGATAATCACGATCTTAGCTCTTTTAGCAAGAAATGCATGGAAAACAGTGTGCGTCTTATCATTGAGGTTGTCTTGTTAGGAAAATGAGTTAGGAGACAAAATACCGGTGTTTCTACATTAAGTTAGTGTGTCTCTTTTAGATCGGAGTTGAATAGCCCCCTAGCTCATTCTGCAACAGAGATAATCACGATCTTAGCTCTTTTAGCAAGAAATGCATGGAAAACAGTGTTCGTCTTATCATTGAGGTTGCCTTATTAGGAAAATGAGTTAGGAGACAAAATAACGGTGTTTCTACATAAAGTTAGTGTGTTTCTTTTAGATCGGAGTTGAATAGCCCCCTAGCTCATTCAGCAATAAAGATAATCACGATCTTAGCTCTTTTAGCAAGAAATGCATGGAAAACAGTGTGCGTCTTATCATTGAGGTTGTCTTGTTAGGAAAATGAGTTAGGAGACAAAATAACGGTGTTTCTACATTAAGTTAGTGTGTCTCTTTTAGATCGGAGTTGAATAGCCCCCTAGCTCATTCAGCAACAGAGATAATTACGATCTTAGCTCTTTTAGCAAGAAATGCATGGAAAACAGTGTTCGTCTTATCATTGAGGTTGTCTTGTTAGGAAAATGAGTTAGGAGACAAAATAACCGTGTTTCTACATTAAGTTAGTGTGTCTCTTTTAGATCGGAGTTTAATTAGCTCCCTAGCCATTCAGCAACAGAGATAATTACGATCTTAGCTCTTTTAGCAAGAAATGCATGGAAAACAGTGTGCGTCTTATCATTGAGGTTGTCTTGTTAGGAAAATGAGTTAGGAGACAAAATAACGGTGTTTCTACATTAAGTTAGTGTGTCTCTTTTAGATCAGAGTTGAGTAGCCCCCTAGCTGATTCAGCAACAGAGATAATCACGATCTTAGCTCTTTTAGCAAGAAATGCATGGAAAACAGTGTTCGTCTTATCATTGAGGTTGTCTTGTTAGGAAAATGAGTTAAGAGACAAAATAACGGTGTTTCTACATTAAGTTAGTGTGTCTCTTTTAGATCGGAGTTGAATAGCCCCTAGCTCATTCAGCAATAAAGATAATCACGATCTTAGCTCTTTTAGCAAGAAATGCATGGAAAACAGTGTGCGTCTTATCATTGAGGTTGTCTTGTTAGGAAAATGAGTTAGGAGAAAAAATAACGGTGTTTCTACATTAAGTTAGTGTGTCTCTTTTAGATCGGAGTTGAATTAGCCCCCTAGCTCATTCAGCAACAGAGATAATCACGATCTTAGCTCTTTTAGCAAGAAATGCATGGAAAACAGTGTGCGTCTTATCATTGAGGTTGTCTTATTAGGAAAATGAGTTAGGAGACAAAATAACGGTGTTTCTACATTAAGTTAGTGTGTCTCTTTTAGATCGGAGTTAAATTAGCCCCCTAGCTCATTCAGCAACAGAGATAATCACGATCTTAGCTCTTTTAGCAAGAAATGCATGGAAAACAGTGTGCGTTTTATCATTGAGGTTGTCTTGTTAGGAAAATGAGTTAGGAAACAAAATAACGGTGTTTCTACATTAAGTTAGTGTGTCTCTTTTAGATCGGAGTTGAATTAGCCCCCTAGCTCATTCAGCAACAGAGATAATCACGATCTTAGCTCTTTTAGCAAGAAATGCATGGAAAACAGTGTGCGTCTTATCATTGAGGTTGTCTTTTTAGGAAAATGAGTTAGGAGACAAAATAACGGTGTTTCTACATAAAGTTAGTGTGTTTCTTTTAGATCGGAGTTGAATAGCCCCCTAGCTCATTCAGCAATAAAGATAATCACGATCTTAGCTCTTTTAGCAAGAAATGCATGGAAAACAGTGTGCGTCTTATCATTGAGGTTGTCTTGTTAGGAAAATGAGTTAGGAGAAAAAATAACGGTGTTTCTACATTAAGTTAGTGTGTCTCTTTTAGATCGGAGTTGAATTAGCCCCCTAGCTCATTCAGCAACAGATATAATCACGATCTTAGCTCTTTTAGCAAGAAATGCATGGAAAACAGTGTGCGTCTTATCATCGAGGTTGTCTTGTTAGGAAAATGAGTTAGGAGACAAAATAACGGTGTTTCTACATTAAGTTAGTGTGTCTCTTTTAGATCGGAGTTAAATTAGCCCCCTAGCTCATTCAGCAACAGAGATAATCACGATCTTAGCTCTTTTAGCAAGAAATGCATGGAAAACAGTGTGCGTCTTATCATTGAGGTTGTCTTGTTAGGAAAATGAGTTAGGAGACAAAATAACGGTGTTTCTACATTAAGTTAGTGTGTCTCTTTTAGATCGGAGTTGAATTAGCCCCCTAGCTCATTCAGCAACAGAGATAATCACGATCTTAGTTCTTTTAGCAAGAAATGCATGGAAAACAGTGTGCGTCTTATCATTGAGGTTGTCTTGTTAGGAAAATGAGTTAGGAGACAAAATAACGGTGTTTCTACATTAAGTTAGTGTGTCTCTTTTAGATCGGAGTTGAATAGCCCCCTAGCTCATTCAGCAACAGAGATAATTACGATCTTAGCTCTTTAAGCAAGAAATGCATGGAAAACAGTGTTCGTCTTATCATTGAGGTTGTCTTGTTAGGAAAATGAGTTAGGAGACAAAATAACCGTGTTTCTACATTAAGTTAGTGTGTCTCTTTTAGATCAGAGTTTAATTAGCTCCCTAGCTCATTCAGCAACAGAGATAATCACGATCTTAGCTCTTTTAGCAAGAAATGCATGGAAAACAGTGTGCGTCTTATCATTGAGGTTGTCTTGTTAGGAAAATGAGTTAGGAGACAAAATAACGGTGTTTCTACATTAAGTTAGTGTGTCTCTTTTAGATCAGAGTTGAATAGCCCCCTAGCTGATTCAGCAACAGAGATAATCACGATCTTAGCTCTTTTAGCAAGAAATGCATGGAAAACAGTGTTCGTCTTATCATTGAGGTTGTCTTGTTAGGAAAATGAGTTAAGAGACAAAATAACGGTGTTTCTACATTAAGTTAGTGTGTCTCTTTTAGATCGGAGTTGAATAGCCCCCTAGCTCATTCAGCAGCAGAGATAATCACGATCTTAGCTCTTTTAGCAAGAAATGCATGGAAAACAGTGTGCGTCTTATCATTGAGGTTGTCTTGTTAGGAAAATGAGTTAGGAGAAAAAATAACGGTGTTTCTACATTAAGTTAGTGTGTCTCTTTTAGATCGGAGTTGAATTAGCCCCCTAGCTCATTCAGCAACAGATATAATCACGATCTTAGCTCTTTTAGCAAGAAATGCATGGAAAACAGTGTGCGTCTTATCATCGAGGTTGTCTTGTTAGGAAAATGAGTTAGGAGACAAAATAACGGTGTTTCTACATTAAGTTAGTGTGTCTCTTTTAGATCGGAGTTAAATTAGCCCCCTAGCTCATTCAGCAACAGAGATAATCACGATCTTAGCTCTTTTAGCAAGAAATGCATGGAAAACAGTGTGCGTCTTATCATTGAGGTTGTCTTGTTAGGAAAATGAGTTAGGAGACAAAATAACGGTGTTTCTACATTAAGTTAGTGTGTCTCTTTTAGATCGGAGTTTAATTAGCTCCCTAGCTCATTCAGCAACAGAGATAATCACGATCTTAGCTCTTTTAGCAAGAAATGCATGGAAAACAGTGTGCGTCTTATCATTGAGGTTGTCTTGTTAGGAAAATGAGTTAGGAGACAAAATAACGGTGTTTCTACATTAAGTTAGTGTGTCTCTTTAAGATCAGAGTTGAATAGCCCCCTAGCTGATTCAGCAACAGAGATAATCACGATCTTAGCTCTTTTAGCAAGAAATGCATGGAAAACAGTGTTCGTCTTATCATTGAGGTTGTCTTGTTAGGAAAATGAGTTAAGAGACAAAATAACGGTGTTTCTACATTAAGTTAGTGTGTCTCTTTTAGATCGGAGTTGAATAGCCCCCTAGCTCATTCAGCAACAGAGATAATCACGATCTTAGCTCTTTTAGCAAGAAATGCATGGAAAACAGTGTGCGTCTTATCATTGAGGTTGTCTTGTTAGGAAAATGAGTTAGGAGAAAAAATAACGGTGTTTCTACATTAAGTTAGTGTGTCTCTTTTAGATCGGAGTTGAATTAGCCCCCTAGCTCATTCAGCAACAGATATAATCACGATCTTAGCTCTTTTAGCAAGAAATGCATGGAAAACAGTGTGCGTCTTATCATCGAGGTTGTCTTGTTAGGAAAATGAGTTAGGAGACAAAATAACGGTGTTTCTACATTAAGTTAGTGTGTCTCTTTTAGATCGGAGTTAAATTAGCCCCCTAGCTCATTCAGCAACAGAGATAATCACGATCTTAGCTCTTTTAGCAAGAAATGCATGGAAAACAGTGTGCGTCTTATCATTGAGGTTGTCTTGTTAGGAAAATGAGTTAGGAGACAAAATAACGGTGTTTCTACATTAAGTTAGTGTGTCTCTTTTAGATCGGAGTTGAATTAGCCCCCTAGCTCATTCAGCAACAGAGATAATCACGATCTTAGTTCTTTTAGCAAGAAATGCATGGAAAACAGTGTTCGTCTTATCATTGAGGTTGTCTTGTTAGGAAAATGAGTTAGGAGACAAAATAACGGTGTTTCTACATTAAGCTAGTGTGTCTCTTTTAGATCGGAGTTGAATAGCCCCCTAGCTCATTCAGCAACAGAGATAATCACGATCTTAGCTCTTTTAGCAAGAAATGCATGGAAAACAGTGTGCGTCTTATCATTGAGGTTGTCTTGTTAGGAAAATGAGTTAGGAGAAAAAATAACGGTGTTTCTACATTAAGTTAGTGTGTCTCTTTTAGATCGGAGTTGAATTAGCCCCCTAGCTCATTCAGCAACAGAGATAATCACGATCTTAGCTCTTTTAGCAAGAAATGCATGGAAAACAGTGTGCGTCTTATCATTGAGGTTGTCTTGTTAGGAAAATGAGTTAGGAGACAAAATAACGGTGTTTCTACATTAAGTTAGTGTGTCTCTTTTAGATCGGAGTTAAATTAGCCCCCTAGCTCATTCAGCAACAGAGATAATCACGATCTTAGCTCTTTTAGCAAGAAATGCATGGAAAACAGTGTGCGTCTTATCATTGAGGTTGTCTTGTTAGGAAAATGAGTTAGGAGACAAAATAACGGTGTTTCTACATTAAGTTAGTGTGTCTCTTTTAGATCGGAGTTGAATTAGCCCCCTAGCTCATTCAGCAACAGAGATAATCACGATCTTAGTTCTTTTAGCAAGAAATGCATGGAAAACAGTGTGCGTCTTATCATTGAGGTTGTCTTGTTAGGAAAATGAGTTAGGAGACAAAATAACGGTGTTTCTACATTAAGTTAGTGTGTCTCTTTTAGATCGGAGTTGAATAGCCCCCTAGCTCATTCAGCAACAGAGATAATTACGATCTTAGCTCTTTTAGCAAGAAATGCATGGAAAACAGTGTTCGTCTTATCATTGAGGTTGTCTTGTTAGGAAAATGAGTTAGGAGACAAAATAACCGTGTTTCTACATTAAGTTAGTGTGTCTCTTTTAGATCGGAGTTTAATTAGCTCCCTAGCTCATTCAGCAACAGAGATAATCACGATCTTAGCTCTTTTAGCAAGAAATGCATGGAAAACAGTGTGCGTCTTATCATTGAGGTTGTCTTGTTAGGAAAATGAGTTAGGAGACAAAATAACGGTGTTTCTACATTAAGTTAGTGTGTCTCTTTTAGATCAGAGTTGAATAGCCCCCTAGCTGATTCAGCAACAGAGATAATCACGATCTTAGCTCTTTTAGCAAGAAATGCATGGAAAACAGTGTTCGTCTTATCATTGAGGTTGTCTTGTTAGGAAAATGAGTTAAGAGACAAAATAACGGTGTTTCTACATTAAGTTAGTGTGTCTCTTTTAGATCGGAGTTGAATAGCCCCCTAGCTCATTCAGCAACAGAGATAATCACGATCTTAGCTCTTTTAGCAAGAAATGCATGGAAAACAGTGTGCGTCTTATCATTGAGGTTGTCTTGTTAGGAAAATGAGTTAGGAGAAAAAATAACGGTGTTTCTACATTAAGTTAGTGTGTCTCTTTTAGATCGGAGTTGAATTAGCCCCCTAGCTCATTCAGCAACAGATATAATCACGATCTTAGCTCTTTTAGCAAGAAATGCATGGAAAACAGTGTGCGTCTTATCATCGAGGTTGTCTTGTTAGGAAAATGAGTTAGGAGACAAAATAACGGTGTTTCTACATTAAGTTAGTGTGTCTCTTTTAGATCGGAGTTAAATTAGCCCCCTAGCTCATTCAGCAACAGAGATAATCACGATCTTAGCTCTTTTAGCAAGAAATGCATGGAAAACAGTGTGCGTCTTATCATTGAGGTTGTCTTGTTAGAAAAATGAGTTAGGAGACAAAATAACGGTGTTTCTACATTAAGTTAGTGTGTCTCTTTTAGATCGGAGTTGAATTAGCCCCCTAGCTCATTCAGCAACAGAGATAATCACGATCTTAGTTCTTTTAGCAAGAAATGCATGGAAAACAGTGTTCGTCTTATCATTGAGGTTGTCTTGTTAGGAAAATGAGTTAGGAGACAAAATAACGGTGTTTCTACATTAAGCTAGTGTGTCTCTTTTAGATCGGAGTTGAATAGCCCCCTAGCTCATTCAGCAACAGAGATAATCACGATCTTAGCTCTTTTAGCAAGAAATGCATGGAAAACAGTGTGCGTCTTATCATTGAGGTTGTCTTGTTAGGAAAATGAGTTAGGAGACAAAATAACGGTGTTTCTACATTAAGTTAGTGTGTCTCTTTTAGATCGGAGTTGAATAGCCCCCTAGCTCATTCAGCAACAGAGATAATCACGATCTTAGCTCTTTTAGCAAGAAGTGTGCGTCTTATCATTGAGGTTGTCTTGTTAGGAAAATGAGTTAGGAGAAAAAATAACGGTGTTTCTACATTAAGTTAGTGTGTCTCTTTTAGATCGGAGTTGAATTAGCCCCCTAGCTCATTCAGCAACAGAGATAATCACGATCTTAGCTCTTTTAGCAAGAAATGCATGGAAAACAGTGTGCGTCTTATCATTGAGGTTGTCTTGTTAGGAAAATGAGTTAGGAGACAAAATAACGGTGTTTCTACATTAAGTTAGTGTGTCTCTTTTAGATCGGAGTTGAATTAGCCCCCTAGCTCATTCAGCAACAGAGATAATCACGATCTTAGTTCTTTTAGCAAGAAATGCATGGAAAACAGTGTGCGTCTTATCATTGAGGTTGTCTTGTTAGGAAAATGAGTTAGGAGACAAAATAACGGTGTTTCTACATTAAGTTAGTGTGTCTCTTTTAGATCGGAGTTAAATTAGCCCCCTAGCTCATTCAGCAACAGAGATAATCACGATCTTAGCTCTTTTAGCAAGAAATGCATGGAAAACAGTGTGCGTCTTATCATTGAGGTTGTCTTGTTAGGAAAATGAGTTAGGAGACAAAATAACGGTGTTTCTACATTAAGTTAGTGTGTCTCTTTTAGATCGGAGTTGAATTAGCCCCCTAGCTCATTCAGCAACAGAGATAATCACGATCTTAGTTCTTTTAGCAAGAAATGCATGGAAAACAGTGTTCGTCTTATCATTGAGGTTGTCTTGTTAGGAAAATGAGTTAGGAGACAAAATAACGGTGTTTCTACATTAAGCTAGTGTGTCTCTTTTAGATCGGAGTTGAATAGCCCCCTAGCTCATTCAGCAACAGAGATAATCACGATCTTAGCTCTTTTAGCAAGAAATGCATGGAAAACAGTGTGCGTCTTATCATTGAGGTTGTCTTGTTAGGAAAATGAGTTAGGAGACAAAATAACGGTGTTTCTACATTAAGTTAGTGTGTCTCTTTTAGATCGGAGTTGAATAGCCCCCTAGCTCATTTAGCAACAGAGATAATCACGATCTTAGCTCTTTTAGCAAGAAATGCATGGAAAACAGTGTGCGTCTTATCATTGAGGTTGTCTTGTTAGAAAAATGAGTTAGGAGACAAAATAACGGTGTTTCTACATTAAGTTAGTGTGTCTCTTTTAGATCGGAGTTAAATTAGCCCCCTAGCTCATTCAGCAACAGAGATAATCACGATCTTAGCTCTTTTAGCAAGAAATGCATGGAAAACAGTGTGCGTCTTATCATTGAGGTTGTCTTGTTAGGAAAATGAGTTAGGAGACAAAATAACGGTGTTTCTACATTAAGCTAGTGTGTCTCTTTTAGATCAGAGTTGAATAGCCCCCTAGCTCATTCAGCAACAGTGATAATCACGATCTTAGCTCTTTTAGCAAGAAATGCATGGAAAACAGTGTGCGTCTTATCATTGAGGTTGTCTTGTTAGGAAAATGAGTTAGGAGACAAAATAACGGTGTTTCTACATTAAGTTAGTGTGTCTCTTTTAGATCGGAGTTGAATAGCCCCCTAGCTCATTCTGCAACAGAGATAATCACGATCTTAGCTCTTTTAGCAAGAAATGCATGGAAAACAGTGTTCGTCTTATCATTGAGGTTGTCTTTTTAGGAAAATGAGTTAGGAGACCAAATAACGGTGTTTCTACATAAAGTTAGTGTGTTTCTTTTAGATCGGAGTTGAATAGCCCCCTAGCTCATTCAGCAATAAAGATAATCACGATCTTAGCTCTTTTAGCAAGAAATGCATGGAAAACAGTGTGCGTCTTATCATTGAGGTTGTCTTGTTAGGAAAATGAGTTAGGAGAAAAAATAACGGTGTTTCTACATTAAGTTAGTGTGTCTCTTTTAGATCGGAGTTGAATTAGCCCCCTAGCTCATTCAGCAACAGAGATAATCACGATCTTAGCTCTTTTAGCAAGAAATGCATGGAAAACAGTGTGCGTTTTATCATTGAGGTTGTCTTGTTAGGAAAATGAGTTAGGAAACAAAATAACGGTGTTTCTACATTAAGTTAGTGTGTCTCTTTTAGATCGGAGTTGAATTAGCCCCCTAGCTCATTCAGCAACAGAGATAATCACGATCTTAGCTCTTTTAGCAAGAAATGCATGGAAAACAGTGTGCGTCTTATCATTGAGGTTGTCTTTTTAGGAAAATGAGTTAGGAGACAAAATAACGGTGTTTCTACATAAAGTTAGTGTGTTTCTTTTAGATCGGAGTTGAATAGACCCCTAGCTCATTCAGCAATAAAGATAATCACGATCTTAGCTCTTTTAGCAAGAAATGCATGGAAAACAGTGTGCGTCTTATCATTGAGGTTGTCTTGTTAGGAAAATGAGTTAGGAGAAAAAATAACGGTGTTTCTACATTAAGTTAGTGTGTCTCTTTTAGATCGGAGTTGAATTAGCCCCCTAGCTCATTCAGCAACAGAGATAATCACGATCTTAGCTCTTTTAGCAAGAAATGCATGGAAAACAGTGTGCGTCTTATCATTGAGGTTGTCTTGTTAGGAAAATGAGTTAGGAGACAAAATAACGGTGTTTCTACATTAAGTTAGTGTGTCTCTTTTAGATCGGAGTTAAATTAGCCCCCTAGCTCATTCAGCAACAGAGATAATCACGATCTTAGCTCTTTTAGCAAGAAATGCATGGAAAACAGTGTGCGTCTTATCATTGAGGTTGTCTTGTTAGGAAAATGAGTTAGGAAACAAAATAACGGTGTTTCTACATTAAGTTAGTGTGTCTCTTTTAGATCGGAGTTGAATTAGCCCCCTAGCTCATTCAGCAACAGAGATAATCACGATCTTAGCTCTTTTAGCAAGAAATGCATGGAAAACAGTGTGCGTCTTATCATTGAGGTTGTCTTGTTAGGAAAATGAGTTAGGAGACAAAATAACGGTGTTTCTACATTAAGTTAGTGTGTCTCTTTTAGATCGGAGTTGAATAGCCCCCTAGCTCATTCAGCAACAGAGATAATCACGATCTTAGCACTTTTAGCAAGAAATGCATGGAAAACAGTGTGCGTTTTATTATTGAGGTTGTCTTGTTAGGAAAATGAGTTAGGAGACAAAATAACGGTGTTTCTACATTAAGTTAGTGTGTCTCTTTTAGATCGGAGTTGAATTAGCCCCCTAGCTCATTCAGCAACAGAGATAATCACGATCTTAGCTCTTTTAGCAAGAAATGCATGGAAAACAGTGTGCGTCTTATCATTGAGGTTGTCTTGTTAGGAAAATGAGTTAGGAGACAAAATAACGGTGTTTCTCCATTAAGTTAGTGTGTCTCTTTTAGATCGGAGTTGAATAGCCCCCTAGCTCATTCAGCAACAGAGATAATCACGATCTTAGCTCTTTTAGCAAGAAATGCATGGAAAACAGTGTGCGTCTTATCATTGAGGTTGTCTTGTTAGGAAAATGAGTTAGGAGACAAAATACCGGTGTTTCTACATTAAGTTAGTGTGTCTCTTTTAGATCGGAGTTGAATAGCCCCCTAGCTGATTCAGCAACAGAGATAATCACGATCTTAGCTCTTTTAGCAAGAAATGCATGGAAAACAGTGTTCGTCTTATCATTGAGGTTGTCTTGTTAGGAAAATGAGTTAAGAGACAAAATAACGGTGTTTCTACATTAAGTTAGTGTGTCTCTTTTAGATCGGAGTTGAATAGCCCCCTAGCTCATTCAGCAACAGAGATAATCACGATCTTAGCTCTTTTAGCAAGAAATGCATGGAAAACAGTGTTCGTCTTATCATTGAGGTTGCCTTATTAGGAAAATGAGTTAGGAGACAAAATAACGGTGTTTCTACATTAAGTTAGTGTGTCTCTTTTAGATCGGAGTTGAATTAGCCCCCTAGCTCATTCAGCAACAGAGATAATCACGATCTTAGCTCTTTTAGCAAGAAATGCATGGAAAACAGTGTGCGTCTTATCATTGAGGTTGTCTTTTTAGGAAAATGAGTTAGGAGACAAAATAACGGTGTTTCTACATAAAGTTAGTGTGTTTCTTTTAGATCGGAGTTGAATAGACCCCTAGCTCATTCAGCAATAAAGATAATCACGATCTTAGCTCTTTTAGCAAGAAATGCATGGAAAACAGTGTGCGTCTTATCATTGAGGTTGTCTTGTTAGGAAAATGAGTTAGGAGAAAAAATAACGGTGTTTCTACATTAAGTTAGTGTGTCTCTTTTAGATCGGAGTTGAATTAGCCCCCTAGCTCATTCAGCAACAGAGATAATCACGATCTTAGCTCTTTTAGCAAGAAATGCATGGAAAACAGTGTGCGTCTTATCATTGAGGTTGTCTTGTTAGGAAAATGAGTTAGGAGACAAAATAACGGTGTTTCTACATTAAGTTAGTGTGTCTCTTTTAGATCGGAGTTAAATTAGCCCCCTAGCTCATTCAGCAACAGAGATAATCACGATCTTAGCTCTTTTAGCAAGAAATGCATGGAAAACAGTGTGCGTCTTATCATTGAGGTTGTCTTGTTAGGAAAATGAGTTAGGAAACAAAATAACGGTGTTTCTACATTAAGTTAGTGTGTCTCTTTTAGATCGGAGTTGAATTAGCCCCCTAGCTCATTCAGCAACAGAGATAATCACGATCTTAGCTCTTTTAGCAAGAAATGCATGGAAAACAGTGTGCGTCTTATCATTGAGGTTGTCTTGTTAGGAAAATGAGTTAGGAGACAAAATAACGGTGTTTCTACATTAAGTTAGTGTGTCTCTTTTAGATCGGAGTTGAATAGCCCCCTAGCTCATTCAGCAACAGAGATAATCACGATCTTAGCACTTTTAGCAAGAAATGCATGGAAAACAGTGTGCGTTTTATTATTGAGGTTGTCTTGTTAGGAAAATGAGTTAGGAGACAAAATAACGGTGTTTCTACATTAAGTTAGTGTGTCTCTTTTAGATCGGAGTTGAATTAGCCCCCTAGCTCATTCAGCAACAGAGATAATCACGATCTTAGCTCTTTTAGCAAGAAATGCATGGAAAACAGTGTGCGTCTTATCATTGAGGTTGTCTTGTTAGGAAAATGAGTTAGGAGACAAAATAACGGTGTTTCTCCATTAAGTTAGTGTGTCTCTTTTAGATCGGAGTTGAATAGCCCCCTAGCTCATTCAGCAACAGAGATAATCACGATCTTAGCTCTTTTAGCAAGAAATGCATGGAAAACAGTGTGCGTCTTATCATTGAGGTTGTCTTGTTAGGAAAATGAGTTAGGAGACAAAATACCGGTGTTTCTACATTAAGTTAGTGTGTCTCTTTTAGATCGGAGTTGAATAGCCCCCTAGCTGATTCAGCAACAGAGATAATCACGATCTTAGCTCTTTTAGCAAGAAATGCATGGAAAACAGTGTTCGTCTTATCATTGAGGTTGTCTTGTTAGGAAAATGAGTTAAGAGACAAAATAACGGTGTTTCTACATTAAGTTAGTGTGTCTCTTTTAGATCGGAGTTGAATAGCCCCCTAGCTCATTCAGCAACAGAGATAATCACGATCTTAGCTCTTTTAGCAAGAAATGCATGGAAAACAGTGTTCGTCTTATCATTGAGGTTGCCTTATTAGGAAAATGAGTTAGGAGACAAAATAACGGTGTTTCTACATTAAGTTAGTGTGTCTCTTTTAGATTGGAGTTGAATTAGCCCCCTAGCTCATTCAGCAACAGAGATAATCACGATCTTATCTCTTTTAGCAAGAAATGCATGGAAAACAGTGTGCGTCTTATCATTGATGTTGTCTTGTTAGGAAAATGAGTTAGGAGACAAAATAACGGTGTTTCTACATTAAGTTAGTGTGTCTCTTTTAGATCGGAGTTGAATTAGCCCCCTAGCTCATTCAGCAACAGAGATAATCACGATCTTAGCTCTTTTAGCAAGAAATGCATGGAAAACAGTGTGCGTCTTATCATTGAGGTTGTCTTGTTAGGAAAATGAGTTAGGAGACAAAATACCGGTGTTTCTACATTAAGTTAGTGTGTCTCTTTTAGATCGGAGTTGAATAGCCCCCTAGCTCATTCTGCAACAGAGATAATCACGATCTTAGCTCTTTTAGCAAGAAATGCATGGAAAACAGTGTGCGTCTTATCATTGAGGTTGTCTTGTTAGGAAAATGAGTTAGGAGACAAAATAACGGTGTTTCTCCATTAAGTTAGTGTGTCTCTTTTAGATCGGAGTTGAATAGCCCCCTAGCTCATTCAGCAACAGAGATAATCACGATCTTAGCTCTTTTAGCAAGAAATGCATGGAAAACAGTGTGCGTCTTATCATTGAGGTTGTCTTGTTAGGAAAATGAGTTAGGAGACAAAATACCGGTGTTTCTACATTAAGTTAGTGTGTCTCTTTTAGATCGGAGTTGAATAGCCCCCTAGCTGATTCAGCAACAGAGATAATCACGATCTTAGCTCTTTTAGCAAGAAATGCATGGAAAACAGTGTTCGTCTTATCATTGAGGTTGTCTTGTTAGGAAAATGAGTTAAGAGACAAAATAACGGTGTTTCTACATTAAGTTAGTGTGTCTCTTTTAGATCGGAGTTGATTAGCCCCCTAGCTCATTCAGCAACAGAGATAATCACGATCTTAGCTCTTTTAGCAAGAAATGCATGGAAAACAGTGTTCGTCTTATCATTGAGGTTGCCTTATTAGGAAAATGAGTTAGGAGACAAAATAACGGTGTTTCTACATTAAGTTAGTGTGTCTCTTTTAGATCGGAGTTGAATAGCCCCCTAGCTCATTCAGCAACAGAGATAATCACGATCTTATCTCTTTTAGCAAGAAATGCATGGAAAACAGTGTGCGTCTTATCATTGATGTTGTCTTGTTAGGAAAATGAGTTAGGAGACAAAATAACGGTGTTTCTACATTAAGTTAGTGTGTCTCTTTTAGATCGGAGTTGAATTAGCCCCCTAGCTCATTCAGCAACAGAGATAATCACGATCTTAGCTCTTTTAGCAAGAAATGCATGGAAAACAGTGTGCGTCTTATCATTGAGGTTGTCTTGTTAGGAAAATGAGTTAGGAGACAAAATACCGGTGTTTCTACATTAAGTTAGTGTGTCTCTTTTAGATCGGAGTTGAATAGCCCCCTAGCTCATTCTGCAACAGAGATAATCACGATCTTAGCTCTTTTAGCAAGAAATGCATGGAAAACAGTGTTCGTCTTATCATTGAGGTTGCCTTATTAGGAAAATGAGTTAGGAGACAAAATAACGGTGTTTCTACATAAAGTTAGTGTGTTTCTTTTAGATCGGAGTTGAATAGCCCCCTAGCTTATTCAGCAATAAAGATAATCACGATCTTAGCTCTTTTAGCAAGAAATGCATGGAAAACAGTGTGCGTCTTATCATTGAGGTTGTCTTGTTAGGAAAATGAGTTAGGAGACAAAATAACGGTGTTTCTACATTAAGTTAGTGTGTCTCTTTTAGATCGGAGTTGAATAGCCCCCTAGCTCATTCAGCAACATAGATAATTACGATCTTAGCTCTTTTAGCAAGAAATGCATGGAAAACAGTGTTCGTCTTATCATTGAGGTTGTCTTGTTAGGAAAATGAGTTAGGAGACAAAATAACCGTGTTTCTACATTAAGTTAGTGTGTCTCTTTTAGATCGGAGTTTAATTAGCTCCCTAGCCATTCAGCAACAGAGATAATCACGATCTTAGCTCTTTTAGCAAGAAATGCATGGAAAACAGTGTGCGTCTTATCATTGAGGTTGTCTTGTTAGGAAAATGAGTTAAGAGACAAAATAACGGTGTTTCTACATTAAGTTAGTGTGTCTCTTTTAGATCGGAGTTGAATAGCCCCCTAGCTCATTCAGCAATAAAGATAATCACGATCTTAGCTCTTTTAGCAAGAAATGCATGGAAAACAGTGTGCGTCTTATCATTGAGGTTGTCTTGTTAGGAAAATGAGTTAGGAGAAAAAATAACGGTGTTTCTACATTAAGTTAGTGTGTCTCTTTTAGATCGGAGTTTAATTAGCCCCCTAGCTCATTCAGCAACAGAGATAATCACGATCTTAGCTCTTTTAGCAAGAAATGCATGGAAAACAGTGTGCGTCTTATCATTGAGGTTGTCTTATTAGGAAAATGAGTTAGGAGACAAAATAACGGTGTTTCTACATTAAGTTAGTGTGTCTCTTTTAGATCGGAGTTAAATTAGCCCCCTAGCTCATTCAGCAACAGAGATAATCACGA
Source organism: Engystomops pustulosus (assembly GCF_040894005.1). Classification (NCBI taxonomy): domain Eukaryota; kingdom Metazoa; phylum Chordata; class Amphibia; order Anura; family Leptodactylidae; genus Engystomops; species Engystomops pustulosus. The sequence continues at coordinate 58,384,700 of NC_092418.1, read as the reverse complement.
TCTTAGCTCTTTTAGCAAGAAATGCATGGAAAACAGTGTGCGTTTTATCATTGAGGTTGTCTTGTTAGGAAAATGAGTTAGGAAACAAAATAACGGTGTTTCTACATTAAGTTAGTGTGTCTCTTTTAGATCGGAGTTGAATTAGCCCCCTAGCTCATTCAGCAACAGAGATAATCACGATCTTAGCTCTTTTAGCAAGAAATGCATGGAAAACAGTGTGCGTCTTATCATTGAGGTTGTCTTTTTAGGAAAATGAGTTAGGAGACAAAATAACGGTGTTTCTACATTAAGTTAGTGTGTCTCTTTTAGATCGGAGTTGAATAGCCCCCTAGCTCATTCAGCAACAGAGATAATCACGATCTTAGCTCTTTTAGCAAGAAATGCATGGAAAACAGTGTGCGTTTTATTATTGAGGTTGTCTTGTTAGGAAAATGAGTTAGGAGACAAAATAACCGTGTTTCTACATTAAGTTAGTGTGTCTCTTTTAGATCGGAGTTGAATTAGCCCCCTAGCTCATTCAGCAACAGAGATAATCACGATCTTAGCTCTTTTAGCAAGAAATGCATGGAAAACAGTGTGCGTCTTATCATTGAGGTTGTCTTGTTAGGAAAATGAGTTAGGAGACAAAATAACGGTGTTTCTCCATTAAGTTAGTGTGTCTCTTTTAGATCGGAGTTGAATAGCCCCCTAGCTCATTCAGCAACAGAGATAATCACGATCTTAGCTCTTTTAGCAAGAAATGCATGGAAAACAGTGTGCGTCTTATCATTGAGGTTGTCTTGTTAGGAAAATGAGTTAGGAGACAAAATACCGGTGTTTCTACATTAAGTTAGTGTGTCTCTTTTAGATCGGAGTTGAATAGCCCCCTAGCTCATTCTGCAACAGAGATAATCACGATCTTAGCTCTTTTAGCAAGAAATGCATGGAAAACAGTGTTCGTCTTATCATTGAGGTTGCCTTATTAGGAAAATGAGTTAGGAGACAAAATAACGGTGTTTCTACATTAAGTTAGTGTGTCTCTTTTAGATTGGAGTTGAATTAGCCCCCTAGCTCATTCAGCAACAGAGATAATCACGATCTTATCTCTTTTAGCAAGAAATGCATGGAAAACAGTGTGCGTCTTATCATTGATGTTGTCTTGTTAGGAAAATGAGTTAGGAGACAAAATAACGGTGTTTCTACATTAAGTTAGTGTGTCTCTTTTAGATCGGAGTTGAATTAGCCCCCTAGCTCATTCAGCAACAGAGATAATCACGATCTTAGCTCTTTTAGCAAGAAATGCATGGAAAACAGTGTGCGTCTTATCATTGAGGTTGTCTTGTTAGGAAAATGAGTTAGGAGACAAAATACCGGTGTTTCTACATTAAGTTAGTGTGTCTCTTTTAGATCGGAGTTGAATAGCCCCCTAGCTCATTCTGCAACAGAGATAATCACGATCTTAGCTCTTTTAGCAAGAAATGCATGGAAAACAGTGTTCGTCTTATCATTGAGGTTGCCTTATTAGGAAAATGAGTTAGGAGACAAAATAACGGTGTTTCTACATAAAGTTAGTGTGTTTCTTTTAGATCGGAGTTGAATAGCCCCCTAGCTCATTCAGCAATAAAGATAATCACGATCTTAGCTCTTTTAGCAAGAAATGCATGGAAAACAGTGTGCGTCTTATCATTGAGGTTGTCTTGTTAGGAAAATGAGTTAGGAGACAAAATAACGGTGTTTCTACATTAAGTTAGTGTGTCTCTTTTAGATCGGAGTTGAATAGCCCCCTAGCTCATTCAGCAACAGAGATAATTACGATCTTAGCTCTTTTAGCAAGAAATGCATGGAAAACAGTGTTCGTCTTATCATTGAGGTTGTCTTGTTAGGAAAATGAGTTAGGAGACAAAATAACCGTGTTTCTACATTAAGTTAGTGTGTCTCTTTTAGATCGGAGTTTAATTAGCTCCCTAGCCATTCAGCAACAGAGATAATCACGATCTTAGCTCTTTTAGCAAGAAATGCATGGAAAACAGTGTGCGTCTTATCATTGAGGTTGTCTTGTTAGGAAAATGAGTTAGGAGACAAAATAACGGTGTTTCTACATTAAGTTAGTGTGTCTCTTTTAGATCAGAGTTGAATAGCCCCCTAGCTGATTCAGCAACAGAGATAATCACGATCTTAGCTCTTTTAGCAAGAAATGCATGGAAAACAGTGTTCGTCTTATCATTGAGGTTGTCTTGTTAGGAAAATGAGTTAAGAGACAAAATAACGGTGTTTCTACATTAAGTTAGTGTGTCTCTTTTAGATCGGAGTTGAATAGCCCCCTAGCTCATTCAGCAACAGAGATAATCACGATCTTAGCTCTTTTAGCAAGAAATGCATGGAAAACAGTGTGCGTTTTATTATTGAGGTTGTCTTGTTAGGAAAATGAGTTAGGAGACAAAATAACCGTGTTTCTACATTAAGTTAGTGTGTCTCTTTTAGATCGGAGTTGAATTAGCCCCCTAGCTCATTCAGCAACAGAGATAATCACGATCTTAGCTCTTTTAGCAAGAAATGCATGGAAAACAGTGTGCGTCTTATCATTGAGGTTGTCTTGTTAGGAAAATGAGTTAGGAGACAAAATAACGGTGTTTCTCCATTAAGTTAGTGTGTCTCTTTTAGATCGGAGTTGAATAGCCCCCTAGCTCATTCAGCAACAGAGATAATCACGATCTTAGCTCTTTTAGCAAGAAATGCATGGAAAACAGTGTGCGTCTTATCATTGAGGTTGTCTTGTTAGGAAAATGAGTTAGGAGACAAAATACCGGTGTTTCTACATTAAGTTAGTGTGTCTCTTTTAGATCGGAGTTGAATAGCCCCCTAGCTCATTCTGCAACAGAGATAATCACGATCTTAGCTCTTTTAGCAAGAAATGCATGGAAAACAGTGTTCGTCTTATCATTGAGGTTGCCTTATTAGGAAAATGAGTTAGGAGACAAAATAACGGTGTTTCTACATTAAGTTAGTGTGTCTCTTTTAGATTGGAGTTGAATTAGCCCCCTAGCTCATTCAGCAACAGAGATAATCACGATCTTATCTCTTTTAGCAAGAAATGCATGGAAAACAGTGTGCGTCTTATCATTGATGTTGTCTTGTTAGGAAAATGAGTTAGGAGACAAAATAACGGTGTTTCTACATTAAGTTAGTGTGTCTCTTTTAGATCGGAGTTGAATTAGCCCCCTAGCTCATTCAGCAACAGAGATAATCACGATCTTAGCTCTTTTAGCAAGAAATGCATGGAAAACAGTGTGCGTCTTATCATTGAGGTTGTCTTGTTAGGAAAATGAGTTAGGAGACAAAATACCGGTGTTTCTACATTAAGTTAGTGTGTCTCTTTTAGATCGGAGTTGAATAGCCCCCTAGCTCATTCTGCAACAGAGATAATCACGATCTTAGCTCTTTTAGCAAGAAATGCATGGAAAACAGTGTTCGTCTTATCATTGAGGTTGCCTTATTAGGAAAATGAGTTAGGAGACAAAATAACGGTGTTTCTACATAAAGTTAGTGTGTTTCTTTTAGATCGGAGTTGAATAGCCCCCTAGCTCATTCAGCAATAAAGATAATCACGATCTTAGCTCTTTTAGCAAGAAATGCATGGAAAACAGTGTGCGTCTTATCATTGAGGTTGTCTTGTTAGGAAAATGAGTTAGGAGACAAAATAACGGTGTTTCTACATTAAGTTAGTGTGTCTCTTTTAGATCGGAGTTGAATAGCCCCCTAGCTCATTCAGCAACAGAGATAATTACGATCTTAGCTCTTTTAGCAAGAAATGCATGGAAAACAGTGTTCGTCTTATCATTGAGGTTGTCTTGTTAGGAAAATGAGTTAGGAGACAAAATAACCGTGTTTCTACATTAAGTTAGTGTGTCTCTTTTAGATCGGAGTTTAATTAGCTCCCTAGCCATTCAGCAACAGAGATAATCACGATCTTAGCTCTTTTAGCAAGAAATGCATGGAAAACAGTGTGCGTCTTATCATTGAGGTTGTCTTGTTAGGAAAATGAGTTAGGAGACAAAATAACGGTGTTTCTACATTAAGTTAGTGTGTCTCTTTTAGATCAGAGTTGAATAGCCCCCTAGCTGATTCAGCAACAGAGATAATCACGATCTTAGCTCTTTTAGCAAGAAATGCATGGAAAACAGTGTTCGTCTTATCATTGAGGTTGTCTTGTTAGGAAAATGAGTTAAGAGACAAAATAACGGTGTTTCTACATTAAGTTAGTGTGTCTCTTTTAGATCGGAGTTGAATAGCCCCCTAGCTCATTCACCAACAGAGATAATCACGATCTTAGCTCTTTTAGCAAGAAATGCATGGAAAACAGTGTGCGTCTTATCATTGAGGTTGTCTTGTTAGGAAAATGAGTTAGGAGAAAAAATAACGGTGTTTCTACATTAAGTTAGTGTGTCTCTTTTAGATCGGAGTTGAATAGCCCCCTAGCTCATTCTGCAACAGAGATAATCACGATCTTAGCTCTTTTAGCAAGAAATGCATGGAAAACAGTGTTCGTCTTATCATTGAGGTTGTCTTTTTAGAAAAATGAGTTAGGAGACAAAATAACGGTGTTTCTACATAAAGTTAGTGTGTTTCTTTTAGATCGGAGTTGAAAAGCCCCCTAGCTCATTCAGCAATAAAGATAATCACGATCTTAGCTCTTTTAGCAAGAAATGCATGGAAAACAGTGTGCGTCTTATCATTGAGGTTGTCTTGTTAGGAAAATGAGTTAGGAGAAAAAATAACGGTGTTTCTACATTAAGTTAGTGTGTCTCTTTTAGATCGGAGTTGAATTAGCCCCCTAGCTCATTCAGCAACAGAGATAATCACGATCTTAGCTCTTTTAGCAAGAAATGCATGGAAAACAGTGTGCGTCTTATCATTGAGGTTGTCTTGTTAGGAAAATGAGTTAGGAAACAAAATAACGGTGTTTCTACATTAAGTTAGTGTGTCTCTTTTAGATCGGAGTTGAATTAGCCCCCTAGCTCATTCAGCAACAGAGATAATCACGATCTTAGCTCTTTTAGCAAGAAATGCATGGAAAACAGTGTGCGTCTTATCATTGAGGTTGTCTTTTTAGGAAAATGAGTTAGGAGACAAAATAACGGTGTTTCTACATTAAGTTAGTGTGTTTCTTTTAGATCGGAGTTGAATAGCCCCCTAGCTCATTCAGCAATAAAGATAATCACGATCTTAGCTCTTTTAGCAAGAAATGCATGGAAAACAGTGTGCGTCTTATCATTGAGGTTGTCTTGTTAGGAAAATGAGTTAGGAGAAAAAATAACGGTGTTTCTACATTAAGTTAGTGTGTCTCTTTTAGATCGGAGTTGAATTAGCCCCCTAGCTCATTCAGCAACAGAGATAATCACGATCTTAGCTCTTTTAGCAAGAAATGCATGGAAAACAGTGTGCGTCTTATCATTGAGGTTGTCTTGTTAGGAAAATGAGTTAGGAGACAAAATAACGGTGTTTCTACATTAAGTTAGTGTGTCTCTTTTAGATCGGAGTTAAATTAGCCCCCTAGCTCATTCAGCAACAGAGATAATCACGATCTTAGCTCTTTTAGCAAGAAATGCATGGAAAACAGTGTGCGTCTTATCATTGAGGTTGTCTTGTTAGGAAAATGAGTTAGGAAACAAAATAACGGTGTTTCTACATTAAGTTAGTGTGTCTCTTTTAGATCGGAGTTGAATTAGCCCCCTAGCTCATTCAGCAACAGAGATAATCACGATCTTAGCTCTTTTAGCAAGAAATGCATGGAAAACAGTGTGCGTCTTATCATTGAGGTTGTCTTGTTAGGAAAATGAGTTAGGAGACAAAATAACGGTGTTTCTACATTAAGTTAGTGTGTCTCTTTTAGATCGGAGTTGAATAGCCCCCTAGCTCATTCAGCAACAGAGATAATCACGATCTTAGCTCTTTTAGCAAGAAATGCATGGAAAACAGTGTGCGTTTTATCATTGAGGTTGTCTTGTTAGGAAAATGAGTTAGGAGACAAAATAACGGTGTTTCTACATTAAGTTAGTGTGTCTCTTTTAGATCGGAGTTGAATTAGCCCCCTAGCTCATTCAGCAACAGAGATAATCACGATCTTAGCTCTTTTAGCAAGAAATGCATGGAAAACAGTGTGCGTCTTATCATTGAGGTTGTCTTGTTAGGAAAATGAGTTAGGAGACAAAATAACGGTGTTTCTCCATTAAGTTAGTGTGTCTCTTTTAGATCGGAGTTGAATAGCCCCCTAGCTCATTCAGCAACAGAGATAATCACGATCTTAGCTCTTTTAGCAAGAAATGCATGGAAAACAGTGTGCGTCTTATCATTGAGGTTGTCTTGTTAGGAAAATGAGTTAGGAGACAAAATACCGGTGTTTCTACATTAAGTTAGTGTGTCTCTTTTAGATCGGAGTTGAATAGCCCCCTAGCTCATTCTGCAACAGAGATAATCACGATCTTAGCTCTTTTAGCAAGAAATGCATGGAAAACAGTGTTCGTCTTATCATTGAGGTTGCCTTATTAGGAAAATGAGTTAGGAGACAAAATAACGGTGTTTCTACATTAAGTTAGTGTGTCTCTTTTAGATTGGAGTTGAATTAGCCCCCTAGCTCATTCAGCAACAGAGATAATCACGATCTTATCTCTTTTAGCAAGTAATGCATGGAAAACAGTGTGCGTCTTATCATTGATGTTGTCTTGTTAGGAAAATGAGTTAGGAGACAAAATAACGGTGTTTCTACATTAAGTTAGTGTGTCTCTTTTAGATCGGAGTTGAATTAGCCCCCTAGCTCATTCAGCAACAGAGATAATCACGATCTTAGCTCTTTTAGCAAGAAATGCATGGAAAACAGTGTGCGTCTTATCATTGATGTTGTCTTGTTAGGAAAATGAGTTAGGAGACAAAATAACGGTGTTTCTACATTAAGTTAGTGTGTCTCTTTTAGATCGGAGTTGAATAACCCCCCTAGCTCATTCAGCAACAGAGATAATCACGATCTTAGCTCTTTTAGCAAGAAATGCATGGAAAACAGTGTGCGTCTTATCATTGAGGTTGTCTTGTTAGGAAAATGAGTTAGGAGACAAAATAACGGTGTTTCTACATTAAGTTAGTGTGTCTCTTTTAGATCGGAGTTGAATAGCCCCCTAGCTCATTCAGCAACAGAGATAATCACGATCTTAGCTCTTTTAGCAAGAAATGCATGGAAAACAGTGTGCGTCTTATCATTGAGGTTGTCTTGTTAGGAAAATGAGTTAGGAGACAAAATAACGGTGTTTCTACATAAAGTTAGTGTGTTTCTTTTAGATCGGAGTTGAATAGCCCCCTAGCTCATTCAGCAATAAAGATAATCACGATCTTAGCTCTTTTAGCAAGAAATGCATGGAAAACAGTGTGCGTCTTATCATTGAGGTTGTCTTGTTAGGAAAATGAGTTAGGAGACAAAATAACGGTGTTTCTACATTAAGTTAGTGTGTCTCTTTTAGATCGGAGTTGAATAGCCCCCTAGCTCATTCAGCAACAGAGATAATCACGATCTTAGCTCTTTTAGCAAGAAATGCATGGAAAACAGTGTGCGTCTTATCATTGAGGTTGTCTTGTTAGGAAAATGAGTTAGGAGACAAAATAACGGTGTTTCTACATTAAGTTAGTGTGTCTCTTTTAGATCGGAGTTAAATTAGCCCCCTAGCTCATTCAGCAACAGAGATAATCCCGATCTTAGCTCTTTTAGCAAGAAATGCATGGAAAACAGTGTGCGTCTTATCATTGAGGTTGTCTTGTTAGGAAAATGAGTTAGGAAACAAAATAACGGTGTTTCTACATTAAGTTAGTGTGTCTCTTTTAGATCGGAGTTGAATTAGCCCCCTAGCTCATTCAGCAACAGAGATAATCACGATCTTAGCTCTTTTAGCAAGAAATGCATGGAAAACAGTGTGCGTCTTATCATTGAGGTTGTCTTGTTAGGAAAATGAGTTAGGAGACAAAATAACGGTGTTTCTACATTAAGTTAGTGTGTCTCTTTTAGATCGGAGTTAAATTAGCCCCCTAGCTCATTCAGCAACAGAGATAATCACGATCTTAGCTCTTTTAGCAAGAAATGCATGGAAAACAGTGTGCGTCTTATCATTGAGGTTGTCTTGTTAGGAAAATGAGTTAGGAGACAAAATAACGGTGTTTCTACATTAAGTTAGTGTGTCTCTTTTAGATCGGAGTTGAATTAGCCCCCTAGCTCATTCAGCAACAGAGATAATCACGATCTTAGTTCTTTTAGCAAGAAATGCATGGAAAACAGTGTGCGTCTTATCATTGAGGTTGTCTTGTTAGGAAAATGAGTTAGGAGACAAAATAACGGTGTTTCTACATTAAGCTAGTGTGTCTCTTTTAGATCAGAGTTGAATAGCCCCCTAGCTCATTCAGCAACAGAGATAATCACGATCTTAGCTCTTTTAGCAAGAAATGCATGGAAAACAGTGTGCGTTTTATCATTGAGGTTGTCTTGTTAGGAAAATGAGTTAGGAGACAAAATAACGGTGTTTCTACATTAAGTTAGTGTGTCTCTTTTAGATCGGAGTTGAATTAGCCCCCTAGCTCATTCAGCAACAGAGATAATCACGATCTTAGTTCTTTTAGCAAGAAATGCATGGAAAACAGTGTGCGTCTTATCATTGAGGTTGTCTTGTTAGGAAAATGAGTTAGGAGACAAAATAACGGTGTTTCTACATTAAGCTAGTGTGTCTCTTTTAGATCAGAGTTGAATAGCCCCCTAGCTCATTCAGCAACAGAGATAATCACGATCTTAGCTCTTTTAGCAAGAAATGCATGGAAAACAGTGTGCGTTTTATCATTGAGGTTGTCTTGTTAGGAAAATGAGTTAGGAAACAAAATAACGGTGTTTCTACATTAAGTTAGTGTGTCTCTTTTAGATCGGAGTTGAATTAGCCCCCTAGCTCATTCAGCAACAGAGATAATCACGATCTTAGCTCTTTTAGCAAGAAATGCATGGAAAACAGTGTGCGTCTTATCATTGAGGTTGTCTTTTTAGGAAAATGAGTTAGGAGACAAAATAACGGTGTTTCTACATAAAGTTAGTGTGTTTCTTTTAGATCGGAGTTGAATAGACCCCTAGCTCATTCAGCAATAAAGATAATCACGATCTTAGCTCTTTTAGCAAGAAATGCATGGAAAACAGTGTGCGTCTTATCATTGAGGTTGTCTTGTTAGGAAAATGAGTTAGGAGAAAAAATAACGGTGTTTCTACATTAAGTTAGTGTGTCTCTTTTAGATCGGAGTTGAATTAGCCCCCTAGCTCATTCAGCAACAGAGATAATCACGATCTTAGCTCTTTTAGCAAGAAATGCATGGAAAACAGTGTGCGTCTTATCATTGAGGTTGTCTTGTTAGGAAAATGAGTTAGGAGACAAAATAACGGTGTTTCTACATTAAGTTAGTGTGTCTCTTTTAGATCGGAGTTAAATTAGCCCCCTAGCTCATTCAGCAACAGAGATAATCACGATCTTAGCTCTTTTAGCAAGAAATGCATGGAAAACAGTGTGCGTCTTATCATTGAGGTTGCCTTATTAGGAAAATGAGTTAGGAGACAAAATACCGGTGTTTCTACATTAAGTTAGTGTGTCTCTTTTAGATCGGAGTTGAATAGCCCCCTAGCTCATTCTGCAACAGAGATAATCACGATCTTAGCTCTTTTAGCAAGAAATGCATGGAAAACAGTGTTCGTCTTATCATTGAGGTTGCCTTATTAGGAAAATGAGTTAGGAGACAAAATAACGGTGTTTCTACATTAAGTTAGTGTGTCTCTTTTAGATTGGAGTTGAATTAGCCCCCTAGCTCATTCAGCAACAGAGATAATCACGATCTTATCTCTTTTAGCAAGAAATGCATGGAAAACAGTGTGCGTCTTATCATTGATGTTGTCTTGTTAGGAAAATGAGTTAGGAGACAAAATAACGGTGTTTCTACATTAAGTTAGTGTGTCTCTTTTAGATCGGAGTTGAATTAGCCCCCTAGCTCATTCAGCAACAGAGATAATCACGATCTTAGCTCTTTTAGCAAGAAATGCATGGAAAACAGTGTGCGTCTTATCATTGAGGTTGTCTTGTTAGGAAAATGAGTTAGGAGACAAAATACCGGTGTTTCTACATTAAGTTAGTGTGTCTCTTTTAGATCGGAGTTGAATAGCCCCCTAGCTCATTCAGCAACATAGATAATTACGATCTTAGCTCTTTTAGCAAGAAATGCATGGAAAACAGTGTTCGTCTTATCATTGAGGTTGTCTTGTTAGGAAAATGAGTTAGGAGACAAAATAACCGTGTTTCTACATTAAGTTAGTGTGTCTCTTTTAGATCGGAGTTTAATTAGCTCCCTAGCCATTCAGCAACAGAGATAATCACGATCTTAGCTCTTTTAGCAAGAAATGCATGGAAAACAGTGTGCGTCTTATCATTGAGGTTGTCTTGTTAGGAAAATGAGTTAGGAGACAAAATAACGGTGTTTCTACATTAAGTTAGTGTGTCTCTTTTAGATCAGAGTTGAATAGCCCCCTAGCTGATTCAGCAACAGAGATAATCACGATCTTAGCTCTTTTAGCAAGAAATGCATGGAAAACAGTGTTCGTCTTATCATTGAGGTTGTCTTGTTAGGAAAATGAGTTAGGAGACAAAATAACGGTGTTTCTACATTAAGTTAGTGTGTCTCTTTTAGATCGGAGTTGAATAGCCCCCTAGATCATTCAGCAACAGAGATAATCACGATCTTAGCTCTTTTAGCAAGAAATGCATGGAAAACAGTGTGCGTTTTATCATTGAGGTTGTCTTGTTAGGAAAATGAGTTAGGAGACAAAATAACGGTGTTTCTACATTAAGTTAGTGTGTCTCTTTTAGATCGGAGTTGAATTAGCCCCCTAGCTCATTCAGCAACAGAGATAATCACGATCTTAGCTCTTTTAGCAAGAAATGCATGGAAAACAGTGTGCGTCTTATCATTGAGGTTGTCTTGTTAGGAAAATGAGTTAGGAGACAAAATAACGGTGTTTCTCCATTAAGTTAGTGTGTCTCTTTTAGATCGGAGTTGAATAGCCCCCTAGCTCATTCAGCAACAGAGATAATCACGATCTTAGCTCTTTTAGCAAGAAATGCATGGAAAACAGTGTGCGTCTTATCATTGAGGTTGTCTTGTTAGGAAAATGAGTTAGGAGACAAAATACCGGTGTTTCTACATTAAGTTAGTGTGTCTCTTTTAGATCGGAGTTGAATAGCCCCCTAGCTCATTCTGCAACAGAGATAATCACGATCTTAGCTCTTTTAGCAAGAAATGCATGGAAAACAGTGTTCGTCTTATCATTGAGGTTGCCTTATTAGGAAAATGAGTTAGGAGACAAAATAACGGTGTTTCTACATTAAGTTAGTGTGTCTCTTTTAGATTGGAGTTGAATTAGCCCCCTAGCTCATTCAGCAACAGAGATAATCACGATCTTATCTCTTTTAGCAAGTAATGCATGGAAAACAGTGTGCGTCTTATCATTGATGTTGTCTTGTTAGGAAAATGAGTTAGGAGACAAAATAACGGTGTTTCTACATTAAGTTAGTGTGTCTCTTTTAGATCGGAGTTGAATTAGCCCCCTAGCTCATTCAGCAACAGAGATAATCACGATCTTAGCTCTTTTAGCAAGAAATGCATGGAAAACAGTGTGCGTCTTATCATTGATGTTGTCTTGTTAGGAAAATGAGTTAGGAGACAAAATAACGGTGTTTCTACATTAAGTTAGTGTGTCTCTTTTAGATCGGAGTTGAATAACCCCCCTAGCTCATTCAGCAACAGAGATAATCACGATCTTAGCTCTTTTAGCAAGAAATGCATGGAAAACAGTGTGCGTCTTATCATTGAGGTTGTCTTGTTAGGAAAATGAGTTAGGAGACAAAATAACGGTGTTTCTACATTAAGTTAGTGTGTCTCTTTTAGATCGGAGTTGAATAGCCCCCTAGCTCATTCAGCAACAGAGATAATCACGATCTTAGCTCTTTTAGCAAGAAATGCATGGAAAACAGTGTGCGTCTTATCATTGAGGTTGTCTTGTTAGGAAAATGAGTTAGGAGACAAAATAACGGTGTTTCTACATAAAGTTAGTGTGTTTCTTTTAGATCGGAGTTGAATAGCCCCCTAGCTCATTCAGCAATAAAGATAATCACGATCTTAGCTCTTTTAGCAAGAAATGCATGGAAAACAGTGTGCGTCTTATCATTGAGGTTGTCTTGTTAGGAAAATGAGTTAGGAGACAAAATAACGGTGTTTCTACATTAAGTTAGTGTGTCTCTTTTAGATCGGAGTTGAATAGCCCCCTAGCTCATTCAGCAACAGAGATAATCACGATCTTAGCTCTTTTAGCAAGAAATGCATGGAAAACAGTGTGCGTCTTATCATTGAGGTTGTCTTGTTAGGAAAATGAGTTAGGAGACAAAATAACGGTGTTTCTACATTAAGTTAGTGTGTCTCTTTTAGATCGGAGTTAAATTAGCCCCCTAGCTCATTCAGCAACAGAGATAATCCCGATCTTAGCTCTTTTAGCAAGAAATGCATGGAAAACAGTGTGCGTCTTATCATTGAGGTTGTCTTGTTAGGAAAATGAGTTAGGAAACAAAATAACGGTGTTTCTACATTAAGTTAGTGTGTCTCTTTTAGATCGGAGTTGAATTAGCCCCCTAGCTCATTCAGCAACAGAGATAATCACGATCTTAGCTCTTTTAGCAAGAAATGCATGGAAAACAGTGTGCGTCTTATCATTGAGGTTGTCTTGTTAGGAAAATGAGTTAGGAGACAAAATAACGGTGTTTCTACATTAAGTTAGTGTGTCTCTTTTAGATCGGAGTTAAATTAGCCCCCTAGCTCATTCAGCAACAGAGATAATCACGATCTTAGCTCTTTTAGCAAGAAATGCATGGAAAACAGTGTGCGTCTTATCATTGAGGTTGTCTTGTTAGGAAAATGAGTTAGGAGACAAAATAACGGTGTTTCTACATTAAGTTAGTGTGTCTCTTTTAGATCGGAGTTGAATTAGCCCCCTAGCTCATTCAGCAACAGAGATAATCACGATCTTAGTTCTTTTAGCAAGAAATGCATGGAAAACAGTGTGCGTCTTATCATTGAGGTTGTCTTGTTAGGAAAATGAGTTAGGAGACAAAATAACGGTGTTTCTACATTAAGCTAGTGTGTCGCTTTTAGATCAGAGTTGAATAGCCCCCTAGCTCATTCAGCAACAGAGATAATCACGATCTTAGCTCTTTTAGCAAGAAATGCATGGAAAACAGTGTGCGTTTTATCATTGAGGTTGTCTTGTTAGGAAAATGAGTTAGGAAACAAAATAACGGTGTTTCTACATTAAGTTAGTGTGTCTCTTTTAGATCGGAGTTGAATTAGCCCCCTAGCTCATTCAGCAACAGAGATAATCACGATCTTAGCTCTTTTAGCAAGAAATGCATGGAAAACAGTGTGCGTCTTATCATTGAGGTTGTCTTTTTAGGAAAATGAGTTAGGAGACAAAATAACGGTGTTTCTACATAAAGTTAGTGTGTTTCTTTTAGATCGGAGTTGAATAGACCCCTAGCTCATTCAGCAATAAAGATAATCACGATCTTAGCTCTTTTAGCAAGAAATGCATGGAAAACAGTGTGCGTCTTATCATTGAGGTTGTCTTGTTAGGAAAATGAGTTAGGAGAAAAAATAACGGTGTTTCTACATTAAGTTAGTGTGTCTCTTTTAGATCGGAGTTGAATTAGCCCCCTAGCTCATTCAGCAACAGAGATAATCACGATCTTAGCTCTTTTAGCAAGAAATGCATGGAAAACAGTGTGCGTCTTATCATTGAGGTTGTCTTGTTAGGAAAATGAGTTAGGAGACAAAATAACGGTGTTTCTACATTAAGTTAGTGTGTCTCTTTTAGATCGGAGTTAAATTAGCCCCCTAGCTCATTCAGCAACAGAGATAATCACGATCTTAGCTCTTTTAGCAAGAAATGCATGGAAAACAGTGTGCGTCTTATCATTGAGGTTGCCTTATTAGGAAAATGAGTTAGGAGACAAAATACCGGTGTTTCTACATTAAGTTAGTGTGTCTCTTTTAGATCGGAGTTGAATAGCCCCCTAGCTCATTCTGCAACAGAGATAATCACGATCTTAGCTCTTTTAGCAAGAAATGCATGGAAAACAGTGTTCGTCTTATCATTGAGGTTGCCTTATTAGGAAAATGAGTTAGGAGACAAAATAACGGTGTTTCTACATTAAGTTAGTGTGTCTCTTTTAGATTGGAGTTGAATTAGCCCCCTAGCTCATTCAGCAACAGAGATAATCACGATCTTATCTCTTTTAGCAAGAAATGCATGGAAAACAGTGTGCGTCTTATCATTGATGTTGTCTTGTTAGGAAAATGAGTTAGGAGACAAAATAACGGTGTTTCTACATTAAGTTAGTGTGTCTCTTTTAGATCGGAGTTGAATTAGCCCCCTAGCTCATTCAGCAACAGAGATAATCACGATCTTAGCTCTTTTAGCAAGAAATGCATGGAAAACAGTGTGCGTCTTATCATTGAGGTTGTCTTGTTAGGAAAATGAGTTAGGAGACAAAATACCGGTGTTTCTACATTAAGTTAGTGTGTCTCTTTTAGATCGGAGTTGAATAGCCCCCTAGCTCATTCAGCAACATAGATAATTACGATCTTAGCTCTTTTAGCAAGAAATGCATGGAAAACAGTGTTCGTCTTATCATTGAGGTTGTCTTGTTAGGAAAATGAGTTAGGAGACAAAATAACCGTGTTTCTACATTAAGTTAGTGTGTCTCTTTTAGATCGGAGTTTAATTAGCTCCCTAGCCATTCAGCAACAGAGATAATCACGATCTTAGCTCTTTTAGCAAGAAATGCATGGAAAACAGTGTGCGTCTTATCATTGAGGTTGTCTTGTTAGGAAAATGAGTTAGGAGACAAAATAACGGTGTTTCTACATTAAGTTAGTGTGTCTCTTTTAGATCAGAGTTGAATAGCCCCCTAGCTGATTCAGCAACAGAGATAATCACGATCTTAGCTCTTTTAGCAAGAAATGCATGGAAAACAGTGTTCGTCTTATCATTGAGGTTGTCTTGTTAGGAAAATGAGTTAAGAGACAAAATAACGGTGTTTCTACATTAAGTTAGTGTGTCTCTTTTAGATCGGAGTTGAATAGCCCCCTAGCTCATTCAGCAATAAAGATAATCACGATCTTAGCTCTTTTAGCAAGAAATGCATGGAAAACAGTGTGCGTCTTATCATTGAGGTTGTCTTGTTAGGAAAATGAGTTAGGAGAAAAAATAACGGTGTTTCTACATTAAGTTAGTGTGTCACTTTTAGATCGGAGTTGAATTAGCCCCCTAGCTCATTCAGCAACAGAGATAATCACGATCTTAGCTCTTTTAGCAAGAAATGCATGGAAAACAGTGTGCGTCTTATCATTGAGGTTGTCTTATTAGGAAAATGAGTTAGGAGACAAAATAACGGTGTTTCTACATTAAGTTAGTGTGTCTCTTTTAGATCGGAGTTAAATTAGCCCCCTAGCTCATTCAGCAATAGAGATAATCACGATCTTAGCTCTTTTAGCAAGAAATGCATGGAAAACAGTGTGCGTTTTATCATTGAGGTTGTCTTGTTAGGAAAATGAGTTAGGAAACAAAATAACGGTGTTTCTACATTAAGTTAGTGTGTCTCTTTTAGATCGGAGTTGAATTAGCCCCCTAGCTCATTCAGCAACAGAGATAATCACGATCTTAGCTCTTTTAGCAAGAAATGCATGGAAAACAGTGTGCGTCTTATCATTGAGGTTGTCTTTTTAGGAAAATGAGTTAGGAGACAAAATAACGGTGTTTCTACATAAAGTTAGTGTGTTTCTTTTAGATCGGAGTTGAATAGCCCCCTAGCTCATTCAGCAATAAAGATAATCACGATCTTAGCTCTTTTAGCAAGAAATGCATGGAAAACAGTGTGCGTCTTATCATTGAGGTTGTCTTGTTAGGAAAATGAGTTAGGAGACAAAATAACGGTGTTTCTACATTAAGTTAGTGTGTCTCTTTTAGATCGGAGTTGAATTAGCCCCCTAGCTCATTCAGCAACAGAGATAATCACGATCTTAGCTCTTTTAGCAAGAAATGCATGGAAAACAGTTTGCGTCTTATCATTGAGGTTGTCTTGTTAGGAAAATGAATTAGGAAACAAAATAACGGTGTTTCTACATTAAGTTAGTGTGTCTCTTTTAGATCGGAGTTGAATAGCCCCCTAGCTCATTCAGCAACAGAGATAATCACGATCTTAGCTCTTTTAGCAAGAAATGCATGGAAAACAGTGTGCGTTTTATTATTGAGGTTGTCTTGTTAGGAAAATGAGTTAGGAGACAAAATAACCGTGTTTCTACATTAAGTTAGTGTGTCTCTTTTAGATCGGAGTTGAATTAGCCCCCTAGCTCATTCAGCAACAGAGATAATCACGATCTTAGCTCTTTTAGCAAGAAATGCATGGAAAACAGTGTGCGTCTTATCATTGAGGTTGTCTTGTTAGGAAAATGAGTTAGGAGACAAAATAACGGTGTTTCTCCATTAAGTTAGTGTGTCTCTTTTAGATCGGAGTTGAATAGCCCCCTAGCTCATTCAGCAACAGAGATAATCACGATCTTAGCTCTTTTAGCAAGAAATGCATGGAAAACAGTGTGCGTCTTATCATTGAGGTTGTCTTGTTAGGAAAATGAGTTAGGAGACAAAATACCGGTGTTTCTACATTAAGTTAGTGTGTCTCTTTTAGATCGGAGTTGAATAGCCCCCTAGCTCATTCTGCAACAGAGATAATCACGATCTTAGCTCTTTTAGCAAGAAATGCATGGAAAACAGTGTTCGTCTTATCATTGAGGTTGCCTTATTAGGAAAATGAGTTAGGAGACAAAATAACGGTGTTTCTACATTAAGTTAGTGTGTCTCTTTTAGATTGGAGTTGAATTAGCCCCCTAGCTCATTCAGCAACAGAGATAATCACGATCTTATCTCTTTTAGCAAGAAATGCATGGAAAACAGTGTGCGTCTTATCATTGATGTTGTCTTGTTAGGAAAATGAGTTAGGAGACAAAATAACGGTGTTTCTACATTAAGTTAGTGTGTCTCTTTTAGATCGGAGTTGAATTAGCCCCCTAGCTCATTCAGCAACAGAGATAATCACGATCTTAGCTCTTTTAGCAAGAAATGCATGGAAAACAGTGTGCGTCTTATCATTGAGGTTGTCTTGTTAGGAAAATGAGTTAGGAGACAAAATACCGGTGTTTCTACATTAAGTTAGTGTGTCTCTTTTAGATCGGAGTTGAATAGCCCCCTAGCTCATTCTGCAACAGAGATAATCACGATCTTAGCTCTTTTAGCAAGAAATGCATGGAAAACAGTGTTCGTCTTATCATTGAGGTTGCCTTATTAGGAAAATGAGTTAGGAGACAAAATAACGGTGTTTCTACATAAAGTTAGTGTGTCTCTTTTAGATTGGAGTTGAATTAGCCCCCTAGCTCATTCAGCAACAGAGATAATCACGATCTTATCTCTTTTAGCAAGAAATGCATGGAAAACAGTGTGCGTCTTATCATTGATGTTGTCTTGTTAGGAAAATGAGTTAGGAGACAAAATAACGGTGTTTCTACATTAAGTTAGTGTGTCTCTTTTAGATCGGAGTTGAATTAGCCCCCTAGCTCATTCAGCAACAGAGATAATCACGATCTTAGCTCTTTTAGCAAGAAATGCATGGAAAACAGTGTGCGTCTTATCATTGAGGTTGTCTTATTAGGAAAATGAGTTAGGAGACAAAATAACGGTGTTTCTACATTAAGTTAGTGTGTCTCTTTTAGATCGGAGTTAAATTAGCCCCCTAGCTCATTCAGCAACAGAGATAATCACGATCTTAGCTCTTTTAGCAAGAAATGCATGGAAAACAGTGTGCGTTTTATCATTGAGGTTGTCTTGTTAGGAAAATGAGTTAGGAAACAAAATAACGGTGTTTCTACATTAAGTTAGTGTGTCTCTTTTAGATCGGAGTTGAATTAGCCCCCTAGCTCATTCAGCAACAGAGATAATCACGATCTTAGCTCTTTTAGCAAGAAATGCATGGAAAACAGTGTGCGTCTTATCATTGAGGTTGTCTTTTTAGGAAAATGAGTTAGGAGAAAAAATAACGGTGTTTCTACATTAAGTTAGTGTGTCTCTTTTAGATCGGAGTTGAATTAGCCCCCTAGCTCATTCAGCAACAGAGATAATCACGATCTTAGCTCTTTTAGCAAGAAATGCATGGAAAACAGTGTGCGTCTTATCATTGAGGTTGTCTTGTTAGGAAAATGAGTTAGGAGAAAAAATAACGGTGTTTCTACATTAAGTTAGTGTGTCTCTTTTAGATCGGAGTTGAATTAGCCCCCTAGCTCATTCAGCAACAGAGATAATCACGATCTTAGCTCTTTTAGCAAGAAATGCATGGAAAACAGTTTGCGTCTTATCATTGAGGTTGTCTTGTTAGGAAAATGAGTTAGGAAACAAAATAACGGTGTTTCTACATTAAGTTAGTGTGTCTCTTTTAGATCGGAGTTGAATTAGCCCCCTAGCTCATTCAGCAACAGAGATAATCACGATCTTAGCTCTTTTAGCAAGAAATGCATGGAAAACAGTGTGCGTCTTATCATTGAGGTTGTCTTGTTAGGAAAATGAGTTAGGAGACAAAATAACGGTGTTTCTACATTAAGTTAGTGTGTCTCTTTTAGATCGGAGTTGAATAGCCCCCTAGCTCATTCAGCAACAGAGATAATCACGATCTTAGCTCTTTTAGCAAGAAATGCATGGAAAACAGTGTGCGTTTTATTATTGAGGTTGTCTTGTTAGGAAAATGAGTTAGGAGACAAAATAACCGTGTTTCTACATTAAGTTAGTGTGTCTCTTTTAGATCGGAGTTGAATTATCCCCCTAGCTCATTCAGCAACAGAGATAATCACGATCTTAGCTCTTTTAGCAAGAAATGCATGGAAAACAGTGTGCGTCTTATCATTGAGGTTGTCTTGTTAGGAAAATGAGTTAGGAGACAAAATAACGGTGTTTCTCCATTAAGTTAGTGTGTCTCTTTTAGATCGGAGTTGAATAGCCCCCTAGCTCATTCAGCAACAGAGATAATCACGATCTTAGCTCTTTTAGCAAGAAATGCATGGAAAACAGTGTGCGTCTTATCATTGAGGTTGTCTTGTTAGGAAAATGAGTTAGGAGACAAAATACCGGTGTTTCTACATTAAGTTAGTGTGTCTCTTTTAGATCGGAGTTGAATAGCCCCCTAGCTCATTCTGCAACAGAGATAATCACGATCTTAGCTCTTTTAGCAAGAAATGCATGGAAAACAGTGTTCGTCTTATCATTGAGGTTGCCTTATTAGGAAAATGAGTTAGGAGACAAAATAACGGTGTTTCTACATTAAGTTAGTGTGTCTCTTTTAGATTGGAGTTGAATTAGCCCCCTAGCTCATTCAGCAACAGAGATAATCACGATCTTATCTCTTTTAGCAAGAAATGCATGGAAAACAGTGTGCGTCTTATCATTGATGTTGTCTTGTTAGGAAAATGAGTTAGGAGACAAAATAACGGTGTTTCTACATTAAGTTAGTGTGTCTCTTTTAGATCGGAGTTGAATTAGCCCCCTAGCTCATTCAGCAACAGAGATAATCACGATCTTAGCTCTTTTAGCAAGAAATGCATGGAAAACAGTGTGCGTCTTATCATTGAGGTTGTCTTGTTAGGAAAATGAGTTAGGAGACAAAATACCGGTGTTTCTACATTAAGTTAGTGTGTCTCTTTTAGATCGGAGTTGAATAGCCCCCTAGCTCATTCTGCAACAGAGATAATCACGATCTTAGCTCTTTTAGCAAGAAATGCATGGAAAACAGTGTTCGTCTTATCATTGAGGTTGCCTTATTAGGAAAATGAGTTAGGAGACAAAATAACGGTGTTTCTACATAAAGTTAGTGTGTTTCTTTTAGATCGGAGTTGAATAGCCCCCTAGCTCATTCAGCAATAAAGATAATCACGATCTTAGCTCTTTTAGCAAGAAATGCATGGAAAACAGTGTGCGTCTTATCATTGAGGTTGTCTTGTTAGGAAAATGAGTTAGGAGACAAAATAACGGTGTTTCTACATTAAGTTAGTGTGTCTCTTTTAGATCGGAGTTGAATAGCCCCCTAGCTCATTCAGCAACAGAGATAATTACGATCTTAGCTCTTTTAGCAAGAAATGCATGGAAAACAGTGTTCGTCTTATCATTGAGGTTGTCTTGTTAGGAAAATGAGTTAGGAGACAAAATAACCGTGTTTCTACATTAAGTTAGTGTGTCTCTTTTAGATCGGAGTTTAATTAGCTCCCTAGCCATTCAGCAACAAAGATAATCACGATCTTAGCTCTTTTAGCAAGAAATGCATGGAAAACAGTGTGCGTCTTATCATTGAGGTTGTCTTGTTAGGAAAATGAGTTAGGAGACAAAATAACGGTGTTTCTACATTAAGTTAGTGTGTCTCTTTTAGATCAGAGTTGAATAGCCCCCTAGCTGATTCAGCAACAGAGATAATCACGATCTTAGCTCTTTTAGCAAGAAATGCATGGAAAACGGTGTTCGTCTTATCATTGAGGTTGTCTTGTTAGGAAAATGAGTTAAGAGACAAAATAACGGTGTTTCTACATTAAGTTAGTGTGTCTCTTTTAGATCGGAGTTGAATAGCCCCCTAGCTCATTCAGCAACAGAGATAATCACGATCTTAGCTCTTTTAGCAAGAAATGCATGGAAAACAGTGTGCGTCTTATCATTGAGGTTGTCTTGTTAGGAAAATGAGTTAGGAGAAAAAATAACGGTGTTTCTACATTAAGTTAGTGTGTCTCTTTTAGATCGGAGTTGAATAGCCCCCTAGCTCATTCTGCAACAGAAATAATCACGATCTTAGCTCTTTTAGCAAGAAATGCATGGAAAACAGTGTTCGTCTTATCATTGAGGTTGTCTTTTTAGAAAAATGAGTTAGGAGACAAAATAACGGTGTTTCTACATAAAGTTAGTGTGTTTCTTTTAGATCGGAGTTGAATAGCCCCCTAGCTCATTCAGCAATAAAGATAATCACGATCTTAGCTCTTTTAGCAAGAAATGCATGGAAAACAGTGTGCGTCTTATCATTGAGGTTTTCTTGTTAGGAAAATGAGTTAGGAGAAAAAATAACGGTGTTTCTACATTAAGTTAGTGTGTCTCTTTTAGATCGGAGTTGAATTAGCCCCCTAGCTCATTCAGCAACAGAGATAATCACGATCTTAGCTCTTTTAGCAAGAAATGCATGGAAAACAGTGTGCGTCTTATCATTGAGGTTGTCTTGTTAGGAAAATGAGTTAGGAAACAAAATAACGGTGTTTCTACATTAAGTTAGTGTGTCTCTTTTAGATCGGAGTTGAATTAGCCCCCTAGCTCATTCAGCAACAGAGATAATCACGATCTTAGCTCTTTTAGCAAGAAATGCATGGAAAACAGTGTGCGTCTTATCATTGAGGTTGTCTTTTTAGGAAAATGAGTTAGGAGACAAAATAACGGTGTTTCTACATTAAGTTAGTGTGTTTCTTTTAGATCGGAGTTGAATAGCCCCCTAGCTCATTCAGCAATAAAGATAATCACGATCTTAGCTCTTTTAGCAAGAAATGCATGGAAAACAGTGTGCGTCTTATCATTGAGGTTGTCTTGTTAGGAAAATGAGTTAGGAGAAAAAATAACGGTGTTTCTACATTAAGTTAGTGTGTCTCTTTTAGATCGGAGTTGAATTAGCCCCCTAGCTCATTCAGCAACAGAGATAATCACGATCTTAGCTCTTTTAGCAAGAAATGCATGGAAAACAGTGTGCGTCTTATCATTGAGGTTGTCTTGTTAGGAAAATGAGTTAGGAGACAAAATAACGGTGTTTCTACATTAAGTTAGTGTGTCTCTTTTAGATCGGAGTTAAATTAGCCCCCTAGCTCATTCAGCAACAGAGATAATCACGATCTTAGCTCTTTTAGCAAGAAATGCATGGAAAACAGTGTGCGTCTTATCATTGAGGTTGTCTTGTTAGGAAAATGAGTTAGGAAACAAAATAACGGTGTTTCTACATTAAGTTAGTGTGTCTCTTTTAGATCGGAGTTGAATTAGCCCCCTAGCTCATTCAGCAACAGAGATAATCACGATCTTAGCTCTTTTAGCAAGAAATGCATGGAAAACAGTGTTCGTCTTATCATTGAGGTTGTCTTGTTAGGAAAATGAGTTAGGAGACAAAATAACGGTGTTTCTACATTAAGTTAGTGTGTCTCTTTTAGATCGGAGTTGAATAGCCCCCTAGCTCATTCAGCAACAGAGATAATCACGATCTTAGCTCTTTTAGCAAGAAATGCATGGAAAACAGTGTGCGTTTTATCATTGAGGTTGTCTTGTTAGGAAAATGAGTTAGGAGACAAAATAACGGTGTTTCTACATTAAGTTAGTGTGTCTCTTTTAGATCGGAGTTGAATTAGCCCCCTAGCTCATTCAGCAACAGAGATAATCACGATCTTAGCTCTTTTAGCAAGAAATGCATGGAAAACAGTGTGCGTCTTATCATTGAGGTTGTCTTGTTAGGAAAATGAGTTAGGAGACAAAATAACGGTGTTTCTCCATTAAGTTAGTGTGTCTCTTTTAGATCGGAGTTGAATAGCCCCCTAGCTCATTCAGCAACAGAGATAATCACGATCTTAGCTCTTTTAGCAAGAAATGCATGGAAAACAGTGTGCGTCTTATCATTGAGGTTGTCTTGTTAGGAAAATGAGTTAGGAGACAAAATACCGGTGTTTCTACATTAAGTTAGTGTGTCTCTTTTAGATCGGAGTTGAATAGCCCCCTAGCTCATTCAGCAACAGAGATAATCACGATCTTAGCTCTTTTAGCAAGAAATGCATGGAAAACAGTGTGCGTCTTATCATTGAGGTTGTCTTGTTAGGAAAATGAGTTAGGAGACAAAATACCGGTGTTTCTACATTAAGTTAGTGTGTCTCTTTTAGATCGGAGTTGAATAGCCCCCTAGCTCATTCTGCAACAGAGATAATCACGATCTTAGCTCTTTTAGCAAGAAATGCATGGAAAACAGTGTGCGTCTTATCATTGAGGTTGTCTTGTTAGGAAAATGAGTTAGGAGACAAAATAACGGTGTTTCTCCATTAAGTTAGTGTGTCTCTTTTAGATCGGAGTTGAATAGCCCCCTAGCTCATTCAGCAACAGAGATAATCACGATCTTAGCTCTTTTAGCAAGAAATGCATGGAAAACAGTGTGCGTCTTATCATTGATGTTGTCTTGTTAGGAAAATGAGTTAGGAGACAAAATAACGGTGTTTCTACATTAAGTTAGTGTGTCTCTTTTAGATCGGAGTTGAATTAGCCCCCTAGCTCATTCAGCAACAGAGATAATCACGATCTTAGCTCTTTTAGCAAGAAATGCATGGAAAACAGTGTGCGTCTTATCATTGAGGTTGTCTTGTTAGGAAAATGAGTTAGGAGACAAAATAACGGTGTTTCTACATTAAGTTAGTGTGTCTCTTTTAGATCGGAGTTGAATAGCCCCCTAGCTCATTCAGCAACAGAGATAATCACGATCTTAGCTCTTTTAGCAAGAAATGCATGGAAAACAGTGTGCGTCTTATCATTGAGGTTGTCTTGTTAGGAAAATGAGTTAGGAGACAAAATAACGGTGTTTCTACATAAAGTTAGTGTGTTTCTTTTAGATCTGAGTTGAATAGCCCCCTAGCTCATTCAGCAATAAAGATAATCACGATCTTAGCTCTTTTAGCAAGAAATGCATGGAAAACAGTGTGCGTCTTATCATTGAGGTTGTCTTGTTAGGAAAATGAGTTAGGAGACAAAATAACGGTGTTTCTACATTAAGTTAGTGTGTCTCTTTTAGATCGGAGTTGAATAGCCCCCTAGCTCATTCAGCAACAGAGATAATCACGATCTTAGCTCTTTTAGCAAGAAATGCATGGAAAACAGTGTGCGTCTTATCATTGAGGTTGTCTTGTTAGGAAAATGAGTTAGGAGACAAAATAACGGTGTTTCTACATTAAGTTAGTGTGTCTCTTTTAGATCGGAGTTGAATTAGCCCCCTAGCTCATTCAGCAACAGAGATAATCACGATCTTAGCTCTTTTAGCAAGAAATGCATGGAAAACAGTGTGCGTCTTATCATTGAGGTTGTCTTGTTAGGAAAATGAGTTAGGAGACAAAATAACGGTGTTTCTACATTAAGTTAGTGTGTCTCTTTTAGATCGGAGTTAAATTAGCCCCCTAGCTCATTCAGCAACAGAGATAATCACGATCTTAGCTCTTTTAGCAAGAAATGCATGGAAAACAGTGTGCGTCTTATCATTAAGGTTGTCTTGTTAGGAAAATGAGTTAGGAAACAAAATAACGGTGTTTCTACATTAAGTTAGTGTGTCTCTTTTAGATCGGAGTTGAATAGCCCCCTAGCTCATTCTGCAACAGAGATAATCACGATCTTAGCTCTTTTAGCAAGAAATGCATGGAAAACAGTGTGCGTCTTATCATTGAGGTTGTCTTGTTAGGAAAATGAGTTAGGAGACAAAATAACGGTGTTTCTACATTAAGTTAGTGTGTCTCTTTTAGATCGGAGTTGAATAGCCCCCTAGCTCATTCAGCAACAGAGATAATCACGATCTTAGCTCTTTTAGCAAGAAATGCATGGAAAACAGTGTGCGTCTTATCATTGAGGTTGTCTTGTTAGGAAAATGAGTTAGGAGACAAAATAACGGTGTTTCTACATTAAGTTAGTGTGTCTCTTTTAGATCGGAGTTAAATTAGCCCCCTAGCTCATTCAGCAACAGAGATAATCACGATCTTAGCTCTTTTAGCAAGAAATGCATGGAAAACAGTGTGCGTCTTATCATTGAGGTTGTCTTGTTAGGAAAATGAGTTAGGAAACAAAATAACGGTGTTTCTACATTAAGTTAGTGTGTCTCTTTTAGATCGGAGTTGAATTAGCCCCCTAGCTCATTCAGCAACAGAGATAATCACGATCTTAGCTCTTTTAGCAAGAAATGCATGGAAAACAGTGTGCGTCTTATCATTGAGGTTGTCTTGTTAGGAAAATGAGTTAGGAGACAAAATAACGGTGTTTCTACATTAAGTTAGTGTGTTTCTTTTAGATCGGAGTTGAATAGCCCCCTAGCTCATTCAGCAACAGAGATAATCACGATCTTAGCTCTTTTAGCAAGAAATGCATGGAAAACAGTGTGCGTTTTATCATTGAGGTTGTCTTGTTAGGAAAATGAGTTAGGAGACAAAATAACGGTGTTTCTACATTAAGTTAGTGTGTCTCTTTTAGATCGAAGTTGAATTAGCCCCCTAGCTCATTCAGCAACAGAGATAATCACGATCTTAGCTCTTTTAGCAAGAAATGCATGGAAAACAGTGTGCGTCTTATCATTGAGGTTGTCTTGTTAGGAAAATGAGTTAGGAGACAAAATAACGGTGTTTCTCCATTAAGTTAGTGTGTCTCTTTTAGATCGGAGTTGAATAGCCCCCTAGCTCATTCAGCAACAGAGATAATCACGATCTTAGCTCTTTTAGCAAGAAATGCATGGAAAACAGTGTGCGTCTTATCATTGAGGTTGTCTTGTTAGGAAAATGAGTTAGGAGACAAAATACCGGTGTTTCTACATTAAGTTAGTGTGTCTCTTTTAGATCGGAGTTGAATAGCCCCCTAGCTCATTCTGCAACAGAGATAATCACGATCTTAGCTCTTTTAGCAAGAAATGCATGGAAAACAGTGTTCGTCTTATCATTGAGGTTGCCTTATTAGGAAAATGAGTTAGGAGACAAAATAACGGTGTTTCTACATTAAGTTAGTGTGTCTCTTTTAGATCGGAGTTGAATTAGCCCCCTAGCTCATTCAGCAACAGAGATAATCACGATCTTAGCTCTTTTAGCAAGAAATGCATGGAAAACAGTGTGCGTCTTATCATTGAGGTTGTCTTGTTAGGAAAATGAGTTAGGAGACAAAATAACGGTGTTTCTCCATTAAGTTAGTGTGTCTCTTTTAGATCGGAGTTGAATAGCCCCCTAGCTCATTCAGCAACAGAGATAATCACGATCTTAGCTCTTTTAGCAAGAAATGCATGGAAAACAGTGTGCGTCTTATCATTGAGGTTGTCTTGTTAGGAAAATGAGTTAGGAGACAAAATACCGGTGTTTCTACATTAAGTTAGTGTGTCTCTTTTAGATCGGAGTTGAATAGCCCCCTAGCTCATTCTGCAACAGAGATAATCACGATCTTAGCTCTTTTAGCAAGAAATGCATGGAAAACAGTGTTCGTCTTATCATTGAGGTTGCCTTATTAGAAAAATGAGTTAGGAGACAAAATAACGGTGTTTCTACATTAAGTTAGTGTGTCTCTTTTAGATTGGAGTTGAATTAGCCCCCTAGCTCATTCAGCAACAGAGATAATCACGATCTTATCTCTTTTAGCAAGAAATGCATGGAAAACAGTGTGCGTCTTATCATTGATGTTGTCTTGTTAGGAAAATGAGTTAGGAGACAAAATAACGGTGTTTCTACATTAAGTTAGTGTGTCTCTTTTAGATCGGAGTTGAATTAGCCCCCTAGCTCATTCAGCAACAGAGATAATCACGATCTTAGCTCTTTTAGCAAGAAATGCATGGAAAACAGTGTGCGTCTTATCATTGATGTTGTCTTGTTAGGAAAATGAGTTAGGAGACAAAATAACGGTGTTTCTACATTAAGTTAGTGTGTCTCTTTTAGATCGGAGTTGAATTAGCCCCCTAGCTCATTCAGCAACAGAGATAATCACGATCTTAGCTCTTTTAGCAAGAAATGCATGGAAAACAGTGTGCGTCTTATCATTGAGGTTGTCTTGTTAGGAAAATGAGTTAGGAGACAAAATAACGGTGTTTTTACATTAAGTTAGTGTGTCTCTTTTAGATCGGAGTTGAATTAGCCCCCTAGCTCATTCAGCAACAGAGATAATCACGATCTTAGCTCTTTTAGCAAGAAATGCATGGAAAACAGTGTGCGTCTTATCATTGAGGTTGTCTTGTTAGGAAAATGAGTTAGGAGACAAAATAACGGTGTTTCTACATTAAGTTAGTGTGTCTCTTTTAGATCGGAGTTAAATTAGCCCCCTAGCTCATTCAGCAACAGAGATAATCACGATCTTAGCTCTTTTAGCAAGAAATGCATGGAAAACAGTGTGCGTCTTATCATTGAGGTTGTCTTGTTAGGAAAATGAGTTAGGAGACAAAATAACGGTGTTTCTACATTAAGTTAGTGTGTTTCTTTTAGATCGGAGTTGAATAGCCCCCTAGCTCATTCAGCAACAGAGATAATCACGATCTTAGCTCTTTTAGCAAGAAATGCATGGAAAACAGTGTGCGTTTTATCATTGAGGTTGTCTTGTTAGGAAAATGAGTTAGGAGACAAAATAACGGTGTTTCTACATTAAGTTAGTGTGTCTCTTTTAGATCGAAGTTGAATTAGCCCCCTAGCTCATTCAGCAACAGAGATAATCACGATCTTAGCTCTTTTAGCAAGAAATGCATGGAAAACAGTGTGCGTCTTATCATTGAGGTTGTCTTGTTAGGAAAATGAGTTAGGAGACAAAATAACGGTGTTTCTCCATTAAGTTAGTGTGTCTCTTTTAGATCGGAGTTGAATAGCCCCCTAGCTCATTCAGCAACAGAGATAATCACGATCTTAGCTCTTTTAGCAAGAAATGCATGGAAAACAGTGTGCGTCTTATCATTGAGGTTGTCTTGTTAGGAAAATGAGTTAGGAGACAAAATACCGGTGTTTCTACATTAAGTTAGTGTGTCTCTTTTAGATCGGAGTTGAATAGCCCCCTAGCTCATTCTGCAACAGAGATAATCACGATCTTAGCTCTTTTAGCAAGAAATGCATGGAAAACAGTGTTCGTCTTATCATTGAGGTTGCCTTATTAGGAAAATGAGTTAGGAGACAAAATAACGGTGTTTCTACATTAAGTTAGTGTGTCTCTTTTAGATCGGAGTTGAATTAGCCCCCTAGCTCATTCAGCAACAGAGATAATCACGATCTTAGCTCTTTTAGCAAGAAATGCATGGAAAACAGTGTGCGTCTTATCATTGAGGTTGTCTTGTTAGGAAAATGAGTTAGGAGACAAAATAACGGTGTTTCTCCATTAAGTTAGTGTGTCTCTTTTAGATCGGAGTTGAATAGCCCCCTAGCTCATTCAGCAACAGAGATAATCACGATCTTAGCTCTTTTAGCAAGAAATGCATGGAAAACAGTGTGCGTCTTATCATTGAGGTTGTCTTGTTAGGAAAATGAGTTAGGAGACAAAATACCGGTGTTTCTACATTAAGTTAGTGTGTCTCTTTTAGATCGGAGTTGAATAGCCCCCTAGCTCATTCTGCAACAGAGATAATCACGATCTTAGCTCTTTTAGCAAGAAATGCATGGAAAACAGTGTTCGTCTTATCATTGAGGTTGCCTTATTAGAAAAATGAGTTAGGAGACAAAATAACGGTGTTTCTACATTAAGTTAGTGTGTCTCTTTTAGATTGGAGTTGAATTAGCCCCCTAGCTCATTCAGCAACAGAGATAATCACGATCTTATCTCTTTTAGCAAGAAATGCATGGAAAACAGTGTGCGTCTTATCATTGATGTTGTCTTGTTAGGAAAATGAGTTAGGAGACAAAATAACGGTGTTTCTACATTAAGTTAGTGTGTCTCTTTTAGATCGGAGTTGAATTAGCCCCCTAGCTCATTCAGCAACAGAGATAATCACGATCTTAGCTCTTTTAGCAAGAAATGCATGGAAAACAGTGTGCGTCTTATCATTGATGTTGTCTTGTTAGGAAAATGAGTTAGGAGACAAAATAACGGTGTTTCTACATTAAGTTAGTGTGTCTCTTTTAGATCGGAGTTGAATTAGCCCCCTAGCTCATTCAGCAACAGAGATAATCACGATCTTAGCTCTTTTAGCAAGAAATGCATGGAAAACAGTGTGCGTCTTATCATTGAGGTTGTCTTGTTAGGAAAATGAGTTAGGAGACAAAATAACGGTGTTTTTACATTAAGTTAGTGTGTCTCTTTTAGATCGGAGTTGAATTAGCCCCCTAGCTCATTCAGCAACAGAGATAATCACGATCTTAGCTCTTTTAACAAGAAATGCATGGAAAACAATGTGCGTCTTATCATTGAGGTTGTCTTGTTAGGAAAATGAGTTAGGAGACAAAATAACGGTGTTTCTACATTAAGTTAGTGTGTCTCTTTTAGATCGGAGTTGAATAGCCCCCTAGCTCATTCAGCAACAGAGATAATCACGATCTTAGCTCTTTTAGCAAGAAATGCATGGAAAACAGTGTGCGTCTTATCATTGAGGTTGTCTTGTTAGGAAAATGAGTTAGGAGACAAAATAACGGTGTTTCTACATTAAGTTAGTGTGTCTCTTTTAGATCGGAGTTGAATAGCCCCCTAGCTCATTCAGCAACAGAGATAATCACGATCTTAGCTCTTTTAGCAAGAAATGCATGGAAAACAGTGTGCGTCTTATCATTGAGGTTGTCTTGTTAGGAAAATGAGTTAGGAGACAAAATAACGGTGTTTCTACATAAAGTTAGTGTGTTTCTTTTAGATCGGAGTTGAATAGCCCCCTAGCTCATTCAGCAATAAAGATAATCACGATCTTAGCTCTTTTAGCAAGAAATGCATGGAAAACAGTGTGCGTCTTATCATTGAGGTTGTCTTGTTAGGAAAATGAGTTAGGAGACAAAATAACGGTGTTTCTACATTAAGTTAGTGTGTCTCTTTTAGATCGGAGTTGAATAGCCCCCTAGCTCATTCAGCAACAGAGATAATCACGATCTTAGCTCTTTTAGCAAGAAATGCATGGAAAACAGTGTGCGTCTTATCATTGAGGTTGTCTTGTTAGGAAAATGAGTTAGGAGACAAAATAACGGTGTTTCTACATTAAGTTAGTGTGTCTCTTTTAGATCGGAGTTAAATTAGCCCCCTAGCTCATTCAGCAACAGAGATAATCACGATCTTAGCTCTTTTAGCAAGAAATGCATGGAAGACAGTGTGCGTCTTATCATTGAGGTTGTCTTGTTAGGAAAATGAGTTAGGAAACAAAATAACGGTGTTTCTACATTAAGTTAGTGTGTCTCTTTTAGATCGGAGTTGAATTAGCCCCCTAGCTCATTCAGAAACAGAGATAATCACGAT
Organism: Engystomops pustulosus; assembly: GCF_040894005.1. Lineage (NCBI taxonomy): Eukaryota > Metazoa > Chordata > Amphibia > Anura > Leptodactylidae > Engystomops > Engystomops pustulosus. The sequence continues at coordinate 58,354,366 of NC_092418.1, read as the reverse complement.
CTTAGCTCTTTTAGCAAGAAATGCATGGAAAACAGTGTTCGTCTTATCATTGAGGTTGTCTTTTTAGGAAAATGAGTTAGGAGACAAAATAACGGTGTTTCTACATAAAGTTAGTGTGTTTCTTTTAGATCGGAGTTGAATAGCCCCCTAGCTCATTCAGCAATAAAGATAATCACGATCTTAGCTCTTTTAGCAAGAAATGCATGGAAAACAGTGTGCGTCTTATCATTGAGGTTGTCTTGTTAGGAAAATGAGTTAGGAGACAAAATAACCGTGTTTCTACATTAAGTTAGTGTGTCTCTTTTAGATCGGAGTTTAATTAGCTCCCTAGCCATTCAGCAACAGAGATAATCACGATCTTAGCTCTTTTAGCAAGAAATGCATGGAAAACAGTGTGCGTCTTATCATTGAGGTTGTCTTGTTAGGAAAATGAGTTAGGAGACAAAATAACGGTGTTTCTACATTAAGTTAGTGTGTCTCTTTTAGATCAGAGTTGAATTAGCCCCCTAGCTGATTCAGCAACAGAGATAATCACGATCTTAGCTCTTTTAGCAAGAAATGCATGGAAAACAGTGTTCGTCTTATCATTGAGGTTGTCTTGTTAGGAAAATGAGTTAAGAGACAAAATAACGGTGTTTCTACATTAAGTTAGTGTGTCTCTTTTAGATCGGAGTTGAATAGCCCCCTAGCTCATTCAGCAACAGAGATAATCACGATCTTAGCTCTTTTAGCAAGAAATGCATGGAAAACAGTGTGCGTCTTATCATTGAGGTTGTCTTGTTAGGAAAATGAGTTAGGAGAAAAAATAACGGTGTTTCTACATTAAGTTAGTGTGTCTCTTTTAGATCGGAGTTGAATAGCCCCCTAGCTCATTCAGCAACAGAGATAATCACGATCTTAGCTCTTTTAGCAAGAAATGCATGGAAAACAGTGTTCGTCTTATCATTGAGGTTGTCTTTTTAGGAAAATGAGTTAGGAGACAAAATAACGGTGTTTCTACATAAAGTTAGTGTGTTTCTTTTAGATCGGAGTTGAATAGCCCCCTAGCTCATTCAGCAATAAAGATAATCACGATCTTAGCTCTTTTAGCAAGAAATGCATGGAAAACAGTGTGCGTCTTATCATTGAGGTTGTCTTGTTAGGAAAATGAGTTAGGAGAAAAAATAACGGTGTTTCTACATTAAGTTAGTGTGTCTCTTTTAGATCGGAGTTGAATTAGCCCCCTAGCTCATTCAGCAACAGAGATAATCACGATCTTAGCTCTTTTAGCAAGAAATGCTTGGAAAACAGTGTGCGTCTTATCATTGAGGTTGTCTTTTTAGGAAAATGAGTTAGGAGACAAAATAACGGTGTTTCTACATTAAGTTAGTGTGTTTCTTTTAGATCGGAGTTGAATAGCCCCCTAGCTCATTCAGCAATAAAGATAATCACGATCTTAGCTCTTTTAGCAAGAAATGCATGGAAAACAGTGTGCGTCTTATCATTGAGGTTGTCTTGTTAGGAAAATGAGTTAGGAGAAAAAATAACGGTGTTTCTACATTAAGTTAGTGTGTCTCTTTTAGATCGGAGTTGAATAGCCCCCTAGCTCATTCTGCAACAGAGATAATCACGATCTTAGCTCTTTTAGCAAGAAATGCATGGAAAACAGTGTTCGTCTTATCATTGAGGTTGCCTTATTAGGAAAATGAGTTAGGAGACAAAATAACGGTGTTTCTACATTAAGTTAGTGTGTCTCTTTTAGATCGGAGTTGAATTAGCCCCCTAGCTCATTCAGCAACAGAGATAATCACGATCTTAGCTCTTTTAGCAAGAAATGCATGGAAAACAGTGTGCGTCTTATCATTGAGGTTGTCTTGTTAGGAAAATGAGTTAGGAGACAAAATAACGGTGTTTCTCCATTAAGTTAGTGTGTCTCTTTTAGATCGGAGTTGAATAGCCCCCTAGCTCATTCAGCAACAGAGATAATCACGATCTTAGCTCTTTTAGCAAGAAATGCATGGAAAACAGTGTGCGTCTTATCATTGAGGTTGTCTTGTTAGGAAAATGAGTTAGGAGACAAAATACCGGTGTTTCTACATTAAGTTAGTGTGTCTCTTTTAGATCGGAGTTGAATAGCCCCCTAGCTCATTCTGCAACAGAGATAATCACGATCTTAGCTCTTTTAGCAAGAAATGCATGGAAAACAGTGTTCGTCTTATCATTGAGGTTGCCTTATTAGGAAAATGAGTTAGGAGACAAAATAACGGTGTTTCTACATTAAGTTAGTGTGTCTCTTTTAGATTGGAGTTGAATTAGCCCCCTAGCTCATTCAGCAACAGAGATAATCACGATCTTATCTCTTTTAGCAAGTAATGCATGGAAAACAGTGTGCGTCTTATCATTGATGTTGTCTTGTTAGGAAAATGAGTTAGGAGACAAAATAACGGTGTTTCTACATTAAGTTAGTGTGTCTCTTTTAGATCGGAGTTGAATTAGCCCCCTAGCTCATTCAGCAACAGAGATAATCACGATCTTAGCTCTTTTAGCAAGAAATGCATGGAAAACAGTGTGCGTCTTATCATTGAGGTTGTCTTGTTAGGAAAATGAGTTAGGAGACAAAATAACGGTGTTTCTACATAAAGTTAGTGTGTTTCTTTTAGATCGGAGTTGAATAGCCCCCTAGCTCATTCAGCAATAAAGATAATCACGATCTTAGCTCTTTTAGCAAGAAATGCATGGAAAACAGTGTGCGTCTTATCATTGAGGTTGTCTTGTTAGGAAAATGAGTTAGGAGACAAAATAACGGTGTTTCTACATTAAGTTAGTGTGTCTCTTTTAGATCGGAGTTGAATAGCCCCCTAGCTCATTCAGCAACAGAGATAATCACGATCTTAGCTCTTTTAGCAAGAAATGCATGGAAAACAGTGTGCGTCTTATCATTGAGGTTGTCTTGTTAGGAAAATGAGTTAGGAGACAAAATAACGGTGTTTCTACATTAAGTTAGTGTGTCTCTTTTAGATCGGAGTTGAATTAGCCCCCTAGCTCATTCAGCAACAGAGATAATCACGATCTTAGCTCTTTTAGCAAGAAATGCATGGAAAACAGTGTGCGTCTTATCATTGAGGTTGTCTTGTTAGGAAAATGAGTTAGGAGACAAAATAACGGTGTTTCTACATTAAGTTAGTGTGTCTCTTTTAGATCGGAGTTAAATTAGCCCCCTAGCTCATTCAGCAACAGAGATAATCACGATCTTAGCTCTTTTAGCAAGAAATGCATGGAAAACAGTGTGCGTCTTATCATTGAGGTTGTCTTGTTAGGAAAATGAGTTAGGAGACAAAATAACGGTGTTTCTACATTAAGTTAGTGTGTCTCTTTTAGATCGGAGTTGAATTAGCCCCCTAGCTCATTCAGCAACAGAGATAATCACGATCTTAGCTCTTTTAGCAAGAAATGCATGGAAAACAGTGTGCGTCTTATCATTGAGGTTGTCTTGTTAGGAAAATGAGTTAGGAGACAAAATAACGGTGTTTCTACATTAAGTTAGTGTGTCTCTTTTAGATCGGAGTTGAATTAGCCCCCTAGCTCATTCAGCAACAGAGATAATCACGATCTTAGCTCTTTTAGCAAGAAATGCATGGAAAACAGTGTGCGTCTTATCATTGAGGTTGTCTTGTTAGGAAAATGAGTTAGGAGACAAAATAACGGTGTTTTTACATTAAGTTAGTGTGTCTCTTTTAGATCGGAGTTGAATTAGCCCCCTAGCTCATTCAGCAACAGAGATAATCACGATCTTAGCTCTTTTAACAAGAAATGCATGGAAAACAATGTGCGTCTTATCATTGAGGTTGTCTTGTTAGGAAAATGAGTTAGGAGACAAAATAACGGTGTTTCTACATTAAGTTAGTGTGTCTCTTTTAGATCGGAGTTGAATAGCCCCCTAGCTCATTCAGCAACAGAGATAATCACGATCTTAGCTCTTTTAGCAAGAAATGCATGGAAAACAGTGTGCGTCTTATCATTGAGGTTGTCTTGTTAGGAAAATGAGTTAGGAGACAAAATAACGGTGTTTCTACATTAAGTTAGTGTGTCTCTTTTAGATCGGAGTTGAATAGCCCCCTAGCTCATTCAGCAACAGAGATAATCACGATCTTAGCTCTTTTAGCAAGAAATGCATGGAAAACAGTGTGCGTCTTATCATTGAGGTTGTCTTGTTAGGAAAATGAGTTAGGAGACAAAATAACGGTGTTTCTACATAAAGTTAGTGTGTTTCTTTTAGATCGGAGTTGAATAGCCCCCTAGCTCATTCAGCAATAAAGATAATCACGATCTTAGCTCTTTTAGCAAGAAATGCATGGAAAACAGTGTGCGTCTTATCATTGAGGTTGTCTTGTTAGGAAAATGAGTTAGGAGACAAAATAACGGTGTTTCTACATTAAGTTAGTGTGTCTCTTTTAGATCGGAGTTGAATAGCCCCCTAGCTCATTCAGCAACAGAGATAATCACGATCTTAGCTCTTTTAGCAAGAAATGCATGGAAAACAGTGTGCGTCTTATCATTGAGGTTGTCTTGTTAGGAAAATGAGTTAGGAGACAAAATAACGGTGTTTCTACATTAAGTTAGTGTGTCTCTTTTAGATCGGAGTTAAATTAGCCCCCTAGCTCATTCAGCAACAGAGATAATCACGATCTTAGCTCTTTTAGCAAGAAATGCATGGAAGACAGTGTGCGTCTTATCATTGAGGTTGTCTTGTTAGGAAAATGAGTTAGGAAACAAAATAACGGTGTTTCTACATTAAGTTAGTGTGTCTCTTTTAGATCGGAGTTGAATTAGCCCCCTAGCTCATTCAGCAACAGAGATAATCACGATCTTAGCTCTTTTAGCAAGAAATGCATGGAAAACAGTGTGCGTCTTATCATTGAGGTTGTCTTTTTAGGAAAATGAGTTAGGAGACAAAATAACGGTGTTTCTACATAAAGTTAGTGTGTTTCTTTTAGATCGGAGTTGAATAGCCCCCTAGCTCATTCAGCAATAAAGATAATCACGATCTTAGCTCTTTTAGCAAGAAATGCATGGAAAACAGTGTGCGTCTTATCATTGAGGTTGTCTTGTTAGGAAAATGAGTTAGGAGACAAAATAACCGTGTTTCTACATTAAGTTAGTGTGTCTCTTTTAGATCGGAGTTTAATTAGCTCCCTAGCCATTCAGCAACAGAGATAATCACGATCTTAGCTCTTTTAGCAAGAAATGCATGGAAAACAGTGTGCGTCTTATCATTGAGGTTGTCTTGTTAGGAAAATGAGTTAGGAGACAAAATAACGGTGTTTCTACATTAAGTTAGTGTGTCTCTTTTAGATCAGAGTTGAATTAGCCCCCTAGCTGATTCAGCAACAGAGATAATCACGATCTTAGCTCTTTTAGCAAGAAATGCATGGAAAACAGTGTTCGTCTTATCATTGAGGTTGTCTTGTTAGGAAAATGAGTTAAGAGACAAAATAACGGTGTTTCTACATTAAGTTAGTGTGTCTCTTTTAGATCGGAGTTGAATAGCCCCCTAGCTCATTCAGCAACAGAGATAATCACGATCTTAGCTCTTTTAGCAAGAAATGCATGGAAAACAGTGTGCGTCTTATCATTGAGGTTGTCTTGTTAGGAAAATGAGTTAGGAGAAAAAATAACGGTGTTTCTACATTAAGTTAGTGTGTCTCTTTTAGATCGGAGTTGAATAGCCCCCTAGCTCATTCAGCAACAGAGATAATCACGATCTTAGCTCTTTTAGCAAGAAATGCATGGAAAACAGTGTTCGTCTTATCATTGAGGTTGTCTTTTTAGGAAAATGAGTTAGGAGACAAAATAACGGTGTTTCTACATAAAGTTAGTGTGTTTCTTTTAGATCGGAGTTGAATAGCCCCCTAGCTCATTCAGCAATAAAGATAATCACGATCTTAGCTCTTTTAGCAAGAAATGCATGGAAAACAGTGTGCGTCTTATCATTGAGGTTGTCTTGTTAGGAAAATGAGTTAGGAGAAAAAATAACGGTGTTTCTACATTAAGTTAGTGTGTCTCTTTTAGATCGGAGTTGAATTAGCCCCCTAGCTCATTCAGCAACAGAGATAATCACGATCTTAGCTCTTTTAGCAAGAAATGCATGGAAAACAGTGTGCGTCTTATCATTGAGGTTGTCTTGTTAGGAAAATGAGTTAGGAAACAAAATAACGGTGTTTCTACATTAAGTTAGTGTGTCTCTTTTAGATCGGAGTTGAATTAGCCCCCTAGCTCATTCAGCAACAGAGATAATCACGATCTTAGCTCTTTTAGCAAGAAATGCTTGGAAAACAGTGTGCGTCTTATCATTGAGGTTGTCTTTTTAGGAAAATGAGTTAGGAGACAAAATAACGGTGTTTCTACATTAAGTTAGTGTGTTTCTTTTAGATCGGAGTTGAATAGCCCCCTAGCTCATTCAGCAATAAAGATAATCACGATCTTAGCTCTTTTAGCAAGAAATGCATGGAAAACAGTGTGCGTCTTATCATTGAGGTTGTCTTGTTAGGAAAATGAGTTAGGAGAAAAAATAACGGTGTTTCTACATTAAGTTAGTGTGTCTCTTTTAGATCGGAGTTGAATAGCCCCCTAGCTCATTCTGCAACAGAGATAATCACGATCTTAGCTCTTTTAGCAAGAAATGCATGGAAAACAGTGTTCGTCTTATCATTGAGGTTGCCTTATTAGGAAAATGAGTTAGGAGACAAAATAACGGTGTTTCTACATTAAGTTAGTGTGTCTCTTTTAGATCGGAGTTGAATTAGCCCCCTAGCTCATTCAGCAACAGAGATAATCACGATCTTAGCTCTTTTAGCAAGAAATGCATGGAAAACAGTGTGCGTCTTATCATTGAGGTTGTCTTGTTAGGAAAATGAGTTAGGAGACAAAATATTGGTGTTTCTCCATTAAGTTAGTGTGTCTCTTTTAGATCGGAGTTGAATAGCCCCCTAGCTCATTCTGCAACAGAGATAATCACGATCTTAGCTCTTTTAGCAAGAAATGCATGGAAAACAGTGTTCGTCTTATCATTGAGGTTGCCTTATTAGGAAAATGAGTTAGGAGACAAAATAACGGTGTTTCTACATTAAGTTAGTGTGTCTCTTTTAGATTGGAGTTGAATTAGCCCCCTAGCTCATTCAGCAACAGAGATAATCACGATCTTATCTCTTTTAGCAAGTAATGCATGGAAAACAGTGTGCGTCTTATCATTGATGTTGTCCTGTTAGGAAAATGAGTTAGGAGACAAAATAACGGTGTTTCTACATTAAGTTAGTGTGTCTCTTTTAGATCGGAGTTGAATAGCCCCCTAGCTCATTCAGCAACAGAGATAATCACGATCTTAGCTCTTTTAGCAAGAAATGCATGGAAAACAGTGTGCGTTTTATCATTGAGGTTGTCTTGTTAGGAAAATGAGTTAGGAGACAAAATAACGGTGTTTCTACATTAAGTTAGTGTGTCTCTTTTAGATCGAAGTTGAATTAGCCCCCTAGCTCATTCAGCAACAGAGATAATCACGATCTTAGCTCTTTTAGCAAGAAATGCATGGAAAACAGTGTGCGTCTTATCATTGAGGTTGTCTTGTTAGGAAAATGAGTTAGGAGACAAAATAACGGTGTTTCTCCATTAAGTTAGTGTGTCTCTTTTAGATCGGAGTTGAATAGCCCCCTAGCTCATTCAGCAACAGAGATAATCACGATCTTAGCTCTTTTAGCAAGAAATGCATGGAAAACAGTGTGCGTCTTATCATTGAGGTTGTCTTGTTAGGAAAATGAGTTAGGAGACAAAATAACGGTGTTTCTACATTAAGTTAGTGTGTCTCTTTTAGATCGGAGTTAAATTAGCCCCCTAGCTCATTCAGCAACAGAGATAATCACGATCTTAGCTCTTTTAGCAAGAAATGCATGGAAAACAGTGTGCGTCTTATCATTGAGGTTGTCTTGTTAGGAAAATGAGTTAGGAAACAAAATAACGGTGTTTCTACATTAAGTTAGTGTGTCTCTTTTAGATCGGAGTTGAATTAGCCCCCTAGCTCATTCAGCAACAGAGATAATCACGATCTTAGCTCTTTTAGCAAGAAATGCATGGAAAACAGTGTGCGTCTTATCATTGAGGTTGTCTTGTTAGGAAAATGAGTTAGGAGACAAAATAACGGTGTTTCTACATTAAGTTAGTGTGTCTCTTTTAGATCGGAGTTGAATAGCCCCCTAGCTCATTCAGCAACAGAGATAATCACGATCTTAGCTCTTTTAGCAAGAAATGCATGGAAAACAGTGTGCGTTTTATCATTGAGGTTGTCTTGTTAGGAAAATGAGTTAGGAGACAAAATAACGGTGTTTCTACATTAAGTTAGTGTGTCTCTTTTAGATCGAAGTTGAATTAGCCCCCTAGCTCATTCAGCAACAGAGATAATCACGATCTTAGCTCTTTTAGCAAGAAATGCATGGAAAACAGTGTGCGTCTTATTATTGAGGTTGTCTTGTTAGGAAAATGAGTTAGGAGACAAAATAACGGTGTTTCTCCATTAAGTTAGTGTGTCTCTTTTAGATCGGAGTTGAATAGCCCCCTAGCTCATTCAGCAACAGAGATAATCACGATCTTAGCTCTTTTAGCAAGAAATGCATGGAAAACAGTGTGCGTCTTATCATTGAGGTTGTCTTGTTAGGAAAATGAGTTAGGAGACAAAATACCGGTGTTTCTACATTAAGTTAGTGTGTCTCTTTTAGATCGGAGTTGAATAGCCCCCTAGCTCATTCTGCAACAGAGATAATCACGATCTTAGCTCTTTTAGCAAGAAATGCATGAAAAACAGTGTTCGTCTTATCATTGAGGTTGCCTTATTAGGAAAATGAGTTAGGAGACAAAATAACGGTGTTTCTACATTAAGTTAGTGTGTCTCTTTTAGATCGGAGTTGAATTAGCCCCCTAGCTCATTCAGCAACAGAGATAATCACGATCTTAGCTCTTTTAGCAAGAAATGCATGGAAAACAGTGTGCGTCTTATCATTGAGGTTGTCTTGTTAGGAAAATGAGTTAGGAGACAAAATAACGGTGTTTCTCCATTAAGCTAGTGTGTCTCTTTTAGATCGGAGTTGAATAGCCCCCTAGCTCATTCAGCAACAGAGATAATCACGATCTTAGCTCTTTTAGCAAGAAATGCATGGAAAACAGTGTGCGTCTTATCATTGAGGTTGTCTTGTTAGGAAAATGAGTTAGGAGACAAAATACCGGTGTTTCTACATTAATTTAGTGTGTCTCTTTTAGATCGGAGTTGAATAGCCCCCTAGCTCATTCTGCAACAGAGATAATCACGATCTTAGCTCTTTTAGCAAGAAATGCATGGAAAACAGTGTTCGTCTTATCATTGAGGTTGCCTTATTAGAAAAATGAGTTAGGAGACAAAATAACGGTGTTTCTACATTAAGTTAGTGTGTCTCTTTTAGATTGGAGTTGAATTAGCCCCCTAGCTCATTCAGCAACAGAGATAATCACGATCTTATCTCTTTTAGCAAGAAATGCATGGAAAACAGTGTGCGTCTTATCATTGATGTTGTCTTGTTAGGAAAATGAGTTAGGAGACAAAATAACGGTGTTTCTACATTAAGTTAGTGTGTCTCTTTTAGATCGGAGTTGAATTAGCCCCCTAGCTCATTCAGCAACAGAGATAATCACGATCTTAGCTCTTTTAGCAAGAAATGCATGGAAAACAGTGTGCGTCTTATCATTGATGTTGTCTTGTTAGGAAAATGAGTTAGGAGACAAAATAACGGTGTTTCTACATTAAGTTAGTGTGTCTCTTTTAGATCGGAGTTGAATTAGCCCCCTAGCTCATTCAGCAACAGAGATAATCACGATCTTAGCTCTTTTAGCAAGAAATGCATGGAAAACAGTGTGCGTCTTATCATTGAGGTTGTCTTGTTAGGAAAATGAGTTGGGAGACAAAATAACGGTGTTTTTACATTAAGTTAGTGTGTCTCTTTTAGATCTGAGTTGAATTAGCCCCCTAGCTCATTCAGCAACAGAGATAATCACGATCTTAGCTCTTTTAGCAAGAAATGCATGGAAAACAATGTGCGTCTTATCATTGAGGTTGTCTTGTTAGGAAAATGAGTTAGGAGACAAAATAACGGTGTTTCTACATTAAGTTAGTGTGTCTCTTTTAGATCGGAGTTGAATAGCCCCCTAGCTCATTCAGCAACAGAGATAATCACGATCTTAGCTCTTTTAGCAAGAAATGCATGGAAAACAGTGTGCGTCTTATCATTGAGGTTGTCTTGTTAGGAAAATGAGTTAGGAGACAAAATAACGGTGTTTCTACATTAAGTTAGTGTGTCTCTTTTAGATCGGAGTTGAATAGCCCCCTAGCTCATTCAGCAACAGAGATAATCACGATCTTAGCTCTTTTAGCAAGAAATGCATGGAAAACAGTGTGCGTCTTATCATTGAGGTTGTCTTGTTAGGAAAATGAGTTAGGAGACAAAATAACGGTGTTTCTACATAAAGTTAGTGTGTTTCTTTTAGATCGGAGTTGAATAGCCCCCTAGCTCATTCAGCAATAAAGATAATCACGATCTTAGCTCTTTTAGCAAGAAATGCATGGAAAACAGTGTGCGTCTTATCATTGAGGTTGTCTTGTTAGGAAAATGAGTTAGGAGACAAAATAACGGTGTTTCTACATTAAGTTAGTGTGTCTCTTTTAGATCGGAGTTGAATTAGCCCCCTAGCTCATTCAGCAACAGAGATAATCACGATCTTAGCTCTTTTAGCAAGAAATGCATGGAAAACAGTGTGCGTCTTTTCATTGAGGTTGTCTTGTTAGGAAAATGAGTTAGTAGACAAAATAACGGTGTTTCTACATTAAGTTAGTGTGTCTCTTTTAGATCGGAGTTAAATTAGCCCCCTAGCTCATTCAGCAACAGAGATAATCACGATCTTAGCTCTTTTAGCAAGAAATGCATGGAAAACAGTGTGCGTCTTATCATTGAGGTTGTCTTGTTAGGAAAATGAGTTAGGAAACAAAATAACGGTGTTTCTACATTAAGTTAGTGTGTCTCTTTTAGATCGGAGTTGAATTAGCCCCCTAGCTCATTCAGCAACAGAGATAATCACGATCTTAGCTCTTTTAGCAAGAAATGCATGGAAAACAGTGTGCGTCTTATCATTGAGGTTGTCTTTTTAGGAAAATGAGTTAGGAGACAAAATAACGGTGTTTCTACATAAAGTTAGTGTGTTTCTTTTAGATCGGAGTTGAATAGCCCCCTAGCTCATTCAGCAATAAAGATAATCACGATCTTAGCTCTTTTAGCAAGAAATGCATGGAAAACAGTGTGCGTCTTATCATTGAGGTTGTCTTGTTAGGAAAATGAGTTAGGAGACAAAATAACCGTGTTTCTACATTAAGTTAGTGTGTCTCTTTTAGATCGGAGTTTAATTAGCTCCCTAGGCATTCAGCAACAGAGATAATCACGATCTTAGCTCTTTTAGCAAGAAATGCATGGAAAACAGTGTGCGTCTTATCATTGAGGTTGTCTTGTTAGGAAAATGAGTTAGGAGACAAAATAACGGTGTTTCTACATTAAGTTAGTGTGTCTCTTTTAGATCAGAGTTGAATAGCCCCCTAGCTGATTCAGCAACAGAGATAATCACGATCTTAGCTCTTTTAGCAAGAAATGCATGGAAAACAGTGTTCGTCTTATCATTGAGGTTGTCTTGTTAGGAAAATGAGTTAAGAGACAAAATAACGGTGTTTCTACATTAAGTTAGTGTGTCTCTTTTAGATCGGAGTTGAATAGCCCCCTAGCTCATTCAGCAACAGAGATAATCACGATCTTAGCTCTTTTAGCAAGAAATGCATGGAAAACAGTGTGCGTCTTATCATTGAGGTTGTCTTGTTAGGAAAATGAGTTAGGAGAAAAAATAACGGTGTTTCTACATTAAGTTAGTGTGTCCCTTTTAGATCGGAGTTGAATAGCCCCCTAGCTCATTCTGCAACAGAGATAATCACGATCTTAGCTCTTTTAGCAAGAAATGCATGGAAAACAGTGTTCGTCTTATCATTGAGGTTGTCTTTTTAGGAAAATGAGTTAGGAGACAAAATAACGGTGTTTCTACATAAAGTTAGTGTGTTTCTTTTAGATCGGAGTTGAATAGCCCCCTAGCTCATTCAGCAATAAAGATAATCACGATCTTAGCTCTTTTAGCAAGAAATGCATGGAAAACAGTGTGCGTCTTATCATTGAGGTTGTCTTGTTAGGAAAATGAGTTAGGAGAAAAAATAACGGTGTTTCTACATTAAGTTAGTTTGTCTCTTTTAGATCGGAGTTGAATTAGCCCCCTAGCTCATTCAGCAACAGAGATAATCACGATCTTAGCTCTTTTAGCAAGAAATGCATGGAAAACAGTGTGCGTCTTATCATTGAGGTTGTCTTGTTAGGAAAATGAGTTAGGAAACAAAATAACGGTGTTTCTACATTAAGTTAGTGTGTCTCTTTTAGATCGGAGTTGAATTAGCCCCCTAGCTCATTCAGCAACAGAGATAATCACGATCTTAGCTCTTTTAGCAAGAAATGCATGGAAAACAGTGTGCGTCTTATCATTGAGGTTGTCTTTTTAGGAAAATGAGTTAGGAGACAAAATAACGGTGTTTCTACATTAAGTTAGTGTGTTTCTTTTAGATCGGAGTTGAATAGCCCCCTAGCTCATTCAGCAATAAAGATAATCACGATCTTAGCTCTTTTAGCAAGAAATGCATGGAAAACAGTGTACGTCTTATCATTGAGGTTGTCTTGTTAGGAAAATGAGTTAGGAGAAAAAATAACGGTGTTTCTACATTAAGTTAGTGTGTCTCTTTTAGATCGGAGTTGAATTAGCCCCCTAGCTCATTCAGCAACAGAGATAATCACGATCTTAGCTCTTTTAGCAAGAAATGCATGGAAAACAGTGTGCGTCTTATCATTGAGGTTGTCTTGTTAGGAAAATGAGTTAGGAGACAAAATAACGGTGTTTCTACATTAAGTTAGTGTGTCTCTTTTAGATCGGAGTTAAATTAGCCCCCTAGCTCATTCAGCAACAGAGATAATCACGATCTTAGCTCTTTTAGCAAGAAATGCATGGAAAACAGTGTGCGTCTTATCATTGAGGTTGTCTTGTTAGGAAAATGAGTTAGGAAACAAAATAACGGTGTTTCTACATTAAGTTAGTGTGTCTCTTTTAGATCGGAGTTGAATTAGCCCCCTAGCTCATTCAGCAACAGAGATAATCACGATCTTAGCTCTTTTAGCAAGAAATGCATGGAAAACAGTGTGCGTCTTATCATTGAGGTTGTCTTGTTAGGAAAATGAGTTAGGAGACAAAATAACGGTGTTTCTACATTAAGTTAGTGTGTCTCTTTTAGATCGGAGTTGAATAGCCCCCTAGCTCATTCAGCAACAGAGATAATCACGATCTTAGCTCTTTTAGCAAGAAATGCATGGAAAACAGTGTGCGTTTTATCATTGAGGTTGTCTTGTTAGGAAAATGAGTTAGGAGACAAAATAACGGTGTTTCTACATTAAGTTAGTGTGTCTCTTTTAGATCGGAGTTGAATTAGCCCCCTAGCTCATTCAGCAACAGAGATAATCACGATCTTAGCTCTTTTAGCAAGAAATGCATGGAAAACAGTGTGCGTCTTATCATTGAGGTTGTCTTGTTAGGAAAATGAGTTAGGAGACAAAATAACGGTGTTTCTCCATTAAGTTAGTGTGTCTCTTTTAGATCGGAGTTGAATAGCCCCCTAGCTCATTCAGCAACAGAGATAATCACGATCTTAGCTCTTTTAGCAAGAAATGCATGGAAAACAGTGTGCGTCTTATCATTGAGGTTGTCTTGTTAGGAAAATGAGTTAGGAGACAAAATACCGGTGTTTCTACATTAAGTTAGTGTGTCTCTTTTAGATCGGAGTTGAATAGCCCCCTAGCTCATTCTGCAACAGAGATAATCACGATCTTAGCTCTTTTAGCAAGAAATGCATGGAAAACAGTGTTCGTCTTATCATTGAGGTTGCCTTATTAGGAAAATGAGTTAGGAGACAAAATAACGGTGTTTCTACATTAAGTTAGTGTGTCTCTTTTAGATTGTAGTTGAATTAGCCCCCTAGCTCATTCAGCAACAGAGATAATCACGATCTTAGCTCTTTTAGCAAGAAATGCATGGAAAACAGTGTGCGTCTTATCATTGAGGTTGTCTTGTTAGGAAAATGAGTTAGTAGACAAAATAACGGTGTTTCTACATTAAGTTAGTGTGTCTCTTTTAGATCGGAGTTAAATTAGCCCCCTAGCTCATTCAGCAACAGAGATAATCACGATCTTAGCTCTTTTAGCAAGAAATGCATGGAAAACAGTGTGCGTCTTATCATTGAGGTTGTCTTGTTAGGAAAATGAGTTAGGAAACAAAATAACGGTGTTTCTACATTAAGTTAGTGTGTCTCTTTTAGATCGGAGTTGAATTAGCCCCCTAGCTCATTCAGCAACAGAGATAATCACGATCTTAGCTCTTTTAGCAAGAAATGCATGGAAAACAGTGTGCGTCTTATCATTGAGGTTGTCTTTTTAGGAAAATGAGTTAGGAGACAAAATAACGGTGTTTCTACATAAAGTTAGTGTGTTTCTTTTAGATCGGAGTTGAATAGCCCCCTAGCTCATTCAGCAATAAAGATAATCACGATCTTAGCTCTTTTAGCAAGAAATGCATGGAAAACAGTGTGCGTCTTATCATTGAGGTTGTCTTGTTAGGAAAATGAGTTAGGAGACAAAATAACCGTGTTTCTACATTAAGTTAGTGTGTCTCTTTTAGATCGGAGTTTAATTAGCTCCCTAGGCATTCAGCAACAGAGATAATCACGATCTTAGCTCTTTTAGCAAGAAATGCATGGAAAACAGTGTGCGTCTTATCATTGAGGTTGTCTTGTTAGGAAAATGAGTTAGGAGACAAAATAACGGTGTTTCTACATTAAGTTAGTGTGTCTCTTTTAGATCAGAGTTGAATAGCCCCCTAGCTGATTCAGCAACAGAGATAATCACGATCTTAGCTCTTTTAGCAAGAAATGCATGGAAAACAGTGTTCGTCTTATCATTGAGGTTGTCTTGTTAGGAAAATGAGTTAAGAGACAAAATAACGGTGTTTCTACATTAAGTTAGTGTGTCTCTTTTAGATCGGAGTTGAATAGCCCCCTAGCTCATTCAGCAACAGAGATAATCACGATCTTAGCTCTTTTAGCAAGAAATGCATGGAAAACAGTGTGCGTCTTATCATTGAGGTTGTCTTGTTAGGAAAATGAGTTAGGAGAAAAAATAACGGTGTTTCTACATTAAGTTAGTGTGTCCCTTTTAGATCGGAGTTGAATAGCCCCCTAGCTCATTCTGCAACAGAGATAATCACGATCTTAGCTCTTTTAGCAAGAAATGCATGGAAAACAGTGTTCGTCTTATCATTGAGGTTGTCTTTTTAGGAAAATGAGTTAGGAGACAAAATAACGGTGTTTCTACATAAAGTTAGTGTGTTTCTTTTAGATCGGAGTTGAATAGCCCCCTAGCTCATTCAGCAATAAAGATAATCACGATCTTAGCTCTTTTAGCAAGAAATGCATGGAAAACAGTGTGCGTCTTATCATTGAGGTTGTCTTGTTAGGAAAATGAGTTAGGAGAAAAAATAACGGTGTTTCTACATTAAGTTAGTTTGTCTCTTTTAGATCGGAGTTGAATTAGCCCCCTAGCTCATTCAGCAACAGAGATAATCACGATCTTAGCTCTTTTAGCAAGAAATGCATGGAAAACAGTGTGCGTCTTATCATTGAGGTTGTCTTGTTAGGAAAATGAGTTAGGAAACAAAATAACGGTGTTTCTACATTAAGTTAGTGTGTCTCTTTTAGATCGGAGTTGAATTAGCCCCCTAGCTCATTCAGCAACAGAGATAATCACGATCTTAGCTCTTTTAGCAAGAAATGCATGGAAAACAGTGTGCGTCTTATCATTGAGGTTGTCTTTTTAGGAAAATGAGTTAGGAGACAAAATAACGGTGTTTCTACATTAAGTTAGTGTGTTTCTTTTAGATCGGAGTTGAATAGCCCCCTAGCTCATTCAGCAATAAAGATAATCACGATCTTAGCTCTTTTAGCAAGAAATGCATGGAAAACAGTGTACGTCTTATCATTGAGGTTGTCTTGTTAGGAAAATGAGTTAGGAGAAAAAATAACGGTGTTTCTACATTAAGTTAGTGTGTCTCTTTTAGATCGGAGTTGAATTAGCCCCCTAGCTCATTCAGCAACAGAGATAATCACGATCTTAGCTCTTTTAGCAAGAAATGCATGGAAAACAGTGTGCGTCTTATCATTGAGGTTGTCTTGTTAGGAAAATGAGTTAGGAGACAAAATAACGGTGTTTCTACATTAAGTTAGTGTGTCTCTTTTAGATCGGAGTTAAATTAGCCCCCTAGCTCATTCAGCAACAGAGATAATCACGATCTTAGCTCTTTTAGCAAGAAATGCATGGAAAACAGTGTGCGTCTTATCATTGAGGTTGTCTTGTTAGGAAAATGAGTTAGGAAACAAAATAACGGTGTTTCTACATTAAGTTAGTGTGTCTCTTTTAGATCGGAGTTGAATTAGCCCCCTAGCTCATTCAGCAACAGAGATAATCACGATCTTAGCTCTTTTAGCAAGAAATGCATGGAAAACAGTGTGCGTCTTATCATTGAGGTTGTCTTGTTAGGAAAATGAGTTAGGAGACAAAATAACGGTGTTTCTACATTAAGTTAGTGTGTCTCTTTTAGATCGGAGTTGAATAGCCCCCTAGCTCATTCAGCAACAGAGATAATCACGATCTTAGCTCTTTTAGCAAGAAATGCATGGAAAACAGTGTGCGTTTTATCATTGAGGTTGTCTTGTTAGGAAAATGAGTTAGGAGACAAAATAACGGTGTTTCTACATTAAGTTAGTGTGTCTCTTTTAGATCGGAGTTGAATTAGCCCCCTAGCTCATTCAGCAACAGAGATAATCACGATCTTAGCTCTTTTAGCAAGAAATGCATGGAAAACAGTGTGCGTCTTATCATTGAGGTTGTCTTGTTAGGAAAATGAGTTAGGAGACAAAATAACGGTGTTTCTCCATTAAGTTAGTGTGTCTCTTTTAGATCGGAGTTGAATAGCCCCCTAGCTCATTCAGCAACAGAGATAATCACGATCTTAGCTCTTTTAGCAAGAAATGCATGGAAAACAGTGTGCGTCTTATCATTGAGGTTGTCTTGTTAGGAAAATGAGTTAGGAGACAAAATACCGGTGTTTCTACATTAAGTTAGTGTGTCTCTTTTAGATCGGAGTTGAATAGCCCCCTAGCTCATTCTGCAACAGAGATAATCACGATCTTAGCTCTTTTAGCAAGAAATGCATGGAAAACAGTGTTCGTCTTATCATTGAGGTTGCCTTATTAGGAAAATGAGTTAGGAGACAAAATAACGGTGTTTCTACATTAAGTTAGTGTGTCTCTTTTAGATTGTAGTTGAATTAGCCCCCTAGCTCATTCAGCAACAGAGATAATCACGATCTTATCTCTTTTAGCAAGAAATGCATGGAAAACAGTGTGCGTCTTATCATTGATGTTGTCTTGTTAGGAAAATGAGTTAGGAGACAAAATAACGGTGTTTCTACATTAAGTTAGTGTGTCTCTTTTAGATCGGAGTTGAATTAGCCCCCTAGCTCATTCAGCAACAGAGATAATCACGATCTTAGCTCTTTTAGCAAGAAATGCATGGAAAACAGTGTGCGTCTTATCATTGAGGTTGTCTTGTTAGGAAAATGAGTTAGGAGACAAAATAACGGTGTTTCTCCATTAAGTTAGTGTGTCTCTATTAGATCGGAGTTGAATAGCCCCCTAGCTCATTCAGCAACAGAGATAATCACGATCTTAGCTCTTTTAGCAAGAAATGCATGGAAAACAGTGTGCGTCTTATCATTGAGGTTGTCTTGTTAGGAAAATGAGTTAGGAGACAAAATACCGGTGTTTCTACATTAAGTTAGTGTGTCTCTTTTAGATCGGAGTTGAATAGCCCCCTAGCTCATTCTGCAACAGAGATAATCACGATCTTAGCTCTTTTAGCAAGAAATGCATGGAAAACAGTGTTCGTCTTATCATTGAGGTTGCCTTATTAGGAAAATGAGTTAGGAGACAAAATAACGGTGTTTCTACATTAAGTTAGTGTGTCTCTTTTAGATTGGAGTTGAATTAGCCCCCTAGCTCATTCAGCAACAGAGATAATCACGATCTTATCTCTTTTAGCAAGAAATGCATGGAAAACAGTGTGCGTCTTATCATTGATGTTGTCTTGTTAGGAAAATGAGTTAGGAGACAAAATAACGGTGTTTCTACATTAAGTTAGTGTGTCTCTTTTAGATCGGAGTTGAATTAGCCCCCTAGCTCATTCAGCAACAGAGATAATCACGATCTTAGCTCTTTTAGCAAGAAATGCATGGAAAACAGTGTGCGTCTTATCATTGATGTTGTCTTGTTAGGAAAATGAGTTAGGAGACAAAATAACGGTGTTTCTACATTAAGTTAGTGTGTCTCTTTTAGATCGGAGTTGAATTAGCCCCCTAGCTCATTCAGCAACAGAGATAATCACGATCTTAGCTCTTTTAGCAAGAAATGCATGGAAAACAGTGTGCGTCTTATCATTGAGGTTGTCTTGTTAGGAAAATGAGTTAGGAGACAAAATAACGGTGTTTCTACATTAAGTTAGTGTGTCTCTTTTAGATCGGAGTTGAATAGCCCCCTAGCTCATTCAGCAACAGAGATAATCACGATCTTAGCTCTTTTAGCAAGAAATGCATGGAAAACAGTGTGCGTCTTATCATTGAGGTTGGCTTGTTAGGAAAATGAGTTAGGAGACAAAATAACGGTGTTTCTACATAAAGTTAGTGTGTTTCTTTTAGATCGGAGTTGAATAGCCCCCTAGCTCATTCAGCAATAAAGATAATCACGATCTTAGCTCTTTTAGCAAGAAATGCATGGAAAACAGTGTGCGTCTTATCATTGAGGTTGTCTTGTTAGGAAAATGAGTTAGGAGACAAAATAACGGTGTTTCTACATTAAGTTAGTGTGTCTCTTTTAGATCGGAGTTGAATAGCCCCCTAGCTCATTCAGCAACAGAGATAATCACGATCTTAGCTCTTTTAGCAAGAAATGCATGGAAAACAGTGTGCGTCTTATCATTGAGGTTGTCTTGTTAGGAAAATGAGTTAGGAGACAAAATAACGGTGTTTCTACATTAAGTTAGTGTGTCTCTTTTAGATCGGAGTTGAATTAGCCCCCTAGCTCATTCAGCAACAGAGATAATCAGGATCTTAGCTCTTTTAGCAAGAAATGCATGGAAAACAGTGTGCGTCTTATCATTGAGGTTGTCTTGTTAGGAAAATGAGTTAGGAGACAAAATAACGGTGTTTCTACATTAAGTTAGTGTGTCTCTTTTAGATCGGAGTTAAATTAGCCCCCTAGCTCATTCAGCAACAGAGATAATCACGATCTTAGCTCTTTTAGCAAGAAATGCATGGAAAACAGTGTGCGTCTTATCATTGAGGTTGTCTTGTTAGGAAAATGAGTTAGGAAACAAAATAACGGTGTTTCTACATTAAGTTAGTGTGTCTCTTTTAGATCGGAGTTGAATTAGCCCCCTAGCTCATTCAGCAACAGAGATAATCACGATCTTAGCTCTTTTAGCAAGAAATGCATGGAAAACAGTGTGCGTCTTATCATTGAGGTTGTCTTGTTAGGAAAATGAGTTAGGAGACAAAATAACGGTGTTTCTACATTAAGTTAGTGTGTCTCTTTTAGATCGGAGTTGAATAGCCCCCTAGCTCATTCAGCAACAGAGATAATCACGATCTTAGCTCTTTTAGCAAGAAATGCATGGAAAACAGTGTGCGTTTTATCATTGAGGTTGTCTTGTTAGGAAAATGAGTTAGGAGACAAAATAACGGTGTTTCTACATTAAGTTAGTGTGTCTCTTTTAGATCGAAGTTGAATTAGCCCCCTAGCTCATTCAGCAACAGAGATAATCACGATCTTAGCTCTTTTAGCAAGAAATGCATGGAAAACAGTGTGCGTCTTATCATTGAGGTTGTCTTGTTAGGAAAATGAGTTAGGAGACAAAATAACGGTGTTTCTCCATTAAGTTAGTGTGTCTCTTTTAGATCGGAGTTGAATAGCCCCCTAGCTCATTCAGCAACAGAGATAATCACGATCTTAGCTCTTTTAGCAAGAAATGCATGGAAAACAGTGTGCGTCTTATCATTGAGGTTGTCTTGTTAGGAAAATGAGTTAGGAGACAAAATAACGGTGTTTCTACATTAAGTTAGTGTGTCTCTTTTAGATCGGAGTTAAATTAGCCCCCTAGCTCATTCAGCAACAGAGATAATCACGATCTTAGCTCTTTTAGCAAGAAATGCATGGAAAACAGTGTGCGTCTTATCATTGAGGTTGTCTTGTTAGGAAAATGAGTTAGGAAACAAAATAACGGTGTTTCTACATTAAGTTAGTGTGTCTCTTTTAGATCGGAGTTGAATTAGCCCCCTAGCTCATTCAGCAACAGAGATAATCACGATCTTAGCTCTTTTAGCAAGAAATGCATGGAAAACAGTGTGCGTCTTATCATTGAGGTTGTCTTGTTAGGAAAATGAGTTAGGAGACAAAATAACGGTGTTTCTACATTAAGTTAGTGTGTCTCTTTTAGATCGGAGTTGAATAGCCCCCTAGCTCATTCAGCAACAGAGATAATCACGATCTTAGCTCTTTTAGCAAGAAAAGCATGGAAAACAGTGTGCGTTTTATCATTGAGGTTGTCTTGTTAGGAAAATGAGTTAGGAGACAAAATAACGGTGTTTCTACATTAAGTTAGTGTGTCTCTTTTAGATCGAAGTTGAATTAGCCCCCTAGCTCATTCAGCAACAGAGATAATCACGATCTTAGCTCTTTTAGCAAGAAATGCATGGAAAACAGTGTGCGTCTTATCATTGAGGTTGTCTTGTTAGGAAAATGAGTTAGGAGACAAAATAACGGTGTTTCTCCATTAAGTTAGTGTGTCTCTTTTAGATCGGAGTTGAATAGCCCCCTAGCTCATTCAGCAACAGAGATAATCACGATCTTAGCTCTTTTAGCAAGAAATGCATGGAAAACAGTGTGCGTCTTATCATTGAGGTTGTCTTGTTAGGAAAATGAGTTAGGAGACAAAATAACGGTGTTTCTACATTAAGTTAGTGTGTCTCTTTTAGATCGGAGTTGAATAGCCCCCTAGCTCATTCTGCAACAGAGATAATCACGATCTTAGCTCTTTTAGCAAGAAATGCATGGAAAACAGTGTTCGTCTTATCATTGAGGTTGCCTTATTAGGAAAATGAGTTAGGAGACAAAATAACGGTGTTTCTACATTAAGTTAGTGTGTCTCTTTTAGATCGGAGTTGAATTAGCCCCCTAGCTCATTCAGCAACAGAGATAATCACGATCTTAGCTCTTTTAGCAAGAAATGCATGGAAAACAGTGTGCGTCTTATCATTGAGGTTGTCTTGTTAGGAAAATGAGTTAGGAGACAAAATAACGGTGTTTCTCC
Source organism: Engystomops pustulosus (assembly GCF_040894005.1). NCBI lineage: Eukaryota > Metazoa > Chordata > Amphibia > Anura > Leptodactylidae > Engystomops > Engystomops pustulosus. The sequence continues at coordinate 58,332,725 of NC_092418.1, read as the reverse complement.
ATTAAGCTAGTGTGTCTCTTTTAGATCGGAGTTGAATAGCCCCCTAGCTCATTCAGCAACAGAGATAATCACGATCTTAGCTCTTTTAGCAAGAAATGCATGGAAAACAGTGTGCGTCTTATCATTGAGGTTGTCTTGTTAGGAAAATGAGTTAGGAGACAAAATACCGGTGTTTCTACATTAAGTTAGTGTGTCTCTTTTAGATTAAAGTTGAATTAGCCCCCTAGCTCATTCAGCAACAGAGATAATCACGATCTTATCTCTTTTAGCAAGAAATGCATGGAAAACAGTGTGCGTCTTATCATTGATGTTGTCTTGTTAGGAAAATGAGTTAGGAGACAAAATAACGGTGTTTCTACATTAAGTTAGTGTGTCTCTTTTAGATCGGAGTTGAATTAGCCCCCTAGCTCATTCAGCAACAGAGATAATCACGATCTTAGCTCTTTTAGCAAGAAATGCATGGAAAACAGTGTGCGTCTTATCATTGAGGTTGTCTTGTTAGGAAAATGAGTTAGGAGACAAAATAACGGTGTTTCTCCATTAAGTTAGTGTGTCTCTTTTAGATCGGAGTTGAATAGCCCCCTAGCTCATTCAGCAACAGAGATAATCACGATCTTAGCTCTTTTAGCAAGAAATGCATGGAAAACAGTGTGCGTCTTATCATTGAGGTTGTCTTGTTAGGAAAATGAGTTAGGAGACAAAATACCGGTGTTTCTACATTAAGTTAGTGTGTCTCTTTTAGATCGGAGTTGAATAGCCCCCTAGCTCATTCTGCAACAGAGATAATCACGATCTTAGCTCTTTTAGCAAGAAATGCATGGAAAACAGTGTTCGTCTTATCATTGAGGTTGCCTTATTAGGAAAATGAGTTAGGAGACAAAATAACGGTGTTTCTACATTAAGTTAGTGTGTCTCTTTTAGATTGTAGTTGAATTAGCCCCCTAGCTCATTCAGCAACAGAGATAATCACGATCTTATCTCTTTTAGCAAGAAATGCATGGAAAACAGTGTGCGTCTTATCATTGATGTTGTCTTGTTAGGAAAATGAGTTAGGAGACAAAATAACGGTGTTTCTACATTAAGTTAGTGTGTCTCTTTTAGATCGGAGTTGAATTAGCCCCCTAGCTCATTCAGCAACAGAGATAATCACGATCTTAGCTCTTTTAGCAAGAAATGCATGGAAAACAGTGTGCGTCTTATCATTGAGGTTGTCTTGTTAGGAAAATGAGTTAGGAGACAAAATAACGGTGTTTCTCCATTAAGTTAGTGTGTCTCTATTAGATCGGAGTTGAATAGCCCCCTAGCTCATTCAGCAACAGAGATAATCACGATCTTAGCTCTTTTAGCAAGAAATGCATGGAAAACAGTGTGCGTCTTATCATTGAGGTTGTCTTGTTAGGAAAATGAGTTAGGAGACAAAATACCGGTGTTTCTACATTAAGTTAGTGTGTCTCTTTTAGATCGGAGTTGAATAGCCCCCTAGCTCATTCTGCAACAGAGATAATCACGATCTTAGCTCTTTTAGCAAGAAATGCATGGAAAACAGTGTTCGTCTTATCATTGAGGTTGCCTTATTAGGAAAATGAGTTAGGAGACAAAATAACGGTGTTTCTACATTAAGTTAGTGTGTCTCTTTTAGATTGGAGTTGAATTAGCCCCCTAGCTCATTCAGCAACAGAGATAATCACGATCTTATCTCTTTTAGCAAGAAATGCATGGAAAACAGTGTGCGTCTTATCATTGATGTTGTCTTGTTAGGAAAATGAGTTAGGAGACAAAATAACGGTGTTTCTACATTAAGTTAGTGTGTCTCTTTTAGATCGGAGTTGAATTAGCCCCCTAGCTCATTCAGCAACAGAGATAATCACGATCTTAGCTCTTTTAGCAAGAAATGCATGGAAAACAGTGTGCGTCTTATCATTGATGTTGTCTTGTTAGGAAAATGAGTTAGGAGACAAAATAACGGTGTTTCTACATTAAGTTAGTGTGTCTCTTTTAGATCGGAGTTGAATTAGCCCCCTAGCTCATTCAGCAACAGAGATAATCACGATCTTAGCTCTTTTAGCAAGAAATGCATGGAAAACAGTGTGCGTCTTATCATTGAGGTTGTCTTGTTAGGAAAATGAGTTAGGAGACAAAATAACGGTGTTTCTACATTAAGTTAGTGTGTCTCTTTTAGATCGGAGTTGAATAGCCCCCTAGCTCATTCAGCAACAGAGATAATCACGATCTTAGCTCTTTTAGCAAGAAATGCATGGAAAACAGTGTGCGTCTTATCATTGAGGTTGGCTTGTTAGGAAAATGAGTTAGGAGACAAAATAACGGTGTTTCTACATAAAGTTAGTGTGTTTCTTTTAGATCGGAGTTGAATAGCCCCCTAGCTCATTCAGCAATAAAGATAATCACGATCTTAGCTCTTTTAGCAAGAAATGCATGGAAAACAGTGTGCGTCTTATCATTGAGGTTGTCTTGTTAGGAAAATGAGTTAGGAGACAAAATAACGGTGTTTCTACATTAAGTTAGTGTGTCTCTTTTAGATCGGAGTTGAATAGCCCCCTAGCTCATTCAGCAACAGAGATAATCACGATCTTAGCTCTTTTAGCAAGAAATGCATGGAAAACAGTGTGCGTCTTATCATTGAGGTTGTCTTGTTAGGAAAATGAGTTAGGAGACAAAATAACGGTGTTTCTACATTAAGTTAGTGTGTCTCTTTTAGATCGGAGTTGAATTAGCCCCCTAGCTCATTCAGCAACAGAGATAATCAGGATCTTAGCTCTTTTAGCAAGAAATGCATGGAAAACAGTGTGCGTCTTATCATTGAGGTTGTCTTGTTAGGAAAATGAGTTAGGAGACAAAATAACGGTGTTTCTACATTAAGTTAGTGTGTCTCTTTTAGATCGGAGTTAAATTAGCCCCCTAGCTCATTCAGCAACAGAGATAATCACGATCTTAGCTCTTTTAGCAAGAAATGCATGGAAAACAGTGTGCGTCTTATCATTGAGGTTGTCTTGTTAGGAAAATGAGTTAGGAAACAAAATAACGGTGTTTCTACATTAAGTTAGTGTGTCTCTTTTAGATCGGAGTTGAATTAGCCCCCTAGCTCATTCAGCAACAGAGATAATCACGATCTTAGCTCTTTTAGCAAGAAATGCATGGAAAACAGTGTGCGTCTTATCATTGAGGTTGTCTTGTTAGGAAAATGAGTTAGGAGACAAAATAACGGTGTTTCTACATTAAGTTAGTGTGTCTCTTTTAGATCGGAGTTGAATAGCCCCCTAGCTCATTCAGCAACAGAGATAATCACGATCTTAGCTCTTTTAGCAAGAAATGCATGGAAAACAGTGTGCGTTTTATCATTGAGGTTGTCTTGTTAGGAAAATGAGTTAGGAGACAAAATAACGGTGTTTCTACATTAAGTTAGTGTGTCTCTTTTAGATCGAAGTTGAATTAGCCCCCTAGCTCATTCAGCAACAGAGATAATCACGATCTTAGCTCTTTTAGCAAGAAATGCATGGAAAACAGTGTGCGTCTTATCATTGAGGTTGTCTTGTTAGGAAAATGAGTTAGGAGACAAAATAACGGTGTTTCTCCATTAAGTTAGTGTGTCTCTTTTAGATCGGAGTTGAATAGCCCCCTAGCTCATTCAGCAACAGAGATAATCACGATCTTAGCTCTTTTAGCAAGAAATGCATGGAAAACAGTGTGCGTCTTATCATTGAGGTTGTCTTGTTAGGAAAATGAGTTAGGAGACAAAATAACGGTGTTTCTACATTAAGTTAGTGTGTCTCTTTTAGATCGGAGTTAAATTAGCCCCCTAGCTCATTCAGCAACAGAGATAATCACGATCTTAGCTCTTTTAGCAAGAAATGCATGGAAAACAGTGTGCGTCTTATCATTGAGGTTGTCTTGTTAGGAAAATGAGTTAGGAAACAAAATAACGGTGTTTCTACATTAAGTTAGTGTGTCTCTTTTAGATCGGAGTTGAATTAGCCCCCTAGCTCATTCAGCAACAGAGATAATCACGATCTTAGCTCTTTTAGCAAGAAATGCATGGAAAACAGTGTGCGTCTTATCATTGAGGTTGTCTTGTTAGGAAAATGAGTTAGGAGACAAAATAACGGTGTTTCTACATTAAGTTAGTGTGTCTCTTTTAGATCGGAGTTGAATAGCCCCCTAGCTCATTCAGCAACAGAGATAATCACGATCTTAGCTCTTTTAGCAAGAAAAGCATGGAAAACAGTGTGCGTTTTATCATTGAGGTTGTCTTGTTAGGAAAATGAGTTAGGAGACAAAATAACGGTGTTTCTACATTAAGTTAGTGTGTCTCTTTTAGATCGAAGTTGAATTAGCCCCCTAGCTCATTCAGCAACAGAGATAATCACGATCTTAGCTCTTTTAGCAAGAAATGCATGGAAAACAGTGTGCGTCTTATCATTGAGGTTGTCTTGTTAGGAAAATGAGTTAGGAGACAAAATAACGGTGTTTCTACATTAAGTTAGTGTGTCTCTTTTAGATCGGAGTTGAATAGCCCCCTAGCTCATTCAGCAACAGAGATAATCACGATCTTAGCTCTTTTAGCAAGAAATGCATGGAAAACAGTGTGCGTCTTATCATTGAGGTTGTCTTGTTAGGAAAATGAGTTAGGAGACAAAATAACGGTGTTTCTACATTAAGTTAGTGTGTCTCTTTTAGATCGGAGTTGAATAGCCCCCTAGCTCATTCTGCAACAGAGATAATCACGATCTTAGCTCTTTTAGCAAGAAATGCATGGAAAACAGTGTTCGTCTTATCATTGAGGTTGCCTTATTAGGAAAATGAGTTAGGAGACAAAATAACGGTGTTTCTACATTAAGTTAGTGTGTCTCTTTTAGATCGGAGTTGAATTAGCCCCCTAGCTCATTAAGCAACAGAGATAATCACGATCTTAGCTCTTTTAGCAAGAAATGCATGGAAAACAGTGTGCGTCTTATCATTGAGGTTGTCTTGTTAGGAAAATGAGTTAGGAGACAAAATAACGGTGTTTCTCCATTAAGCTAGTGTGTCTCTTTTAGATCGGAGTTGAATAGCCCCCTAGCTCATTCAGCAACAGAGATAATCACGATCTTAGCTCTTTTAGCAAGAAATGCATGGAAAACAGTGTGCGTCTTATCATTGAGGTTGTCTTGTTAGGAAAATGAGTTAGGAGACAAAATACCGGTGTTTCTACATTAAGTTAGTGTGTCTCTTTTAGATTAAAGTTGAATTAGCCCCCTAGCTCATTCAGCAACAGAGATAATCACGATCTTATCTCTTTTAGCAAGAAATGCATGGAAAACAGTGTGCGTCTTATCATTGATGTTGTCTTGTTAGGAAAATGAGTTAGGAGACAAAATAACGGTGTTTCTACATTAAGTTAGTGTGTCTCTTTTAGATCGGAGTTGAATTAGCCCCCTAGCTCATTCAGCAACAGAGATAATCACGATCTTAGCTCTTTTAGCAAGAAATGCATGGAAAACAGTGTGCGTCTTATCATTGATGTTGTCTTGTTAGGAAAATGAGTTAGGAGACAAAATAACGGTGTTTCTACATTAAGTTAGTGTGTCTCTTTTAGATCGGAGTTGAATTAGCCCCCTAGCTCATTCAGCAACAGAGATAATCACGATCTTAGCTCTTTTAGCAAGAAATGCATGGAAAACAGTGTGCGTCTTATCATTGAGGTTGTCTTGTTAGGAAAATGAGTTAGGAGACAAAATAACGGTGTTTTTACATTAAGTTAGTGTGTCTCTTTTAGATCGGAGTTGAATTAGCCCCCTAGCTCATTCAGCAACAGAGATAATCACGATCTTAGCTCTTTTAGCAAGAAATGCATGGAAAACAATGTGCGTCTTATCATTGAGGTTGTCTTGTTAGGAAAATGAGTTAGGAGACAAAATAACGGTGTTTCTACATTAAGTTAGTGTGTCTCTTTTAGATCGGAGTTGAATAGCCCCCTAGCTAATTCAGCAACAGAGATAATCACGATCTTAGCTCTTTTAGCAAGAAATGCATGGAAAACAGTGTGCGTCTTATCATTGAGGTTGTCTTGTTAGGAAAATGAGTTAGGAGACAAAATAACGGTGTTTCTACATTAAGTTAGTGTGTCTCTTTTAGATCGGAGTTGAATAGCCCCCTAGCTCATTCAGCAACAGAGATAATCACGATCTTAGCTCTTTTAGCAAGAAATGCATGGAAAACAGTGTGCGTCTTATCATTGAGGTTGTCTTGTTAGGAAAATGAGTTAGGAGACAAAATAACGGTGTTTCTACATAAAGTTAGTGTGTTTCTTTTAGATCGGAGTTGAATAGCCCCCTAGCTCATTCAGCAATAAAGATAATCACGATCTTAGCTCTTTTAGCAAGAAATGCATGGAAAACAGTGTGCGTCTTATCATTGAGGTTGTCTTGTTAGGAAAATGAGTTAGGAGACAAAATAACGGTGTTTCTACATTAAGTTAGTGTGTCTCTTTTAGATCGGAGTTGAATTAGCCCCCTAGCTCATTCAGCAACAGAGATAATCACGATCTTAGCTCTTTTAGCAAGAAATGCATGGAAAACAGTGTGCGTCTTATCATTGAGGTTGTCTTGTTAGGAAAATGAGTTAGGAGACAAAATAACGGTGTTTCTACATTAAGTTAGTGTGTCTCTTTTAGATCGGAGTTAAATTAGCCCCCTAGCTCATTCAGCAACAGAGATAATCACGATCTTAGCTCTTTTAGCAAGAAATGCATGGAAAACAGTGTGCGTCTTATCATTGAGGTTGTCTTTTTAGGAAAATGAGTTAGGAGACAAAATAACGGTGTTTCTACATAAAGTTAGTGTGTTTCTTTTAGATCGGAGTTGAATAGCCCCCTAGCTCATTCAGCAATAAAGATAATCACGATCTTAGCTCTTTTAGCAAGAAATGCATGGAAAACAGTGTGCGTCTTATCATTGAGGTTGTCTTGTTAGGAAAATGAGTTAGGAGACAAAATAACCGTGTTTCTACATTAAGTTAGTGTGTCTCTTTTAGATCGGAGTTTAATTAGCTCCCTAGGCATTCAGCAACAGAGATAATCACGATCTTAGCTCTTTTAGCAAGAAATGCATGGAAAACAGTGTGCGTCTTATCATTGAGGTTGTCTTGTTAGGAAAATGAGTTAGGAGACAAAATAACGGTGTTTCTACATTAAGTTAGTGTGTCTCTTTTAGATCAGAGTTGAATAGCCCCCTAGCTGATTCAGCAACAGAGATAATCACGATCTTAGCTCTTTTAGCAAGAAATGCATGGAAAACAGTGTTCGTCTTATCATTGAGGTTGTCTTGTTAGGAAAATGAGTTAAGAGACAAAATAACGGTGTTTCTACATTAAGTTAGTGTGTCTCTTTTAGATCGGAGTTGAATAGCCCCCTAGCTCATTCAGCAACAGAGATAATCACGATCTTAGCTCTTTTAGCAAGAAATGCATGGAAAACAGTGTGCGTCTTATCATTGAGGTTGTCTTGTTAGGAAAATGAGTTAGGAGAAAAAATAACGGTGTTTCTACATTAAGTTAGTGTGTCTCTTTTAGATCGGAGTTGAATTAGCCCCCTAGCTCATTCAGCAACAGAGATAATCACGATCTTAGCTCTTTTAGCAAGAAATGCATGGAAAACAGTGTGCGTCTTATCATTGAGGTTGTCTTGTTAGGAAAATGAGTTAGGAGACAAAATAACGGTGTTTCTACATAAAGTTAGTGTGTTTCTTTTAGATCGGAGTTGAATAGCCCCCTAGCTCATTCAGCAATAAAGATAATCACGATCTTAGCTCTTTTAGCAAGAAATGCATGGAAAACAGTGTGCGTCTTATCATTGAGGTTGTCTTGTTAGGAAAATGAGTTAGGAGACAAAATAACCGTGTTTCTACATTAAGTTAGTGTGTCTCTTTTAGATCGGAGTTTAATTAGCTCCCTAGGCATTCAGCAACAGAGATAATCACGATCTTAGCTCTTTTAGCAAGAAATGCATGGAAAACAGTGTGCGTCTTATCATTGAGGTTGTCTTGTTAGGAAAATGAGTTAGGAGACAAAATAACGGTGTTTCTACATTAAGTTAGTGTGTCTCTTTTAGATCAGAGTTGAATAGCCCCCTAGCTGATTCAGCAACAGAGATAATCACGATCTTAGCTCTTTTAGCAAGAAATGCATGGAAAACAGTGTTCGTCTTATCATTGAGGTTGTCTTGTTAGGAAAATGAGTTAAGAGACAAAATAACGGTGTTTCTACATTAAGTTAGTGTGTCTCTTTTAGATCGGAGTTGAATAGCCCCCTAGCTCATTCAGCAACAGAGATAATCACGATCTTAGCTCTTTTAGCAAGAAATGCATGGAAAACAGTGTGCGTCTTATCATTGAGGTTGTCTTGTTAGGAAAATGAGTTAGGAGAAAAAATAACGGTGTTTCTACATTAAGTTAGTGTGTCTCTTTTAGATCGGAGTTGAATTAGCCCCCTAGCTCATTCAGCAACAGAGATAATCACGATCTTAGCTCTTTTAGCAAGAAATGCATGGAAAACAGTGTGCGTCTTATCATTGAGGTTGTCTTGTTAGGAAAATGAGTTAGGAGACAAAATAACGGTGTTTCTACATTAAGTTAGTGTGTCTCTTTTAGATCGGAGTTGAATAGCCCCCTAGCTCATTCAGCAACAGAGATAATCACGATCTTAGCTCTTTTAGCAAGAAAAGCATGGAAAACAGTGTGCGTTTTATCATTGAGGTTGTCTTGTTAGGAAAATGAGTTAGGAGACAAAATAACGGTGTTTCTACATTAAGTTAGTGTGTCTCTTTTAGATCGAAGTTGAATTAGCCCCCTAGCTCATTCAGCAACAGAGATAATCACGATCTTAGCTCTTTTAGCAAGAAATGCATGGAAAACAGTGTGCGTCTTATCATTGAGGTTGTCTTGTTAGGAAAATGAGTTAGGAGACAAAATAACGGTGTTTCTCCATTAAGTTAGTGTGTCTCTTTTAGATCGGAGTTGAATAGCCCCCTAGCTCATTCAGCAACAGAGATAATCACGATCTTAGCTCTTTTAGCAAGAAATGCATGGAAAACAGTGTGCGTCTTATCATTGAGGTTGTCTTGTTAGGAAAATGAGTTAGGAAACAAAATAACGGTGTTTCTACATTAAGTTAGTGTGTCTCTTTTAGATCGGAGTTGAATTAGCCCCCTAGCTCATTCAGCAACAGAGATAATCACGATCTTAGCTCTTTTAGCAAGAAATGCATGGAAAACAGTGTGCGTCTTATCATTGAGGTTGTCTTGTTAGGAAAATGAGTTAGGAGACAAAATAACGGTGTTTCTACATTAAGTTAGTGTGTCTCTTTTAGATCGGAGTTGAATAGCCCCCTAGCTCATTCAGCAACAGAGATAATCACGATCTTAGCTCTTTTAGCAAGAAAAGCATGGAAAACAGTGTGCGTTTTATCATTGAGGTTGTCTTGTTAGGAAAATGAGTTAGGAGACAAAATAACGGTGTTTCTACATTAAGTTAGTGTGTCTCTTTTAGATCGAAGTTGAATTAGCCCCCTAGCTCATTCAGCAACAGAGATAATCACGATCTTAGCTCTTTTAGCAAGAAATGCATGGAAAACAGTGTGCGTCTTATCATTGAGGTTGTCTTGTTAGGAAAATGAGTTAGGAGACAAAATAACGGTGTTTCTCCATTAAGTTAGTGTGTCTCTTTTAGATCGGAGTTGAATAGCCCCCTAGCTCATTCAGCAACAGAGATAATCACGATCTTAGCTCTTTTAGCAAGAAATGCATGGAAAACAGTGTGCGTCTTATCATTGAGGTTGTCTTGTTAGGAAAATGAGTTAGGAAACAAAATAACGGTGTTTCTACATTAAGTTAGTGTGTCTCTTTTAGATCGGAGTTGAATTAGCCCCCTAGCTCATTCAGCAACAGAGATAATCACGATCTTAGCTCTTTTAGCAAGAAATGCATGGAAAACAGTGTGCGTCTTATCATTGAGGTTGTCTTGTTAGGAAAATGAGTTAGGAGACAAAATAACGGTGTTTCTACATTAAGTTAGTGTGTCTCTTTTAGATCGGAGTTGAATAGCCCCCTAGCTCATTCAGCAACAGAGATAATCACGATCTTAGCTCTTTTAGCAAGAAAAGCATGGAAAACAGTGTGCGTTTTATCATTGAGGTTGTCTTGTTAGGAAAATGAGTTAGGAGACAAAATAACGGTGTTTCTACATTAAGTTAGTGTGTCTCTTTTAGATCGAAGTTGAATTAGCCCCCTAGCTCATTCAGCAACAGAGATAATCACGATCTTAGCTCTTTTAGCAAGAAATGCATGGAAAACAGTGTGCGTCTTATCATTGAGGTTGTCTTGTTAGGAAAATGAGTTAGGAGACAAAATAACGGTGTTTCTCCATTAAGTTAGTGTGTCTCTTTTAGATCGGAGTTGAATAGCCCCCTAGCTCATTCAGCAACAGAGATAATCACGATCTTAGCTCTTTTAGCAAGAAATGCATGGAAAACAGTGTGCGTCTTATCATTGAGGTTGTCTTGTTAGGAAAATGAGTTAGGAGACAAAATACCGGTGTTTCTACATTAAGTTAGTGTGTCTCTTTTAGATCGGAGTTGAATAGCCCCCTAGCTCATTCTGCAACAGAGATAATCACGATCTTAGCTCTTTTAGCAAGAAATGCATGGAAAACAGTGTTCGTCTTATCATTGAGGTTGCCTTATTAGGAAAATGAGTTAGGAGACAAAATAACGGTGTTTCTACATTAAGTTAGTGTGTCTCTTTTAGATCGGAGTTGAATTAGCCCCCTAGCTCATTCAGCAACAGAGATAATCACGATCTTAGCTCTTTTAGCAAGAAATGCATGGAAAACAGTGTGCGTCTTATCATTGAGGTTGTCTTGTTAGGAAAATGAGTTAGGAGACAAAATAACAGTGTTTCTCCATTAAGCTAGTGTGTCTCTTTTAGATCGGAGTTGAATAGCCCCCTAGCTCATTCAGCAACAGAGATAATCACGATCTTAGCTCTTTTAGCAAGAAATGCATGGAAAACAGTGTGCGTCTTATCATTGAGGTTGTCTTGTTAGGAAAATGAGTTAGGAGACAAAATACCGGTGTTTCTACATTAAGTTAGTGTGTCTCTTTTAGATTGGAGTTGAATTAGCCCCCTAGCTCATTCAGCAGCAGAGATAATCACGATCTTATCTCTTTTAGCAAGAAATGCATGGAAAACAGTGTGCGTCTTATCATTGATGTTGTCTTGTTAGGAAAATGAGTTAGGAGACAAAATAACGGTGTTTCTACATTAAGTTAGTGTGTCTCTTTTAGATCGGAGTTGAATTAGCCCCCTAGCTCATTCAGCAACAGAGATAATCACGATCTTAGCTCTTTTAGCAAGAAATGCATGGAAAACAGTGTGCGTCTTATCATTGATGTTGTCTTGTTAGGAAAATGAGTTAGGAGACAAAATAACGGTGTTTCTACATTAAGTTAGTGTGTCTCTTTTAGATCGGAGTTGAATTAGCCCCCTAGCTCATTCAGCAACAGAGATAATCACGATCTTAGCTCTTTTAGCAAGAAATGCATGGAAAACAGTGTGCGTCTTATCATTGAGGTTGTCTTGTTAGGAAAATGAGTTAGGAGACAAAATAACGGTGTTTTTACATTAAGTTAGTGTGTCTCTTTTAGATCGGAGTTGAATTAGCCCCCTAGCTCATTCAGCAACAGAGATAATCACGATCTTAGCTCTTTTAGCAAGAAATGCATGGAAAACAATGTGCGTCTTATCATTGAGGTTGTCTTGTTAGGAAAATGAGTTAGGAGACAAAATAACGGTGTTTCTACATTAAGTTAGTGTGTCTCTTTTAGATCGGAGTTGAATAGCCCCCTAGCTAATTCAGCAACAGAGATAATCACGATCTTAGCTCTTTTAGCAAGAAATGCATGGAAAACAGTGTGCGTCTTATCATTGAGGTTGTCTTGTTAGGAAAATGAGTTAGGAGACAAAATAACGGTGTTTCTACATTAAGTTAGTGTGTCTCTTTTAGATCGGAGTTGAATAGCCCCCTAGCTCATTCAGCAACAGAGATAATCACGATCTTAGCTCTTTTAGCAAGAAATGCATGGAAAACAGTGTGCGTCTTATCATTGAGGTTGTCTTGTTAGGAAAATGAGTTAGGAGACAAAATAACGGTGTTTCTACATAAAGTTAGTGTGTTTCTTTTAGATCGGAGTTGAATAGCCCCCTAGCTCATTCAGCAATAAAGATAATCACGATCTTAGCTCTTTTAGCAAGAAATGCATGGAAAACAGTGTGCGTCTTATCATTGAGGTTGTCTTGTTAGGAAAATGAGTTAGGAGACAAAATAACGGTGTTTCTACATTAAGTTAGTGTGTCTCTTTTAGATCGGAGTTGAATTAGCCCCCTAGCTCATTCAGCAACAGAGATAATCACGATCTTAGCTCTTTTAGCAAGAAATGCATGGAAAACAGTGTGCGTCTTATCATTGAGGTTGTCTTGTTAGGAAAATGAGTTAGGAGACAAAATAACGGTGTTTCTACATTAAGTTAGTGTGTCTCTTTTAGATCGGAGTTAAATTAGCCCCCTAGCTCATTCAGCAACAGAGATAATCACGATCTTAGCTCTTTTAGCAAGAAATGCATGGAAAACAGTGTGCGTCTTATCATTGAGGTTGTCTTTTTAGGAAAATGAGTTAGGAGACAAAATAACGGTGTTTCTACATAAAGTTAGTGTGTTTCTTTTAGATCGGAGTTGAATAGCCCCCTAGCTCATTCAGCAATAAAGATAATCACGATCTTAGCTCTTTTAGCAAGAAATGCATGGAAAACAGTGTGCGTCTTATCATTGAGGTTGTCTTGTTAGGAAAATGAGTTAGGAGACAAAATAACCGTGTTTCTACATTAAGTTAGTGTGTCTCTTTTAGATCGGAGTTTAATTAGCTCCCTAGGCATTCAGCAACAGAGATAATCACGATCTTAGCTCTTTTAGCAAGAAATGCATGGAAAACAGTGTGCGTCTTATCATTGAGGTTGTCTTGTTAGGAAAATGAGTTAGGAGACAAAATAATGGTGTTTCTACATTAAGTTAGTGTGTCTCTTTTAGATCAGAGTTGAATAGCCCCCTAGCTGATTCAGCAACAGAGATAATCACGATCTTAGCTCTTTTAGCAAGAAATGCATGGAAAACAGTGTTCGTCTTATCATTGAGGTTGTCTTGTTAGGAAAATGAGTTAAGAGACAAAATAACGGTGTTTCTACATTAAGTTAGTGTGTCTCTTTTAGATCGGAGTTGAATAGCCCCCTAGCTCATTCAGCAACAGAGATAATCACGATCTTAGCTCTTTTAGCAAGAAATGCATGGAAAACAGTGTGCGTCTTATCATTGAGGTTGTCTTGTTAGGAAAATGAGTTAGGAGAAAAAATAACGGTGTTTCTACATTAAGTTAGTGTGTCTCTTTTAGATCGGAGTTGAATAGCCCCCTAGCTCATTCTGCAACAGAGATAATCACGATCTTAGCTCTTTTAGCAAGAAATGCATGGAAAACAGTGTTCGTCTTATCATTGAGGTTGTCTTTTTAGGAAAATGAGTTAGGAGACAAAATAACGGTGTTTCTACATAAAGTTAGTGTGTTTCTTTTAGATCGGAGTTGAATAGCCCCCTAGCTCATTCAGCAATAAAGATAATCACGATCTTAGCTCTTTTAGCAAGAAATGCATGGAAAACAGTGTGCGTCTTATCATTGAGGTTGTCTTGTTAGGAAAATGAGTTAGGAGAAAAAATAACGGTGTTTCTACATTAAGTTAGTGTGTCTCTTTTAGATCGGAGTTGAATTAGCTCCCTAGCTCATTCAGCAACAGAGATAATCACGATCTTAGCTCTTTTAGCAAGAAATGCATGGAAAACAGTGTGCGTCTTATCATTGAGGTTGTCTTGTTAGGAAAATGAGTTAGGAAACAAAATAACGGTGTTTCTACATTAAGTTAGTGTGTCTCTTTTAGATCGGAGTTGAATTAGCCCCCTAGCTCATTCAGCAACAGAGATAATCACGATCTTAGCTCTTTTAGCAAGAAATGCATGGAAAACAGTGTGCGTCTTATCATTGAGGTTGTCTTTTTAGGAAAATGAGTTAGGAGACAAAATAACGGTGTTTCTACATTAAGTTAGTGTGTTTCTTTTAGATCGGAGTTGAATAGCCCCCTAGCTCATTCAGCAATAAAGATAATCACGATCTTAGCTCTTTTAGCAAGAAATGCATGGAAAACAGTGTACGTCTTATCATTGAGGTTGTCTTGTTAGGAAAATGAGTTAGGAGAAAAAATAACGGTGTTTCTACATTAAGTTAGTGTGTCTCTTTTAGATCGGAGTTGAATTAGCCCCCTAGCTCATTCAGCAACAGAGATAATCACGATCTTAGCTCTTTTAGCAAGAAATGCATGGAAAACAGTGTGCGTCTTATCATTGAGGTTGTCTTGTTAGGAAAATGAGTTAGGAGACAAAATAACGGTGTTTCTACATTAAGTTAGTGTGTCTCTTTTAGATCGGAGTTAAATTAGCCCCCTAGCTCATTCAGCAACAGAGATAATCACGATCTTAGCTCTTTTAGCAAGAAATGCATGGAAAACAGTGTGCGTCTTATCATTGAGGTTGTCTTGTTAGGAAAATGAGTTAGGAAACAAAATAACGGTGTTTCTACATTAAGTTAGTGTGTCTCTTTTAGATCGGAGTTGAATTAGCCCCCTAGCTCATTCAGCAACAGAGATAATCACGATCTTAGCTCTTTTAGCAAGAAATGCATGGAAAACAGTGTGCGTCTTATCATTGAGGTTGTCTTGTTAGGAAAATGAGTTAGGAGACAAAATAACGGTGTTTCTACATTAAGTTAGTGTGTCTCTTTTAGATCGGAGTTGAATAGCCCCCTAGCTCATTCAGCAACAGAGATAATCACGATCTTAGCTCTTTTAGCAAGAAATGCATGGAAAACAGTGTGCGTTTTATCATTGAGGTTGTCTTGTTAGGAAAATGAGTTAGGAGACAAAATAACGGTGTTTCTACATTAAGTTAGTGTGTCTCTTTTAGATCGGAGTTGAATAGCCCCCTAGCTCATTCAGCAACAGAGATAATCACGATCTTAGCTCTTTTAGCAAGAAATGCATGGAAAACAGTGTGCGTCTTATCATTGAGGTTGTCTTGTTAGGAAAATGAGTTAGGAGACAAAATACCGGTGTTTCTACATTAAGTTAGTGTGTCTCTTTTAGATCGGAGTTGAATAGCCCCCTAGCTCATTCTGCAACAGAGATAATCACGATCTTAGCTCTTTTAGCAAGAAATGCATGGAAAACAGTGTTCGTCTTATCATTGAGGTTGCCTTATTAGGAAAATGAGTTAGGAGACAAAATAACGGTGTTTCTACATTAAGTTAGTGTGTCTCTTTTAGATTGTAGTTGAATTAGCCCCCTAGCTCATTCAGCAACAGAGATAATCACGATCTTATCTCTTTTAGCAAGAAATGCATGGAAAACAGTGTGCGTCTTATCATTGATGTTGTCTTGTTAGGAAAATGAGTTAGGAGACAAAATAACGGTGTTTCTACATTAAGTTAGTGTGTCTCTTTTAGATCGGAGTTGAATTAGCCCCCTAGCTCATTCAGCAACAGAGATAATCACGATCTTAGCTCTTTTAGCAAGAAATGCATGGAAAACAGTGTGCGTCTTATCATTGAGGTTGTCTTGTTAGGAAAATGAGTTAGGAGACAAAATAACGGTGTTTCTCCATTAAGTTAGTGTGTCTCTTTTAGATCGGAGTTGAATAGCCCCCTAGCTCATTCAGCAACAGAGATAATCACGATCTTAGCTCTTTTAGCAAGAAATGCATGGAAAACAGTGTGCGTCTTATCATTGAGGTTGTCTTGTTAGGAAAATGAGTTAGGAGACAAAATACCGGTGTTTCTACATTAAGTTAGTGTGTCTCTTTTAGATCGGAGTTGAATAGCCCCCTAGCTCATTCTGCAACAGAGATAATCAAGATCTTAGCTCTTTTAGCAAGAAATGCATGGAAAACAGTGTTCGTCTTATCATTGAGGTTGCCTTATTAGGAAAATGAGTTAGGAGACAAAATAACGGTGTTTCTACATTAAGTTAGTGTGTCTCTTTTAGATTGGAGTTGAATTAGCCCCCTAGCTCATTCAGCAACAGAGATAATCACGATCTTTTCTCTTTTAGCAAGAAATGCATGGAAAACAGTGTGCGTCTTATCATTGATGTTGTCTTGTTAGGAAAATGAGTTAGGAGACAAAATAACGGTGTTTCTACATTAAGTTAGTGTGTCTCTTTTAGATCGGAGTTGAATTAGCCCCCTAGCTCATTCAGCAACAGAGATAATCACGATCTTAGCTCTTTTAGCAAGAAATGCATGGAAAACAGTGTGCGTCTTATCATTGATGTTGTCTTGTTAGGAAAATGAGTTAGGAGACAAAATAACGGTGTTTCTACATTAAGTTAGTGTGTCTCTTTTAGATCGGAGTTGAATTAGCCCCCTAGCTCATTCAGCAACAGAGATAATCACGATCTTAGCTCTTTTAGCAAGAAATGCATGGAAAACAGTGTGCGTCTTATCATTGAGGTTGTCTTGTTAGGAAAATGAGTTAGGAGACAAAATAACGGTGTTTCTACATTAAGTTAGTGTGTCTCTTTTAGATCGGAGTTGAATAGCCCCCTAGCTCATTCAGCAACAGAGATAATCACGATCTTAGCTCTTTTAGCAAGAAATGCATGGAAAACAGTGTGCGTCTTATCATTGAGGTTGTCTTGTTAGGAAAATGAGTTAGGAGACAAAATAACGGTGTTTCTACATAAAGTTAGTGTGTTTCTTTTAGATCGGAGTTGAATAGCCCCCTAGCTCATTCAGCAATAAAGATAATCACGATCTTAGCTCTTTTAGCAAGAAATGCATGGAAAACAGTGTGCGTCTTATCATTGAGGTTGTCTTGTTAGGAAAATGAGTTAGGAGACAAAATAACGGTGTTTCTACATTAAGTTAGTGTGTCTCTTTTAGATCGGAGTTGAATAGCCCCCTAGCTCATTCAGCAACAGAGATAATCACGATCTTAGCTCTTTTAGCAAGAAATGCATGGAAAACAGTGTGCGTCTTATCATTGAGGTTGTCTTGTTAGGAAAATGAGTTAGGAGACAAAATAACGGTGTTTCTACATTAAGTTAGTGTGTCTCTTTTAGATCGGAGTTGAATTAGCCCCCTAGCTCATTCAGCAACAGAGATAATCAGGATCTTAGCTCTTTTAGCAAGAAATGCATGGAAAACAGTGTGCGTCTTATCATTGAGGTTGTCTTGTTAGGAAAATGAGTTAGGAGACAAAATAACGGTGTTTCTACATTAAGTTAGTGTGTCTCTTTTAGATCGGAGTTAAATTAGCCCCCTAGCTCATTCAGCAACAGAGATAATCACGATCTTAGCTCTTTTAGCAAGAAATGCATGGAAAACAGTGTGCGTCTTATCATTGAGGTTGTCTTGTTAGGAAAATGAGTTAGGAGACAAAATAACGGTGTTTCTACATTAAGTTAGTGTGTCTCTTTTAGATCGGAGTTGAATAGCCCCCTAGCTCATTCAGCAACAGAGATAATCACGATCTTAGCTCTTTTAGCAAGAAATGCATGGAAAACAGTGTGCGTTTTATCATTGAGGTTGTCTTGTTAGGAAAATGAGTTAGGAGACAAAAAAACGGTGTTTCTACATTAAGTTAGTGTGTCTCTTTTAGATCGAAGTTGAATTAGCCCCCTAGCTCATTCAGCAACAGAGATAATCACGATCTTAGCTCTTTTAGCAAGAAATGCATAGAAAACAGTGTGCGTCTTATCATTGAGGTTGTCTTGTTAGGAAAATGAGTTAGGAGACAAAATAACGGTGTTTCTCCATTAAGTTAGTGTGTCTCTTTTAGATCGGAGTTGAATAGCCCCCTAGCTCATTCAGCAACAGAGATAATCACGATCTTAGCTCTTTTAGCAAGAAATGCATGGAAAACAGTGTGCGTCTTATCATTGAGGTTGTCTTGTTAGGAAAATGAGTTAGGAGACAAAATAACGGTGTTTCTACATTAAGTTAGTGTGTCTCTTTTAGATCGGAGTTAAATTAGCCCCCTAGCTCATTCAGCAACAGAGATAATCACGATCTTAGCTCTTTTAGCAAGAAATGCATGGAAAACAGTGTGCGTCTTATCATTGAGGTTGTCTTGTTAGGAAAATGAGTTAGGAAACAAAATAACGGTGTTTCTACATTAAGTTAGTGTGTCTCTTTTAGATCGGAGTTGAATTAGCCCCCTAGCTCATTCAGCAACAGAGATAATCACGATCTTAGCTCTTTTAGCAAGAAATGCATGGAAAACAGTGTGCGTCTTATCATTGAGGTTGTCTTGTTAGGAAAATGAGTTAGGAGACAAAATAACGGTGTTTCTACATTAAGTTAGTGTGTCTCTTTTAGATCGGAGTTGAATAGCCCCCTAGCTCATTCAGCAACAGAGATAATCACGATCTTAGCTCTTTTAGCAAGAAATGCATGGAAAACAGTGTGCGTTTTATCATTGAGGTTGTCTTGTTAGGAAAATGAGTTAGGAGACAAAATAACGGTGTTTCTACATTAAGTTAGTGTGTCTCTTTTAGATCGAAGTTGAATTAGCCCCCTAGCTCATTCAGCAACAGAGATAATCACGATCTTAGCTCTTTTAGCAAGAAATGCATGGAAAACAGTGTGCGTCTTATCATTGAGGTTGTCTTGCTGGGAAAATGAGTTAGGAGACAAAATAACGGTGTTTCTCCATTAAGTTAGTGTGTCTCTTTTAGATCGGAGTTGAATTAGCCCCCTAGCTCATTCAGCAACAGAGATAATCACGATCTTAGCTCTTTTAGCAAGAAATGCATGGAAAACAGTGTGCGTCTTATCATTGAGGTTGTCTTGTTAGGAAAATGAGTTAGGAGACAAAATACCGGTGTTTCTACATTAAGTTAGTGTGTCTCTTTTAGATCGGAGTTGAATAGCCCCCTAGCTCATTCTGCAACAGAGATAATCACGATCTTAGCTCTTTTAGCAAGAAATGCATGGAAAACAGTGTTCGTCTTATCATTGAGGTTGCCTTATTAGGAAAATGAGTTAGGAGACAAAATAACGGTGTTTCTACATTAAGTTAGTGTGTCTCTTTTAGATCGGAGTTGAATTAGCCCCCTAGCTCATTCAGCAACAGAGATAATCACGATCTTAGCTCTTTTAGCAAGAAATGCATGGAAAACAGTGTGCGTCTTATCATTGAGGTTGTCTTGTTAGGAAAATGAGTTAGGAGACAAAATAACGGTGTTTCTCCATTAAGTTAGTGTGTCTCTTTTAGATCGGAGTTGAATAGCCCCCTAGCTCATTCAGCAACAGAGATAATCACGATCTTAGCTCTTTTAGCAAGAAATGCATGGAAAACAGTGTGCGTCTTATCATTGAGGTTGTCTTGTTAGGAAAATGAGTTAGGAGACAAAATACCGGTGTTTCTACATTAAGTTAGTGTGTCTCTTTTAGATCGGAGTTGAATAGCCCCCTAGCTCATTCTGCAACAGAGATAATCACGATCTTAGCTCTTTTAGCAAGAAATGCATGGAAAACAGTGTTCGTCTTATCATTGAGGTTGCCTTATTAGGAAAATGAGTTAGGAGACAAAATAACGGTGTTTCTACATTAAGTTAGTGTGTCTCTTTTAGATTGGAGTTGAATTAGCCCCCTAGCTCATTCAGCAACAGAGATAATCACGATCTTATCTCTTTTAGCAAGAAATGCATGGAAAACAGTGTGCGTCTTATCATTGATGTTGTCTTGTTAGGAAAATGAGTTAGGAGACAAAATAACGGTGTTTCTACATTAAGTTAGTGTGTCTCTTTTAGATCGGAGTTGAATTAGCCCCCTAGCTCATTCAGCAACAGAGATAATCACGATCTTAGCTCTTTTAGCAAGAAATGCATGGAAAACAGTGTGCGTCTTATCATTGATGTTGTCTTGTTAGGAAAATGAGTTAGGAGACAAAATAACGGTGTTTCTACATTAAGTTAGTGTGTCTCTTTTAGATCGGAGTTGAATTAGCCCCCTAGCTCATTCAGCAACAGAGATAATCACGATCTTAGCTCTTTTAGCAAGAAATGCATGGAAAACAGTGTGCGTCTTATCATTGAGGTTGTCTTGTTAGGAAAATGAGTTAGGAGACAAAATAACGGTGTTTCTACATTAAGTTAGTGTGTCTCTTTTAGATCGGAGTTGAATAGCCCCCTAGCTCATTCAGCAACAGAGATAATCACGATCTTAGCTCTTTTAGCAAGAAATGCATGGAAAACAGTGTGCGTCTTATCATTGAGGTTGTCTTGTTAGGAAAATGAGTTAGGAGACAAAATAACGGTGTTTCTACATTAAGTTAGTGTGTCTCTTTTAGATCGGAGTTAAATTAGCCCCCTAGCTCATTCAGCAACAGAGATAATCACGATCTTAGCTCTTTTAGCAAAAAATGCATGGAAAACAGTGTGCGTCTTATCATTGAGGTTGTCTTGTTAGGAAAATGAGTTAGGAGACAAAATAACGGTGTTTCTACATTAAGTTAGTGTGTCTCTTTTAGATCGGAGTTGAATTAGCCCCCTAGCTCATTCAGCAACAGAGATAATCACGATCTTAGCTCTTTTAGCAAGAAATGCATGGAAAACAGTGTGCGTCTTATCATTGAGGTTGTCTTTTTAGGAAAATGAGTTAGGAGACAAAATAACGGTGTTTCTACATAAAGTTAGTGTGTTTCTTTTAGATCGGAGTTGAATAGCCCCCTAGCTCATTCAGCAATAAAGATAATCACGATCTTAGCTCTTTTAGCAAGAAATGCATGGAAAACAGTGTGCGTCTTATCATTGAGGTTGTCTTGTTAGGAAAATGAGTTAGGAGAAAAAATAACGGTGTTTCTACATTAAGTTAGTGTGTCTCTTTTAGATCGGAGTTGAATTAGCCCCCTAGCTCATTCAGCAACAGAGATAATCACGATCTTAGCTCTTTTAGCAAGAAATGCATGGAAAACAGTGTGCGTCTTATCATTGAGGTTGTCTTGTTTGGAAAATGAGTTAGGAGACAAAATAACGGTGTTTCTCCATTAAGTTAGTGTGTCTCTTTTAGATCGGAGTTGAATAGCCCCCTAGCTCATTCAGCAACAGAGATAATCACGATCTTAGCTCTTTTAGCAAGAAATGCATGGAAAACAGTGTGCGTCTTATCATTGAGGTTGTCTTGTTAGGAAAATGAGTTAGGAGACAAAATACCGGTGTTTCTACATTAAGTTAGTGTGTCTCTTTTAGATCGGAGTTGAATAGCCCCCTAGCTCATTCTGCAACAGAGATAATCACGATCTTAGCTCTTTTAGCAAGAAATGCATGGAAAACAGTGTTCGTCTTATCATTGAGGTTGCCTTATTAGGAAAATGAGTTAGGAGACAAAATAACGGTGTTTCTACATTAAGTTAGTGTGTCTCTTTTAGATTGGAGTTGAATTAGCCTCCTAGCTCATTCTGCAACAGAGATAATCACGATCTTATCTCTTTTAGCAAGAAATGCATGGAAAACAGTGTGCGTCTTATCATTGATGTTGCCTTATTAGGAAAATGAGTTAGGAGACAAAATAACGGTGTTTCTACATTAAGTTAGTGTGTCTCTTTTAGATTGGAGTTGAATTAGCCCCCTAGCTCATTCAGCAACAGAGATAATCACGATCTTAGCTCTTTTATGTTGAATCAGTTTTATTAAACATTAAACATTGTACAACAAAAGGAATCACAAACAGAACATTAGGCCAAGCCTACAATAAGCAGTGCAAAACATACAATATATGGTAAAAAAGAACATATCCAGGTCACATATTAACACTCCAGTGGAGCTCTGAAAAGAACGCGAAGGCCTTCCGGGTGGATAAGGGAGCGGATTACGCAGATGAACTCTGAGAAGTGCCTACTATTTAGCCTTCGCATCCCTATCCCCGCTAATATGACAACCTCTTCCTTTCCGGAAGGGATCCCAATTTAGTTCCATGGGATGCAGAGGATTGCTCGCCTGGTATATACATGGTATTAAACTAAAACACAAAACACGACAAGACAGATGATTAGACATAAACTATAAGGGAAGGAAACACAAGGAGGGGGATCCTGTGGAGAGCATTCTGTATGACGGGAGGGGGACTCCATGGAGACCCTGTCTCCCAATGTTAAGCTATGTACACCCGCCACTACCAGGGTCATATGGAGATCTAACCTGGGGACTGCTCTTCAAAAAGGGCCTTGAAGTCCTGGGAATCCCTAAAACTCATCCATGGAGACCAGACATGAAGAAACTTCTCATGAACTTCCGGTGTCAAGATAGCTAGTTCCTCCATGCGGAATAGGTGAGACATTTCTGTAGCCCATTCAGTGAGGGAGGGGCAGCTGGTGGACCGCCAATGGCGCGGTATTACCGCCCTGGCTGCAATTAAGCAAAAACGCAGTATGTCCTTTTTTTGAGCTCCAATTTGGCCAGGAAGAACCGAGAGGAGAGCCACGTCAGGACACGCGGTCACTGATTTGCCCGAGATTCGCTGATACATGCTGAACACCTGGTTCCAAAAGGGTTTAAGGACTTCACAGCTCCACCAGACGTGCAGCATATCTCCTCTAACAGATCCACAGCGCCAGCATATGTCCGAGACTGATGGGAAGGCTAGATGCAACACTGTCGGCACCCGGTACCAACGCGTGACTATCTTATATCCCTTCTCCTGCGCTGAACAAGCTGAAGACATTTTGTGCGTAAAAAGAAAGGATTTGTCCCAGTCTTCCTGGGACAGGGGGGTTCCCAGCTCTCGTTCCCAGCCCCTAACAAATGGGAGTTCTGAAGTCTTAGAGTCGCCCGTTAGGATAGAGTAGATTTGGGAAATAGCATGTGGTGGGGCTGCGTCCAGTCGGAATAACCCCTCAAAGGCCGTAAGGGAATCAGCAAAGGCTGCCGAGTCGCCCGCCCCCACTATGAATGACCGTAATTGTGAGTACTCAAACCAGGAACTACCTGTATGTCCCTGGCGCGGAGTAAAATCCCTATGGAGAGGCAGTGGTGATCCCTGCAGTAGGTCGTACATCCGTGGGTCCTCCAATACCCCCCAGCCCAGAAAGGATAGTTTAGCCATTCCCGGTTGGAATCCCGGATTCCGGAGGACCGGGGTGAGGGGGCCCAGCTCCCTGGACAAGGATTTCTTCGCTATTAGCGATCTCCATAGGCGTAGCGTGTCCCTAAGCAAGATTGCCTGAGGTGCCGGAGCGGGAAAGGTCCCAGCTGGAACCCAAGGCAACAATTTAAGGAGTGACGATGAACATGTTTGTTCCAGGGCTACCCATTGTTTGGAAACCGTATTATACGTCCAATCGAGCAATCTGATAAGTACTGAGGCTCTGTGGTACAGTCTGAGGTCAGGGAGGCCCGCCCCCCCCATTGACTTAGGTCTAATCAGAGTCTTCCAGGCTATTCTGGGGCGCTTAGATCCCCAAATGAATCGCAGCATGGCTGACCGTAAGGTGCGGAAGAAAGATCTTAGCTCTTTTAGCAAGAAATGCATGGAAAACAGTGTGCGTCTTATCATTGATGTTGTCTTGTTAGGAAAATGAGTTAGGAGACAAAATAACGGTATTTCTACATTAAGTTAGT
This sequence comes from Engystomops pustulosus, assembly GCF_040894005.1. Classification (NCBI taxonomy): domain Eukaryota; kingdom Metazoa; phylum Chordata; class Amphibia; order Anura; family Leptodactylidae; genus Engystomops; species Engystomops pustulosus. Next base: position 58,308,974 of record NC_092418.1, on the reverse strand, counting down.
GTGTCTCTTTTAGATCGGAGTTTAATTAGCTCCCTAGCCATTCAGCAACAGAGATAATCACGATCTTAGGTCTTTTAGCAAGAAATGCATGGAAAACAGTGTGCGTCTTATCATTGAGGTTGTCTTGTTAGGAAAATGAGTTAGGAGACAAAATAACGGTGTTTCTACATTAAGTTAGTGTGTCTCTTTTAGATCAGAGTTGAATAGCCCCCTAGCTGATTCAGCAACAGAGATAATCACGATCTTAGCTCTTTTAGCAAGAAATGCATGGAAAACAGTGTTCGTCTTATCATTGAGGTTGTCTTGTTAGGAAAATGAGTTAAGAGACAAAATAACGGTGTTTCTACATTAAGTTAGTGTGTCTCTTTTAGATCGGAGTTGAATAGCCCCCTAGCTCATTCAGCAACAGAGATAATCACGATCTTAGCTCTTTTAGCAAGAAATGCATGGAAAACAGTGTGCGTCTTATCATTGAGGTTGTCTTGTTAGGAAAATGAGTTAGGAGAAAAAATAACGGTGTTTCTACATTAATTTAGTGTGTCTCTTTTAGATCGGAGTTGAATAGCCCCCTAGCTCATTCTGCAACAGAGATAATCACGATCTTAGCTCTTTTAGCAAGAAATGCATGGAAAACAGTGTTCGTCTTATCATTGAGGTTGTCTTTTTAGGAAAATGAGTTAGGAGACAAAATAACGGTGTTTCTACATAAAGTTAGTGTGTTTCTTTTAGATCGGAGTTGAATAGCCCCCTAGCTCATTCAGCAATAAAGATAATCACGATCTTAGCTCTTTTAGCAAGAAATGCATGGAAAACAGTGTGCGTCTTATCATTGAGGTTGTCTTGTTAGGAAAATGAGTTAGGAGAAAAAATAACGGTGTTTCTACATTAAGTTAGTGTGTCTCTTTTAGATCGGAGTTGAATTAGCCCCCTAGCTCATTCAGCAACAGAGATAATCACGATCTTAGCTCTTTTAGCAAGAAATGCATGGAAAACAGTGTGCGTCTTATCATTGAGGTTGTCTTGTTAGGAAAATGAGTTAGGAAACAAAATAACGGTGTTTCTACATTAAGTTAGTGTGTCTCTTTTAGATCGGAGTTGAATTAGCCCCCTAGCTCATTCAGCAACAGAGATAATCACGATCTTAGCTCTTTTAGCAAGAAATGCATGGAAAACAGTGTGCGTCTTATCATTGAGGTTGTCTTTTTAGGAAAATGAGTTAGGAGACAAATAGAGATGAGCGAACACTAAAATGCTCGGGTACTCGTTATTCGAGACGAACTTTTCCCGATGCTCGAGTGCTCGTCTCGAATAACGAACCCCATTGAAGTCAATGGGAGACTCGAGCATTTTTCAAGGGGACCAAGGCTCTGCACAGGGAAGCTTGGCCAAACACCTGGGAACCTCAGAAAAGGATGGAAACACCACGGAAATGGACAGGAAACAGCAGGGGCAGCATGCATGGATGCCTCTGAGGCTGCATAATCGCACCATTATGCCAAAATTATGGGCAACAGCATGGCCATGACAGAGTGACAGAATGAAGCTAGATAGCATCTAAAACATCCAATAATTGACCCTGACACTATAGGGGACGGCATGCAGAGGCAGCGGCAGCAGGCTAGAGAGTGGCATGGCGACATACCCTAAATGGACTCAGGCTTCAAACCAATGGGTGGCAGAGAGGAACCAAAGGAGGTGAGCAAGAAGCGCTCAAATAATATCGGTACATGATAAAAGTTTGCCAGTATATTTTGTGGATTACACAGCAGGGTGGCGACAAAGTTAACATGGAAGCCATGAAAACAACCCAAAATTCTGCCTGACACAGCTCGTTTGATAAGGGGACCATGTATGGAGGCAGTGAACTAGTAGTAGATTAAAGGTGCTGCAGTTAAAACTATGTTAGTTGGATCTTGGCATGGAGCTGGCGCTCCGCTGCCAGGCGAGCTTTCGCCAATCCAAGCCCCTGTCTCTAGGCTACTCCCCAAACAGCACTTCTAAGAACCTTTTGTATAAGATCAAGTGTAGTAGCGTTCTTATAAGTTTAGGATATGCCGGGTGAGGGGAATGTAAACAGATGCGCAAGAAGCGCTGAAATAATATCCCTAAATGGTAAAAGTTTGCAAGTATATTTTGGGGATTACACAGCAGGGTGGCGACAAAGTTAACAACTTTGATGTGGAATGCCCTGTAATAGCTCTTGGGCGGTGTGCCTTTTATCGCCTAGGCTCAGCAGTTTCAGCACCGCCTGCTGTCGCTTAGCGACGGCACTGCTGCTGTGCCTAGAGCTACCGACTGATGGCGCCATGCCCACGGATGGTAATTCGGAGGAGGAGGAGGTGGAGGAGGGGTGGGAGGAGGTATAGTAGGCCTTTGAGACCTGGACCGAGGTAGGCCCCGCAATTCTCTGCGTCGGCAGTATATGACCAGCCCCAGGGTCAGACTCGGTCCCAGCCTGCACCAAGTTAAGTGTAGTAGCGTTCTTATAAGTTTGGGATATGGCGGGTGAGGGGAATGTAAACAGATGCGCAAGAAGCGCATGATGCGCATGGAGCTGGCGTTCCGCTGCCAGGCGAGCTTTCGCCAATCCAAGCCCCTGTCTCTAGGCTACTCCCCAAACAGCACTTCTAAGAACCTTTTGTATAAGATCAAGTGTAGTAGCGTTCTTATAAGTTTAGGATATGCCGGGTGAGGGGAATGTAAACAGATGCGCAAGAAGCGCTGAAATAATATCCCTAAATGGTAAAAGTTTGCCAGTATATTTTGGGGATTACACAGCAGGGTGGTGACAAAGTTAACAACTTTGATGTGGAATCCATGAAAACAACCCAAATTTCTGCCTGACACACCTCGTTTGATAAAGGGACGATGTATGGAGGCAGCTATATGGACGACTTTTGGAGGTAGCAATGGAGACAACGTGTGGAGGCTGCTATGGAGACAATTTAATTTGGATAGTGCCTGTATGTGGCAGTCCCAAACATTTTTCAAACCAGAGGAGCAGGTAGGTGGCCCTCCAGTAAAATGGGATAGATTGAGTGCCTGTATGTGGCAGTCACAAAAATGTTTCAAACCAGAGGAGCAGGTAGGTGGCCCTCCAGTAAAATGGAATAGATTGAGTGCCTGTATGTGGCAGTCCCAAAAATGTTTCAAACCAGAGGAGCAGGTAGGTGGCCCTCCAGTAAAATGGAATAGATTGAGTGCCTGTATGTGGCAGTCCCAAAAATTGTTCAAACCAGAGGAGCAGGTAGGTGGCCCTGCAGTAAAATGGAATAGATTGAGTGCCTGTATGTGGCAGTCCCAAAAATGTTTCAAACCAGAGGAGCAGGTAGGTGGCCCTCCAGTAAAATGGAATAGATTGAGTGCCTGTATGTGGCAGTCCCAAAAATGTTTCAAACCAGAGGAGCAGGTAGGTGGCCCTCCAGTAAAATGGAATAGATTGAGTGCCTGTATGTGGCAGTCCCAAAAATTGTTCAAACCAGAGGAGCAGGTAGGTGGCCCTGCAGTAAAATGGAATAGATTGAGTGCCTGTATGTGGCAGTCCCAAAAATGTTTCAAACCAGAGGAGCAGGTAGGTGGCCCTCCAGTAAAATGGAATAGATTGAGTGCCTGTATGTGGCAGTCCCAAAAATTGTTCAAACCAGAGGAGCAGGTAGGTGGCCCTGCAGTAAAATGGAATAGATTGAGTGCCTGTATGTGGCAGTCCCAAAAATGTTTCAAACCAGAGGAGCAGGTAGGTGGCCCTCCAGTAAAATGGAATAGATTGAGTGCCTGTATGTGGCAGTCCCAAAAATTGTTCAAACCAGAGGAGCAGGTAGGTGGCCCTGCAGTAAAATGGAATAGATTGAGTGCCTGTATGTGGCAGTCCCAAAAATGTTTCAAACCAGAGGAGCAGGTAGGTGGCCCTCCAGTAAAATGGAATAGATTGAGTGCCTGTATGTGACAGTCCCAAAAATTGTTCAAACCAGAGGAGCAGGTAGGTGGCCCTGCAGTAAAATGGAATAGATTGAGTGCCTGTATGTGGCAGTCCCAAAAATGTTTCAAACCAGAGGAGCAGGTAGGTGGCCCTCCAGTAAAATGGAATAGATTGAGTGCCTGTATGTGGCAGTCCCAAAAATTGTTCAAACCAGAGGAGCAGGTAGGTGGCCCTGCAGTAAAATGGAATAGATTGAGTGCCTGTATGTGGCAGTCCCAAAAATGTTTCAAACCAGAGGAGCAGGTAGGTGGCCCTCCAGTAAAATGGAATAGATTGAGTGCCTGTATGTGGCAGTCCCAAAAATTGTTCAAACCAGAGGAGCAGGTAGGTGGCCCTGCAGTAAAATGGAATAGATTGAGTGCCTGTATGTGGCAGTCCCAAAAATGTTTCAAACCAGAGGAGCAGGTAGGTGGCCCTCCAGTAAAATGGAATAGATTGAGTGCCTGTATGTGGCAGTCCCAAAAATTGTTCAAACCAGAGGAGCAGGTAGGTGGCCCTGCAGTAAAATGGAATAGATTGAGTGCCTGTATGTGGCAGTCCCAAAAATTTTTTAAAACAGAGGACCGGGTAGGTGGCCCTCCAGAAAAATGGAATAGATTGAGTGCCTGTATGTGGCACTCACAAAAATTGTTTCAAACAGAGGACCGGGTAGGTGGCCCTCCAGAAAAATTAAATGCATGAAGTACTATAGCAAGAGCCAGTGGGCCCTGTCAAAAAATAGCCATTTTCCTCTGCTTTACTGTACAAAGAGGAGGAGAAGGAGGAAAATGAGGAGGAGGAGGAGGAGTGGATCAATTATTCAGGTTGAGCTTCCTTCACCTGGTGGAGATTGGAAATTCTGAGAAATCCAGCCTTTATTCATTTTAATAAGCGTCAGCCTGTCAGCGCTGTCAGTCGACAGGCGTGTACGCTTATCGGTGATGATGCCACCAGCTGCACTGAAAACCCGCTCGGACAAGACGCTAGCAGCAGGGCAGGCAAGAACCTCCAAGGCGTACAGCGCCAGTTCGTGCCACATGTCCAGCTTTGAAACCCAGTAGTTGTAGGGAGCTGTGTGATCATTTAGGACGATGGTATGGTCAGCTACGTACTCCCTCACCATCTTTCTGTAAAGATCAGCCCTACTCTGCCGAGACTGGGGACAGGTGACAGTGTCTTGCTGGGGTGACATAAAGCTGGCAAAAGCCTTGTAAAGCGTACCCTTGCCAGTGCTGGACAAGCTGCCTGCTCGCCTACTCTCCCTCGCTACTTGTCCCGCAGAACTACGCACTCTGCCGCTAGCGCTGTCAGAAGGGAAATACTGTTTCAGCTTGTGCACCAGGGCCTGCTGGTATTCATGCATTCTCACACTCCTTTCCTCTCCAGGGATGAGAGTGGGAAGATTTTGCTTGTACCGTGGGTCCAGGAGAGTGAACACCCAGTAATCGGTGCTGGAATAAATTCTTTGAACGCGAGGGTCACGGGATAGGCAGCCTAGCATGAAATCTGCCATATGCGCCAGAGTACCAACGCGTAAGAATTCACTCCCCTCACTGGCCTGACTGTCCATTTCCTCCTCCTCCAACTCCTCCAACTCCTCTTCTTCTGCCCATACACGCTGAACAGTGAAGGACTCAACAATGGTCCCCTCTTGTGTCTCGCCAACATTCTCCTCCTCTTCCTCCTCATCCTCCTCCACCTCCACCTCCTCCGATATGCGCTGAGAAACAGACCTCAGGGTGCTTTGGCTATCAACAAGGGAATATTCTTCCCCCGTCTCTTGTGACGAGCGCAAAGCTTCCGACTTCATGCTGACCAGAGAGTTTTTCAACAGGCCAAGCAGCGGGATGGTGAGGCTGATGATGGCGGCATCGCCACTGACCATCTGTGTTGACTCCTCAAAGTTACTCAGCACCTGACAGATATCAGACATCCACGTCCACTCCTCATTGTAGACTTGAGGAAGCTGACTGACCTGACTACCAGTTCTGGTGGAAGTTGACATCTGGCAGTCTACAATCGCTCTGCGCTGCTGGTAAACTCTGGATAACATGGTCAGTGTTGAATTCCACCTCGTGGGCACGTCGCACAACAGTCGGTGAGCAGGCAGTTGGAGGCGGCGCTGCGCTGCCCTGAGAGTGGCAGCATCTGGGCTGGACTTCCTGAAATGCGCACAGATGCGGCGCACCTTCGTGAGCAAATCAGACAGATTGGGGTATGTCTTGAGGAAACGCTGCACTATCAGATTTAACACATGGGCCAGGCATGGCACATGTGTCAGTCTGCCGAGTTGCAGAGCCGCCACCAGGTTACGGCCGTTGTCACACACAACCATTCCCGGCTTGAGGTTCAGCGGTGCCAGCCACAGATCAGTCTGCGCCGTGATGCCCTGTAATAGCTCTTGGGCGGTGTGCCTTTTGTCGCCTAGGCTCAGCAGTTTGAGCACCGCCTGCTGTCGCTTAGCGACGGCACTGCTGCTGTGCCTAGAGCTACCGACTGATGGCGCCGTGCCCACGGATGGTAGTTCGGAGGAGGAGGTGGAGGAGGGGTGGGAGGAGGAGGAGGCATAGTAGGCCTGAAACACCTGGACCGAGGTAGGCCCCGCAATCCTCGGCGTCGGCAGTATATGAGCAGCCCCAGGGTCAGACTCGGTCCCAGCCTCCACCAAGTTAACCCAATGTGCCGTCAGCGATATATAGTGGCCCTGCCCGGCAGCACTCGTCCACGTGTCCGTGGTCAGGTGGACCTTGTCAGAAACGGCGTTGGTCAGGGCACGGATGATGTTGTCTGACACGTGCTGGTGCAGGGCTGGGACGGCACATCGGGAAAAGTAGTGGCGGCTGGGGACCGAATACCGAGGGGCGGCCGCCGCCATGAGGTTGCGAAAGGCCTCGGTCTCTACTAGCCTATAGGGCAGCATCTCCAGGCTAAGCAATCTGGAGATGTGCACATTAAGGGCTTGGGCGTGCGGGTGGGTTGCACTATATTTGCGTTTCCGCTCCAGCGTCTGGGGTATGGAGAGCTGAACGCTGGTGGATGCTGTGGAGGATCGTGGAGGCGACGATGGGGTTTTTGTGCCAGGGTCCTGGGCAGGGGGCTGACTAGCAGCTGACACAGGGGAAGGAGCAGTGGTGTGCACGGCCGTGCTTAGCATTCATATGCCTGCGCATACTGGTGGTAGTTAAGCTAGTAGTGGTGGAACCCCTGCTGAGCCTGGTTTGGCAAATGTTGCACACCACAGTCCGTCGGTCATCCGGTGTTTCCTTAAAGAACCTCCACACTTCTGAAGATCTAGCCCTCGCCGCAAGAGCCCTCACCACGGGAGCTTCACTAGTTGACAGTGGCGCTGATGCACCTGCTCTGGCCCTGCCTCTCCGTCTGGCCCCACCACTGCCTCTTCCAACCTGTTCAGGTTGAGGACTCTCCTCCGTCTCAGAAGCACTGTGTTCACCCGGCCTCTCAACCCAGCTTGGGTCTGTCACCTCATCATCCTCCGATCCCTCAGTCTGCTCCCCCCTCGGACTTCCTGCCCTGACAACAACTTCCCCACTGTCTGACAACCGTGTCTCCTCATCGTCGGACACCTCTTTACACACTTCCACTACGTCAAGAAGGTCATCATCACCCACAGACTGTGACTGGTGGAAAACCTGGGCATCGGAAAATTGCTCAGCAGCAACCGGACAAGTGGTTTGTGACTGTGGGAAGGGTCCAGAAAACAGTTCCTCAGAGTATGCCGGTTCAAATGCCAAATTTTCCTGGGAGGGGGCAGACTGGGGGGGAGGAGGCTGAGGTGCAGGAGCTGGAGGAGTGGCGATTTCGGTGACATGGGTGGACTGCGTGGAAGACTGACTGGTGGTGGACAAATTGCTCGAAGCATTGTCAGCAATCCACGACATCACCTGTTCGCACTGTTCTGGCCTCAACAGTGCTCTACCACGAGTCCCAGTAACTTCAGACATGAACCTAGGGAGTGTAGCTCTGCGGCGTTCCCCTGCTCCCTCATCAGCAGGTGGTGTCTCACCCCGCCCAGGACCACGGCCTCTGACCCCTGCAGTAGTTGGACGCCCACGTCCCCGCCCTCGTCCTCTACCCCTAGCCCTCGGGTTAAACATTTTTAAAATGAGAGTTATAACTTTATTTTTTTTTTTACTTTTTTTTGTTTTTTTTTGTGTTTTTTTTTTTTTTTTGTGTTTTTTGTTTTTTTTTTGAGTTTTTAAAACCAAACAATGCTATCCTATTGCTATGGCTATTTTCTAGCCAAGTATCAAAGGAAGCACAGTACTATGCCAGATGAGATGACACTGAGTTATTGCCTAATAGAAATCCAACCCCTACTGAATTTTGCCACTTCAGCCTTTGCTATGGATATGTGCGCCACTAAGCGCAGAACACAGCGGTCGCAAGTCTCACTACAAATTGCTCAGAATTGGCAAGTACATGCACTGCAGAAACTACAGCCACCAGCAGATCAACCAGAAATCAAATATATAGAACGCTACTGTAGGCTTCAAGAAGCTGTTTGTATTCTCCTATGGCTATTTTCTAGCCAAGTATCAAAGGAAGCACAGTACTATGCCAGATGAGATGACACTGAGTTATTGCCTAATAGAAATCCAACCCCTACTGAATTTTGCCACTTCAGCCTTTGCTATGGATATGTGCGCCACTAAGTGCAGAACACAGCGGTCGCAAGTCTCACTACAAATTGCTCAGAATTGGCAAGTACATGCACTGCAGAAACTACAGCCACCAGCAGATCAACCAGAAATCAAATATATAGAACGCTACTGTAGGCTTCAAGAAGCTGTTTGTATTCTCCTATGGCTATTTTCTAGCCAAGTATCAAAGGAAGCACAGTACTATGCCGGATGAGATGACACTGAGTTATTGCCTAATAGAAATCCAACCCCTACTGAATTTTGCCACTTCAGCCTTTGCTATGGATATGTGCGCCACTAAGCGCAGAACACAGCGGTCGCAAGTCTCACTACAAATTGCTCAGAATTGGCAAGTACATGCACTGCAGAAACTACAGCCACCAGCAGATCAACCAGAAATCAAATATATAGAACGCTACTGTAGGCTTCAAGAAGCTGTTTGTATTCTCCTATGGCTATTTTCTAGCCAAGTATCAAAGGAAGCACAGTACTATGCCGGATGAGATGACACTGAGTTATTGCCTAATAGAAATCCAACCCCTACTGAATTTTGCCACTTCGGCCTTTGCTATGGATATGTGCGCCACTAAGCGCAGAACACAGCGGTCGCAAGTCTCACTACAAATTGCTCAGAATTGGCAAGTACATGCACTGCAGAAACTACAGCCACCAGCAGATCAACCAGAAATCAAATATATAGAACGCTACTGTAGGCTTCAAGAAGCTGTTTGTATTCTCCTATGGCTATTTTCTAGCCAAGTATCAAAGGAAGCACAGTACTATGCCAGATGAGATGACACTGAGTTATTGCCTAATAGAAATCCAACCCCTACTGAATTTTGCCACTTCAGCCTTTGCTATGGATATGTGCGCCACTAAGCGCAGAACACAGCGGTCGCAAGTCTCACTACAAATTGCTCAGAATTGGCAAGTACATGCACTGCAGAAACTACAGCCACCAGCAGATCAACCAGAAATCAAATATATAGAACGCTACTGTAGGCTTCAAGAAGCTGTTTGTATTCTCCTATGGCTATTTTCTAGCCAAGTATCAAAGGAAGCACAGTACTATGCCAGATGAGATGACACTGAGTTATTGCCTAATAGAAATCCAACCCCTACTGAATTTTGCCACTTCAGCCTTTGCTATGGATATGTGCGCCACTAAGCGCAGAACACAGCGGTCGCAAGTCTCACTACAAATTGCTCAGAATTGGCAAGTACATGCACTGCAGAAACTACAGCCACCAGCAGATCAACCAGAAATCAAATATATAGAACGCTACTGTAGGCTTCAAGAAGCTGTTTGTATTCTCCTATGGCTATTTTCTAGCCAAGTATCAAAGGAAGCACAGTACTATGCCGGATGAGATGACACTGAGTTATTGCCTAATAGAAATCCAACCCCTACTGAATTTTGCCACTTCAGCCTTTGCTATGGATATGTGCGCCACTAAGCGCAGAACACAGCGGTCGCAAGTCTCACTACAAATTGCTCAGAATTGGCAAGTACATGCACTGCAGAAACTACAGCCACCAGCAGATCAACCAGAAATCAAATATATAGAACGCTACTGTAGGCTTCAAGAAGCTGTTTGTATTCTCCTATGGCTATTTTCTAGCCAAGTATCAAAGGAAGCACAGTACTATGCCGGATGAGATGACACTGAGTTATTGCCTAATAGAAATCCAACCCCTACTGAATTTTGCCACTTCGGCCTTTGCTATGGATATGTGCGCCACTAAGCGCAGAACACAGCGGTCGCAAGTCCCACTACAAATTGCTCAGAATTGGCAAGTACATGCACTGCAGAAACTACAGCCACCAGCAGATCAACCAGAAATCAAATATATAGAACGCTACTGTAGGCTTCAAGATCAAGAAGCTGTTTGTATTCTCCTATGGCTATTTTCTAGCCAAGTATCAAAGGAAGCACAGTACTATGCCGGATGAGATGACACTGAGTTATTGCCTAATAGAAATCCAACCCCTACTGAATTTTGCCACTTCAGCCTTTGCTATGGATATGTGCGCCACTAAGCGCAGAACACAGCGGTCGCAAGTCTCACTACAAATTGCTCAGAATTGGCAAGTACATGCACTGCAGAAACTACAGCCACCAGCAGATCAACCAGAAATCAAATATATAGAACGCTACTGTAGGCTTCAAGAAGCTGTTTGTATTCTCCTATGGCTATTTTCTAGCCAAGTATCAAAGGAAGCACAGTACTATGCCAGATGAGATGACACTGAGTTATTGCCTAATAGAAATCCAACCCCTACTGAATTTTGCCACTTCAGCCTTTGCTATGGATATGTGCGCCACTAAGCGCAGAACACAGCGGTCGCAAGTCTCACTACAAATTGCTCAGAATTGGCAAGTACATGCACTGCAGAAACTACAGCCACCAGCAGATCAACCAGAAATCAAATATATAGAACGCTACTGTAGGCTTCAAGAAGCTGTTTGTATTCTCCTATGGCTATTTTCTAGCCAAGTATCAAAGGAAGCACAGTACTATGCCAGATGAGATGACACTGAGTTATTGCCTAATAGAAATCCAACCCCTACTGAATTTTGCCACTTCAGCCTTTGCTATGGATATGTGCGCCACTAAGCGCAGAACACAGCGGTCGCAAGTCTCACTACAAATTGCTCAGAATTGGCAAGTACATGCACTGCAGAAACTACAGCCACCAGCAGATCAACCAGAAATCAAATATATAGAACGCTACTGTAGGCTTCAAGAAGCTGTTTGTATTCTCCTATGGCTATTTTCTAGCCAAGTATCAAAGGAAGCACAGTACTATGCCAGATGAGATGACACTGAGTTATTGCCTAATAGAAATCCAACCCCTACTGAATTTTCCCACTTCGGTCTTTGCTATGGATATGTGTGCCACTAAGAGCTAAACACAACGGTAGCAAGTCCCCCTGCTAATTCCTCACAAAATGGTAAAAGATGCAAATTAAAATAAAAAAAGTAGAACGTTATTGTAGCCCTAAGAAGGGCTGTTGGGTTCTTTGAGAATCACTCCTGCCTAACAGTAAGCTAATAGAACACCCTAACGCTTTCCCTGAGCAGCAGCAGCTCTCTCCCTAGCGGCATCCAGAGACAGAATGATCCGAGCAGCGCGGCCAGCGGCTAGTCTATCCCAGGGTCACCTGATCTGGCCAGCCAACCACTGCTATCGACGTGTAAGGGTACCACGTCATGCTGGGTGGAGTGCAGAGTCTCCTGGCTTGTGATTGGCTCTGTTTCTGGCCGCCAAAAAGCAAAACGGCGGGAGCTGCCATTTTCTCGAGCGGGCGAAGTATTCGTCCGAGTAACGAGCAGTTTCGAGTACCCTAATGCTCGACCGAGCATCAAGCTCGGATGAGCATGTTCGCTCATCTCTAGAGACAAAATAACGGTGTTTCTACATTAAGTTAGTGTGTTTCTTTTAGATCGGAGTTGAATAGCCCCCTAGCTCATTCAGCAATAAAGATAATCACGATCTTAGCTCTTTTAGCAAGAAATGCATGGAAAACAGTGTGCGTCTTATCATTGAGGTTGTCTTGTTAGGAAAATGAGTTAGGAGAAAAAATAACGGTGTTTCTACATTAAGTTAGTGTGTCTCTTTTAGATCGGAGTTGAATTAGCCCCCTAGCTCATTCAGCAACAGAGATAATCACGATCTTAGCTCTTTTAGCAAGAAATGCATGGAAAACAGTGTGCGTCTTATCATTGAGGTTGTCTTGTTAGGAAAATGAGTTAGGAGACAAAATAACGGTGTTTCTACATTAAGTTAGTGTGTCTCTTTTAGATCGGAGTTAAATTAGCCCCCTAGCTCATTCAGCAACAGAGATAATCACGATCTTAGCTCTTTTAGCAAGAAATGCATGGAAAACAGTGTGCGTCTTATCATTGAGGTTGTCTTGTTAGGAAAATGAGTTAGGAAACAAAATAACGGTGTTTCTACATTAAGTTAGTGTGTCTCTTTTAGATCGGAGTTGAATTAGCCCCCTAGCTCATTCAGCAGCAGAGATAATCACGATCTTAGCTCTTTTAGCAAGAAATGCATGGAAAACAGTGTGCGTCTTATCATTGAGGTTGTCTTGTTAGGAAAATGAGTTAGGAGACAAAATAACGGTGTTTCTACATTAAGTTAGTGTGTCTCTTTTAGATCGGAGTTGAATAGCCCCCTAGCTCATTCAGCAACAGAGATAATCACGATCTTAGCTCTTTTAGCAAGAAATGCATGGAAAACAGTGTGCGTTTTATCATTGAGGTTGTCTTGTTAGGAAAATGAGTTAGGAGACAAAATAACGGTGTTTCTACATTAAGTTAGTGTGTCTCTTTTAGATCGGAGTTGAATTAGCCCCCTAGCTCATTCAGCAACAGAGATAATCACGATCTTAGCTCTTTTAGCAAGAAATGCATGGAAAACAGTGTGCGTCTTATCATTGAGGTTGTCTTGTTAGGAAAATGAGTTAGGAGACAAAATAACGGTGTTTCTCCATTAAGTTAGTGTGTCTCTTTTAGATCGGAGTTGAATAGCCCCCTAGCTCATTCAGCAACAGAGATAATCACGATCTTAGCTCTTTTAGCAAGAAATGCATGGAAAACAGTGTGCGTCTTATCATTGAGGTTGTCTTGTTAGGAAAATGAGTTAGCAGACAAAATACCGGTGTTTCTACATTAAGTTAGTGTGTCTCTTTTAGATCGGAGTTGAATAGCCCCCTAGCTCATTCTGCAACAGAGATAATCACGATCTTAGCTCTTTTAGCAAGAAATGCATGGAAAACAGTGTTCGTCTTATCATTGAGGTTGCCTTATTAGGAAAATGAGTTAGGAGACAAAATAACGGTGTTTCTACATTAAGTTAGTGTGTCTCTTTTAGATTGGAGTTGAATTAGCCCCCTAGCTCATTCAGCAACAGAGATAATCACGATCTTATCTCTTTTAGCAAGAAATGCATGGAAAACAGTGTGCGTCTTATCATTGATGTTGTCTTGTTAGGAAAATGAGTTAGGAGACAAAATAACGGTGTTTCTACATTAAGTTAGTGTGTCTCTTTTAGATCGGAGTTGAATTAGCCCCCTAGCTCATTCAGCAACAGAGATAATCACGATCTTAGCTCTTTTAGCAAGAAATGCATGGAAAACAGTGTGCGTCTTATCATTGATGTTGTCTTGTTAGGAAAATGAGTTAGGAGACAAAATAACGGTGTTTCTACATTAAGTTAGTGTGTCTCTTTTAGATCGGAGTTGAATTAGCCCCCTAGCTCATTCAGCAACAGAGATAATCACGATCTTAGCTCTTTTAGCAAGAAATGCATGGAAAACAGTGTGCGTCTTATCATTGAGGTTGTCTTGTTAGGAAAATGAGTTAGGAGACAAAATAACGGTGTTTCTACATTAAGTTAGTGTGTCTCTTTTAGATCGGAGTTGAATAGCCCCCTAGCTCATTCAGCAACAGAGATAATCACGATCTTAGCTCTTTTAGCAAGAAATGCATGGAAAACAGTGTGCGTCTTATCATTGAGGTTGTCTTGTTAGGAAAATGAGTTAGGAGACAAAATAACGGTGTTTCTACATTAAGTTAGTGTGTCTCTTTTAGATCGGAGTTAAATTAGCCCCCTAGCTCATTCAGCAACAGAGATAATCACGATCTTAGCTCTTTTAGCAAGAAATGCATGGAAAACAGTGTGCGTCTTATCATTGAGGTTGTCTTGTTAGGAAAATGAGTTAGGAAACAAAATAACGGTGTTTCTACATTAAGTTAGTGTGTCTCTTTTAGATCGGAGTTGAATTAGCCCCCTAGCTCATTCAGCAACAGAGATAATCACGATCTTAGCTCTTTTAGCAAGAAATGCATGGAAAACAGTGTGCGTCTTATCATTGAGGTTGTCTTTTTAGGAAAATGAGTTAGGAGACAAAATAACGGTGTTTCTACATAAAGTTAGTGTGTTTCTTTTAGATCGGAGTTGAATAGCCCCCTAGCTCATTCAGCAATAAAGATAATCACGATCTTAGCTCTTTTAGCAAGAAATGCATGGAAAACAGTGTGCGTCTTATCATTGAGGTTGTCTTGTTAGGAAAATGAGTTAGGAGAAAAAATAACGGTGTTTCTACATTAAGTTAGTGTGTCTCTTTTAGATCGGAGTTGAATTAGCCCCCTAGCTCATTCAGCAACAGAGATAATCACGATCTTAGCTCTTTTAGCAAGAAATGCATGGAAAACAGTGTGCGTCTTATCATTGAGGTTGTCTTGTTAGGAAAATGAGTTAGGAGAAAAAATAACGGTGTTTCTCCATTAAGTTAGTGTGTCTCTTTTAGATCGGAGTTGAATAGCCCCCTAGCTCATTCAGCAACAGAGATAATCACGATCTTAGCTCTTTTAGCAAGAAATGCATGGAAAACAGTGTGCGTCTTATCATTGAGGTTGTCTTGTTAGGAAAATGAGTTAGGAGACAAAATACCGGTGTTTCTACATTAAGTTAGTGTGTCTCTTTTAGATCGGAGTTGAATAGCCCCCTAGCTCATTCTGCAACAGAGATAATCACGATCTTAGCTCTTTTAGCAAGAAATGCATGGAAAACAGTGTGCGTCTTATCATTGAGGTTGTCTTGTTAGGAAAATGAGTTAGGAGACAAAATACCGGTGTTTCTACATTAAGTTAGTGTGTCTCTTTTAGATCGGAGTTGAATAGCCCCCTAGCTCATTCTGCAACAGAGATAATCACGATCTTAGCTCTTTTAGCAAGAAATGCATGGAAAACAGTGTTCGTCTTATCATTGAGGTTGCCTTATTAGGAAAATGAGTTAGGAGACAAAATAACGGTGTTTCTACATTAAGTTAGTGTGTCTCTTTTAGATTGGAGTTGAATTAGCCCCCTAGCTCATTCAGCAACAGAGATAATCACGATCTTATCTCTTTTAGCAAGAAATGCATGGAAAACAGTGTGCGTCTTATCATTGATGTTGTCTTGTTAGGAAAATGAGTTAGGAGACAAAATAACGGTGTTTCTACATTAAGTTAGTGTGTCTCTTTTAGATCGGAGTTGAATTAGCCCCCTAGCTCATTCAGCAACAGAGATAATCACGATCTTAGCTCTTTTAGCAAGAAATGCATGGAAAACAGTGTGCGTCTTATCATTGATGTTGTCTTGTTAGGAAAATGAGTTAGGAGACAAAATAACGGTGTTTCTACATTAAGTTAGTGTGTCTCTTTTAGATCGGAGTTGAATTAGCCCCCTAGCTCATTCAGCAACAGAGATAATCACGATCTTAGCTCTTTTAGCAAGAAATGCATGGAAAACAGTGTGCGTCTTATCATTGAGGTTGTCTTGTTAGGAAAATGAGTTAGGAGACAAAATAACGGTGTTTCTACATTAAGTTAGTGTGTCTCTTTTAGATCGGAGTTGAATAGCCCCCTAGCTCATTCAGCAACAGAGATAATCACGATCTTAGCTCTTTTAGCAAGAAATGCATGGAAAACAGTGTGCGTCTTATCATTGAGGTTGTCTTGTTAGGAAAATGAGTTAGGAGACAAAATAACGGTGTTTCTACATTAAGTTAGTGTGTCTCTTTTAGATCGGAGTTAAATTAGCCCCCTAGCTCATTCAGCAACAGAGATAATCACGATCTTAGCTCTTTTAGCAAGAAATGCATGGAAAACAGTGTGCGTCTTATCATTGAGGTTGTCTTGTTAGGAAAATGAGTTAGGAAACAAAATAACGGTGTTTCTACATTAAGTTAGTGTGTCTCTTTTAGATCGGAGTTGAATTAGCCCCCTAGCTCATTCAGCAACAGAGATAATCACGATCTTAGCTCTTTTAGCAAGAAATGCATGGAAAACAGTGTGCGTCTTATCATTGAGGTTGTCTTTTTAGGAAAATGAGTTAGGAGACAAAATAACGGTGTTTCTACATAAAGTTAGTGTGTTTCTTTTAGATCGGAGTTGAATAGCCCCCTAGCTCATTCAGCAATAAAGATAATCACGATCTTAGCTCTTTTAGCAAGAAATGCATGGAAAACAGTGTGCGTCTTATCATTGAGGTTGTCTTGTTAGGAAAATGAGTTAGGAGAAAAAATAACGGTGTTTCTACATTAAGTTAGTGTGTCTCTTTTAGATCGGAGTTGAATTAGCCCCCTAGCTCATTCAGCAACAGAGATAATCACGATCTTAGCTCTTTTAGCAAGAAATGCATGGAAAACAGTGTGCGTCTTATCATTGAGGTTGTCTTGTTAGGAAAATGAGTTAGGAGACAAAATAACGGTGTTTCTACATAAAGTTAGTGTGTTTCTTTTAGATCGGAGTTGAATAGCCCCCTAGCTCATTCAGCAATAAAGATAATCACGATCTTAGCTCTTTTAGCAAGAAATGCATGGAAAACAGTGTGCGTCTTATCATTGAGGTTGTCTTGTTAGGAAAATGAGTTAGGAGAAAAAATAACGGTGTTTCTACATTAAGTTAGTGTGTCTCTTTTAGATCGGAGTTGAATTAGCCCCCTAGCTCATTCAGCAACAGAGATAATCACGATCTTAGCTCTTTTAGCAAGAAATGCATGGAAAACAGTGTGCGTCTTATCATTGAGGTTGTCTTGTTAGGAAAATGAGTTAGGAGAAAAAATAACGGTGTTTCTCCATTAAGTTAGTGTGTCTCTTTTAGATCGGAGTTGAATAGCCCCCTAGCTCATTCAGCAACAGAGATAATCACGATCTTAGCTCTTTTAGCAAGAAATGCATGGAAAACAGTGTGCGTCTTATCATTGAGGTTGTCTTGTTAGGAAAATGAGTTAGGAGACAAAATACCGGTGTTTCTACATTAAGTTAGTGTGTCTCTTTTAGATCGGAGTTGAATAGCCCCCTAGCTCATTCTGCAACAGAGATAATCACGATCTTAGCTCTTTTAGCAAGAAATGCATGGAAAACAGTGTGCGTCTTATCATTGAGGTTGTCTTGTTAGGAAAATGAGTTAGGAGACAAAATACCGGTGTTTCTACATTAAGTTAGTGTGTCTCTTTTAGATCGGAGTTGAATAGCCCCCTAGCTCATTCTGCAACAGAGATAATCACGATCTTAGCTCTTTTAGCAAGAAATGCATGGAAAACAGTGTTCGTCTTATCATTGAGGTTGTCTTGTTAGGAAAATGAGTTAGGAGACAAAATAACGGTGTTTCTACATTAAGTTAGTGTGTCTCTTTTAGATTGGAGTTGAATTAGCCCCCTAGCTCATTCAGCAACAGAGATAATCACGATCTTATCTCTTTTAGCAAGAAATGCATGGAAAACAGTGTGCGTCTTATCATTGATGTTGTCTTGTTAGGAAAATGAGTTAGGAGACAAAATAACGGTGTTTCTACATTAAGTTAGTGTGTCTCTTTTAGATCGGAGTTGAATTAGCCCCCTAGCTCATTCAGCAACAGAGATAATCACGATCTTAGCTCTTTTAGCAAGAAATGCATGGAAAACAGTGTGCGTCTTATCATTGATGTTGTCTTGTTAGGAAAATGAGTTAGGAGACAAAATAACGGTGTTTCTACATTAAGTTAGTGTGTCTCTTTTAGATCGGAGTTGAATTAGCCCCCTAGCTCATTCAGCAACAGAGATAATCACGATCTTAGCTCTTTTAGCAAGAAATGCATGGAAAACAGTGTGCGTCTTATCATTGAGGTTGTCTTGTTAGGAAAATGAGTTAGGAGACAAAATAACGGTGTTTCTACATTAAGTTAGTGTGTCTCTTTTAGATCGGAGTTAAATTAGCCCCCTAGCTCATTCAGCAACAGAGATAATCACGATCTTAGCTCTTTTAGCAAGAAATGCATGGAAAACAGTGTGCGTCTTATCATTGAGGTTGTCTTGTTAGGAAAATAAGTTAGGAAACAAAATAACGGTGTTTCTACATTAAGTTAGTGTGTCTCTTTTAGATCGGAGTTGAATTAGCCCCCTAGCTCATTCAGCAACAGAGATAATCACGATCTTAGCTCTTTTAGCAAGAAATGCATGGAAAACAGTGTGCGTCTTATCATTGATGTTGTCTTGTTAGGAAAATGAGTTAGGAGACAAAATAACGGTGTTTCTACATTAAGTTAGTGTGTCTCTTTTAGATCGGAGTTGAATTAGCCCCCTAGCTCATTCAGCAACAGAGATAATCACGATCTTAGCTCTTTTAGCAAGAAATGCATGGAAAACAGTGTGCGTCTTATCATTGAGGTTGTCTTGTTAGGAAAATGAGTTAGGAGAAAAAATAACGGTGTTTCTCCATTAAGTTAGTGTGTCTCTTTTAGATCGGAGTTGAATAGCCCCCTAGCTCATTCAGCAACAGAGATAATCACGATCTTAGCTCTTTTAGCAAGAAATGCATGGAAAACAGTGTGCGTCTTATCATTGAGGTTGTCTTGTTAGGAAAATGAGTTAGGAGACAAAATACCGGTGTTTCTACATTAAGTTAGTGTGTCTCTTTTAGATCGGAGTTGAATAGCCCCCTAGCTCATTCTGCAACAGAGATAATCACGATCTTAGCTCTTTTAGCAAGAAATGCATGGAAAACAGTGTTCGTCTTATCATTGAGGTTGCCTTATTAGGAAAATGAGTTAGGAGACAAAATAACGGTGTTTCTACATTAAGTTAGTGTGTCTCTTTTAGATTGGAGTTGAATTAGCCCCCTAGCTCATTCAGCAACAGAGATAATCACGATCTTATCTCTTTTAGCAAGAAATGCATGGAAAACAGTGTGCGTCTTATCATTGATGTTGCCTTATTAGGAAAATGAGTTAGGAGACAAAATAACGGTGTTTCTACATTAAGTTAGTGTGTCTCTTTTAGATTGGAGTTGAATTAGCCCCCTAGCTCATTCAGCAACAGAGATAATCACGATCTTAGCTCTTTTAGCAAGAAATGCATGGAAAACAGTGTGCGTCTTATCATTGATGTTGTCTTGTTAGGAAAATGAGTTAGGAGACAAAATAACGGTATTTCTACATTAAGTTAGTGTGTCTCTTTTAGATCGGAGTTTAATTAGCTCCCTAGCCATTCAGCAACAGAGATAATCACGATCTTAGCTCTTTTAGCAAGAAATGCATGGAAAACAGTGTGCGTCTTATCATTGAGGTTGTCTTGTTAGGAAAATGAGTTAGGAGACAAAATAACGGTGTTTCTACATTAAGTAAGTGTGTCTCTTTTAGATCAGAGTTGAATAGCCCCCTAGCTGATTCAGCAACAGAGATAATCACGATCTTAGCTCTTTTAGCAAGAAATGCATGGAAAACAGTGTTCGTCTTATCATTGAGGTTGTCTTGTTAGGAAAATGAGTTAAGAGACAAAATAACGGTGTTTCTACATTAAGTTAGTGTGTCTCTTTTAGATCGGAGTTGAATAGCCCCCTAGCTCATTCAGCAACAGAGATAATCACGATCTTAGCTCTTTTAGCAAGAAATGCATGGAAAACAGTGTGCGTCTTATCATTGAGGTTGTCTTGTTAGGAAAATGAGTTAGGAGAAAAAATAACGGTGTTTCTACATTAAGTTAGTGTGTCTCTTTTAGATCGGAGTTGAATAGCCCCCTAGCTCATTCAGCAACAGAGATAATCACGATCTTAGCTCTTTTAGCAAGAAATGCATGGAAAACAGTGTTCGTCTTATCATTGAGGTTGTCTTTTTAGGAAAATGAGTTAGGAGACAAAATAACGGTGTTTCTACATAAAGTTAGTGTGTTTCTTTTAGATCGGAGTTGAATAGCCCCCTAGCTCATTCAGCAATAAAGATAATCACGATCTTAGCTCTTTTAGCAAGAAATGCATGGAAAACAGTGTGCGTCTTATCATTGAGGTTGTCTTGTTAGGAAAATGAGTTAGGAGAAAAAATAACGGTGTTTCTACATTAAGTTAGTGTGTCTCTTTTAGATCGGAGTTGAATTAGCCCCCTAGCTCATTCAGCAACAGAGATAATCACGATCTTAGCTCTTTTAGCAAGAAATGCATGGAAAACAGTGTGCGTCTTATCATTGAGGTTGTCTTGTTAGGAAAATGAGTTAGGAGACAAAATAACGGTGTTTCTACATTAAGTTAGTGTGTCTCTTTTAGATCGGAGTTAAATTAGCCCCCTAGCTCATTCAGCAACAGAGATAATCACGATCTTAGCTCTTTTAGCAAGAAATGCATGGAAAACAGTGTTCGTCTTATCATTGAGGTTGTCTTGTTAGGAAAATGAGTTAGGAAACAAAATAACGGTGTTTCTACATTAAGTTAGTGTGTCTCTTTTAGATCGGAGTTGAATTAGCCCCCTAGCTCATTCAGCAACAGAGATAATCACGATCTTAGCTCTTTTAGCAAGAAATGCATGGAAAACAGTGTGCGTCTTATCATTGAGGTTGTCTTTTTAGGAAAATGAGTTAGGAGACAAAATAACGGTGTTTCTACATTAAGTTAGTGTGTTTCTTTTAGATCGGAGTTGAATAGCCCCCTAGCTCATTCAGCAATAAAGATAATCACGATCTTAGCTCTTTTAGCAAGAAATGCATGGAAAACAGTGTGCGTCTTATCATTGAGGTTGTCTTGTTAGGAAAATGAGTTAGGAGAAAAAATAACGGTGTTTCTACATTAAGTTAGTGTGTCTCTTTTAGATCGGAGTTGAATTAGCCCCCTAGCTCATTCAGCAACAGAGATAATCACGATCTTAGCTCTTTTAGCAAGAAATGCATGGAAAACAGTGTGCGTCTTATCATTGAGGTTGTCTTGTTAGGAAAATGAGTTAGGAGACAAAATAACGGTGTTTCTACATTAAGTTAGTGTGTCTCTTTTAGATCGGAGTTGAATTAGCCCCCTAGCTCATTCAGCAACAGAGATAATCACGATCTTAGCTCTTTTAGCAAGAAATGCATGGAAAACAGTGTGCGTCTTATCATTGAGGTTGTCTTGTTAGGAAAATGAGTTAGGAGACAAAATAACGGTGTTTCTCCATTAAGTTAGTGTGTCTCTTTTAGATCGGAGTTGAATAGCCCCCTAGCTCATTCAGCAACAGAGATAATCACGATCTTAGCTCTTTTAGCAAGAAATGCATGGAAAACAGTGTGCGTCTTATCATTGAGGTTGTCTTGTTAGGAAAATGAGTTAGGAGACAAAATAACGGTGTTTCTACATTAAGTTAGTGTGTCTCTTTTAGATCGGAGTTGAATAGCCCCCTAGCTCATTCTGCAACAGAGATAATCACGATCTTAGCTCTTTTAGCAAGAAATGCATGGAAAACAGTGTTCGTCTTATCATTGAGGTTGCCTTATTAGGAAAATGAGTTAGGAGACAAAATAACGGTGTTTCTACATTAAGTTAGTGTGTCTCTTTTAGATCGGAGTTGAATAGCCCCCTAGCTCATTCAGCAACAGAGATAATCACGATCTTAGCTCTTTTAGCAAGAAATGCATGGAAAACAGTGTGCGTCTTATCATTGAGGTTGTCTTGTTAGGAAAATGAGTTAGGAGAAAAAATAACGGTGTTTCTACATTAAGTTAGTGTGTCTCTTTTAGATCGGAGTTGAATAGCCCCCTAGCTCATTCTGCAACAGAGATAATCACGATCTTAGCTCTTTTAGCAAGAAATGCATGGAAAACAGTGTTCGTCTTATCATTGAGGTTGTCTTTTTAGGAAAATGAGTTAGGAGACAAAATAACGGTGTTTCTACATAAAGTTAGTGTGTTTCTTTTAGATCGGAGTTGAATAGCCCCCTAGCTCATTCAGCAATAAAGATAATCACGATCTTAGCTCTTTTAGCAAGAAATGCATGGAAAACAGTGTGCGTCTTATCATTGGGGTTGTCTTGTTAGGAAAATGAGTTAGGAGAAAAAATAACGGTGTTTCTACATTAAGTTAGTGTGTCTCTTTTAGATCGGAGTTGAATTAGCCCCCTAGCTCATTCAGCAACAGAGATAATCACGATCTTAGCTCTTTTAGCAAGAAATGCATGGAAAACAGTGTGCGTCTTATCATTGAGGTTGTCTTGTTAGGAAAATGAGTTAGGAGACAAAATAACGGTGTTTCTACATTAAGTTAGTGTGTCTCTTTTAGATCGGAGTTAAATTAGCCCCCTAGCTCATTCAGCAACAGAGATAATCACGATCTTAGCTCTTTTAGCAAGAAATGCATGGAAAACAGTGTGCGTCTTATCATTGAGGTTGTCTTGTTAGGAAAATGAGTTAGGAAACAAAATAACGGTGTTTCTACATTAAGTTAGTGTGTCTCTTTTAGATCGGAGTTGAATTAGCCCCCTAGCTCATTCAGCAACAGAGATAATCACGATCTTAGCTCTTTTAGCAAGAAATGCATGGAAAACAGTGTGCGTCTTATCATTGAGGTTGTCTTTTTAGGAAAATGAGTTAGGAGACAAAATAACGGTGTTTCTACATTAAGTTAGTGTGTTTCTTTTAGATCGGAGTTGAATAGCCCCCTAGCTCATTCAGCAATAAAGATAATCACGATCTTAGCTCTTTTAGCAAGAAATGCATGGAAAACAGTGTGCGTCTTATCATTGAGGTTGTCTTGTTAGGAAAATGAGTTAGGAGAAAAAATAACGGTGTTTCTACATTAAGTTAGTGTGTCTCTTTTAGATCGGAGTTGAATTAGCCCCCTAGCTCATTCAGCAACAGAGATAATCACGATCTTAGCTCTTTTAGCAAGAAATGCATGGAAAACAGTGTGCGTCTTATCATTGAGGTTGTCTTGTTAGGAAAATGAGTTAGGAGACAAAATAACGGTGTTTCTACATTAAGTTAGTGTGTCTCTTTTAGATCGGAGTTGAATTAGCCCCCTAGCTCATTCAGCAACAGAGATAATCACGATCTTAGCTCTTTTAGCAAGAAATGCATGGAAAACAGTGTGCGTCTTATCATTGAGGTTGTCTTGTTAGGAAAATGAGTTAGGAGACAAAATAACGGTGTTTCTCCATTAAGTTAGTGTGTCTCTTTTAGATCGGAGTTGAATAGCCCCCTAGCTCATTCAGCAACAGAGATAATCACGATCTTAGCTCTTTTAGCAAGAAATGCATGGAAAACAGTGTGCGTCTTATCATTGAGGTTGTCTTGTTAGGAAAATGAGTTAGGAGACAAAATACCGGTGTTTCTACATTAAGTTAGTGTGTCTCTTTTAGATCGGAGTTGAATAGCCCCCTAGCTCATTCTGCAACAGAGATAATCACGATCTTAGCTCTTTTAGCAAGAAATGCATGGAAAACAGTGTTCGTCTTATCATTGAGGTTGCCTTATTAGGAAAATGAGTTAGGAGACAAAATAACGGTGTTTCTACATTAGGTTAGTGTGTCTCTTTTAGATTGGAGTTGAATTAGCCCCCTAGCTCATTCAGCAACAGAGATAATCACGATCTTATCTCTTTTAGCAAGAAATGCATGGAAAACAGTGTGCGTCTTATCATTGATGTTGTCTTGTTAGGAAAATGAGTTAGGAGACAAAATAACGGTGTTTCTACATTAAGTTAGTGTGTCTCTTTTAGATCGGAGTTGAATTAGCCCCCTAGCTCATTCAGCAACAGAGATAATCACGATCTTAGCTCTTTTAGCAAGAAATGCATGGAAAACAGTGTGCGTCTTATCATTGAGGTTGTCTTGTTAGGAAAATGAGTTAGGAGACAAAATAACGGTGTTTCTACATTAAGTTAGTGTGTCTCTTTTAGATCGGAGTTGAATAGCCCCCTAGCTCATTCAGCAACAGAGATAATCACGATCTTAGCTCTTTTAGCAAGAAATGCATGGAAAACAGTGTGCGTCTTATCATTGAGGTTGTCTTGTTAGGAAAATGAGTTAGGAGACAAAATAACGGTGTTTCTACATAAAGTTAGTGTGTTTCTTTTAGATCGGAGTTGAATAGCCCCCTAGCTCATTCAGCAATAAAGATAATCACGATCTTAGCTCTTTTAGCAAGAAATGCATGGAAAACAGTGTG
This sequence comes from Engystomops pustulosus, assembly GCF_040894005.1. Taxonomy (NCBI): domain Eukaryota; kingdom Metazoa; phylum Chordata; class Amphibia; order Anura; family Leptodactylidae; genus Engystomops; species Engystomops pustulosus. The sequence continues at coordinate 58,284,431 of NC_092418.1, read as the reverse complement.
CGTCTTATCATTGAGGTTGTCTTGTTAGGAAAATGAGTTAGGAGACAAAATAACGGTGTTTCTACATTAAGTTAGTGTGTCTCTTTTAGATCGGAGTTGAATAGCCCCCTAGCTCATTCAGCAACAGAGATAATCACGATCTTAGCTCTTTTAGCAAGAAATGCATGGAAAACAGTGTGCGTCTTATCATTGAGGTTGTCTTGTTAGGAAAATGAGTTAGGAGACAAAATAACGGTGTTTCTACATTAAGTTAGTGTGTCTCTTTTAGATCGGAGTTAAATTAGCCCCCTAGCTCATTCAGCAACAGAGATAATCACGATCTTTGCTCTTTTAGCAAGAAATGCATGGAAAACAGTGTGCGTCTTATCATTGAGGTTGTCTTGTTAGGAAAATGAGTTAGGAAACAAAATAACGGTGTTTCTACATTAAGTTAGTGTGTCTCTTTTAGATCGGAGTTGAATTAGCCCCCTAGCTCATTCAGCAACAGAGATAATCACGATCTTAGCTCTTTTAGCAAGAAATGCATGGAAAACAGTGTGCGTCTTATCATTGAGGTTGTCTTTTTAGGAAAATGAGTTAGGAGACAAAATAACGGTGTTTCTACATAAAGTTAGTGTGTTTCTTTTAGATCGGAGTTGAATAGCCCCCTAGCTCATTCAGCAATAAAGATAATCATGATCTTAGCTCTTTTAGCAAGAAATGCATGGAAAACAGTGTGCGTCTTATCATTGAGGTTGTCTTGTTAGGAAAATGAGTTAGGAGAAAAAATAACGGTGTTTCTACATTAAGTTAGTGTGTCTCTTTTAGATCGGAGTTGAATTAGCCCCCTAGCTCATTCAGCAACAGAGATAATCACGATCTTAGCTCTTTTAGCAAGAAATGCATGGAAAACAGTGTGCGTCTTATCATTGATGTTGTCTTGTTAGGAAAATGAGTTAGGAGACAAAATAACGGTGTTTCTACATTAAGTTAGTGTGTTTCTTTTAGATCGGAGTTGAATAGCCCCCTAGCTCATTCAGCAATAAAGATAATCATGATCTTAGCTCTTTTAGCAAGAAATGCATGGAAAACAGTGTGCGTCTTATCATTGAGGTTGTCTTGTTAGGAAAATGAGTTAGGAGAAAAAATAACGGTGTTTCTACATTAAGTTAGTGTGTCTCTTTTAGATCGGAGTTGAATTAGCCCCCTAGCTCATTCAGCAACAGAGATAATCACGATCTTAGCTCTTTTAGCAAGAAATGCATGGAAAACAGTGTGCGTCTTATCATTGATGTTGTCTTGTTAGGAAAATGAGTTAGGAGACAAAATAACGGTGTTTCTACATTAAGTTAGTGTGTCTCTTTTAGATCGGAGTTGAATTAGCCCCCTAGCTCATTCAGCAACAGAGATAATCACGATCTTAGCTCTTTTAGCAAGAAATGCATGGAAAACAGTGTGCGTCATATCATTGAGGTTGTCTTGTTAGGAAAATGAGTTAGGAGACAAAAAAACGGTGTTTCTCCATTAAGTTAGTGTGTCTCTTTTAGATCGGAGTTGAATAGCCCCCTAGCTCATTCAGCAACAGAGATAATCACGATCTTAGCTCTTTTAGCAAGAAATGCATGGAAAACAGTGTGCGTCTTATCATTGAGGTTGTCTTGTTAGGAAAATGAGTTAGGAGACAAAATACCGGTGTTTCTACATTAAGTTAGTGTGTCTCTTTTAGATCGGAGTTGAATAGCCCCCTATCTCATTCTGCAACAGAGATAATCACGATCTTAGCTCTTTTAGCAAGAAATGCATGGAAAACAGTGTTCGTCTTATCATTGAGGTTGCCTTATTAGGAAAATGAGTTAGGAGACAAAATAACGGTGTTTCTACATTAAGTTAGTGTGTCTCTTTTAGATCGGAGTTGAATAGCCCCCTAGCTCATTCAGCAACAGAGATAATCACGATCTTAGCTCTTTTAGCAAGAAATGCATGGAAAACAGTGTGCGTCTTATCATTGAGGTTGTCTTGTTAGGAAAATGAGTTAGGAGAAAAAATAACGGTGTTTCTACATTAAGTTAGTGTGTCTCTTTTAGATCGGAGTTGAATAGCCCCCTAGCTCATTCTGCAACAGAGATAATCACGATCTTAGCTCTTTTAGCAAGAAATGCATGGAAAACAGTGTTCGTATTATCATTGAGGTTGTCTTGTTAGGAAAATGAGTTAGGAGACAAAATACCGGTGTTTCTACATTAAGTTAGTGTGTCTCTTTTAGATCGGAGTTGAATAGCCCCCTAGCTCATTCTGCAACAGAGATAATCACGATCTTAGCTCTTTTAGCAAGAAATGCATGGAAAACAGTGTTCGTCTTATCATTGAGGTTGCCTTATTAGGAAAATGAGTTAGGAGACAAAATAACGGTGTTTCTACATTAAGTTAGTGTGTCTCTTTTAGATTGGAGTTGAATTAGCCCCCTAGCTCATTCAGCAACAGAGATAATCACGATCTTATCTCTTTTAGCAAGAAATGCATGGAAAACAGTGTGCGTCTTATCATTGATGTTGTCTTGTTAGGAAAATGAGTTAGGAGACAAAATAACGGTGTTTCTACATTAAGTTAGTGTGTCTCTTTTAGATCGGAGTTGAATTAGCCCCCTAGCTCATTCAGCAACAGAGATAATCACGATCTTAGCTCTTTTAGCAAGAAATGCATGGAAAACAGTGTGCGTCTTATCATTGAGGTTGTCTTGTTAGGAAAATGAGTTAGGAGACAAAATAACGGTGTTTCTACATTAAGTTAGTGTGTCTCTTTTAGATCGGAGTTGAATAGCCCCCTAGCTCATTCAGCAACAGAGATAATCACGATCTTAGCTCTTTTAGCAAGAAATGCATGGAAAACAGTGTGCGTCTTATCATTGAGGTTGTCTTGTTAGGAAAATGAGTTAGGAGACAAAATAACGGTGTTTCTACATAAAGTTAGTGTGTTTCTTTTAGATCGGAGTTGAATAGCCCCCTAGCTCATTCAGCAATAAAGATAATCACGATCTTAGCTCTTTTAGCAAGAAATGCATGGAAAACAGTGTGCGTCTTATCATTGAGGTTGTCTTGTTAGGAAAATGAGTTAGGAGACAAAATAACGGTGTTTCTACATTAAGTTAGTGTGTCTCTTTTAGATCGGAGTTGAATAGCCCCCTAGCTCATTCAGCAACAGAGATAATCACGATCTTAGCTCTTTTAGCAAGAAATGCATGGAAAACAGTGTGCGTCTTATCATTGAGGTTGTCTTGTTAGGAAAATGAGTTAGGAGACAAAATAACGGTGTTTCTACATTAAGTTAGTGTGTCTCTTTTAGATCGGAGTTCAATTAGCCCCCTAGCTCATTCAGCAACAGAGATAATCACGATCTTTGCTCTTTTAGCAAGAAATGCATGGAAAACAGTGTGCGTCTTATCATTGAGGTTGTCTTGTTAGGAAAATGAGTTAGGAAACAAAATAACGGTGTTTCTACATTAAGTTAGTGTGTCTCTTTTAGATCGGAGTTGAATTAGCCCCCTAGCTCATTCAGCAACAGAGATAATCACGATCTTAGCTCTTTTAGCAAGAAATGCATGGAAAACAGTGTGCGTCTTATCATTGAGGTTGTCTTGTTAGGAAAATGAGTTAGGAGACAAAATAACGGTGTTTCTACATAAAGTTAGTGTGTTTCTTTTAGATCGGAGTTGAATAGCCCCCTAGCTCATTCAGCAATAAAGATAATCATGATCTTAGCTCTTTTAGCAAGAAATGCATGGAAAACAGTGTGCGTCTTATCATTGAGGTTGTCTTGTTAGGAAAATGAGTTAGGAGAAAAAATAACGGTGTTTCTACATTAAGTTAGTGTGTCTCTTTTAGATCGGAGTTGAATTAGCCCCCTAGCTCATTCAGCAACAGAGATAATCACGATCTTAGCTCTTTTAGCAAGAAATGCATGGAAAACAGTGTGCGTCTTATCATTGATGTTGTCTTGTTAGGAAAATGAGTTAGGAGACAAAATAACGGTGTTTCTACATAAAGTTAGTGTGTTTCTTTTAGATCGGAGTTGAATAGCCCCCTAGCTCATTCAGCAATAAAGATAATCATGATCTTAGCTCTTTTAGCAAGAAATGCATGGAAAACAGTGTGCGTCTTATCATTGAGGTTGTCTTGTTAGGAAAATGAGTTAGGAGAAAAAATAACGGTGTTTCTACATTAAGTTAGTGTGTCTCTTTTAGATCGGAGTTGAATTAGCCCCCTAGCTCATTCAGCAACAGAGATAATCACGATCTTAGCTCTTTTAGCAAGAAATGCATGGAAAACAGTGTGCGTCTTATCATTGATGTTGTCTTGTTAGGAAAATGAGTTAGGAGACAAAATAACGGTGTTTCTACATTAAGTTAGTGTGTCTCTTTTAGATCGGAGTTGAATTAGCCCCCTAGCTCATTCAGCAACAGAGATAATCACGATCTTAGCTCTTTTAGCAAGAAATGCATGGAAAACAGTGTGCGTCTTATCATTGAGGTTGTCTTGTTAGGAAAATGAGTTAGGAGACAAAATAACGGTGTTTCTCCATTAAGTTAGTGTGTCTCTTTTAGATCGGAGTTGAATAGCCCCCTAGCTCATTCAGCAACAGAGATAATCACGATCTTAGCTCTTTTAGCAAGAAATGCATGGAAAACAGTGTGCGTCTTATCATTGAGGTTGTCTTGTTAGGAAAATGAGTTAGGAGACAAAATACCGGTGTTTCTACATTAAGTTAGTGTGTCTCTTTTAGATCGGAGTTGAATAGCCCCCTAGCTCATTCTGCAACAGAGATAATCACGATCTTAGCTCTTTTAGCAAGAAATGCATGGAAAACAGTGTTCGTCTTATCATTGAGGTTGCCTTATTAGGAAAATGAGTTAGGAGACAAAATAACGGTGTTTCTACATTAAGTTAGTGTGTCTCTTTTAGATTGGAGTTGAATTAGCCCCCTAGCTCATTCAGCAACAGAGATAATCACGATCTTATCTCTTTTAGCAAGAAATGCATGGAAAACAGTGTGCGTCTTATCATTGATGTTGCCTTATTAGGAAAATGAGTTAGGAGACAAAATAACGGTGTTTCTACATTAAGTTAGTGTGTCTCTTTTAGATTGGAGTTGAATTAGCCCCCTAGCTCATTCAGCAACAGAGATAATCACGATCTTAGCTCTTTTAGCAAGAAATGCATGGAAAACAGTGTGCGTCTTATCATTGATGTTGTCTTGTTAGGAAAATGAGTTAGGAGACAAAATAACGGTGTTTCTACATTAAGTTAGTGTGTCTCTTTTAGATCGGAGTTGAATAGCCCCCTAGCTCATTCAGCAACAGAGATAATCACGATCTTAGCTCTTTTAGCAAGAAATGCATGGAAAACAGTGTGCGTCTTATCATTGAGGTTGTCTTGTTAGGAAAATGAGTTAGGAGACAAAATAACGGTGTTTCTACATTAAGTTAGTGTGTCTCTTTTAGATCGGAGTTAAATTAGCCCCCTAGCTCATTCAGCAACAGAGATAATCACGATCTTTGCTCTTTTAGCAAGAAATGCATGGAAAACAGTGTGCGTCTTATCATTGAGGTTGTCTTGTTAGGAAAATGAGTTAGGAAACAAAATAACGGTGTTTCTACATTAAGTTAGTGTGTCTCTTTTAGATCGGAGTTGAATTAGCCCCCTAGCTCATTCAGCAACAGAGATAATCACGATCTTAGCTCTTTTAGCAAGAAATGCATGGAAAACAGTGTGCGTCTTATCATTGAGGTTGTCTTTTTAGGAAAATGAGTTAGGAGACAAAATAACGGTGTTTCTACATAAAGTTAGTGTGTTTCTTTTAGATCGGAGTTGAATAGCCCCCTAGCTCATTCAGCAATAAAGATAATCATGATCTTAGCTCTTTTAGCAAGAAATGCATGGAAAACAGTGTGCGTCTTATCATTGAGGTTGTCTTGTTAGGAAAATGAGTTAGGAGAAAAAATAACGGTGTTTCTACATTAAGTTAGTGTGTCTCTTTTAGATCGGAGTTGAATTAGCCCCCTAGCTCATTCAGCAACAGAGATAATCACGATCTTAGCTCTTTTAGCAAGAAATGCATGGAAAACAGTGTGCGTCTTATCATTGATGTTGTCTTGTTAGGAAAATGAGTTAGGAGACAAAATAACGGTGTTTCTACATTAAGTTAGTGTGTTTCTTTTAGATCGGAGTTGAATAGCCCCCTAGCTCATTCAGCAATAAAGATAATCATGATCTTAGCTCTTTTAGCAAGAAATGCATGGAAAACAGTGTGCGTCTTATCATTGAGGTTGTCTTGTTAGGAAAATGAGTTAGGAGAAAAAATAACGGTGTTTCTACATTAAGTTAGTGTGTCTCTTTTAGATCGGAGTTGAATTAGCCCCCTAGCTCATTCAGCAACAGAGATAATCACGATCTTAGCTCTTTTAGCAAGAAATGCATGGAAAACAGTGTGCGTCTTATCATTGATGTTGTCTTGTTAGGAAAATGAGTTAGGAGACAAAATAACGGTGTTTCTACATTAAGTTAGTGTGTCTCTTTTAGATCGGAGTTGAATTAGCCCCCTAGCTCATTCAGCAACAGAGATAATCACGATCTTAGCTCTTTTAGCAAGAAATGCATGGAAAACAGTGTGCGTCTTATCATTGAGGTTGTCTTGTTAGGAAAATGAGTTAGGAGACAAAAAAACGGTGTTTCTCCATTAAGTTAGTGTGTCTCTTTTAGATCGGAGTTGAATAGCCCCCTAGCTCATTCAGCAACAGAGATAATCACGATCTTAGCTCTTTTAGCAAGAAATGCATGGAAAACAGTGTGCGTCTTATCATTGAGGTTGTCTTGTTAGGAAAATGAGTTAGGAGACAAAATACCGGTGTTTCTACATTAAGTTAGTGTGTCTCTTTTAGATCGGAGTTGAATAGCCCCCTAGCTCATTCTGCAACAGAGATAATCACGATCTTAGCTCTTTTAGCAAGAAATGCATGGAAAACAGTGTTCGTCTTATCATTGAGGTTGCCTTATTAGGAAAATGAGTTAGGAGACAAAATAACGGTGTTTCTACATTAAGTTAGTGTGTCTCTTTTAGATCGGAGTTGAATAGCCCCCTAGCTCATTCAGCAACAGAGATAATCACGATCTTAGCTCTTTTAGCAAGAAATGCATGGAAAACAGTGTGCGTCTTATCATTGAGGTTGTCTTGTTAGGAAAATGAGTTAGGAGAAAAAATAACGGTGTTTCTACATTAAGTTAGTGTGTCTCTTTTAGATCGGAGTTGAATAGCCCCCTAGCTCATTCTGCAACAGAGATAATCACGATCTTAGCTCTTTTAGCAAGAAATGCATGGAAAACAGTGTTCGTCTTATCATTGAGGTTGTCTTGTTAGGAAAATGAGTTAGGAGACAAAATACCGGTGTTTCTACATTAAGTTAGTGTGTCTCTTTTAGATCGGAGTTGAATAGCCCCCTAGCTCATTCTGCAACAGAGATAATCACGATCTTAGCTCTTTTAGCAAGAAATGCATGGAAAACAGTGTTCGTCTTATCATTGAGGTTGCCTTATTAGGAAAATGAGTTAGGAGACAAAATAACGGTGTTTCTACATTAAGTTAGTGTGTCTCTTTTAGATTGGAGTTGAATTAGCCCCCTAGCTCATTCAGCAACAGAGATAATCACGATCTTATCTCTTTTAGCAAGAAATGCATGGAAAACAGTGTGCGTCTTATCATTGATGTTGTCTTGTTAGGAAAATGAGTTAGGAGACAAAATAACGGTGTTTCTACATTAAGTTAGTGTGTCTCTTTTAGATCGGAGTTGAATTAGCCCCCTAGCTCATTCAGCAACAGAGATAATCACGATCTTAGCTCTTTTAGCAAGAAATGCATGGAAAACAGTGTGCGTCTTATCATTGAGGTTGTCTTGTTAGGAAAATGAGTTAGGAGACAAAATAACGGTGTTTCTACATTAAGTTAGTGTGTCTCTTTTAGATCGGAGTTGAATAGCCCCCTAGCTCATTCAGCAACAGAGATAATCACGATCTTAGCTCTTTTAGCAAGAAATGCATGGAAAACAGTGTGCGTCTTATCATTGAGGTTGTCTTGTTAGGAAAATGAGTTAGGAGACAAAATAACGGTGTTTCTACATAAAGTTAGTGTGTTTCTTTTAGATCGGAGTTGAATAGCCCCCTAGCTCATTCAGCAATAAAGATAATCACGATCTTAGCTCTTTTAGCAAGAAATGCATGGAAAACAGTGTGCGTCTTATCATTGAGGTTGTCTTGTTAGGAAAATGAGTTAGGAGACAAAATAACGGTGTTTCTACATTAAGTTAGTGTGTCTCTTTTAGATCGGAGTTGAATAGCCCCCTAGCTCATTCAGCAACAGAGATAATCACGATCTTAGCTCTTTTAGCAAGAAATGCATGGAAAACAGTGTGCGTCTTATCATTGAGGTTGTCTTGTTAGGAAAATGAGTTAGGAGACAAAATAACGGTGTTTCTACATTAAGTTAGTGTGTCTCTTTTAGATCGGAGTTCAATTAGCCCCCTAGCTCATTCAGCAACAGAGATAATCACGATCTTTGCTCTTTTAGCAAGAAATGCATGGAAAACAGTGTGCGTCTTATCATTGAGGTTGTCTTGTTAGGAAAATGAGTTAGGAAACAAAATAACGGTGTTTCTACATTAAGTTAGTGTGTCTCTTTTAGATCGGAGTTGAATTAGCCCCCTAGCTCATTCAGCAACAGAGATAATCACGATCTTAGCTCTTTTAGCAAGAAATGCATGGAAAACAGTGTGCGTCTTATCATTGAGGTTGTCTTTTTAGGAAAATGAGTTAGGAGACAAAATAACGGTGTTTCTACATAAAGTTAGTGTGTTTCTTTTAGATCGGAGTTGAATAGCCCCCTAGCTCATTCAGCAATAAAGATAATCATGATCTTAGCTCTTTTAGCAAGAAATGCATGGAAAACAGTGTGCGTCTTATCATTGAGGTTGTCTTGTTAGGAAAATGAGTTAGGAGAAAAAATAACGGTGTTTCTACATTAAGTTAGTGTGTCTCTTTTAGATCGGAGTTGAATTAGCCCCCTAGCTCATTCAGCAACAGAGATAATCACGATCTTAGCTCTTTTAGCAAGAAATGCATGGAAAACAGTGTGCGTCTTATCATTGATGTTGTCTTGTTAGGAAAATGAGTTAGGAGACAAAATAACGGTGTTTCTACATAAAGTTAGTGTGTTTCTTTTAGATCGGAGTTGAATAGCCCCCTAGCTCATTCAGCAATAAAGATAATCATGATCTTAGCTCTTTTAGCAAGAAATGCATGGAAAACAGTGTGCGTCTTATCATTGAGGTTGTCTTGTTAGGAAAATGAGTTAGGAGAAAAAATAACGGTGTTTCTACATTAAGTTAGTGTGTCTCTTTTAGATCGGAGTTGAATTAGCCCCCTAGCTCATTCAGCAACAGAGATAATCACGATCTTAGCTCTTTTAGCAAGAAATGCATGGAAAACAGTGTGCGTCTTATCATTGATGTTGTCTTGTTAGGAAAATGAGTTAGGAGACAAAATAACGGTGTTTCTACATTAAGTTAGTGTGTCTCTTTTAGATCGGAGTTGAATTAGCCCCCTAGCTCATTCAGCAACAGAGATAATCACGATCTTAGCTCTTTTAGCAAGAAATGCATGGAAAACAGTGTGCGTCTTATCATTGAGGTTGTCTTGTTAGGAAAATGAGTTAGGAGACAAAATAACGGTGTTTCTCCATTAAGTTAGTGTGTCTCTTTTAGATCGGAGTTGAATAGCCCCCTAGCTCATTCAGCAACAGAGATAATCACGATCTTAGCTCTTTTAGCAAGAAATGCATGGAAAACAGTGTGCGTCTTATCATTGAGGTTGTCTTGTTAGGAAAATGAGTTAGGAGACAAAATACCGGTGTTTCTACATTAAGTTAGTGTGTCTCTTTTAGATCGGAGTTGAATAGCCCCCTAGCTCATTCTGCAACAGAGATAATCACGATCTTAGCTCTTTTAGCAAGAAATGCATGGAAAACAGTGTTCGTCTTATCATTGAGGTTGCCTTATTAGGAAAATGAGTTAGGAGACAAAATAACGGTGTTTCTACATTAAGTTAGTGTGTCTCTTTTAGATTGGAGTTGAATTAGCCCCCTAGCTCATTCAGCAACAGAGATAATCACGATCTTATCTCTTTTAGCAAGAAATGCATGGAAAACAGTGTGCGTCTTATCATTGATGTTGCCTTATTAGGAAAATGAGTTAGGAGACAAAATAACGGTGTTTCTACATTAAGTTAGTGTGTCTCTTTTAGATTGGAGTTGAATTAGCCCCCTAGCTCATTCAGCAACAGAGATAATCACGATCTTAGCTCTTTTAGCAAGAAATGCATGGAAAACAGTGTGCGTCTTATCATTGATGTTGTCTTGTTAGGAAAATGAGTTAGGAGACAAAATAACGGTATTTCTACATTAAGTTAGTGTGTCTCTTTTAGATCGGAGTTTAATTAGCTCCCTAGCCATTCAGCAACAGAGATAATCACGATCTTAGCTCTTTTAGCAAGAAATGCATGGAAAACAGTGTGCGTCTTATCATTGAGGTTGTCTTGTTAGGAAAATGAGTTAGGAGACAAAATAACGGTGTTTCTACATTAAGTTAGTGTGTCTCTTTTAGATCAGAGTTGAATAGCCCCCTAGCTGATTCAGCAACAGAGATAATCACGATCTTAGCTCTTTTAGCAAGAAATGCATGGAAAACAGTGTTCGTCTTATCATTGAGGTTGTCTTGTTAGGAAAATGAGTTAAGAGACAAAATAACGGTGTTACTACATTAAGTTAGTGTGTCTCTTTTAGATCGGAGTTGAATAGCCCCCTAGCTCATTCAGCAACAGAGATAATCACGATCTTAGCTCTTTTAGCAAGAAATGCATGGAAAACAGTGCGCGTCTTATCATTGAGGTTGTCTTGTTAGGAAAATGAGTTAGGAGAAAAAATAACGGTGTTTCTACATTAAGTTAGTGTGTCTCTTTTAGATCGGAGTTGAATAGCCCCCTAGCTCATTCTGCAACAGAGATAATCACGATCTTAGCTCTTTTAGCAAGAAATGCATGGAAAACAGTGTTCGTCTTATCATTGAGGTTGTCTTTTTAGGAAAATGAGTTAGGAGACAAAATAACGGTGTTTCTACATAAAGTTAGTGTGTTTCTTTTAGATCGGAGTTGAATACCCCCCTAGCTCATTCAGCAATAAAGATAATCACGATCTTAGCTCTTTTAGCAAGAAATGCATGGAAAACAGTGTGCGTCTTATCATTGAGGTTGTCTTGTTAGGAAAATGAGTTAGGAGAAAAAATAACGGTGTTTCTACATTAAGTTAGTGTGTCTCTTTTAGATCGGAGTTGAATTAGCCCCCTAGCTCATTCAGCAACAGAGATAATCACGATCTTAGCTCTTTTAGCAAGAAATGCATGGAAAACAGTGTGCGTCTTATCATTGAGGTTGTCTTGTTAGGAAAATGAGTTAGGAGACAAAATAACGGTGTTTCTACATTAAGTTAGTGTGTCTCTTTTCGATCGGAGTTAAATTAGCCCCCTAGCTCATTCAGCAACAGAGATAATCACGATCTTAGCTCTTTTAGCAAGAAATGCATGGAAAACAGTGTGCGTCTTATCATTGAGGTTGTCTTGTTAGGAAAATGAGTTAGGAAACAAAATAACGGTGTTTCTACATTAAGTTAGTGTGTCTCTTTTAGATCGGAGTTGAATTAGCCCCCTAGCTCATTCAGCAACAGAGATAATCACGATCTTAGCTCTTTTAGCAAGAAATGCATGGAAAACAGTGTGCGTCTTATCATTGAGGTTGTCTTTTTAGGAAAATGAGTTAGGAGACAAAATAACGGTGTTTCTACATTAAGTTAGTGTGTTTCTTTTCGATCGGAGTTAAATTAGCCCCCTAGCTCATTCAGCAACAGAGATAATCACGATCTTAGCTCTTTTAGCAAGAAATGCATGGAAAACAGTGTGCGTCTTATCATTGAGGTTGTCTTGTTAGGAAAATGAGTTAGGAGAAAAAATAACGGTGTTTCTACATTAAGTTAGTGTGTCTCTTTTAGATCGGAGTTGAATTAGCCCCCTAGCTCATTCAGCAACAGAGATAATCACGATCTTAGCTCTTTTAGCAAGAAATGCATGGAAAACAGTGTGCGTCTTATCATTGAGGTTGTCTTGTTAGGAAAATGAGTTAGGAGACAAAATAACGGTGTTTCTACATTAAGTTAGTGTGTCTCTTTTAGATCGGAGTTAAATTAGCCCCCTAGCTCATTCAGCAACAGAGATAATCACGATCTTAGCTCTTTTAGCAAGAAATGCATGGAAAACAGTGTGCGTCTTATCATTGAGGTTGTCTTGTTAGGAAAATGAGTTAGGAAACAAAATAACGGTGTTTCTACATTAAGTTAGTGTGTCTCTTTTAGATCGGAGTTGAATTAGCCCCCTAGCTCATTCAGCAACAGAGATAATCACGATCTTAGCTCTTTTAGCAAGAAATGCATGGAAAACAGTGTGCGTCTTATCATTGAGGTTGTCTTGTTAGGAAAATGAGTTAGGAGACAAAATAACGGTGTTTCTACATTAAGTTAGTGTGTCTCTTTTAGATCGGAGTTGAATAGCCCCCTAGCTCATTCAGCAACAGAGATAATCACGATCTTAGCTCTTTTAGCAAGAAATGCATGGAAAACAGTGTGCGTTTTATCATTGAGGTTGTCTTGTTAGGAAAATGAGTTAGGAGACAAAATAACGGTGTTTCTACATTAAGTTAGTGTGTCTCTTTTAGATCGGAGTTGAATTAGCCCCCTAGCTCATTCAGCAACAGAGATAATCACGATCTTAGCTCTTTTAGCAAGAAATGCATGGAAAACAGTGTGCGTCTTATCATTGATGTTGTCTTGTTAGGAAAATGAGTTAGGAGACAAAATAACGGTATTTCTACATTAAGTTAGTGTGTCTCTTTTAGATCGGAGTTTAATTAGCTCCCTAGCCATTCAGCAACAGAGATAATCACGATCTTAGCTCTTTTAGCAAGAAATGCATGGAAAACAGTGTGCGTCTTATCATTGAGGTTGTCTTGTTAGGAAAATGAGTTAGGAGACAAAATAACGGTGTTTCTACATTAAGTTAGTGTGTCTCTTTTAGATCAGAGTTGAATAGCCCCCTAGCTGATTCAGCAACAGAGATAATCACGATCTTAGCTCTTTTAGCAAGAAATGCATGGAAAACAGTGTGCGTCTTATCATTGAGGTTGTCTTGTTAGGAAAATGAGTTAGGAGACAAAATACCGGTGTTTCTACATTAAGTTAGTGTGTCTCTTTTAGATCGGAGTTGAATAGCCCCCTAGCTCATTCTGCAACAGAGATAATCACGATCTTAGCTCTTTTAGCAAGAAATGCATGGAAAACAGTGTTCGTCTTATCATTGAGGTTGCCTTATTAGGAAAATGAGTTAGGAGACAAAATAACGGTGTTTCTACATTAAGTTAGTGTGTCTCTTTTAGATCGGAGTTGAATAGCCCCCTAGCTCATTCAGCAACAGAGATAATCACGATCTTAGCTCTTTTAGCAAGAAATGCATGGAAAACAGTGTGCGTCTTATCATTGAGGTTGTCTTGTTAGGAAAATGAGTTAGGAGAAAAAATAACGGTGTTTCTACATTAAGTTAGTGTGTCTCTTTTAGATCGGAGTTGAATAGCCCCCTAGCTCATTCTGCAACAGAGATAATCACGATCTTAGCTCTTTTAGCAAGAAATGCATGGAAAACAGTGTTCGTCTTATCATTGAGGTTGTCTTTTTAGGAAAATGAGTTAGGAGACAAAATAACGGTGTTTCTACATAAAGTTAGTGTGTTTCTTTTAGATCGGAGTTGAATAGCCCCCTAGCTCATTCAGCAATAAAGATAATCACGATCTTAGCTCTTTTAGCAAGAAATGCATGGAAAACAGTGTGCGTCTTATCATTGGGGTTGTCTTGTTAGGAAAATGAGTTAGGAGAAAAAATAACGGTGTTTCTACATTAAGTTAGTGTGTCTCTTTTAGATCGGAGTTGAATTAGCCCCCTAGCTCATTCAGCAACAGAGATAATCACGATCTTAGCTCTTTTAGCAAGAAATGCATGGAAAACAGTGTGCGTCTTATCATTGAGGTTGTCTTGTTAGGAAAATGAGTTAGGAGACAAAATAACGGTGTTTCTACATTAAGTTAGTGTGTCTCTTTTAGATCGGAGTTAAATTAGCCCCCTAGCTCATTCAGCAACAGAGATAATCACGATCTTAGCTCTTTTAGCAAGAAATGCATGGAAAACAGTGTGCGTCTTATCATTGAGGTTGTCTTGTTAGGAAAATGAGTTAGGAAACAAAATAACGGTGTTTCTACATTAAGTTAGTGTGTCTCTTTTAGATCGGAGTTGAATTAGCCCCCTAGCTCATTCAGCAACAGAGATAATCACGATCTTAGCTCTTTTAGCAAGAAATGCATGGAAAACAGTGTGCGTCTTATCATTGAGGTTGTCTTTTTAGGAAAATGAGTTAGGAGACAAAATAACGGTGTTTCTACATTAAGTTAGTGTGTTTCTTTTAGATCGGAGTTGAATAGCCCCCTAGCTCATTCAGCAATAAAGATAATCACGATCTTAGCTCTTTTAGCAAGAAATGCATGGAAAACAGTGTGCGTCTTATCATTGAGGTTGTCTTGTTAGGAAAATGAGTTAGGAGACAAAATAACGGTGTTTCTACATTAAGTTAGTGTGTCTCTTTTAGATCGGAGTTGAATAGCCCCCTAGCTCATTCAGCAACAGAGATAATCACGATCTTAGCTCTTTTAGCAAGAAATGCATGGAAAACAGTGTGCGTCTTATCATTGAGGTTGTCTTGTTAGGAAAATGAGTTAGGAGACAAAATAACGGTGTTTCTCCATTAAGTTAGTGTGTCTCTTTTAGATCGGAGTTGAATAGCCCCCTAGCTCATTCAGCAACAGAGATAATCACGATCTTAGCTCTTTTAGCAAGAAATGCATGGAAAACAGTGTGCGTCTTATCATTGAGGTTGTCTTGTTAGGAAAATGAGTTAGGAGACAAAATACCGGTGTTTCTACATTAAGTTAGTGTGTCTCTTTTAGATCGGAGTTGAATAGCCCCCTAGCTCATTCTGCAACAGAGATAATCACGATCTTAGCTCTTTTAGCAAGAAATGCATGGAAAACAGTGTTCGTCTTATCATTGAGGTTGCCTTATTAGGAAAATGAGTTAGGAGACAAAATAACGGTGTTTCTACATTAAGTTAGTGTGTCTCTTTTAGATTGGAGTTGAATTAGCCCCCTAGCTCATTCAGCAACAGAGATAATCACGATCTTAGCTCTTTTAGCAAGAAATGCATGGAAAACAGTGTGCGTCTTATCATTGAGGTTGTCTTGTTAGGAAAATGAGTTAGGAGACAAAATAACGGTGTTTCTACATTAAGTTAGTGTGTCTCTTTTAGATCGGAGTTGAATTAGCCCCCTAGCTCATTCAGCAACAGAGAAAATCACGATCTTAGCTCTTTTAGCAAGAAATGCATGGAAAACAGTGTGCGTCTTATCATTGAGGTTGTCTTGTTAGGAAAATGAGTTAGGAGACAAAATAACGGTGTTTCTACATTTAGTTAGTGTGTCTCTTTTAGATCGGAGTTGAATAGCCCCCTAGCTCATTCAGCAACAGATATAATCACGATCTTAGCTCTTTTAGCAAGAAATGCATGGAAAACAGTGTGCGTCTTATCATTGAGGTTGTCTTGTTAGGAAAATGAGTTAGGAGACAAAATAACGGTGTTTCTACATTAAGTTAGTGTGTCTCTTTTAGATCGGAGTTGAATTAGCCCCCTAGCTCATTCAGCAACAGAGATAATCACGATCTTAGCTCTTTTAGCAAGAAATGCATGGAAAACAGTGTGCGTCTTATCATTGAGGTTGTCTTGTTAGGAAAATGAGTTAGGAGACAAAATAACGGTGTTTCTCCATTAAGTTAGTGTGTCTCTTTTAGATCGGAGTTGAATAGCCCCCTAGCTCATTCAGCAACAGAGATAATCACGATCTTAGCTCTTTTAGCAAGAAATGCATGGAAAACAGTGTGCGTCTTATCATTGAGGTTGTCTTGTTAGGAAAATGAGTTAGGAGACAAAATACCGGTGTTTCTACATTAAGTTAGTGTGTCTCTTTTAGATCGGAGTTGAATAGCCCCCTAGCTCATTCTGCAACAGAGATAATCACGATCTTAGCTCTTTTAGCAAGAAATGCATGGAAAACAGTGTTCGTCTTATCATTGAGGTTGCCTTATTAGGAAAATGAGTTAGGAGACAAAATAACGGTGTTTCTACATTAAGTTAGTGTGTCTCTTTTAGATTGGAGTTGAATTAGCCCCCTAGCTCATTCAGCAACAGAGATAATCACGATCTTATCTCTTTTAGCAAGAAATGCATGGAAAACAGTGTGCGTCTTATCATTGATGTTGTCTTGTTAGGAAAATGAGTTAGGAGACAAAATAACGGTGTTTCTACATTAAGTTAGTGTGTCTCTTTTAGATCGGAGTTGAATTAGCCCCCTAGCTCATTCAGCAACAGAGATAATCACGATCTTAGCTCTTTTAGCAAGAAATGCATGGAAAACAGTGTGCGTCTTATCATTGAGGTTGTCTTGTTAGGAAAATGAGTTAGGAGACAAAATAACGGTGTTTCTACATTAAGTTAGTGTGTCTCTTTTAGATCGGAGTTGAATAGCCCCCTAGCTCATTCAGCAACAGAGATAATCACGATCTTAGCTCTTTTAGCAAGAAATGCATGGAAAACAGTGTGCGTCTTATCATTGAGGTTGTCTTGTTAGGAAAATGAGTTAGGAGACAAAATAACGGTGTTTCTACAAAAAGTTAGTGTGTTTCTTTTAGATCGGAGTTGAATAGCCCCCTAGCTCATTCAGCAATAAAGATAATCACGATCTTAGCTCTTTTAGCAAGAAATGCATGGAAAACAGTGTGCGTCTTATCATTGAGGTTGTCTTGTTAGGAAAATGAGTTAGGAGACAAAATAACGGTGTTTCTACATTAAGTTAGTGTGTCTCTTCTAGATCGGAGTTGAATAGCCCCCTAGCTCATTCAGCAACAGAGATAATCACGATCTTAGCTCTTTTAGCAAGAAATGCATGGAAAACAGTGTGCGTCTTATCATTGAGGTTGTCTTGTTAGGAAAATGAGTTAGGAGACAAAATAACGGTGTTTCTACATTAAGTTAGTGTGTCTCTTTTAGATCGGAGTTCAATTAGCCCCCTAGCTCATTCAGCAACAGAGATAATCACGATCTTTGCTCTTTTAGCAAGAAATGCATGGAAAACAGTGTGCGTCTTATCATTGAGGTTGTCTTGTTAGGAAAATGAGTTAGGAAACAAAATAACGGTGTTTCTACATTAAGTTAGTGTGTCTCTTTTAGATCGGAGTTGAATTAGCCCCCTAGCTCATTCAGCAACAGAGATAATCACGATCTTAGCTCTTTTAGCAAGAAATGCATGGAAAACAGTGTGCGTCTTATCATTGAGGTTGTCTTTTTAGGAAAATGAGTTAGGAGACAAAATAACGGTGTTTCTACATAAAGTTAGTGTGTTTCTTTTAGATCGGAGTTGAATAGCCCCCTAGCTCATTCAGCAATAAAGATAATCATGATCTTAGCTCTTTTAGCAAGAAATGCATGGAAAACAGTGTGCGTCTTATCATTGAGGTTGTCTTGTTAGGAAAATGAGTTAGGAGAAAAAATAACGGTGTTTCTACATTAAGTTAGTGTGTCTCTTTTAGATCGGAGTTGAATTAGCCCCCTAGCTCATTCAGCAACAGAGATAATCACGATCTTAGCTCTTTTAGCAAGAAATGCATGGAAAACAGTGTGCGTCTTATCATTGATGTTGTCTTGTTAGGAAAATGAGTTAGGAGACAAAATAACGGTGTTTCTACATAAAGTTAGTGTGTTTCTTTTAGATCGGAGTTGAATAGCCCCCTAGCTCATTCAGCAATAAAGATAATCATGATCTTAGCTCTTTTAGCAAGAAATGCATGGAAAACAGTGTGCGTCTTATCATTGAGGTTGTCTTGTTAGGAAAATGAGTTAGGAGAAAAAATAACGGTGTTTCTACATTAAGTTAGTGTGTCTCTTTTAGATCGGAGTTGAATTAGCCCCCTAGCTCATTCAGCAACAGAGATAATCACGATCTTAGCTCTTTTAGCAAGAAATGCATGGAAAACAGTGTGCGTCTTATCATTGATGTTGTCTTGTTAGGAAAATGAGTTAGGAGACAAAATAACGGTGTTTCTACATTAAGTTAGTGTGTCTCTTTTAGATCGGAGTTGAATTAGCCCCCTAGCTCATTCAGCAACAGAGATAATCACGATCTTAGCTCTTTTAGCAAGAAATGCATGGAAAACAGTGTGCGTCTTATCATTGAGGTTGTCTTGTTAGGAAAATGAGTTAGGAGACAAAATAACGGTGTTTCTCCATTAAGTTAGTGTGTCTCTTTTAGATAGGAGTTGAATAGCCCCCTAGCTCATTCAGCAACAGAGATAATCACGATCTTAGCTCTTTTAGCAAGAAATGCATGGAAAACAGTGTGCGTCTTATCATTGAGGTTGTCTTGTTAGGAAAATGAGTTAGGAGACAAAATACCGGTGTTTCTACATTAAGTTAGTGTGTCTCTTTTAGATCGGAGTTGAATAGCCCCCTAGCTCATTCTGCAACAGAGATAATCACGATCTTAGCTCTTTTAGCAAGAAATGCATGGAAAACAGTGTTCGTCTTATCATTGAGGTTGCCTTATTAGGAAAATGAGTTAGGAGACAAAATAACGGTGTTTCTACATTAAGTTAGTGTGTCTCTTTTAGATTGGAGTTGAATTAGCCCCCTAGCTTATTCAGCAACAGAGATAATCACGATCTTATCTCTTTTAGCAAGAAATGCATGGAAAACAGTGTGCGTCTTATCATTGATGTTGTCTTGTTAGGAAAATGAGTTAGGAGACAAAATAACGGTGTTTCTACATTAAGTTAGTGTGTCTCTTTTAGATCGGAGTTGAATTAGCCCCCTAGCTCATTCAGCAACAGAGATAATCACGATCTTAGCTCTTTTAGCAAGAAATGCATGGAAAACAGTGTGCGTCTTATCATTGAGGTTGTCTTGTTAGGAAAATGAGTTAGGAGACAAAATAACGGTGTTTCTACATTAAGTTAGTGTGTCTCTTTTAGATCGGAGTTGAATAGCCCCCTAGCTCATTCAGCAACAGAGATAATCACGATCTTAGCTCTTTTAGCAAGAAATGCATGGAAAACAGTGTGCGTCTTATCATTGAGGTTGTCTTGTTAGGAAAATGAGTTAGGAGACAAAATAACGGTGTTTCTACATAAAGTTAGTGTGTTTCTTTTAGATCGGAGTTGAATAGCCCCCTAGCTCATTCAGCAATAAAGATAATCACGATCTTAGCTCTTTTAGCAAGAAATGCATGGAAAACAGTGTGCGTCTTATCATTGAGGTTGTCTTGTTAGGAAAATGAGTTAGGAGACAAAATAACGGTGTTTCTACATTAAGTTAGTGTGTCTCTTTTAGATCGGAGTTGAATAGCCCCCTAGCTCATTCAGCAACAGAGATAATCACGATCTTAGCTCTTTTAGCAAGAAATGCATGGAAAACAGTGTGCGTCTTATCATTGAGGTTGTCTTGTTAGGAAAATGAGTTAGGAGACAAAATAACGGTGTTTCTACATTAAGTTAGTGTGTCTCTTTTAGATCGGAGTTCAATTAGCCCCCTAGCTCATTCAGCAACAGAGATAATCACGATCTTTGCTCTTTTAGCAAGAAATGCATGGAAAACAGTGTGCGTCTTATCATTGAGGTTGTCTTGTTAGGAAAATGAGTTAGGAAACAAAATAACGGTGTTTCTACATTAAGTTAGTGTGTCTCTTTTAGATCGGAGTTGAATTAGCCCCCTAGCTCATTCAGCAACAGAGATAATCACGATCTTAGCTCTTTTAGCAAGAAATGCATGGAAAACAGTGTGCGTCTTATCATTGAGGTTGTCTTTTTAGGAAAATGAGTTAGGAGACAAAATAACGGTGTTTCTACATAAAGTTAGTGTGTTTCTTTTAGATCGGAGTTGAATAGCCCCCTAGCTCATTCAGCAATAAAGATAATCATGATCTTAGCTCTTTTAGCAAGAAATGCATGGAAAACAGTGTGCGTCTTATCATTGAGGTTGTCTTGTTAGGAAAATGAGTTAGGAGAAAAAATAACGGTGTTTCTACATTAAGTTAGTGTGTCTCTTTTAGATCGGAGTTGAATTAGCCCCCTAGCTCATTCAGCAACAGAGATAATCACGATCTTAGCTCTTTTAGCAAGAAATGCATGGAAAACAGTGTGCGTCTTATCATTGATGTTGTCTTGTTAGGAAAATGAGTTAGGAGACAAAATAACGGTGTTTCTACATAAAGTTAGTGTGTTTCTTTTAGATCGGAGTTGAATAGCCCCCTAGCTCATTCAGCAATAAAGATAATCATGATCTTAGCTCTTTTAGCAAGAAATGCATGGAAAACAGTGTGCGTCTTATCATTGAGGTTGTCTTGTTAGGAAAATGAGTTAGGAGAAAAAATAACGGTGTTTCTACATTAAGTTAGTGTGTCTCTTTTAGATCGGAGTTGAATTAGCCCCCTAGCTCATTCAGCAACAGAGATAATCACGATCTTAGCTCTTTTAGCAAGAAATGCATGGAAAACAGTGTGCGTCTTATCATTGATGTTGTCTTGTTAGGAAAATGAGTTAGGAGACAAAATAACGGTGTTTCTACATTAAGTTAGTGTGTCTCTTTTAGATCGGAGTTGAATTAGCCCCCTAGCTCATTCAGCAACAGAGATAATCACGATCTTAGCTCTTTTAGCAAGAAATGCATGGAAAACAGTGTGCGTCTTATCATTGAGGTTGTCTTGTTAGGAAAATGAGTTAGGAGACAAAATAACGGTGTTTCTCCATTAAGTTAGTGTGTCTCTTTTAGATCGGAGTTGAATAGCCCCCTAGCTCATTCAGCAACAGAGATAATCACGATCTTAGCTCTTTTAGCAAGAAATGCATGGAAAACAGTGTGCGTCTTATCATTGAGGTTGTCTTGTTAGGAAAATGAGTTAGGAGACAAAATACCGGTGTTTCTACATTAAGTTAGTGTGTCTCTTTTAGATCGGAGTTGAATAGCCCCCTAGCTCATTCTGCAACAGAGATAATCACGATCTTAGCTCTTTTAGCAAGAAATGCATGGAAAACAGTGTTCGTCTTATCATTGAGGTTGCCTTATTAGGAAAATGAGTTAGGAGACAAAATAACGGTGTTTCTACATTAAGTTAGTGTGTCTCTTTTAGATTGGAGTTGAATTAGCCCCCTAGCTCATTCAGCAACAGAGATAATCACGATCTTATCTCTTTTAGCAAGAAATGCATGGAAAACAGTGTGCGTCTTATCATTGATGTTGCCTTATTAGGAAAATGAGTTAGGAGACAAAATAACGGTGTTTCTACATTAAGTTAGTGTGTCTCTTTTAGATTGGAGTTGAATTAGCCCCCTAGCTCATTCAGCAACAGAGATAATCACGATCTTAGCTCTTTTAGCAAGAAATGCATGGAAAACAGTGTGCGTCTTATCATTGATGTTGTCTTGTTAGGAAAATGAGTTAGGAGACAAAATAACGGTATTTCTACATTAAGTTAGTGTGTCTCTTTTAGATCGGAGTTTAATTAGCTCCCTAGCCATTCAGCAACAGAGATAATCACGATCTTAGCTCTTTTAGCAAGAAATGCATGGAAAACAGTGTGCGTCTTATCATTGAGGTTGTCTTGTTAGGAAAATGAGTTAGGAGACAAAATAACGGTGTTTCTACATTAAGTTAGTGTGTCTCTTTTAGATCAGAGTTGAATAGCCCCCTAGCTGATTCAGCAACAGAGATAATCACGATCTTAGCTCTTTTAGCAAGAAATGCATGGAAAACAGTGTTCGTCTTATCATTGAGGTTGTCTTGTTAGGAAAATGAGTTAAGAGACAAAATAACGGTGTTACTACATTAAGTTAGTGTGTCTCTTTTAGATCGGAGTTGAATAGCCCCCTAGCTCATTCAGCAACAGAGATAATCACGATCTTAGCTCTTTTAGCAAGAAATGCATGGAAAACAGTGCGCGTCTTATCATTGAGGTTGTCTTGTTAGGAAAATGAGTTAGGAGAAAAAATAACGGTGTTTCTACATTAAGTTAGTGTGTCTCTTTTAGATCGGAGTTGAATAGCCCCCCAGCTCATTCTGCAACAGAGATAATCACGATCTTAGCTCTTTTAGCAAGAAATGCATGGAAAACAGTGTTCGTCTTATCATTGAGGTTGTCTTTTTAGGAAAATGAGTTAGGAGACAAAATAACGGTGTTTCTACATAAAGTTAGTGTGTTTCTTTTAGATCGGAGTTGAATAGCCCCCTAGCTCATTCAGCAATAAAGATAATCACGATCTCAGCTCTTTTAGCAAGAAATGCATGGAAAACAGTGTGCGTCTTATCATTGAGGTTGTCTTGTTAGGAAAATGAGTTAGGAGAAAAAATAACGGTGTTTCTACATTAAGTTAGTGTGTCTCTTTTAGATCGGAGTTGAATTAGCCCCCTAGCTCATTCAGCAACAGAGATAATCACGATCTTAGCTCTTTTAGCAAGAAATGCATGGAAAACAGTGTGCGTCTTATCATTGAGGTTGTCTTGTTAGGAAAATGAGTTAGGAAACAAAATAACGGTGTTTCTACATTAAGTTAGTGTGTCTCTTTTAGATCGGAGTTGAATTAGCCCCCTAGCTCATTCAGCAACAGAGATAATCACGATCTTAGCTCTTTTAGCAAGAAATGCATGGAAAACAGTGTGCGTCTTATCATTGAGGTTGTCTTTTTAGGAAAATGAGTTAGGAGACAAAATAACGGTGTTTCTACATTAAGTTAGTGTGTTTCTTTTAGATCGGAGTTGAATAGCCCCCTAGCTCATTCAGCAATAAAGATAATCACGATCTCAGCTCTTTTAGCAAGAAATGCATGGAAAACAGTGTGCGTCTTATCATTGAGGTTGTCTTGTTAGGAAAATGAGTTAGGAGAAAAAATAACGGTGTTTCTACATTAAGTTAGTGTGTCTCTTTTAGATCGGAGTTGAATTAGCCCCCTAGCTCATTCAGCAACAGAGATAATCACGATCTTAGCTCTTTTAGCAAGAAATGCATGGAAAACAGTGTGCGTCTTATCATTGAGGTTGTCTTGTTAGGAAAATGAGTTAGGAGACAAAATAACGGTGTTTCTACATTAAGTTAGTGTGTCTCTTTTAGATCGGAGTTAAATTAGCCCCCTAGCTCATTCAGCAACAGAGATAATCACGATCTTAGCTCTTTTAGCAAGAAATGCATGGAAAACAGTGTGCGTCTTATCATTGAGGTTGTCTTGTTAGGAAAATGAGTTAGGAAACAAAATAACGGTGTTTCTACATTAAGTTAGTGTGTCTCTTTTAGATCGGAGTTGAATTAGCCCCCTAGCTCATTCAGCAACAGAGATAATCACGATCTTAGCTCTTTTAGCAAGAAATGCATGGAAAACAGTGTGCGTCTTATCATTGAGGTTGTCTTGTTAGGAAAATGAGTTAGGAGACAAAATAACGGTGTTTCTACATTAAGTTAGTGTGTCTCTTTTAGATCGGAGTTGAATAGCCCCCTAGCTCATTCAGCAACAGAGATAATCACGATCTTAGCTCTTTTAGCAAGAAATGCATGGAAAACAGTGTGCGTCTTATCATTGAGGTTGTCTTGTTAGGAAAATGAGTTAGGAGACAAAATAACGGTGTTTCTACATTAAGTTAGTGTGTCTCTTTTAGATCGGAGTTGAATTAGCCCCCTAGCTCATTCAGCAACAGAGATAATCACGATCTTAGCTCTTTTAGCAAGAAATGCATGGAAAACAGTGTGCGTCTTATCATTGATGTTGTCTTGTTAGGAAAATGAGTTAGGAGACAAAATAACGGTGTTTCTACAATAAGTTAGTGTGTCTCTTTTAGATCGGAGTTGAATTAGCCCCCTAGCTCATTCAGCAACAGAGATAATCACGATCTTAGCTCTTTTAGCAAGAAATGCATGGAAAACAGTGTGCGTCTTATCATTGAGGTTGTCTTGTTAGGAAAATGAGTTAGGAGACAAAATAACGGTGTTTCTACATTAAGTTAGTGTGTCTCTTTTAGATCGGAGTTGAATAGCCCCCTAGCTCATTCAGCAACAGAGATAATCACGATCTTAGCTCTTTTAGCAAGAAATGCATGGAAAACAGTGTGCGTCTTATCATTGAGGTTGTCTTGTTAGGAAAATGAGTTAGGAGACAAAATAACGGTGTTTCTACATTAAGTTAGTGTGTCTCTTTTAGATCGGAGTTAAATTAGCCCCCTAGCTCATTCAGCAACAGAGATAATCACGATCTTAGCTCTTTTAGCAAGAAATGCATGGAAAACAGTGTGGGTCTTATCATTGAGGTTGTCTTGTTAGGAAAATGAGTTAGGAAACAAAATAACGGTGTTTCTACATTAAGTTAGTGTGTCTCTTTTAGATCGGAGTTGAATTAGCCCCCTAGCTCATTCAGCAACAGAGATAATCACGATCTTAGCTCTTTTAGCAAGAAATGCATGGAAAACAGTGTGCGTCTTATCATTGAGGTTGTCTTTTTAGGAAAATGAGTTAGGAGACAAAATAACGGTGTTTCTACATAAAGTTAGTGTGTTTCTTTTAGATCGGAGTTGAATAGCCCCCTAGCTCAATCAGCAATAAAGATAATCACGATCTTAGCTCTTTTAGCAAGAAATGCATGGAAAACAGTGTGCGTCTTATCATTGAGGTTGTCTTGTTAGGAAAATGAGTTAGGAGAAAAAATAACGGTGTTTCTACATTAAGTTAGTGTGTCTCTTTTAGATCGGAGTTGAATTAGCCCCCTAGCTCATTCAGCAACAGAGATAATCACGATCTTAGCTCTTTTAGCAAGAAATGCATGGAAAACAGTGTGCGTCTTATCATTGATGTTGTCTTGTTAGGAAAATGAGTTAGGAGACAAAATAACGGTGTTTCTACATTAAGTTAGTGTGTCTCTTTTAGATCGGAGTTGAATTAGCCCCCTAGCTCATTCAGCAACAGAGATAATCACGATTTTAGCTCTTTTAGCAAGAAATGCATGGAAAACAGTGTGCGTCTTATCATTGAGGTTGTCTTTTTAGGAAAATGAGTTAGGAGACAAAATAACGGTGTTTCTACATAAAGTTAGTGTGTTTCTTTTAGATCGGAGTTGAATAGCCCCCTAGCTCAATCAGCAATAAAGATAATCACGATCTTAGCTCTTTTAGCAAGAAATGCATGGAAAACAGTGTGCGTCTTATCATTGAGGTTGTCTTGTTAGGAAAATGAGTTAGGAGACAAAATAACGGTGTTTCTACATTAAGTTAGTGTGTCTCTTTTAGATCGGAGTTGAATTAGCCCCCTAGCTCATTCAGCAACAGAGATAATCACGATCTTAGCTCTTTTAGCAAGAAATGCATGGAAAACAGTGTGCGTCTTATCATTGATGTTGTCTTGTTAGGAAAATGAGTTAGGAGACAAAATAACGGTGTTTCTACATTAAGTTAGTGTGTCTCTTTTAGATCGGAGTTGAATTAGCCCCCTAGCTCATTCAGCAACAGAGATAATCACGATCTTAGCTCTTTTAGCAAGAAATGCATGGAAAACAGTGTGCGTCTTATCATTGAGGTTGTCTTGTTAGGAAAATGAGTTAGGAGACAAAATAACGGTGTTTCTCCATTAAGTTAGTGTGTCTCTTTTAGATCGGAGTTGAATAGCCCCCTAGCTCATTCAGCAACAGAGATAATCACGATCTTAGCTCTTTTAGCAAGAAATGCATGGAAAACAGTGTGCGTCTTATCATTGAGGTTGTCTTGTTAGGAAAATGAGTTAGGAGACAAAATACCGGTGTTTCTACATTAAGTTAGTGTGTCTCTTTTAGATCGGAGTTGAATAGCCCCCTAGCTCATTCTGCAACAGAGATAATCACGATCTTAGCTCTTTTAGCAAGAAATGCATGGAAAACAGTGTTCGTCTTATCATTGAGGTTGCCTTATTAGGAAAATGAGTTAGGAGACAAAATAACGGTGTTTCTACATTAAGTTAGTGTGTCTCTTTTAGATTGGAGTTGAATTAGCCCCCTAGCTCATTCAGCAACAGAGATAATCACGATCTTATCTCTTTTAGCAAGAAATGCATGGAAAACAGTGTGCGTCTTATCATTGATGTTGCCTTATTAGGAAAATGAGTTAGGAGACAAAATAACGGTGTTTCTACATTAAGTTAGTGTGTCTCTTTTAGATCGGAGTTTAATTAGCTCCCTAGCCATTCAGCAACAGAGATAATCACGATCTTAGCTCTTTTAGCAAGAAATGCATGGAAAACAGTGTGCGTCTTATCATTGAGGTTGTCTTGTTAGGAAAATGAGTTAGGAGACAAAATAACGGTGTTTCTACATTAAGTTAGTGTGTCTCTTTTAGATCAGAGTTGAATAGCCCCCTAGCTGATTCAGCAACAGAGATAATCACGATCTTAGCTCTTTTAGCAATAATGCATGGAAAACAGTGTTCGTCTTATCATAGTATCATAGTATCATAGTATATAAGGCTGGAAGGAGACGCAAGTCCATCAAGTCTAACCTTCAAGAATTAAATAAATGTTTTATCCCCATAACCCGTGATATTTTTTCTCTCCAGAAAGTCATCCAGGCCTCTCTTGAACATGTACATAGAGTCGGCCATAACAACCTCCTGCGGCAGAGAGTTCCATAGTCTCACTGCTCTTACAATAAAGAACCTTTGTCTATGGTGATGGTAGAATCGCCTCTCCTCTAGGCGTAGAGGATGCCCCCTTGTCCTGGTCACAGGCCGAGGTATAAAAAGATCTTTGGAGAGATCCTTGTACTGTCCGTTCAGGTATTTGTACATTGTAATGAGGTCTCCCCTCAGTCGTCTTTTTTCTAAACTGAATAATCCCAAATTTTGTAATCTGTCATTGTATTCTAGTCCCCCCATTCCCCTAATAATCCTGGTTGCTCTCCTCTGCACCCGTTCCAGCTCTACTATATCCTTTTTATATACTGGTGCCCAAAACTGTACACAATATTCCATGTGTGGTCTGACCAGGGATTTGTATAAGGGCAGAACTATGTCTTTATCATGAGAATCTATTCCTCTCTTGATACATCCCATTATTTTATTTGCTTTAGCAGCAGCCGCCTGGCTCTGGTCATTAAAATTAAGTTTACCATCCACCAATACGCCCAAGTCCTTTTCAGCTTCAGTTTTACTAAGTAATTGACCGTTTAGAACATAATTATACTTTTTGTTTCCATGGCCCAAGTGCATAACTTTACATTTATCTACATTAAACCTCATCAACCATTTCTCTGCCCATCCCTCAAGCTTCCACAAATCCCTCTGTAATGCTAAACTATCGACCTCAGTATTTATTACTTTACACAGCTTAGTATCATCTGCAAATATTGAAACTTGACTGTGTAAACCCACTACAAGGTCATTAATAAAAATATTAAAAAGAAGTGGCCCCAATACTGACCCCTGTGGCACTCCACTGGTAACATCAACCCAATCTGAGAATGTGCCATTAATGACCACCCTCTGTTTTCTATCACTAAGCCAATTACTTACCCAGATACACAGATTTTCTCCTATTCCCAGCAGTCTCATTTTATATACCAACCTTTTATGTGGCACGGTGTCAAATGCCTTTGAAAAGTCCAGATATACAACATCCACAGCGTCCCCCAGATCCAGTCTTGAACTTACCTCCTCGTAGAAACCAATCAGATTAGTCTGACAGGACCGATCTCTCATAAACCCATGCTGACGCTGGGTTATAAGGTTGTGCACAGTGAGATACTCCAGGATAGCATCTCTAATAAACCCCTCAAATATTTTCCCCACCACAGCAGTTAGACTTACGGGTCTGTAGTTTCCAGGATCGCTATTTGATCCTTTTTTGTATATTGGTACCACATTTGCTATGCGCCATTCCTGTGGAACATAACCAGTCCTCAGTGAATCTTCAAATATTAAAAATAACGGTCTGTCTATCACCGTACATAATTCATGCAGAACCCGGGGGTGTATGCCATCTGGCCCAGGTGATTTATCTATCTTAGTGGTTGCGAGGCGGCGCCGTACCTCTTCCTGGGTTAAACTGTTGACATTATAAAAAGAATTTACATTATTCCTCATTGTGTCTTCCACCAGGGGATTTTCCTGGGTAAAGACAGTTGAGAAGGCGACATTCAGTAGATTGGCCCTTTCCTCATCTCCTTCCACCATGACCCCCATGTTATTTCTAAGGGGACCCACACTCTCTGTTTTTAGTTTCTTATCATTTATATACTTGAAAAATAATTTGGGATTATTTTTGCTCTCCCTGGCAATATTTCTTTCAGTCTCTATTTTTGCGGCCTTTATCTGTTTTTTACAGGATTTATTTTTCTCTCTATAATCCTGTAATGCCTCATCGCTACCTTCACGTTTTAGCACCTTAAACGCTTTATCTTTCTCGCTTATTGCTTTCCTTACAAGACTAGTTAGCCACATAGGGTTTTTCTTGTTCCTTTTATGCTTTTTCCCATAAGGTATGTGTTTCTCACAGGACTTTTTCAGAATATATGAGAAAAAGTCCCATTTTTGGGGGGGGCTTTTGTCTTTGAGAGCATTATCCCAGTCTATGCCTTTTAGGTCTTCCCTTAGTTGATGAAAATTTGCCCTCCTGAAGTTTAGAGTGTTGGTTGCCCCTTCACTAACGTGCTTAGTAAAGTGTAATACAAAATCAATGATATTATGATCACTATTCCCCAGGTTCCCCCCAACCTGTAGTTTTGATACCCTATCAGGTCTGTTGGTAAGGATAAGGTCCAGCAGTGCCCCCCCTCTTGTTGGCTCCAGGACTAGTTGCGACAGGTAATTGTCTTTTGTTGTTGACAAGAACCTGCTACCTTTGAAGGACCTGCATGTTTCTGCCCCCCAGTCGATATCTGGGTAATTGAAGTCCCCCATGATAAGCACTTCACCATGCTTTGAAGCCGCATCCATTTCACTTATCAGCATTTCCACTGCTGCCTCCATTATATTTGGAGCCTTATAACAAACCCCTAGTAATATTTTATTTTTATTTTTCCCTCCTCTTATCTCCACCCATAGGGACTCCACATTTGCGTTACTGATGTCATCTCGCAGGACGGGTTTGAGGCAAGAATTCACATATAAACAAACCCCTCCCCCTTTTTTATTTATACGATCCTTTCTAAAAAGACTATAACCATCTATAGTAACAGCCCAGTCATAGCTACTGTCCAGCCATGTCTCGCTGATACCCACTATATCATATTTCCGTTCCAACATCAAGAGTTCCAGTTCCTCCATTTTGTTTGTGAGGCTTCTGGCATTTGTGTACATACACTTTATATGGTTTTCCCTGTCCGTATTCCTTTTGTCCTTATTCCCCAATCTCATTCCAGCCCCCCTTCCCCGTCCTCCCCCATGGACTATGGCTCTTCCCAGCTCTCTATGTACACCGTCTATTTGCCCTGCACAGGTGTAGTTGCCCTCCCCCCAGGTCTCTAGTTTAAACACTCCTCCAACCTTCTAGCCATTTTTTCCCCTAAAACAGCGGCCCCCTCCCCATTGAGGTGCAGCCCATCCCTACTGTAGAGCCTGTAGCCCACAGAAAAGTCAGCCCAGTTATCCATGAACCCAAACCCCTCCTTTCTACACCAACCTTTGAGCCACTTATTTACCTCCTTGATCTCCCGCTGCCTTTCTGGTGTGGCACGTGGTACAGGCAGTATTTCGGAGAAAATTACCTTTGAGGTCCTTGCCCTGAGCTTATGGCCTAAATCTCTGAAATCATTTTTAAGGACCTTCCACCTACCTCTTACTTTGTCATTAGTGCCAATGTGGACCATGACCGCTGGTTCCTCACCAGCCCCTCCCAGTAATCCATCAACCCGATCCGCAACATGCCGAACCCGAGCACCCGGCAAACAACACACTGTTCTGTATGCACGGTCTTTGTGACAGATTGCCCTGTGTGTTCCCCTAATAATGGAATCTCCCACTACCAGCACCTGTCTGACCTTGCCTCTGCTCCCATTACCCTTCTTACTGGAGCACACATTCCCCTGGTTGCTAGCGGCCATGTCTTTCTGCAGCATTGCTACCCCAGAGCTGATATCCCCCTCATCCTCCAGCCTGGCAAACTTATTGGGGTGCACCAGATCAGGACTAGACTCTCTACAACTCTTCCCTCTACCCCGCCTTCTACATGTTACCCAACTAGCTGCCCCCTCACTCTGCACCTCCATACTTCCCTCCCCACAACCATCTTCCCCAGAGAGTTTGTGCTCCAGGAGCAGCAAACTTCGTTCCATATTATCAATTGCCCGCAGCCTTGAAACTTGCTCATTTAGATCCAGAATCTGGGCTTCCAGATGAGCAATTTTCACACACCCCACACAGCAGTATTCCCCCTCGAACGGCTGTTCAAGGAAAGCATACATGGCACAGGATGTACACCGTGTAGCAATGCCACTTATGGAGTCCATTATTCTAATGGGGATTACAATAGAATTATGCACAGAAAGAAGAATTTACAGTCAAAGTAACACAGAACACAGAAGTTACCTGCTAAAGCCCCTCAAACTTAAGTCCCTTAAACGTAAGTCACACTTAAGACACTGCACACACTTCCGATCAATGCACACTCGCTGCCAAGCTCATACACTCGCTTTGCTAATGCTTTTTTTAAGAGTTATCTGCCACAAAAATCTGCAGAGCTCACTGCACAAGATCTGGCTGCAAACCACCAAACAAACTGACCACAGAAGTATATAAAGGCTGCTAATTAGATAGCCACACCCCACTATTAATTAGGCAGCACCTGTGACTATACTGTCTAGATAAGCAAGGTGAATGCCTCCCTATACCCCCCACACAATATACAGATTATGCAAGTAAAATACCTTCAGATCTACTTGGTTGCAATAAAAATCACACAATGAATATCAGGAAATAAAAAATGTAGATGCACTTATCTATTTGTTGCTGGATCCAAAAAGTATTCCTTCCCTTAAACGTAAGTCACACTTAAGACACTGCACACACTTCCGATCAATGCACACTCGCTGCCAAGCTCATACACTCGCTTTGCTAATGCTTTTTTTAAAAGTTATCTGCCACAAAAATCTGCAGAGCTCACTGCACAAGATCTGGCTGCAAACCACCATCATTGAGGTTGTCTTGTTAGGAAAATGAGTTAAGAGACAAAATAACGGTGTTACTACATTAAGTTAGTGTGTCTCTTTTAGATCGGAGTTGAATAGCCCCCTAGCTCATTCAGCAACAGAGATAATCACGATCTTAGCTCTTTTAGCAAGAAATGCATGGAAAACAGTGTGCGTCTTATCATTGAGGTTGTCTTGTTAGGAAAATGAGTTAGGAGAAAAAATAACGGTGTTTCTACATTAAGTTAGTGTGTCTCTTTTAGATCGGAGTTGAATAGCCCCCTAGCTCATTCTGCAACAGAGATAATCACGATCTTAGCTCTTTTAGCAAGAAATGCATGGAAAACAGTGTTCGTCTTATCATTGAGGTTGTCTTTTTAGGAAAATGAGTTAGGAGACAAAATAACGGTGTTTCTACATAAAGTTAGTGTGTTTCTTTTAGATCGGAGTTGAATAGCCCCCTAGCTCATTCAGCAATAAAGATAATCACGATCTTAGCTCTTTTAGCAAGAAATGCATGGAAAACAGTGTGCGTCTTATCATTGAGGTTGTCTTGTTAGGAAAATGAGTTAGGAGAAAAAATAACGGTGTTTCTACATTAAGTTAGTGTGTCTCTTTTAGATCGGAGTTGAATTAGCCCCCTAGCTCATTCAGCAACAGAGATAATCACGATCTTAGCTCTTTTAGCAAGAAATGCATGGAAAACAGTGTGCGTCTTATCATTGAGGTTGTCTTGTTAGGAAAATGAGTTAGGAGACAAAATAACGGTGTTTCTACATTAAGTTAGTGTGTCTCTTTTAGATCGGAGTTAAATTAGCCCCCTAGCTCATTCAGCAACAGAGATAATCACGATCTTAGCTCTTTTAGCAAGAAATGCATGGAAAACAGTGTGCGTCTTATCATTGAGGTTGTCTTGTTAGGAAAATGAGTTAGGAGACAAAATAACGGTGTTTCTACATTAAGTTAGTGTGTTTCTTTTAGATCGGAGTTGAATAGCCCCCTAGCTCATTCAGCAATAAAGATAATCACGATCTCAGCTCTTTTAGCAAGAAATGCATGGAAAACAGTGTGCGTCTTATCATTGAGGTTGTCTTGTTAGGAAAATGAGTTAGGAGACAAAATAACGGTGTTTCTACATTAAGTTAGTGTGTCTCTTTTAGATCGGAGTTGAATTAGCCCCCTAGCTCATTCAGCAACAGAGATAATCACGATCTTAGCTCTTTTAGCAAGAAATGCATGGAAAACAGTGTGCGTCTTATCATTGAGGTTGTCTTGTTAGGAAAATGAGTTAGGAGACAAAATAACGGTGTTTCTACATTAAGTTAGTGTGTCTCTTTTAGATCGGAGTTAAATTAGCCCCCTAGCTCATTCAGCAACAGAGATAATCACGATCTTAGCTCTTTTAGCAAGAAATGCATGGAAAACAGTGTGCGTCTTATCATTGAGGTTGTCTTGTTAGGAAAATGAGTTAGGAAACAAAATAACGGTGTTTCTACATTAAGTTAGTGTGTCTCTTTTAGATCGGAGTTGAATTAGCCCCCTAGCTCATTCAGCAACAGAGATAATCACGATCTTAGCTCTTTTAGCAAGAAATGCATGGAAAACAGTGTGCGTCTTATCATTGAGGTTGTCTTGTTAGGAAAATGAGTTAGGAGACAAAATAACGGTGTTTCTACATTAAGTTAGTGTGTCTCTTTTAGATCGGAGTTGAATAGCCCCCTAGCTCATTCAGCAACAGAGATAATCACGATCTTAGCTCTTTTAGCAAGAAATGCATGGAAAACAGTGTGCGTTTTATCATTGAGGTTGTCTTGTTAGGAAAATGAGTAAGGAGACAAAATAACGGTGTTTCTACATTAAGTTAGTGTGTCTCTTTTAGATCGGAGTTGAATTAGCCCCCTAGCTCATTCAGCAACAGAGATAATCACAATCTTAGCTCTTTTAGCAAGAAATGCATGGAAAACAGTGTGCGTCTTATCATTGAGGTTGTCTTGTTAGGAAAATGAGTTAGGAGACAAAATAACGGTGTTTCTCCATTAAGTTAGTGTGTCTCTTTTAGATCGGAGTTGAATAGCCCCCTAGCTCATTCAGCAACAGAGATAATCACGATCTTAGCTCTTTTAGCAAGAAATGCATGGAAAACAGTGTGTGTCTTATCATTGAGGTTGTCTTGTTAGGAAAATGAGTTAGGAGACAAAATACCGGTGTTTCTACATTAAGTTAGTGTGTCTCTTTTAGATCGGAGTTGAATTAGCCCCCTAGCTCATTCAGCAACAGAGATAATCACGATCTTAGCTCTTTTAGCAAGAAATGCATGGAAAACAGTGTGCGTCTTATCATTGATGTTGTCTTGTTAGGAAAATGAGTTAGGAGACAAAATAACGGTGTTTCTACATTAAGTTAGTGTGTCTCTTTTAGATCGGAGTTGAATTAGCCCCCTAGCTCATTCAGCAACAGAGATAATCACGATCTTAGCTCTTTTAGCAAGAAATGCATGGAAAACAGTGTGCGTCTTATCATTGAGGTTGTCTTGTTAGGAAAATGAGTTAGGAGACAAAATAACGGTGTTTCTACATTAAGTTAGTGTGTCTCTTTTAGATCGGAGTTGAATAGCCCCCTAGCTCATTCAGCAACAGAGATAATCACGATCTTAGCTCTTTTAGCAAGAAATGCATGGAAAACAGTGTGCGTCTTATCATTGAGGTTGTCTTGTTAGGAAAATGAGTTAGGAGACAAAATACCGGTGTTTCTACATTAAGTTATTGTGTCTCTTTTAGATCGGAGTTAAATTAGCCCCCTAGCTCATTCAGCAACAGAGATAATCACGATCTTAGCTCTTTTAGCAAGAAATGCATGGAAAACAGTGTGCGTCTTATCAATGAGGTTGTCTTGTTAGGAAAATGAGTAAGGAAACAAAATAACGGTGTTTCTACATTAAGTTAGTGTGTCTCTTTTAGATCGGAGTTGAATTAGCCCCCTAGCTCATTCAGCAACAGAGATAATCACGATCTTAGCTCTTTTAGCAAGAAATGCATGGAAAACAGTGTGCGTCTTATCATTGAGGTTGTCTTTTTAGGAAAATGAGTTAGGAGACAAAATAACGGTGTTTCTACATAAAGTTAGTGTGTTTCTTTTAGATCGGAGTTGAATAGCCCCCTAGCTCAATCAGCAATAAAGATAATCACGATCTTAGCTCTTTTAGCAAGAAATGCATGGAAAACAGTGTGCGTCTTATCATTGAGGTTGTCTTGTTAGGAAAATGAGTTAGGAGAAAAAATAACGGTGTTTCTACATTAAGTTAGTGTGTCTCTTTTAGATCGGAGTTGAATTAGCCCCCTAGCTCATTCAGCAACAGAGATAATCACGATCTTAGCTCTTTTAGCAAGAAATGCATGGAAAACAGTGTGCGTCTTATCATTGATGTTGTCTTGTTAGGAAAATGAGTTAGGAGACAAAATAACGGTGTTTCTACATTAAGTTAGTGTGTCTCTTTTAGATCGGAGTTGAATTAGCCCCCTAGCTCATTCAGCAACAGAGATAATCACGATCTTAGCTCTTTTAGCAAGAAATGCATGGAAAACAGTGTGCGTCTTATCATTGAGGTTGTCTTGTTAGGAAAATGAGTTAGGAGACAAAATAACGGTGTTTCTCCATTAAGTTAGTGTGTCTCTTTTAGATCGGAGTTGAATAGCCCCCTAGCTCATTCAGCAACAGAGATAATCACGATCTTAGCTCTTTTAGCAAGAAATGCATGGAAAACAGTGTGCGTCTTATCATTGAGGTTGTCTTGTTAGGAAAATGAGTTAGGAAACAAAATAACGGTGTTTCTACATTAAGTTAGTGTGTCTCTTTTAGATCGGAGTTGAATTAGCCCCCTAGCTCATTCAGCAACAGAGATAATAACGATCTTAGCTCTTTTAGCAAGAAATGCATGGAAAACAGTGTGCGTCTTATCATTGAGGTTGTCTTTTTAGGAAAATGAGTTAGGAGACAAAATAACGGTGTTTCTACATAAAGTTAGTGTGTTTCTTTTAGATCGGAGTTGAATAGCCCCCTAGCTCAATCAGCAATAAAGATAATCACGATCTTAGCTCTTTTAGCAAGAAATGCATGGAAAACAGTGTGTGTCTTATCATTGAGGTTGTCTTGTTAGGAAAATGAGTTAGGAGACAAAATACCGGTGTTTCTACATTAAGTTAGTGTGTCTCTTTTAGATCGGAGTTGAATTAGCCCCCTAGCTCATTCAGCAACAGAGATAATCACGATCTTAGCTCTTTTAGCAAGAAATGCATGGAAAACAGTGTGCGTCTTATCATTGATGTTGTCTTGTTAGGAAAATGAGTTAGGAGACAAAATAACGGTGTTTCTACATTAAGTTAGTGTGTCTCTTTTAGATCGGAGTTGAATTAGCCCCCTAGCTCATTCAGCAACAGAGATAATCACGATCTTAGCTCTTTTAGCAAGAAATGCATGGAAAACAGTGTGCGTCTTATCATTGAGGTTGTCTTGTTAGGAAAATGAGTTAGGAGACAAAATAACGGTGTTTCTACATTAAGTTAGTGTGTCTCTTTTAGATCGGAGTTGAATAGCCCCCTAGCTCATTCAGCAACAGAGATAATCACGATCTTAGCTCTTTTAGCAAGAAATGCATGGAAAACAGTGTGCGTCTTATCATTGAGGTTGTCTTGTTAGGAAAATGAGTTAGGAGACAAAATACCGGTGTTTCTACATTAAGTTATTGTGTCTCTTTTAGATCGGAGTTAAATTAGCCCCCTAGCTCATTCAGCAACAGAGATAATCACGATCTTAGCTCTTTTAGCAAGAAATGCATGGAAAACAGTGTGCGTCTTATCAATGAGGTTGTCTTGTTAGGAAAATGAGTAAGGAAACAAAATAACGGTGTTTCTACATTAAGTTAGTGTGTCTCTTTTAGATCGGAGTTGAATTAGCCCCCTAGCTCATTCAGCAACAGAGATAATCACGATCTTAGCTCTTTTAGCAAGAAATGCATGGAAAACAGTGTGCGTCTTATCATTGAGGTTGTCTTTTTAGGAAAATGAGTTAGGAGACAAAATAACGGTGTTTCTACATAAAGTTAGTGTGTTTCTTTTAGATCGGAGTTGAATAGCCCCCTAGCTCAATCAGCAATAAAGATAATCACGATCTTAGCTCTTTTAGCAAGAAATGCATGGAAAACAGTGTGCGTCTTATCATTGAGGTTGTCTTGTTAGGAAAATGAGTTAGGAGAAAAAATAACGGTGTTTCTACATTAAGTTAGTGTGTCTCTTTTAGATCGGAGTTGAATTAGCCCCCTAGCTCATTCAGCAACAGAGATAATCACGATCTTAGCTCTTTTAGCAAGAAATGCATGGAAAACAGTGTGCGTCTTATCATTGATGTTGTCTTGTTAGGAAAATGAGTTAGGAGACAAAATAACGGTGTTTCTACATTAAGTTAGTGTGTCTCTTTTAGATCGGAGTTGAATTAGCCCCCTAGCTCATTCAGCAACAGAGATAATCACGATCTTAGCTCTTTTAGCAAGAAATGCATGGAAAACAGTGTGCGTCTTATCATTGAGGTTGTCTTGTTAGGAAAATGAGTTAGGAGACAAAATAACGGTGTTTCTCCATTAAGTTAGTGTGTCTCTTTTAGATCGGAGTTGAATAGCCCCCTAGCTCATTCAGCAACAGAGATAATCACGATCTTAGCTCTTTTAGCAAGAAATGCATGGAAAACAGTGTGCGTCTTATCATTGAGGTTGTCTTGTTAGGAAAATGAGTTAGGAAACAAAATAACGGTGTTTCTACATTAAGTTAGTGTGTCTCTTTTAGATCGGAGTTGAATTAGCCCCCTAGCTCATTCAGCAACAGAGATAATAACGATCTTAGCTCTTTTAGCAAGAAATGCATGGAAAACAGTGTGCGTCTTATCATTGAGGTTGTCTTTTTAGGAAAATGAGTTAGGAGACAAAATAACGGTGTTTCTACATAAAGTTAGTGTGTTTCTTTTAGATCGGAGTTGAATAGCCCCCTAGCTCAATCAGCAATAAAGATAATCACGATCTTAGCTCTTTTAGCAAGAAATGCATGGAAAACAGTGTGCGTCTTATCATTGAGGTTGTCTTGTTAGGAAAATGAGTTAGGAGAAAAAATAACGGTGTTTCTACATTAAGTTAGTGTGTCTCTTTTAGATCGGAGTTGAATTAGCCCCCTAGCTCATTCAGCAACAGAGATAATCACGATCTTAGCTCTTTTAGCAAGAAATGCATGGAAAACAGTGTGCGTCTTATCATTGATGTTGTCTTGTTAGGAAAATGAGTTAGGAGACAAAATAACGGTGTTTCTACATTAAGTTAGTGTGTCTCTTTTAGATCGGAGTTGAATTAGCCCCCTAGCTCATTCAGCAACAGAGATAATCACGATCTTAGCTCTTTTAGCAAGAAATGCATGGAAAACAGTGTGCGTCTTATCATTGAGGTTGTCTTGTTAGGAAAATGAGTTAGGAGACAAAATAACGGTGTTTCTCCATTAAGTTAGTGTGTCTCTTTTAGATCGGAGTTGAATAGCCCCCTAGCTCATTCAGCAACAGAGATAATCACGATCTTAGCTCTTTTAGCAAGAAATGCATGGAAAACAGTGTGCGTCTTATCATTGAGGTTGTCTTGTTAGGAAAATGAGTTAGGAGACAAAATACCGGTGTTTCTACATTAAGTTAGTGTGTCTCTTTTAGATCGGAGTTGAATAGCCCCCTAGCTCATTCTGCAACAGAGATAATCACGATCTTAGCTCTTTTAGCAAGAAATGCATGGAAAACAGTGTTCGTCTTATCATTGAGGTTGCCTTATTAGGAAAATGAGTTAGGAGACAAAATAACGGTGTTTCTACATTAAGTTAGTGTGTCTCTTTTAGATTGGAGTTGAATTAGCCCCCTAGCTCATTCAGCAACAGAGATAATCACGATCTTATCTCTTTTAGCAAGAAATGCATGGAAAACAGTGTGCGTCTTATCATTGATGTTGCCTTATTAGGAAAATGAGTTAGGAGACAAAATAACGGTGTTTCTACATTAAGTTAGTGTGTCTCTTTTAGATTGGAGTTGAATTAGCCCCCTAGCTCATTCAGCAACAGAGATAATCACGATCTTAGCTCTTTTAGCAAGAAATGCATGGAAAACAGTGTGCGTCTTATCATTGATGTTGTCTTGTTAGGAAAATGAGTTAGGAGACAAAATAACGGTATTTCTACATTAAGTTAGTGTGTCTCTTTTAGATCGGAGTTTAATTAGCTCCCTAGCCATTCAGCAACAGAGATAATCACGATCTTAGCTCTTTTAGCAAGAAATGCATGGAAAACAGTGTTCGTCTTATCATTGAGGTTGTCTTGTTAGGAAAATGAGTTAAGAGACAAAATAACGGTGTTTCTACATTAAGTTAGTGTGTCTCTTTTAGATCGGAGTTGAATAGCCCCCTAGCTCATTCAGCAACAGAGATAATCACGATCTTAGCTCTTTTAGCAAGAAATGCATGGAAAACAGTGTGCGTCTTATCATTGAGGTTGTCTTGTTAGGAAAATGAGTTAGGAGAAAAAATAACGGTGTTTCTACATTAAGTTAGTGTGTCTCTTTTAGATCGGAGTTGAATAGCCCCCTAGCTCATTCTGCAACAGAGATAATCACGATCTTAGCTCTTTTAGCAAGAAATGCATGGAAAACAGTGTGCGTCTTATCATTGATGTTGTCTTGTTAGGAAAATGAGTTAGGAGACAAAATAACGGTGTTTCTACATTAAGTTAGTGTGTCTCTTTTAGATCGGAGTTGAATTAGCCCCCTAGCTCATTCAGCAACAGAGATAATCACGATCTTAGCTCTTTTAGCAAGAAATGCATGGAAAACAGTGTGCGTCTTATCATTGAGGTTGTCTTGTTAGGAAAATGAGTTAGGAGACAAAATAACGGTGTTTCTCCATTAAGTTAGTGTGTCTCTTTTAGATCGGAGTTGAATAGCCCCCTAGCTCATTCAGCAACAGAGATAATCACGATCTTAGCTCTTTTAGCAAGAAATGCATGGAAAACAGTGTGCGTCTTATCATTGAGGTTGTCTTGTTAGGAAAATGAGTTAGGAGACAAAATACCGGTGTTTCTACATTAAGTTAGTGTGTCTCTTTTAGATCGGAGTTGAATAGCCCCCTAGCTCATTCTGCAACAGAGATAATCACGATCTTAGCTCTTTTAGCAAGAAATGCATGGAAAACAGTGTTCGTCTTATCATTGAGGTTGCCTTATTAGGAAAATGAGTTAGGAGACAAAATAACGGTGTTTCTACATTAAGTTAGTGTGTCTCTTTTAGATTGGAGTTGAATTAGCCCCCTAGCTCATTCAGCAACAGAGATAATCACGATCTTATCTCTTTTAGCAAGAAATGCATGGAAAACAGTGTGCGTCTTATCATTGATGTTGCCTTATTAGGAAAATGAGTTAGGAGACAAAATAACGGTGTTTCTACATTAAGTTAGTGTGTCTCTTTTAGATTGGAGTTGAATTAGCCCCCTAGCTCATTCAGCAACAGAGATAATCACGATCTTAGCTCTTTTAGCAAGAAATGCATGGAAAACAGTGTGCGTCTTATCATTGATGTTGTCTTGTTAGGAAAATGAGTTAGGAGACAAAATAACGGTATTTCTACATTAAGTTAGTGTGTCTCTTTTAGATCGGAGTTTAATTAGCTCCCTAGCCATTCAGCAACAGAGATAATCACGATCTTAGCTCTTTTAGCAAGAAATGCATGGAAAACAGTGTTCGTCTTATCATTGAGGTTGTCTTGTTAGGAAAATGAGTTAAGAGACAAAATAACGGTGTTTCTACATTAAGTTAGTGTGTCTCTTTTAGATCGGAGTTGAATAGCCCCCTAGCTCATTCAGCAACAGAGATAATCACGATCTTAGCTCTTTTAGCAAGAAATGCATGGAAAACAGTGTGCGTCTTATCATTGAGGTTGTCTTGTTAGGAAAATGAGTTAGGAGAAAAAATAACGGTGTTTCTACATTAAGTTAGTGTGTCTCTTTTAGATCGGAGTTGAATAGCCCCCTAGCTCATTCTGCAACAGAGATAATCACGATCTTAGCTCTTTTAGCAAGAAATGCATGGAAAACAGTGTTCGTCTTATCATTGAGGTTGTCTTTTTAGGAAAATGAGTTAGGAGACAAAATAACGGTGTTTCTACATAAAGTTAGTGTGTTTCTTTTAGATCGGAGTTGAATAGCCCCCTAGCTCATTCAGCAATAAAGATAATCACGATCTTAGCTCTTTTAGCAAGAAATGCATGGAAAACAGTGTGCGTCTTATCATTGAGGTTGTCTTGTTAGGAAAATGAGTTAGGAGAAAAAATAACGGTGTTTCTACATTAAGTTAGTGTGTCTCTTTTAGATCGGAGTTGAATTAGCCCCCTAGCTCATTCAGCAACAGAGATATTCACGATCTTAGCTCTTTTAGCAAGAAATGCATGGAAAACAGTGTGCGTCTTATCATTGAGGTTGTCTTGTTAGGAAAATGAGTTAGGAGACAAAATAACGGTGTTTCTACATTAACTTAGTGTGTCTCTTTTAGATCGGAGTTAAATTAGCCCCCTAGCTCATTCAGCAACAGAGATAATCACGATCTTAGCTCTTTTAGCAAGAAATGCATGGAAAACAGTGTGCGTCTTATCATTGAGGTTGTCTTGTTAGGAAAATGAGTTAGGAAACAAAATAACGGTGTTTCTACATTAAGTTAGTGTGTCTCTTTTAAATCGGAGTTGAATTAGCCCCCTAGCTCATTCAGCAACAGAGATAATCACGATCTTAGCTCTTTTAGCAAGAAATGCATGGAAAACAGTGTGCGTCTTATCATTGAGGTTGTCTTTTTAGGAAAATGAGTTAGGAGACAAAATAACGGTGTTTCTACATAAAGTTAGTGTGTTTCTTTTAGATCGGAGTTGAATAGCCCCCTAGCTCATTCAGCAATAAAGATAATCACGATCTTAGCTCTTTTAGCAAGAAATGCATGGAAAACAGTGTGCGTCTTATCATTGAGGTTGTCTTGTTAGGAAAATGAGTTAGGAGAAAAAATAACGGTGTTTCTACATTAAGTTAGTGTGTCTCTTTTAGATCGGAGTTGAATTAGCCCCCTAGCTCATTCAGCAACAGAGATAATCACGATCTTAGCTCTTTTAGCAAGAAATGCATGGAAAACAGTGTGCGTCTTATCATTGAGGTTGTCTTGTTAGGAAAATGAGTTAGGAGACAAAATAACGGTGTTTCTACATTAAGTTAGTGTGTCTCTTTTAGATCGGAGTTAAATTAGCCCCCTAGCTCATTCAGCAACAGAGATAATCACGATCTTAGCTCTTTTAGCAAGAAATGCATGGAAAACAGTGTGCGTCTTATCATTGAGGTTGTCTTGTTAGGAAAATGAGTTAGGAAACAAAATAACGGTGTTTCTACATTAAGTTAGTGTGTCTCTTTTAGATCGGAGTTGAATTAGCCCCCTAGCTCATTCAGCAACAGAGATAATCACGATCTTAGCTCTTTTAGCAAGAAATGCATGGAAAACAGTGTGCGTCTTATCATTGAGGTTGTCTTGTTAGGAAAATGAGTTAGGAGAAAAAATAACGGTGTTTCTACATTAAGTTAGTGTGTCTCTTTTAGATCGGAGTTGAATAGCCCCCTAGCTCATTCAGCAACAGAGATAATCACGATCTTAGCTCTTTTAGCAAGAAATGCATGGAAAACAGTGTGCGTTTTATCATTGAGGTTGTCTTGTTAGGAAAATGAGTTAGGAGACAAAATACCGGTGTTTCTACATTAAGTTAGTGTGTCTCTTTTAGATCGGAGTTGAATAGCCCCCTAGCTCATTCTGCAACAGAGATAATCACGATCTTAGCTCTTTTAGCAAGAAATGCATGGAAAACAGTGTTCGTCTTATCATTGAGGTTGCCTTATTAGGAAAATGAGTTAGGAGACAAAATAACGGTGTTTCTACATTAAGTTAGTGTGTCTCTTTTAGATTGGAGTTGAATTAGCCCCCTAGCTCATTCAGCAACAGAGATAATCACGATCTTATCTCTTTTAGCAAGAAATGCATGGAAAACAGTGTGCGTCTTATCATTGATGTTGTCTTGTTAGGAAAATGAGTTAGGAGACAAAATAACGGTGTTTCTACATTAAGTTAGTGTGTCTCTTTTAGATCGGAGTTGAATTAGCCCCCTAGCTCATTCAGCAACAGAGATAATCACGATCTTAGCTCTTTTAGCAAGAAATGCATGGAAAACAGTGTGCGTCTTATCATTGATGTTGTCTTGTTAGGAAAATGAGTTAGGAGACAAAATAACGGTGTTTCTACATTAAGTTAGTGTGTCTCTTTTAGATCGGAGTTGAATTAGCCCCCTAGCTCATTCAGCAACAGAGATAATCACGATCTTAGCTCTTTTAGCAAGAAATGCATGGAAAACAGTGTGCGTCTTATCATTGAGGTTGTCTTGTTAGGAAAATGAGTTAGGAGACAAAATAACGGTGTTTCTACATTAAGTTAGTGTGTCTCTTTTAGATCGGAGTTGAATAGCCCCCTAGCTCATTCAGCAACAGAGATAATCACAATCTTAGCTCTTTTAGCAAGAAATGCATGGAAAACAGTGTGCGTCTTATCATTGAGGTTGTCTTGTTAGGAAAATGAGTTAGGAGACAAAATAACGGTGTTTCTACATAAAGTTAGTGTGTTTCTTTTAGATCGGAGTTAAATAGCCCCCTAGCTCATTCAGCAATAAAGATAATCACGATCTTAGCTCTTTTAGCAAGAAATGCATGGAAAACAGTGTGCGTCTTATCATTGAGGTTGTCTTGTTAGGAAAATGAGTTAGGAGACAAAATAACGGTGTTTCTACATTAAGTTAGTGTGTCTCTTTTAGATCGGAGTTGAATAGCCCCCTAGCTCATTCAGCAACAGAGATAATCACGATCTTAGCTCTTTTAGCAAGAAATGCATGGAAAACAGTGTGCGTCTTATCATTGAGGTTGTCTTGTTAGGAAAATGAGTTAGGAGACAAAATAATGGTGTTTCTACATTAAGTTAGTGTGTCTCTTTTAGATCGGAGTTGAATTAGCCCCCTAGCTCATTCAGCAACAGAGATAATCACGATCTTAGCTCTTTTAGCAAGAAATGCATGGAAAACAGTGTGCGTCTTATCATTGAGGTTGTCTTGTTAGGAAAATGAGTTAGGAGAAAAAATAACGGTGTTTCTACATTAAGTTAGTGTGTCTCTTTTAGATCGGAGTTGAATTAGCCCCCTAGCTCATTCAGCAACAGAGATAATCACGATCTTAGCTCTTTTAGCAAGAAATGCATGGAAAACAGTGTGCGTCTTATCATTGAGGTTGTCTTGTTAGGAAAATGAGTTAGGAGACAAAATAACGGTGTTTCTACATTAAGTTAGTGTGTCTCTTTTAGATCGGAGTTGAATTAGCCCCCTAGCTCATTCAGCAACAGAGATAATCACGATCTTAGCTCTTTTATCAAGAAATGCATGGAAAACAGTGTGCGTCTTATCATTGAGGTTGTCTTGTTAGGAAAATGAGTTAGGAGACAAAATAACAGTGTTTCTAAATTAAGTTAGTGTGTCTCTTTTAGATCGGAGTTGAATTAGCCCCCTAGCTCATTCAGCAACAGAGATAATCACGATCTTAGCTCTTTTAGCAAGAAATGCATGGAAAAAAGTGTTCGTCTTATCATTGAGGTTGTCTTGTTAGGAAAATGAGTTAGGAGAAAAAATAACGGTGTTTCTACATTAAGTTAGTGTGTCTCTTTTAGATCGGAGTTGAATTAGCCCCCTAGCTCATTCAGCAACAGAGATAATCACGATCTTAGCTCTTTTAGCAAGAAATGCATGGAAAACAGTGTGCGTCTTATCATTGAGGTTGTCTTGTTAGGAAAATGAGTTAGGAGACTAAATAACGGTGTTTCTACATTAAGTTAGTGTGTCTCTTTTAGATCGGAGTTGAATTAGCCCCCTAGCTCATTCAGCAACAGAGATAATCACGATCTTAGCTCTTTTAGCAAGAAATGCATGGAAAACAGTGTGCGTCTTATCATTGAGGTTGTCTTGTTAGGAAAATGAGTTAGGAGACAAAATAACGGTGTTTCTACATTAAGCTAGTGTGTCTCTTTTAGATCGGAGTTGAATAGCCCCCTAGCTCATTCT
Source organism: Engystomops pustulosus (assembly GCF_040894005.1). NCBI lineage: Eukaryota > Metazoa > Chordata > Amphibia > Anura > Leptodactylidae > Engystomops > Engystomops pustulosus. The sequence continues at coordinate 58,239,773 of NC_092418.1, read as the reverse complement.
GCAACAGAGATAATCACGATCTTAGCTCTTTTAGCAAGAAATGCATGGAAAACAGTGTGCGTCTTATCATTGAGGTTGTCTTGTTAGAAAAATGAGTTAGGAGACAAAATAACGGTGTTTCTACATTAAGTTAGTGTGTCTCTTTTAGATCGGAGTTGAATTAGCTCCCTAGCTCATTCAGCAACAGAGATAATCACGATCTTAGCTCTTTTAGCAAGAAATGCATGGAAAACAGTGTGTGTCTTATCATTGAGGTTGTCTTGTTAGGAAAATGAGTTAGGAGAAAAAATAACGGTGTTTCTACATTAAGTTAGTGTGTCTCTTTTAGATCGGAGTTGAATTAGCCCCCTAGCTCATTCAGCAACAGAGATAATCACGATCTTAGCTCTTTTAGCAAGAAATGCATGGAAAACAGTGTGCGTCTTATCATTGAGGTTGTCTTGTTAGGAAAATGAGTTAGGAGACAAAATAACGGTGTTTCTACATTAAGTTAGTGTGTCTCTTTTAGATCGGAGTTAAATTAGCCCCCTAGCTCATTCAGCAACAGAGATAATCACGATCTTAGCTCTTTTAGCAAGAAATGCATGGAAAACAGTCTGCGTCTTATCATTGAGGTTGTCTTGTTAGGAAAATGAGTTAGGAGACAAAATAACGGTGTTTCTACATTAAGTTAGTGTGTCTCTTTTAGATCGGAGTTGAATTAGCCCCCTAGCTCATTCAGCAACAGAGATAATCACGATCTTAGCTCTTTTAGCAAGAAATGCATGGAAAACAGTGTGCGTCTTATCATTGAGGGTTGTCTTGTTAGGAAAATGAGTTAGGAGAAAAAATAACGGTGTTTCTACATTAAGTTAGTGTGTCTCTTTTAGATCGGAGTTGAATTAGCCCCCTAGCTCATTCAGCAACAGAGATAATCACGATCTTAGCTCTTTTAGCAAGAAATGCATGGAAAACAGTGTGCGTCTTATCATTGAGGTTGTCTTGTTAGGAAAATGAGTTAGGAGACAAAATAACAGTGTTTCTAAATTAAGTTAGTGTGTCTCTTTTAGATCGGAGTTGAATTAGCCCCCTAGCTCATTCAGCAACAGAGATAATCACGATCTTAGCTCTTTTAGCAAGAAATGCATGGAAAACAGTGTGCGTCTTATCATTGAGGTTGTCTTGTTAGGAAAATGAGTTAGGAGAAAAAATAACGGTGTTTCTACATTAAGTTAGTGTGTCTCTTTTAGATCGGAGTTGAATTAGCCCCCTAGCTCATTCAGCAACAGAGATAATCACGATCTTAGCTCTTTTAGCAAGAAATGCATGGAAAACAGTGTGCGTCTTATCATTGAGGTTGTCTTGTTAGGAAAATGAGTTAGGAGACTAAATAACGGTGTTTCTACATTAAGTTAGTGTGTCTCTTTTAGATCGGAGTTGAATTAGCCCCCTAGCTCATTCAGCAACAGAGATAATCACGATCTTAGCTCTTTTAGCAAGAAATGCATGGAAAACAGTGTGCGTCTTATCATTGAGGTTGTCTTGTTAGGAAAATGAGTTAGGAGACAAAATAACGGTGTTTCTACATTAAGCTAGTGTGTCTCTTTTAGATCGGAGTTGAATAGCCCCCTAGCTCATTCTGCAACAGAGATAATCACGATCTTAGCTCTTTTAGCAAGAAATGCATGGAAAACAGTGTGCGTCTTATCATTGAGGTTGTCTTGTTAGAAAAATGAGTTAGGAGACAAAATAACGGTGTTTCTACATTAAGTTAGTGTGTCTCTTTTAGATCGGAGTTGAATTAGCTCCCTAGCTCATTCAGCAACAGAGATAATCACGATCTTAGCTCTTTTAGCAAGAAATGCATGGAAAACAGTGTGTGTCTTATCATTGAGGTTGTCTTGTTAGGAAAATGAGTTAGGAGACAAAATAACGGTGTTTCTACATTAAGTTAGTGTGTCTCTTTTAGATCAGAGTTGAATAGCCCCCTAGCTGATTCAGCAACAGAGATAATCACGATCTTAGCTCTTTTAGCAAGAAATGCATGGAAAACAGTGTTCGTCTTATCATTGAGGTTGTCTTGTTAGGAAAATGAGTTAGGAGACAAAATAACGGTGTTTCTACATTAAGTTAGTGTGTCTCTTTTAGATCGGAGTTAAATTATCCCCCTAGCTCATTCAGCAACAGAGATAATCACGATCTTAGCTCTTTTAGCAAGAAATGCATGGAAAACAGTGTGCGTCTTATCATTGAGGTTGTCTTGTTAGGAAAATGAGTTAGGAGACAAAAAAACGGTGTTTCTACATTAAGTTAGTGTGTCTCTTTTAGATCGGAGTTGAATTAGCCCCCTAGCTCATTCAGCAACAGAGATAATCACGATCTTAGCTCTTTTAGCAAGAAATGCATGGAAAACAGTGTGCGTCTTATCATTGAGGTTGTCTTGTTAGGAAAATGAGTTAGGAGACAAAATAACGGTGTTTCTACATTAAGCTAGTGTGTCTCTTTTAGATCGGAGTTGAATAGCCCCCTAGCTCATTCAGCAACAGAGAAAATCACGATCTTAGCTCTTTTAGCAAGAAATGCATGGAAAACAGTGTTCGTCTTATCATTGAGGTTGTCTTGTTAGGAAAATGAGTTAGGAGACAAAATAACGGTGTTTCTACATTAAGTTAGTGTGTCTCTTTTAGATCGGAGTTGAATAGCCCCCTAGCTCATTCAGCAACAGAGATAATTACGATCTTAGCTCTTTTAGCAAGAAATGCATGGAAAACAGTGTTCGTCTTATCATTGAGGTTGTCTTGTTAGGAAAATGAGTTAGGAGACAAAATAACGGTGTTTCTACATTAAGTTAGTGTGTCTCTTTTAGATCGGAGTTGAATTAGCGCCCTAGCTCATTCAGCAACAGAGATAATCACGATCTTAGCTCTTTTAGCAAGAAATGCATGGGAAACAGTGTGCGTCTTATCATTGAGGTTGTCTTGTTAGGAAAATGAGTTAGGAGACAAAATAACGGTGTTTCTACATTAAGTTAGTGTGTCTCTTTTAGATCAGAGTTTAATAGCCCCCTAGCTGATTCAGCAACAGAGATAATCACGATCTTAGCTCTTTTAGCAAGAAATGCATGGAAAACAGTGTGCGTCTTATCATTGAGGTTGTCTTGTTAGGAAAATGAGTTAGGAGACAAAATAACGGTGTTTCTACATTAAGTTAGTGTGTCTCTTTTAGATCGGAGTTGAATTAGCCCCCTAGCTCATTCAGCAACAGAGATAATCACGATCTTAGCTCTTTTAGCAAGAAATGCATGGAAAACAGTGTGCGTCTTATCATTGAGGTTGTCTTGTTAGGAAAATGAGTTAGGAGACAAAATAACAGTGTTTCTAAATTAAGTTAGTGTGTCTCTTTTAGATCGGAGTTGAATTAGCGCCGTAGCTCATTCAGCAACAGAGATAATCACGATCTTAGCTCTTTTAGCAAGAAATGCATGGAAAAAAGTGTTCGTCTTATCATTGAGGTTGTCTTGTTAGGAAAATGAGTTAGGAGAAAAAATAACGGTGTTTCTACATTAAGTTAGTGTGTCTCTTTTAGATCGGAGTTGAATTAGCCCCCTAGCTCATTCAGCAACAGAGATAATCACGATCTTAGCTCTTTTAGCAAGAAATGCATGGAAAACAGTGTGCGTCTTATCATTGAGGTTGTCTTGTTAGGAAAATGAGTTAGGAGACAAAATAACGGTGTTTCTACATTAAGTTAGTGTGTCTCTTTTAGATCGGAGTTGACATAGCCCCCTAGCTCATTCAGCAACAGAGATAATCACGATCTTAGCTCTTTTAGCAAGAAATGCATGGAAAACAGTGTGCGTCTTATCATTGAGGTTGTCTTGTTAGGAAAATGAGTTAGGAGACAAAATAACGGTGTTTCTACATTAAGCTAGTGTGTCTCTTTTAGATCGGAGTTGAATAGCCCCCTAGCTCATTCAGCAACAGAGATAATCACGATCTTAGCTCTTTTAGCAAGAAATGCATGGAAAACAGTGTTCGTCTTATCATTGAGGTTGTCTTGTTAGGAAAATGAGTTAGGAGACAAAATAACGGTGTTTCTACATAAAGTTAGTGTGTTTCTTTTAGATCGGAGTTGAATAGCCCCCTAGCTCATTCAGCAATAAAGATAATCACGATCTTAGCTCTTTTAGCAAGAAATGCATGGAAAACAGTGTGCGTCTTATCATTGAGGTTGTCTTGTTAGGAAAATGAGTTAGGAGACAAAATAACGGTGTTTCTACATTAAGTTAGTGTGTCTCTTTTAGATCGGAGTTGAATAGCCCCCTAGCTCATTCAGCAACAGAGATAATTACGATCTTAGCTCTTTTAGCAAGAAATGCATGGAAAACAGTGTTCGTCTTATCATTGAGGTTGTCTTGTTAGGAAAATGAGTTAGGAGACAAAATAACGGTGTTTCTACATTAAGTTAGTGTGTCTCTTTTAGATCGGAGTTGAATTAGCGCCGTAGCTCATTCAGCAACAGAGATAATCACGATCTTAGCTCTTTTAGCAAGAAATGCATGGGAAACAGTGTGCGTCTTATCATTGAGGTTGTCATGTTAGGAAAATGAGTTAGGAGACAAAATAACGGTGTTTCTACATTAAGTTAGTGTGTCTCTTTTAGATCAGAGTTGAATAGCCCCCTAGCTGATTCAGCAACAGAGATAATCACGATCTTAGCTCTTTTAGCAAGAAATGCATGGAAAACAGTGTTCGTCTTATCATTGAGGTTGTCTTGTTAGGAAAATGAGTTAAGAGACAAAATATTGGTGTTTCTACATTAAGTTAGTGTGTCTCTTTTAGATCGGAGTTGAATTAGCCCCCTAGCTCATTCAGCAACAGAGATAATCACAATCTTAGCTCTTTTAGCAAGAAATGCATGGAAAACAGTGTGCGTCTTATCATTGAGGTTGTCTTGTTAGGAAAATGAGTTAGGAGACAAAATAACGGTGTTTCTACATTAAGTTAGTGTGTCTCTTTTAGATCAGAGTTGAATAGCCCCCTAGCTGATTCAGCAACAGAGATAATCACGATCTTAGCTCTTTTAGCAAGAAATGCATGGAAAACAGTGTTCGTCTTATCATTGAGGTTGTCTTGTTAGGAAAATGAGTTAGGAGACAAAATAACGGTGTTTCTACATTAAGTTAGTGTGTCTCTTTTAGATCGGAGTTGAATTAGCCCCCTAGCTCATTCAGCAACAGAGATAATCACGATCTTAGCTCTTTTAGCAAGAAATGCATGGAAAACAGTGTGCGTCTTATCATTGAGGTTGTCTTGTTAGGAAAATGAGTTAGGAGACAAAATAACGGTGTTTCTACATTAAGTTAGTGTGTCTCTTTTAGATCGGAGTTGAATAGCCCCCTAGCTCATTCTGCAACAGAGATAATCACGATCTTAGCTCTTTTAGCAAGAAATGCATGGAAAACAGTGTGCGTCTTATCATTGAGGTTGTCTTGTTAGAAAAATGAGTTAGGAGACAAAATAACGGTGTTTCTACATTAAGTTAGTGTGTCTCTTTTAGATCGGAGTTGAATTAGCTCCCTAGCTCATTCAGCAACAGAGATAATCACGATCTTAGCTCTTTTAGCAAGAAATGCATGGAAAACAGTGTGTGTCTTATCATTGAGGTTGTCTTGTTAGGAAAATGAGTTAGGAGACAAAATAACGGTGTTTCTACATTAAGTTAGTGTGTCTCTTTTAGATCAGAGTTGAATAGCCCCCTAGCTGATTCAGCAACAGAGATAATCACGATCTTAGCTCTTTTAGCAAGAAATGCATGGAAAACAGTGTTCGTCTTATCATTGAGGTTGTCTTGTTAGGAAAATGAGTTAGGAGACAAAATAACGGTGTTTCTACATTAAGTTAGTGTGTCTCTTTTAGATCGGAGTTAAATTATCCCCCTAGCTCATTCAGCAACAGAGATAATCACGATCTTAGCTCTTTTAGCAAGAAATGCATGGAAAACAGTGTGCGTCTTATCATTGAGGTTGTCTTGTTAGGAAAATGAGTTAGGAGACAAAAAAACGGTGTTTCTACATTAAGTTAGTGTGTCTCTTTTAGATCGGAGTTGAATTAGCCCCCTAGCTCATTCAGCAACAGAGATAATCACGATCTTAGCTCTTTTAGCAAGAAATGCATGGAAAACAGTGTGCGTCTTATCATTGAGGTTGTCTTGTTAGGAAAATGAGTTAGGAGACAAAATAACGGTGTTTCTACATTAAGCTAGTGTGTCTCTTTTAGATCGGAGTTGAATAGCCCCCTAGCTCATTCAGAAACAGAGATAATCACGATCTTAGCTCTTTTAGCAAGAAATGCATGGAAAACAGTGTTCGTCTTATCATTGAGGTTGTCTTGTTAGGAAAATGAGTTAGGAGACAAAATAACGGTGTTTCTACATTAAGTTAGTGTGTCTCTTTTAGATCGGAGTTGAATAGCCCCCTAGCTCATTCAGCAACAGAGATAATTACGATCTTAGCTCTTTTAGCAAGAAATGCATGGAAAACAGTGTTCGTCTTATCATTGAGGTTGTCTTGTTAGGAAAATGAGTTAGGAGACAAAATAACGGTGTTTCTACATTAAGTTAGTGTGTCTCTTTTAGATCGGAGTTGAATTAGCCCCCTAGCTCATTCAGCAACAGAGATAATCACGATCTTAGCTCTTTTAGCAAGAAATGCATGGAAAACAGTGTGCGTCTTATCATTGAGGTTGTCTTGTTAGGAAAATGAGTTAGGAGACAAAATAACAGTGTTTCTAAATTAAGTTAGTGTGTCTCTTTTAGATCGGAGTTGAATTAGCCCCCTAGCTCATTCAGCAACAGAGATAATCACGATCTTAGCTCTTTTAGCAAGAAATGCATGGAAAAAAGTGTTCGTCTTATCATTGAGGTTGTCTTGTTAGGAAAATGAGTTAGGAGAAAAAATAACGGTGTTTCTACATTAAGTTAGTGTGTCTCTTTTAGATCGGAGTTGAATTAGCCCCCTAGCTCATTCAGCAACAGAGATAATCACGATCTTAGCTCTTTTAGCAAGAAATGCATGGAAAACAGTGTGCGTCTTATCATTGAGGTTGTCTTGTTAGGAAAATGAGTTAGGAGACTAAATAACGGTGTTTCTACATTAAGTTAGTGTGTCTCTTTTAGATCGGAGTTGAATTAGCCCCCTAGCTCATTCAGCAACAGAGATAATCACGATCTTAGCTCTTTTAGCAAGAAATGCATGGAAAACAGTGTGCGTCTTATCATTGAGGTTGTCTTGTTAGGAAAATGAGTTAGGAGACAAAATAACGGTGTTTCTACATTAAGCTAGTGTGTCTCTTTTAGATCGGAGTTGAATAGCCCCCTAGCTCATTCTGCAACAGAGATAATCACGATCTTAGCTCTTTTAGCAAGAAATGCATGGAAAACAGTGTGCGTCTTATCATTGAGGTTGTCTTGTTAGAAAAATGAGTTAGGAAACAAAATAACGGTGTTTCTACATTAAGTTAGTGTGTCTCTTTTAGATCGGAGTTGAATTAGCTCCCTAGCTCATTCAGCAACAGAGATAATCACGATCTTAGCTCTTTTAGCAAGAAATGCATGGAAAACAGTGTGTGTCTTATCATTGAGGTTGTCTTGTTAGGAAAATGAGTTAGGAGACAAAATAACGGTGTTTCTACATTAAGTTAGTGTGTCTCTTTTAGATCAGAGTTGAATAGCCCCCTAGCTGATTCAGCAACAGAGATAATCACGATCTTAGCTCTTTTAGCAAGAAATGCATGGAAAACAGTGTTCGCCTTATCATTGAGGTTGTCTTGTTAGGAAAATGAGTTAGGAGACAAAATAACGGTGTTTCTACATTAAGTTAGTGTGTCTCTTTTAGATCGGAGTTAAATTATCCCCCTAGCTCATTCAGCAACAGAGATAATCACGATCTTAGCTCTTTTAGCAAGAAATGCATGGAAAACAGTGTGCGTCTTATCATTGAGGTTGTCTTGTTAGGAAAATGAGTTAGGAGACAAAAAAACGGTGTTTCTACATTAAGTTAGTGTGTCTCTTTTAGATCGGAGTTGAATTAGCCCCCTAGCTCATTCAGCAACAGAGATAATCACGATCTTAGCTCTTTTAGCAAGAAATGCATGGAAAACAGTGTGCGTCTTATCATTGAGGTTGTCTTGTTAGGAAAATGAGTTAGGAGACAAAATAACGGTGTTTCTACATTAAGCTAGTGTGTCTCTTTTAGATCGGAGTTGAATAGCCCCCTAGCTCATTCAGCAACAGAGATAATCACGATCTTAGCTCTTTTATCAAGAAATGCATGGAAAACAGTGTTCTTCTTATCATTGAGGTTGTCTTGTTAGGAAAATGAGTTAGGAGACAAAATAACGGTGTTTCTACATTAAGTTAGTGTGTCTCTTTTAGATCGGAGTTGAATAGCCCCCTAGCTCATTCAGCAACAGAGATAATTACGATCTTAGCTCTTTTAGCAAGAAATGCATGGAAAACAGTGTTCGTCTTATCATTGAGGTTGTCTTGTTAGGAAAATGAGTTAGGAGACAAAATAACGGTGTTTCTACATTAAGTTAGTGTGTCTCTTTTAGATCGGAGTTGAATTAGCGCCCTAGCTCATTCAGCAACAGAGATAATCACGATCTTAGCTCTTTTAGCAAGAAATGCATGGGAAACAGTGTGCGTCTTATCATTGAGGTTGTCTTGTTAGGAAAATGAGTTAGGAGACAAAATAACGGTGTTTCTACATTAAGTTAGTGTGTCTCTTTTAGATCAGAGTTTAATAGCCCCCTAGCTGATTCAGCAACAGAGATAATCACGATCTTAGCTCTTTTAGCAAGAAATGCATGGAAAACAGTGTGCGTCTTATCATTGAGGTTGTCTTGTTAGGAAAATGAGTTAGGAGACAAAATAACGGTGTTTCTACATTAAGTTAGTGTGTCTCTTTTAGATCGGAGTTGAATTAGCCCCCTAGCTCATTCAGCAACAGAGATAATCACGATCTTAGCTCTTTTAGCAAGAAATGCATGGAAAACAGTGTGCGTCTTATCATTGAGGTTGTCTTGTTAGGAAAATGAGTTAGGAGACAAAATAACGGTGTTTCTACATTAAGTTAGTGTGTCTCTTTTAGATCGGAGTTGAATTAGCCCCCTAGCTCATTCAGCAACAGAGATAATCACGATCTTAGCTCTTTTAGCAAGAAATGCATGGAAAACAGTGTGCGTCTTATCATTGAGGTTGTCTTGTTAGGAAAATGAGTTAGGAGACAAAATAACGGTGTTTCTACATTAAGCTAGTGTATCTCTTTTAGATCAGAGTTGAATAGCCCCCTAGCTGATTCAGCAACAGAGATAATCACGATCTTAGCTCTTTTAGCAAGAAATGCATGGAAAACAGTGTTCGTCTTATCATTGAGGTTGTCTTGTTAGGAAAATGAGTTAAGAGACAAAATAACGGTGTTTCTACATTAAGTTAGTGTGTCTCTTTTAGATCGGAGTTGAATTAGCCCCCTAGCTCATTCAGCAACAGAGATAATCACGATCTTAGCTCTTTTAGCAAGAAATGCATGGAAAACAGTGTGCGTCTTATCATTGAGGTTGTCTTGTTAGGAAAATGAGTTAGGAGACAAAATAACAGTGTTTCTAAATTAAGTTAGTGTGTCTCTTTTAGATCGGAGTTGAATTAGCGCCGTAGCTCATTCAGCAACAGAGATAATCACGATCTTAGCTCTTTTAGCAAGAAATGCATGGAAAAAAGTGTTCGTCTTATCATTGAGGTTGTCTTGTTAGGAAAATGAGTTAGGAGAAAAAATAACGGTGTTTCTACATTAAGTTAGTGTGTCTCTTTTAGATCGGAGTTGAATTAGCCCCCTAGCTCATTCAGCAACAGAGATAATCACGATCTTAGCTCTTTTAGCAAGAAATGCATGGAAAACAGTGTGCGTCTTATCATTGAGGTTGTCTTGTTAGGAAAATGAGTTAGGAGACAAAATAACGGTGTTTCTACATAAAGTTAGTGTGTTTCTTTTAGATCGGAGTTGAATAGCCCCCTAGCTCATTCAGCAATAAAGATAATCACGATCTTAGCTCTTTTAGCAAGAAATGCATGGAAAACAGTGTGCGTCTTATCATTGAGGTTGTCTTGTTAGGAAAATGAGTTAGGAGACCAAATAACGGTGTTTCTACATTAAGTTAGTGTGTCTCTTTTAGATCGGAGTTGAATAGCCCCCTAGCTCATTCAGCAACAGAGATAATTACGATCTTAGCTCTTTTAGCAAGAAATGCATGGAAAACAGTGTTCGTCTTATCATTGAGGTTGTCTTGTTAGGAAAATGAGTTAGGAGACAAAATAACGGTGTTTCTACATTAAGTTAGTGTGTCTCTTTTAGATCGGAGTTGAATTAGCGCCGTAGCTCATTCAGCAACAGAGATAATCACGATCTTAGCTCTTTTAGCAAGAAATGCATGGGAAACAGTGTGCGTCTTATCATTGAGGTTGTCATGTTAGGAAAATGAGTTAGGAGACAAAATAACGGTGTTTCTACATTAAGTTAGTGTGTCTCTTTTAGATCAGAGTTGAATAGCCCCCTAGCTGATTCAGCAACAGAGATAATCACGATCTTAGCTCTTTTAGCAAGAAATGCATGGAAAACAGTGTTCGTCTTATCATTGAGGTTGTCTTGTTAGGAAAATGAGTTAAGAGACAAAATAACGGTGTTTCTACATTAAGTTAGTGTGTCTCTTTTAGATCGGAGTTGAATTAGCCCCCTAGCTCATTCAGCAACAGAGATAATCACGATCTTAGCTCTTTTAGCAAGAAATGCATGGAAAACAGTGTGCGTCTTATCATTGAGGTTGTCTTGTTAGGAAAATGAGTTAGGAGACAAAATAACGGTGTTTCTACATAAAGTTAGTGTGTCTCTTTTAGATCGGAGTTGAATAGCCCCCTAGCTCATTCTGCAACAGAGATAATCACGATCTTAGCTCTTTTAGCAAGAAATGCATGGAAAACAGTGTGCGTCTTATCATTGAGGTTGTCTTGTTAGGAAAATGAGTTAGGAGACAAAATAACGGTGTTTCTACATAAAGTTAGTGTGTTTCTTTTAGATCGGAGTTGAATAGCCCCCTAGCTCATTCTGCAATAAAGATAATCACGATCTTAGCTCTTTTAGCAAGAAATGCATGGAAAACAGTGTGCATCTTATCATTGAGGTTGTCTTGTTAGGAAAATGAGTTAGGAGACAAAATAACGGTGTTTCTACATAAAGTTAGTGTGTTTCTTTTAGATCGGAGTTTAATAGCCCCCTAGCTTATTCAGCAATAAAGATAATCACGATCTTAGCTCTTTTAGCAAGAAATGCATGGAAAACAGTGTGCGTCTTATCATTGAGGTTGTCTTGTTAGGAAAATGAGTTAGGAGACAAAATAACAGGGTTTCTACATTAAGTTAGTGTGTCTCTTTTAGATCGGAGTTGAATTAGCGCCGTAGCTCATTCAGCAACAGAGATAATCACGATCTTAGCTCTTTTAGCAAGAAATGCATGGGAAACAGTGTGCGTCTTATCATTGAGGTTGTCATGTTAGGAAAATGAGTTAGGAGACAAAATAACGGTGTTTCTACATTAAGTTAGTGTGTCTCTTTTAGATCAGAGTTGAATAGCCCCCTAGCTGATTCAGCAACAGAGATAATCACGATCTTAGCTCTTTTAGCAAGAAATGCATGGAAAACAGTGTTCGTCTTATCATTGAGGTTGTCTTGTTAGGAAAATGAGTTAAGAGACAAAATAACGGTGTTTCTACATTAAGTTAGTGTGTCTCTTTTAGATCGGAGTTGAATTAGCCCCCTAGCTCATTCAGCAACAGAGATAATCACGATCTTAGCTCTTTTAGCAAGAAATGCATGGAAAACAGTGTGCGTCTTATCATTGAGGTTGTCTTGTTAGGAAAATGAGTTAGGAGACAAAATAACGGTGTTTCTACATTAAGTTAGTGTGTCTCTTTTAGATCGGAGTTGAATAGCCCCCTAGCTCATTCTGCAACAGAGATAATCACGATCTTAGCTCTTTTAGCAAGAAATGCATGGAAAACAGTGTGCGTCTTATCATTGAGGTTGTCTTGTTAGGAAAATGAGTTAGGAGACAAAATAACGGTGTTTCTACATAAAGTTAGTGTGTTTCTTTTAGATCGGAGTTGAATAGCCCCCTAGCTCATTCTGCAATAAAGATAATCACGATCTTAGCTCTTTTAGCAAGAAATGCATGGAAAACAGTGTGCATCTTATCATTGAGGTTGTCTTGTTAGGAAAATGAGTTAGGAGACAAAATAACGGTGTTTCTACATAAAGTTAGTGTGTTTCTTTTAGATCGGAGTTGAATAGCCCCCTAGCTCATTCAGCAATAAAGATAATCACGATCTTAGCTCTTTTAGCAAGAAATGCATGGAAAACAGTGTGCGTCTTATCATTGAGGTTGTCTTGTTAGGAAAATGAGTTAGGAGACAAAATAACGGTGTTTCTACATTAAGTTAGTGTGTCTCTTTTAGATCGGAGTTGAATAGCCCCCTAGCTCATTCAGCAACAGAGATAATTACGATCTTAGCTCTTTTAGCAAGAAATGCATGGAAAACAGTGTTCGTCTTATCATTGAGGTTGTCTTGTTAGGAAAATGAGTTAGGAGACAAAATAACGGTGTTTCTACATTAAGTTAGTGTGTCTCTTTTAGATCGGAGTTGAATTAGCGCCGTAGCTCATTCAGCAACAGAGATAATCACGATCTTAGCTCTTTTAGCAAGAAATGCATGGGAAACAGTGTGCGTCTTATCATTGAGGTTGTCATGTTAGGAAAATGAGTTAGGAGACAAAATAACGGTGTTTCTACATTAAGTTAGTGTGTCTCTTTTAGATCAGAGTTGAATAGCCCCCTAGCTGATTCAGCAACAGAGATAATCACGATCTTAGCTCTTTTAGCAAGAAATGCATGGAAAACAGTGTTCGTCTTATCATTGAGGTTGTCTTGTTAGGAAAATGAGTTAAGAGACAAAATAACGGTGTTTCTACATTAAGTTAGTGTGTCTCTTTTAGATCGGAGTTGAATTAGCCCCCTAGCTCATTCAGCAACAGAGATAATCACGATCTTAGCTCTTTTAGCAAGAAATGCATGGAAAACAGTGTGCGTCTTATCATTGAGGTTGTCTTGTTAGGAAAATGAGTTAGGAGACAAAATAACGGAGTTTCTACATAAAGTTAGTGTGTCTCTTTTAGATCGGAGTTGAATAGCCCCCTAGCTCATTCTGCAACAGAGATAATCACGATCTTAGCTCTTTTAGCAAGAAATGCATGGAAAACAGTGTGCGTCTTATCATTGAGGTTGTCTTGTTAGGAAAATGAGTTAGGAGACAAAATAACGGTGTTTCTACATAAAGTTAGTGTGTTTCTTTTAGATCGGAGTTGAATAGCCCCCTAGCTCATTCTGCAATAAAGATAATCACGATCTTAGCTCTTTTAGCAAGAAATGCATGGAAAACAGTGTGCATCTTATCATTGAGGTTGTCTTGTTAGGAAAATGAGTTAGGAGACAAAATAACGGTGTTTCTACATAAAGTTAGTGTGTTTCTTTTAGATCGGAGTTTAATAGCCCCCTAGCTTATTCAGCAATAAAGATAATCACGATCTTAGCTCTTTTAGCAAGAAATGCATGGAAAACAGTGTGCGTCTTATCATTGAGGTTGTCTTGTTAGGAAAATGAGTTAGGAGACAAAATAACGGGGTTTCTACATTAAGTTAGTGTGTCTCTTTTAGATCGGAGTTGAATTAGCCCCCTAGCTCATTCAGCAACAGAGATAATCACGATCTTAGCTCTTTTAGCAAGAAATGCATGGAAAACAGTGTGCGTCTTATCATTGAGGTTGTCTTGTTAGGAAAATGAGTTAGGAGACAAAATAACGGTGTTTCTACATTAAGTTAGTGTGTCTCTTTTAGATCGGAGTTGAATTAGCGCCGTAGCTCATTCAGCAACAGAGATAATCACGATCTTAGCTCTTTTAGCAAGAAATGCATGGGAAACAGTGTGCGTCTTATCATTGAGGTTGTCATGTTAGGAAAATGAGTTAGGAGACAAAATAACGGTGTTTCTACATTAAGTTAGTGTGTCTCTTTTAGATCAGAGTTGAATAGCCCCCTAGCTGATTCAGCAACAGAGATAATCACGATCTTAGCTCTTTTAGCAAGAAATGCATGGAAAACAGTGTTCGTCTTATCATTGAGGTTGTCTTGTTAGGAAAATGAGTTAAGAGACAAAATAACGGTGTTTCTACATTAAGTTAGTGTGTCTCTTTTAGATCGGAGTTGAATTAGCCCCCTAGCTCATTCAGCAACAGAGATAATCACGATCTTAGCTCTTTTAGCAAGAAATGCATGGAAAACAGTGTGCGTCTTATCATTGAGGTTGTCTTGTTAGGAAAATGAGTTAGGAGACAAAATAACGGTGTTTCTACATTAAGTTAGTGTGTCTCTTTTAGATCGGAGTTGAATAGCCCCCTAGCTGATTCAGCAACAGAGATAATCACGATCTTAGCTCTTTTAGCAAGAAATGCATGGAAAACAGTGTGCGTCTTATCATTGAGGTTGTCTTGTTAGGAAAATGAGTTAGGAGACAAAATAACGGTGTTTCTACATAAAGTTAGTGTGTTTCTTTTAGATCGGAGTTGAATAGCCCCCTAGCTCATTCTGCAATAAAGATAATCACGATCTTAGCTCTTTTAGCAAGAAATGCATGGAAAACAGTGTGCATCTTATCATTGAGGTTGTCTTGTTAGGAAAATGAGTTAGGAGACAAAATAACGGTGTTTCTACATAAAGTTAGTGTGTTTCTTTTAGATCGGAGTTGAATAGCCCCCTAGCTCATTCAGCAATAAAGATAATCACGATCTTAGCTCTTTTAGCAAGAAATGCATGGAAAACAGTGTGCGTCTTATCATTGAGGTTGTCTTGTTAGGAAAATGAGTTAGGAGACAAAATAACGGTGTTTCTACATTAAGTTAGTGTGTCTCTTTTAGATCGGAGTTGAATAGCCCCCTAGCTCATTCAGCAACAGAGATAATTACGATCTTAGCTCTTTTAGCAAGAAATGCATGGAAAACAGTGTTCGTCTTATCATTGAGGTTGTCTTGTTAGGAAAATGAGTTAGGAGACAAAATAACGGTGTTTCTACATTAAGTTAGTGTGTCTCTTTTAGATCGGAGTTGAATTAGCGCCGTAGCTCATTCAGCAACAGAGATAATCACGATCTTAGCTCTTTTAGCAAGAAATGCATGGGAAACAGTGTGCGTCTTATCATTGAGGTTGTCTTGTTAGGAAAATGAGTTAGGAGACAAAATAACGGTGTTTCTACATTAAGTTAGTGTGTCTCTTTTAGATCAGAGTTGAATAGCCCCCTAGCTGATTCAGCAACAGAGATAATCACGATCTTAGCTCTTTTAGCAAGAAATGCATGGAAAACAGTGTTCGTCTTATCATTGAGGTTGTCTTGTTAGGAAAATGAGTTAAGAGACAAAATAACGGTGTTTCTACATTAAGTTAGTGTGTCTCTTTTAGATCGGAGTTGAATTAGCCTCCTAGCTCATTCAGCAACAGAGATAATCACGATCTTAGCTCTTTTAGCAAGAAATGCATGGAAAACAGTGTGCGTCTTATCATTGAGGTTGTCTTGTTAGGAAAATGAGTTAGGAGACAAAATAACGGTGTTTCTACATTAAGTTAGTGTGTCTCTTTTAGATCGGAGTTGAATAGCCCCCTAGCTCATTCTGCAACAGAGATAATCACGATCTTAGCTCTTTTAGCAAGAAATGCATGGAAAACAGTGTGCGTCTTATCATTGAGGTTGTCTTGTTAGGAAAATGAGTTAGGAGACAAAATAACGGTGTTTCTACATAAAGTTAGTGTGTTTCTTTTAGATCGGAGTTGAATAGCCCCCTAGCTTATTCAGCAATAAAGATAATCACGATCTTAGCTCTTTTAGCAAGAAATGCATGGAAAACAGTGTGCGTCTTATCATTGAGGTTGTCTTGTTAGGAAAATGAGTTAGGAGACAAAATAACGGGGTTTCTACATTAAGTTAGTGTGTCTCTTTTAGATCGGAGTTGAATTAGCCCCCTAGCTCATTCAGCAACAGAGATAATCACGATCTTAGCTCTTTTAGCAAGAAATGCATGGAAAACAGTGTGCGTCTTATCATTGAGGTTGTCTTGTTAGGAAAATGAGTTAGGAGACACAATAACGGTGTTTCTACATTAAGTTAGTGTGTCTCTTTTAGATCGGAGTTGAATAGCCCCCTAGCTCATTCAGCAACAGAGATAATCACGATCTTAGCTCTTTTAGCAAGAAATGCATGGAAAACAGTGTGCGTCTTATCATTGAGGTTGTCTTGTTAGGAAAATGAGTTAGGAGACAAAATAACGGTGTTTCTACATTAAGTTAGTGTGTCTCTTTTAGATCGGAGTTGAAATAGCCCCCTAGCTCATTCAGCAACAGAGATAATCACGATCTTAGCTCTTTTAGCAAGAAATGCATGGAAAACAGTGTGCGTCTTATCATTGAGGTTGTCTTGTTAGGAAAATGAGTTAGGAGACAAAATAACGGTGTTTCTACATTAAGCTAGTGTGTCTCTTTTAGATCGGAGTTGAATAGCCCCCTAGCTCATTCAGCAACAGAGATAATCACGATCTTAGCTCTTTTAGCAAGAAATGCATGGAAAACAGTGTGCGTCTTATCATTGAGGTTGTCTTGTTAGGAAAATGAGTTAGGAGACAAAATAACGGTGTTTCTACATTAAGTTAGTGTGTCTATTTTAGATCGGAGTTGAATAGCCCCCTAGCTCATTCTGCAACAGAGATAATCACGATCTTAGCTCTTTTAGCAAGAAATGCATGGAAAACAGTGTTCGTCTTATCATTGAGGTTGTCTTTTTAGGAAAATGAGTTAGGAGACAAAATAACGGTGTTTCTACATAAAGTTAGTGTATTTCTTTTAGATCGGAGTTAAATAGCCCCCTAGCTCATTCAGCAATAAAGATAATCACGATCTTAGCTCTTTTAGCAAGAAATGCATGGAAAACAGTGTGCGTCTTATCATTGAGGTTGTCTTGTTAGGAAAATGAGTTAGGAGACAAAATAACGGTGTTTCTACATTAAGTTAGTGTGTCTCTTTTAGATCGGAGTTGAATAGCCCCCTAGCTCATTCAGCAACAGAGATAATTACGATCTTAGCTCTTTTAGCAAGAAATGCATGGAAAACAGTGTTCGTCTTATCATTGAGGTTGTCTTGTTAGGAAAATGAGTTAGGAGACAAAATAACGGTGTTTCTACATTAAGTTAGTGTGTCAATTTTAGATCGGAGTTGAATTAGCGCCCTAGCTCATTCAGCAACAGAGATAATCACGATCTTAGCTCTTTTAGCAAGAAATGCATGGAAAACAGTGTGCGTCTTATCATTGAGGTTGTCTTGTTAGGAAAATGAGTTAGGAGACAAAATAACGGTGTTTCTACATTAAGTTAGTGTGTCTCTTTTAGATCAGAGTTGAATAGCCCCCTAGCTGATTCAGCAACAGAGATAATCACGATCTTAGCTCTTTTAGCAAGAAATGCATGGAAAACAGTGTTCGTCTTATCATTGAGGTTGTCTTGTTAGGAAAATGAGTTAGGAGACAAAATAACGGTGTTTCTACATTAAGTTAGTGTGTCTCTTTTAGATCGGAGTTGAATTATCCCCCTAGCTCATTCAGCAACAGAGATAATCACGATCTTAGCTCTTTTAGCAAGAAATGCATTAAAAAAAACAGTGTGCGTCTTATCATTGAGGTTGTCTTGTTAGGAAAATGAGTTAGCAGACAAAATAACGGTGTTTCTACATTAAGTTAGTGTGTCTCTTTTAGATCGGAGTTGAATAGCCCCCTAGCTTGTCCTGCAACAGAGATAATCACGATCTTAGCTCTTTTAGCAAGAAATGCATGGAAAACAGTGTGCGTCTTATCATTGAGGTTGTCTTGTTAGGAAAATGAGTTAGGAGACAAAATAACGGTGTTTCTACATAAAGTTAGTGTGTTTCTTTTAGATCGGAGTTGAATAGCCCCCTAGCTCATTCAGCAATAAAGATAATCACGATCTTAGCTCTTTTAGCAAGAAATGCATGGAAAACAGTGTGCATCTTATCATTGAGGTTGTCTTGTTAGGAAAATGAGTTAGGAGACAAAATAACGGTGTTTCTACATAAAGTTAGTGTGTTTCTTTTAGATCGGAGTTGAATAGCCCCCTAGCTTATTCAGCAACAGACATAATCACGATCTTAGCTCTTTTAGCAAGAAATGCATGGAAAACAGTGTGCGTCTTATCATTGAGGTTGTCTTGTTAGGAAAATGAGTTAGGAGACAAAATAACGGGGTTTCTACATTAAGTTAGTGTGTCTCTTTTAGATCGGAGTTGAATTAGCCCCCTAGCTCGTTCAGCAACAGAGATAATCACGATCTTAGCTCTTTTAGCAAGAAATGCATGGAAAACAGTGTGCGTCTTATCATTGAGGTTGTCTTGTTAGGAAAATGAGTTAGGAGACAAAATAACGGTGTTTCTACATAAAGTTAGTGTGTTTCTTTTAGATCGGAGTTGAATAGCCCCCTAGCTCATTCAGCAATAAAGATAATCACGATCTTAGCTCTTTTAGCAAGAAATGCATGGAAAACAGTGTGCGTCTTATCATTGAGGTTGTCTTGTTAGGAAAATGAGTTAGGAGGCAAAATAACGGGGTTTCTACATTAAGTTAGTGTGTCTCTTTTATATCAGAGTTGAATTAGCCCCCTAGCTCATTCAGCAACAGAGATAATCACAATCTTAGCTCTTTTAGCAAGAAATGCATGGAAAACAGTGTGCGTCTTATCATTGAGGTTGTCTTGTTAGGAAAATGAGTTAGGAGGCAAAATAACGGGGTTTCTACATTAAGTTAGTGTGTCTCTTTTATATCAGAGTTGAATTAGCCCCCTAGCTCATTCAGCAACAGAGATAATCACAATCTTAGCTCTTTTAGCAAGAAATGCATGGAAAACAGTGTGCGTCTTATCATTGAGGTTGTCTTGTTAGGAAAATGAGTTAGGAGACAAAATAACGGTGTTTCTACATAAAGTTAGTGTGTTTCTTTTAGATCGGAGTTGAATAGCCCCCTAGCTCATTCAGCAATAAAGATAATCACGATCTTAGCTCTTTTAGCAAGAAATGCATGGAAAACAGTGTGCATCTTATCATTGAGGTTGTCTTGTTAGGAAAATGAGTTAGGAGACAAAATAACGGTGTTTCTACATAAAGTTAGTGTGTTTCTTTTAGATCGGAGTTGAATAGCCCCCTAGCTTATTCAGCAACAGACATAATCACGATCTTAGCTCTTTTAGCAAGAAATGCATGGAAAACAGTGTGCGTCTTATCATTGAGGTTGTCTTGTTAGGAAAATGAGTTAGGAGACAAAATAACGGGGTTTCTACATTAAGTTAGTGTGTCTCTTTTAGATCGGAGTTGAATTAGCCCCCTAGCTCGTTCAGCAACAGAGATAATCACGATCTTAGCTCTTTTAGCAAGAAATGCATGGAAAACAGTGTGCGTCTTATCATTGAGGTTGTCTTGTTAGGAAAATGAGTTAGGAGACAAAATAACGGTGTTTCTACATAAAGTTAGTGTGTTTCTTTTAGATCGGAGTTGAATAGCCCCCTAGCTCATTCAGCAATAAAGATAATCACGATCTTAGCTCTTTTAGCAAGAAATGCATGGAAAACAGTGTGCGTCTTATCATTGAGGTTGTCTTGTTAGGAAAATGAGTTAGGAGGCAAAATAACGGGGTTTCTACATTAAGTTAGTGTGTCTCTTTTATATCAGAGTTGAATTAGCCCCCTAGCTCATTCAGCAACAGAGATAATCACAATCTTAGCTCTTTTAGCAAGAAATGCATGGAAAACAGTGTGCGTCTTATCATTGAGGTTGTCTTGTTAGGAAAATGAGTTAGGAGACACAATAACGGTGTTTCTACATTAAGTTAGTGTGTCTCTTTTAGATCGGAGTTGAATTAGCCCCCTAGCTCATTCAGCAACAGAGATAATCACGATCTTAGCTCTTTTAGCAAGAAATGCATGGAAAACAGTGTGCGTCTTATCATTGAGGTTGTCTTGTTAGGAAAATGAGTTAGGAGACACAATAACGGTGTTTCTACATTAAGTTAGTGTGTCTCTTTTAGATCGGAGTTGAATTAGCCCCCTAGCTCATTCAGCAACAGAGATAATCACGATCTTAGCTCTTTTAGCAAGAAATGCATGGAAAACAGTGTGCGTCTTATCATTGAGGTTGTCTTGTTAGGAAAATGAGTTAGGAGACACAATAACGGTGTTTCTACATTAAGTTAGTGTGTCAATTTTAGATCGGAGTTGAATTAGCGCCCTAGCTCATTCAGCAACAGAGATAATCACGATCTTAGCTCTTTTAGCAAGAAATGCATGGAAAACAGTGTGCGTCTTATCATTGAGGTTGTCTTGTTAGGAAAATGAGTTAGGAGACAAAATAACGGTGTTTCTACATTAAGTTAGTGTGTCTCTTTTAGATCAGAGTTGAATAGCCCCCTAGCTGATTCAGCAACAGAGATAATCACGATCTTAGCTCTTTTAGCAAGAAATGCATGGAAAACAGTGTTCGTCTTATCATTGAGGTTGTCTTGTTAGGAAAATGAGTTAGGAGACAAAATAACGGTGTTTCTACATTAAGTTAGTGTGTCTCTTTTAGATCGGAGTTGAATTATCCCCCTAGCTCATTCAGCAACAGAGATAATCACGATCTTAGCTCTTTTAGCAAGAAATGCATTAAAAAAAACAGTGTGCGTCTTATCATTGAGGTTGTCTTGTTAGGAAAATGAGTTAGCAGAAAAAAAAACGGTGTTTCTACATTAAGTTAGTGTGTCTCTTTTAGATCGGAGTTGAATAGCCCCCTAGCTTATTCTGCAACAGAGATAATCACGATCTTAGCTCTTTTAGCAAGAAATGCATGGAAAACAGTGTGCGTCTTATCATTGAGGTTGTCTTGTTAGGAAAATGAGTTAGGAGACAAAATAACGGGGTTTCTACATTAAGTTAGTGTGTCTCTTTTAGATCGGAGTTGAATTAGCCCCCTAGCTCATTCAGCAACAGAGATAATCACGATCTTAGCTCTTTTAGCAAGAAATGCATGGAAAACAGTGTGCGTCTTATCATTGAGGTTGTCTTGTTAGGAAAATGAGTTAGGAGACAAAATAACGGTGTTTCTACATAAAGTTAGTGTGTTTCTTTTAGATCGGAGTTGAATAGCCCCCTAGCTCATTCAGCAATAAAGATAATCACGATCTTAGCTCTTTTAGCAAGAAATGCATGGAAAACAGTGTGCGTCTTATCATTGAGGTTGTCTTGTTAAGAAAATTAGTTAGGAGGCAAAATAACGGGGTTTCTACATTAAGTTAGTGTGTCTCTTTTAGATCGGAGTTGAATTAGCCCCCTAGCTCATTCAGCAACAGAGATAATCACAATCTTAGCTCTTTTAGCAAGAAATGCATGGAAAACAGTGTGCGTCTTATCATTGAGGTTGTCTTGTTAGGAAAATGAGTTAGGAGACACAATAACGGTGTTTCTACATTAAGTTAGTGTGTCTCTTTTAGATCGGAGTTGAATTAGCCCCCTAGCTCATTCAGCAACAGAGATAATCACGATCTTAGCTCTTTTAGCAAGAAATGCATGGAAAACAGTGTGCGTCTTATCATTGAGGTTGTCTTGTTAGGAAAATGAGTTAGGAGACACAATAACGGTGTTTCTACATTAAGTTAGTGTGTCTCTTTTAGATCGGAGTTGAATTAGCCCCCTAGCTCATTCAGCAACAGAGATAATCACGATCTTAGCTCTTTTAGCAAGAAATGCATGGAAAACAGTGTGCGTCTTATCATTGAGGTTGTCTTGTTAGGAAAATGAGTTAGGAGACACAATAACGGTGTTTCTACATTAAGTTAGTGTGTCTCTTTTAGATCGGAGTTGAATTAGCCCCCTAGCTCATTCAGCAACAGAGATAATCACGATCTTAGCTCTTTTAGCAAGAAATGCATGGAAAACAGTGTGCGTCTTATCATTGAGGTTGTCTTGTTAGGAAAATGAGTTAGGAGACACAATAACGGTGTTTCTACATTAAGTTAGTATGTCTCTTTTAGATCGGAGTTGAATAGCCCCCTAGCTCATTCAGCAACAGAGATAATCACGATCTTAGCTCTTTTAGCAAGAAATGCATGGAAAACAGTGTGCGTCTTATCATTGAGGTTGTCTTGTTAGGAAAATGAGTTAGGAGACACAATAACGGTGTTTCTACATTAAGTTAGTGTGTCTCTTTTAGATCGGAGTTGAATAGCCCCCTAGCTCATTCAGCAATAGAGATAATCACGATCTTAGCTCTTTTAGCAAGAAATGCATGGAAAACAGTGTGCGTCTTATCATTGAGGTTGTCTTGTTAGGAAAATGAGTTAGGAGACAAAATAACGGTGTTTCTACATTAAGTTAGTGTGTCTCTTTTAGATCAGAGTTGAATAGCCCCCTAGCTTATTCTGCAACAGAGACAATCACGATCTTAGCTCTTTTAGCAAGAAATGCATGGAAAACAGTGTTCGTCTTATCATTGAGGTTGCCTTATTAGGAAAATGAGTTAGGAGACAAAATAACGGTGTTTCTACATTAAGTTAGTGTGTCTCTTTTAGATTGTAGTTGAATTAGCCCCCTAGCTCATTCAGCAACAGAGATAATCACGATCTTAGCTCTTTTAGCAAGAAATGCATGGAAAACAGTGTGCGTCTTATCATTGAGGTTGTCTTGTTAGGAAAATTAGTTAGGAGACAAAGTAACGGTGTTCCTACATTAAGTTAGTGAGTCTCTCTTAGATTAGAGTTGAATAGCCTCCTAGCTCATTCAGCAACAGAGATAATCACGATCTTAGCTCTTTTAGCAAGAAATGCATGGAAAACAGTGTGCGTCTTATCATTGAGGTTGTCTTGTTAGGAAAATGAGTTAGGAGACAAAATAACGGTGTTTCTACATTAAGTTAGTGTGTCTCTTTTAGATCGGAGTTGAATTAGCCCCCTAGCTCATTCAGCAACAGAGATAATCACGATCTTAGCTCTTTTAGCAAGAAATGCATGGAAAACAGTGTGCGTCTTATCATTGAGGTTGTCTTGTTAGGAAAATGAGTTAGGAGACAAAATAACGGTGTTTCTACATTAAGTTAGTGTGTCTCTTTTAGATCAGAGTTGAATAGCCCCCTAGCTGATTCAGCAACAGAGATAATCACGATCTTAGCTCTTTTAGCAAGAAATGCATGGAAAACAGTGTTCGTCTTATCATTGAGGTTGTCTTGTTAGGAAAATGAGTTAAGAGACAAAATAACGGTGTTTCTACATTAAGTTAGTGTGTCTCTTTTAGATCGGAGTTGAATTAGCCTCCTAGCTCATTCAGCAACAGAGATAATCACGATCTTAGCTCTTTTAGCAAGAAATGCATGGAAAACAGTGTGCGTCTTATCATTGAGGTTGTCTTGTTAGGAAAATGAGTTAGGAGACAAAATAACGGTGTTTCTACATTAAGTTAGTGTGTCTCTTTTAGATCGGAGTTGAATAGCCCCCTAGCTCATTCTGCAACAGAGATAATCACGATCTTAGCTCTTTTAGCAAGAAATGCATGGAAAACAGTGTGCGTCTTATCATTGAGGTTGTCTTGTTAGGAAAATGAGTTAGGAGACAAAATAACGGTGTTTCTACATAAAGTTAGTGTGTCTCTTTTAGATCAGAGTTGAATAGCCCCCTAGCTTATTCTGCAACAGAGACAATCACGATCTTAGCTCTTTTAGCAAGAAATGCATGGAAAACAGTGTTCGTCTTATCATTGAGGTTGCCTTATTAGGAAAATGAGTTAGGAGACAAAATAACGGTGTTTCTACATTAAGTTAGTGTGTCTCTTTTAGATTGTAGTTGAATTAGCCCCCTAGCTCATTCAGCAACAGAGATAATCACGATCTTAGCTCTTTTAGCAAGAAATGCATGGAAAACAGTGTGCGTCTTATCATTGAGGTTGTCTTGTTAGGAAAATTAGTTAGGAGACAAAGTAACGGTGTTCCTACATTAAGTTAGTGAGTCTCTCTTAGATTAGAGTTGAATAGCCTCCTAGCTCATTCAGCAACAGAGATAATCACGATCTTAGCTCTTTTAGCAAGAAATGCATGGAAAACAGTGTGCGTCTTATCATTGAGGTTGTCTTGTTAGGAAAATGAGTTAGGAGACAAAATAACGGTGTTTCTACATTAAGTTAGTGTGTCTCTTTTAGATCGGAGTTGAATTAGCCCCCTAGCTCATTCAGCAACAGAGATAATCACGATCTTAGCTCTTTTAGCAAGAAATGCATGGAAAACAGTGTGCGTCTTATCATTGAGGTTGTCTTGTTAGGAAAATGAGTTAGGAGACAAAATAACGGTGTTTCTACATTAAGTTAGTGTGTCTCTTTTAGATTGTAGTTGAATTAGCCCCCTAGCTCATTCAGCAACAGAGATAATCACGATCTTAGCTCTTTTAGCAAGAAATGCATGGAAAACAGTGTGCGTCTTATCATTGAGGTTGTCTTGTTAGGAAAATGAGTTAGGAGACAAAGTAACGGTGTTCCTACATTAAGTTAGTGAGTCTCTCTTAGATTAGAGTTGAATAGCCTCCTAGCTCATTCAGCAACAGAGATAATCACGATCTTAGCTCTTTTAGCAAGAAATGCATGGAAAACAGTGTGCGTCTTATCATTGAGGTTGTCTTGTTAGGAAAATTAGTTAGGAGACAAAATAACGGTGTTTCTACATTAAGTTAGTGTGTCTCTTTTAGATCGGAGTTGAATTAGCCCCCTAGCTCATTCAGCAACAGAGATAATCACGATCTTAGCTCTTTTAGCAAGAAATGCATGGAAAACAGTGTGCGTCTTATCATTGAGGTTGTCTTGTTAGGAAAATGAGTTAGGAGACACAATAACGGTGTTTCTACATTAAGTTAGTGTGTCTCTTTTAGATCAGAGTTGAATAGTCCCCTAGCTCATTCAGCAACAGAGATAATCACGATCTTAGCTCTTTTAGCAAGAAATGCATGGAAAACAGTGTTCATCTTATCATTGAGGTTGTCTTGTTAGGAAAATTAGTTAGGAGACAAAATAACGGTGTTTCTACATTAAGTTAGTGTGTCTCTTTTAGATCATAGTTGAATAGCCCCCTAGCTCATTCAGCAACAGAGATAATCACGATCTTTGCTCTTTTAGCAAGAAATGCATGGAAAACAGTGTGCGTCTTATCATTGAGGTTGTCTTGTTAGGAAAATGAGTTAGGAGACAAAATAACGGTGTTTCTACATTAAGTTAGTGTGTCTCTTTTAGATCGGAGTTGAATAGCCCCCTAGCTTATTCAGCAATAAAGATAATCACGATCTTAGCTCTTTTAGCAAGAAATGCATGGAAAACAGTGTGCGTCTTATCATTGAGGTTGTCTTGTTAGGAAAATGAGTTAGGAGACAAAATAACGGGGTTTCTACATTAAGTTAGTGTGTCTCTTTTAGATCGGAGTTGAATTAGCCCCCTAGCTCATTCAGCAACAGAGATAATCACGATCTTAGCTCTTTTAGCAAGAAATGCATGGAAAACAGTGTGCGTCTTATCATTGAGGTTGTCTTGTTAGGAAAATGAGTTAGGAGACACAATAACGGTGTTTCTACATTAAGTTAGTGTGTCTCTTTTAGATCGGAGTTGAATAGCCCCCTAGCTCATTCAGCAACAGAGATAATCACGATCTTAGCTCTTTTAGCAAGAAATGCATGGAAAACAGTGTGCGTCTTATCATTGAGGTTGTCTTGTTAGGAAAATGAGTTAGGAGACACAATAACGGTGTTTCTACATTAAGTTAGTGTGTCTCTTTTAGATCGGAGTTGAATAGCCCCCTAGCTCATTCAGCAACAGAGATAATCACGATCTTAGCTCTTTTAGCAAGAAATGCATGGAAAACAGTGTTCGTCTTATCATTGAGGTTGTCTTGTTAGGAAAATGAGTTAGGAGACAAAATAACGGTGTTTCTACATTAAGTTAGTGTGTCTCTTTTAGATCGGAGTTGAATTAGCCCCCTAGCTCATTCAGCAACAGAGATAATCACGATCTTAGCTCTTTTAGCAAGAAATGCATGGAAAACAGTGTGCGTCTTATCATTGAAGTTGTCTTGTTAGGAAAATGAGTTAGGAGACAAAATAACGGTGTTTCTACATTAAGTTAGTGTGTCTTTTTTAGATCAGAGTTGAATAGCCCCCTAGCTGATTCAGCAACAGAGATAATCACGATCTTAGCTCTTTTAGCAAGAAATGCATGGAAAACAGTGTTCGTCTTATCATTGAGGTTGTCTTGTTAGGAAAATGAGTTAGGAGACAAAATAACGGTGTTTCTACATAAAGTTAGTGTGTTTCTTTTAGATCGGAGTTGAATAGCCCCCTAGCTTATTCAGCAATAAAGATAATCACGATCTTAGCTCTTTTAGCAAGAAATGCATGGAAAACAGTGTGCGTCTTATCATTGAGGTTGTCTTGTTAGGAAAATGAGTTAGGAGACACAATAACGGTGTTTCTACATTAAGTTAGTGTGTCTCTTTTAGATCGGAGTTGAATAGTCCCCTAGCTCATTCAGCAACACTGATAATCACGATCTTAGCTCTTTTAGCAAGAAATGCATGGAAAACAGTGTGCGTCTTATCATTGAGGTTGTCTTGTTAGGAAAATAAGTTAGGAGACAAAATAACGGTGTTTCTACATTAAGTTAGTGTGTCTCTTTTAGATCAGAGTTGAATAGCCCCCTAGCTCATTCTGCAACAGAGATAATCACGATCTTAGTTTTTTTAGCAAGAAATGCATGGAAAACAGTGTTCGTCTTATCATTGAGGTTGCCTTATTAGGAAAATGAGTTAGGAGACAAAATAACGGTGTTTCTACATTAAGTTAGTGTGTCTCTTTTAGATTGCAGTTCAATTAGCCCCCTAGCTCATTCAGCAACAGAGATAATCACGATCTTAGCTCTTTTAGCAAGAAATGCATGGAAAACAGTGTGCGTCTTATCATTGAGGTTGTCTTGTTAGGAAAATGAGTTAGGAGTCAAAGTAACGGTGTTCCTACATGAAGTTAGTGAGTCTCTCTTAGATTACAGTTGAATAGCCTCCTAGCTCATTCAGCAACAGAGATAATCACGATCTTAGCTCTTTTAGCAAGAAATGCATGGAAAACAGTGTGCGTCTTATCATTGAGGTTGTCTTGTTAGGAAAATGAGTTAGGAGACAAAATAACGGGGTTTCTACATTAAGTTAGTGTGTCTCTTGTAGATCGGAGTTGAATTAGCCCCCTAGCTCATTCAGCAACAGAGATAATCACGATCTTAGCTCTTTTAGCAAGAAATGCATGGAAAACAGTGTGCGTCTTATCATTGAGGTTTTCTTGTTAGGAAAATGAGTTAGGAGACACAATAACGGTGTTTCTACATTAAGTTAGTGTGTCTCTTTTAGATCGGAGTTGAATAGCCCCCTAGCTCATTCAGCAACAGAGATAATCACGATCTTAGCTCTTTTAGCAAGAAATGCATGGAAAACAGTGTGCGTCTTATCATTGAGGTTGTCTTGTTAGGAAAATGAGTTAGGAGACACAATAACGGTGTTTCTACATTAAGTTAGTGTGTCTCTTTTTAGATCGGAGTTGAATAGCCCCCTAGCTCATTCAGCAACAGAGATAATCACGATCTTAGCTCTTTTAGCAAGAAATGCATGGAAAACAGTGTTCGTCTTATCTTTGAGGTTGTCTTGTTAGGAAAATGAGTTAGGAGACAAAATAACGGTGTTTCTACATTAAGTTAGTGTGTCTCTTTTAGATCGGAGTTGAATTAGCCCCCTAGCTCATTCAGCAACAGAGATAATCACGATCTTAGCTCTTTTAGCAAGAAATGCATGGAAAACAGTGTGCGTCTTATCATTGAGGTTGTCTTGTTAGGAAAATGAGTTAGGAGACAAAATAACGGTGTTTCTACATAAAGTTAGTGTGTTTCTTTTAGATCGGAGTTGAATAGCCCCCTAGCTTATTCAGCAATAAAGATAATCACGATCTTAGCTCTTTTAGCAAGAAATGCATGGAAAACAGTGTGCGTCTTATCATTGAGGTTGTCTTGTTAGGAAAATGAGTTAGGAGACACAATAACGGTGTTTCTACATTAAGTTAGTGTGTCTCTTTTAGATCGGAGTTGAATAGCCCCCTAGCTCATTCAGCAACACAGATAATCACGATCTTAGCTCTTTTAGCAAGAAATGCATGGAAAACAGTGTGCGTCTTATCATTGAGGTTGTCTTGTTAGGAAAATGAGTTAGGAGACAAAATAACGGTGTTTCTACATTAAGTTAGTGTGTCTCTTTTAGATCAGAGTTGAATAGCCCCCTAGCTCATTCTGCAACAGAGATAATCACGATCTTAGTTTTTTTAGCAAGAAATGCATGGAAAACAGTGTTCGTCTTATCATTGAGGTTGCCTTATTAGGAAAATGAGTTAGGAGACAAAATAACGGTGTTTCTACATTAAGTTAGTGTGTCTCTTTTAGATTGTAGTTGAATTAGCCCCCTAGCTCATTCAGCAACAGAGATAATCACGATCTTAGCTCTTTTAGCAAGAAATGCATGGAAAACAGTGTGCGTCTTATCATTGAGGTTGTCTTGTTAGGAAAATGAGTTAGGAGACAAAGTAACGGTGTTCCTACATGAAGTTAGTGAGTCTCTCTTAGATTACAGTTGAATAGCCTCCTAGCTCATTCAGCAACAGAGATAATCACGATCTTAGCTCTTTTAGCAAGAAATGCATGGAAAACAGTGTGCGTCTTATCATTGAGGTTGTCTTGTTAGGAAAATGAGTTAGGAGACAAAATAACGGTGTTTCTACATTAAGTTAGTGTGTCTCTTTTAGATCGGAGTTGAATTAGCCCCCTAGCTCATTCAGCAACAGAGATAATCACGATCTTAGCTCTTTTAGCAAGAAATGCATGGAAAACAGTGTGCGTCTTATCATTGAGGTTGTCTTGTTAGGAAAATGAGTTAGGAGACAAAATAACGGTGTTTCTACATTAAGTTAGCGTGTCTCTTTGAGATCGAAGTTGAATAGCCCCCTAGCTCATTCTGCAACAGAGATAATCACGATCTTAGCTCTTTTAGCAAGAAATGCATGGAAAACAGTGTTCGTCTTATCATTGAGGTTGTCTTGTTAGGAAAATGAGTTAAGAGACAAAATAACGGTGTTTCTACATTAAGTTAGTGTGTCTCTTTTAGATCGGAGTTGAATTATCCCCCTAGCTCATTTAGCAACAGAGATAATAACGATCTTAGCTCTTTTAGCAAGAAATGCATGGAAAACAGTGTGCGTCTTATCATTGAGGTTGTCTTGTTAGGAAAATGAGTTAGCAGACAAAATAACGGTGTTTCTACATTAAGTTAGTGTGTCTCTTTTAGATCGGAGTTGAATAGCCCCCTAGCTCATTCAGCAACAGAGATAATAACGATCTTAGCTCTTTTAGCAAGAAATGCATGGAAAACAGTGTGCGTCTTATCATTGAGGTTGTCTTGTTAGGAAAATGAGTTAGCAGACAAAATAACGGTGTTTCTACATTAAGTTAGTGTGTCTCTTTTAGATCGGAGTTGAATAGCCCCCTAGCTCATTCAGCAACAGAGATAATCACGATCTTAGCTCTTTTAGCAAGAAATGCATGGAAAACAGTGTGCGTCTTATCATTGAGGTTGTCTTGTTAGGAAAATGAGTTAGGAGACAAAATAACGGTGTTTCTACATAAAGTTAGTGAGTTTCTTTTAGATCGGAGTTGAATAGCCCCCTAGCTTATTCAGCAATAAAGATAATCACGATCTTAGCTCTTTTAGCAAGAAATGCATGGAAAACAGTGTGCGTCTTATCATTGAGGTTGTCTTGTTAGGAAAATGAGTTAGGAGACAAAATAACGGGGTTTCTACATTAAGTTAGTGTGTCTCTTTTAGATCGGAGTTGAATTAGCCCCCTAGCTCATTCAGCAACAGAGATAATCACGATCTTAGCTCTTTTAGCAAGAATTGCATGGAAAACAGTGTTCGTCTTATCATTGAGGTTGCCTTATTAGGAAAATGAGTTAGGAGACAAAATAACGGTGTTTCTACATTAAGTTAGTGTGTCTCTTTTAGATTGTAGTTGAATTAGCCCCCTAGCTCATTCAGCAACAGAGATAATCACGATCTTAGCTCTTTTAGCAAGAAATGCATGGAAAACAGTGTGCGTCTTATCATTGAGGTTGTCTTGTTAGGAAAATGAGTTAGGAGACAAAGTAACGGTGTTCCTACATTAAGTTAGTGAGTCTCTCTTAGATTAGAGTTGAATAGCCTCCTAGCTCATTCAGCAACAGAGATAATCACGATCTTAGCTCTTTTAGCAAGAAATGCATGGAAAACAGTGTGCGTCTTATCATTGAGGTTGTCTTGTTAGGAAAATTAGTTAGGAGACAAAATAACGGTGTTTCTACATTAAGTTAGTGTGTCTCTTTTAGATCGGAGTTGAATTAGCCCCCTAGCTCATTCAGCAACAGAGATAATCACGATCTTAG
Source organism: Engystomops pustulosus (assembly GCF_040894005.1). Classification (NCBI taxonomy): domain Eukaryota; kingdom Metazoa; phylum Chordata; class Amphibia; order Anura; family Leptodactylidae; genus Engystomops; species Engystomops pustulosus. The sequence goes on along the minus strand of NC_092418.1, from coordinate 58,209,049 downwards.
CTCTTTTAGCAAGAAATGCATGGAAAACAGTGTGCGTCTTATCATTGAGGTTGTCTTGTTAGGAAAATGAGTTAGGAGACACAATAACGGTGTTTCTACATTAAGTTAGTGTGTCTCTTTTAGATCAGAGTTGAATAGCCCCCTAGCTCATTCAGCAACAGAGATAATCACGATCTTAGCTCTTTTAGCAAGAAATGCATGGAAAACAGTGTTCATCTTATCATTGAGGTTGTCTTGTTAGGAAAATGAGTTAGGAGACAAAATAACGGTGTTTCTACATTAAGTTAGTGTGTCTCTTTTAGATCATAGTTGAATAGCCCCCTAGCTCATTCAGCAACAGAGATAATCACGATCTTTGCTCTTTTAGCAAGAAATGCATGGAAAACAGTGTGCGTCTTATCATTGAGGTTGTCTTGTTAGGAAAATGAGTTAGGAGACAAAATAACGGTGTTTCTACATTAAGTTAGTGTGTCTCTTTTAGATCGGAGTTGAATAGCCCCCTAGCTTATTCAGCAATAAAGATAATCACGATCTTAGCTCTTTTAGCAAGAAATGCATGGAAAACAGTGTGCGTCTTATCATTGAGGTTGTCTTGTTAGGAAAATGAGTTAGGAGACAAAATAACGGGGTTTCTACATTAAGTTAGTGTGTCTCTTTTAGATCGGAGTTGAATTAGCCCCCTAGCTCATTCAGCAACAGAGATAATCACGATCTTAGCTCTTTTAGCAAGAAATGCATGGAAAACAGTGTGCGTCTTATCATTGAGGTTGTCTTGTTAGGAAAATGAGTTAGGAGACACAATAACGGTGTTTCTACATTAAGTTAGTGTGTCTCTTTTAGATCGGAGTTGAATAGCCCCCTAGCTCATTCAGCAACAGAGATAATCACGATCTTAGCTCTTTTAGCAAGAAATGCATGGAAAACAGTGTTCGTCTTATCATTGAGGTTGTCTTGTTAGGAAAATGAGTTAGGAGACAAAATAACGGTGTTTCTACATTAAGTTAGTGTGTCTCTTTTAGATCGGAGTTGAATTAGCCCCCTAGCTCATTCAGCAACACAGATAATCACGATCTTAGCTCTTTTAGCAAGAAATGCATGGAAAACAGTGTGCGTCTTATCATTGAGGTTGTCTTGTTAGGAAAATGAGTTAGGAGACAAAATAACGGTGTTTCTACATTAAGTTAGTGTGTCTTTTTTAGATCAGAGTTGAATAGCCCCCTAGCTGATTCAGCAACAGAGATAATCACGATCTTAGCTCTTTTAGCAAGAAATGCATGGAAAACAGTGTTCGTCTTATCATTGAGGTTGTCTTGTTAGGAAAATGAGTTAGGAGACAAAATAACGGTGTTTCTACATAAAGTTAGTGTGTTTCTTTTAGATCGGAGTTGAATAGCCCCCTAGCTTATTCAGCAATAAAGATAATCACGATCTTAGCTCTTTTAGCAAGAAATGCATGGAAAACAGTGTGCGTCTTATCATTGAGGTTGTCTTGTTAGGAAAATGAGTTAGGAGACACAATAACGGTGTTTCTACATTAAGTTAGTGTGTCTCTTTTAGATCGGAGTTGAATAGTCCCCTAGCTCATTCAGCAACACTGATAATCACGATCTTAGCTCTTTTAGCAAGAAATGCATGGAAAACAGTGTGCGTCTTATCATTGAGGTTGTCTTGTTAGGAAAATAAGTTAGGAGACAAAATAACGGTGTTTCTACATTAAGTTAGTGTGTCTCTTTTAGATCAGAGTTGAATAGCCCCCTAGCTCATTCTGCAACAGAGATAATCACGATCTTAGTTTTTTTAGCAAGAAATGCATGGAAAACAGTGTTCGTCTTATCATTGAGGTTGCCTTATTAGGAAAATGAGTTAGGAGACAAAATAACGGTGTTTCTACATTAAGTTAGTGTGTCTCTTTTAGATTGCAGTTCAATTAGCCCCCTAGCTCATTCAGCAACAGAGATAATCACGATCTTAGCTCTTTTAGCAAGAAATGCATGGAAAACAGTGTGTGTCTTATCATTGAGGTTGTCTTGTTAGGAAAATGAGTTAGGAGTCAAAGTAACGGTGTTCCTACATGAAGTTAGTGAGTCTCTCTTAGATTACAGTTGAATAGCCTCCTAGCTCATTCAGCAACAGAGATAATCACGATCTTAGCTCTTTTAGCAAGAAATGCATGGAAAACAGTGTGCGTCTTATCATTGAGGTTGTCTTGTTAGGAAAATGAGTTAGGAGACAAAATAACGGGGTTTCTACATTAAGTTAGTGTGTCTCTTGTAGATCGGAGTTGAATTAGCCCCCTAGCTCATTCAGCAACAGAGATAATCACGATCTTAGCTCTTTTAGCAAGAAATGCATGGAAAACAGTGTGCGTCTTATCATTGAGGTTTTCTTGTTAGGAAAATGAGTTAGGAGACACAATAACGGTGTTTCTACATTAAGTTAGTGTGTCTCTTTTAGATCGGAGTTGAATAGCCCCCTAGCTCATTCAGCAACAGAGATAATCACGATCTTAGCTCTTTTAGCAAGAAATGCATGGAAAACAGTGTGCGTCTTATCATTGAGGTTGTCTTGTTAGGAAAGTGAGTTAGGAGACACAATAACGGTGTTTCTACATTAAGTTAGTGTGTCTCTTTTTAGATCGGAGTTGAATAGCCCCCTAGCTCATTCAGCAACAGAGATAATCACGATCTTAGCTCTTTTAGCAAGAAATGCATGGAAAACAGTGTTCGTCTTATCTTTGAGGTTGTCTTGTTAGGAAAATGAGTTAGGAGACAAAATAACGGTGTTTCTACATTAAGTTAGTGTGTCTCTTTTAGATCGGAGTTGAATTAGCCCCCTAGCTCATTTAGCAACAGAGATAATCACGATCTTAGCTCTTTTAGCAAGAAATGCATGGAAAACAGTGTGCGTCTTATCATTGAGGTTGTCTTGTTAGGAAAATGAGTTAGGAGACAAAATAACGGTGTTTCTACATAAAGTTAGTGTGTTTCTTTTAGATCGGAGTTGAATTAGCCCCCTAGCTCATTCAGCAACAGAGATAATCACGATCTTAGCTCTTTTAGCAAGAATTGCATGGAAAACAGTGTTCGTCTTATCATTGAGGTTGCCTTATTAGGAAAATGAGTTAGGAGACAAAATAACGGTGTTTCTACATTAAGTTAGTGTGTCTCTTTTAGATTGTAGTTGAATTAGCCCCCTAGCTCATTCAGCAACAGAGATAATCACGATCTTAGCTCTTTTAGCAAGAAATGCATGGAAAACAGTGTGCGTCTTATCATTGAGGTTGTCTTGTTAGGAAAATGAGTTAGGAGACAAAGTAACGGTGTTCCTACATTAAGTTAGTGAGTCTCTCTTAGATTAGAGTTGAATAGCCTCCTAGCTCATTCAGCAACAGAGATAATCACGATCTTAGCTCTTTTAGCAAGAAATGCATGGAAAACAGTGTGCGTCTTATCATTGAGGTTGTCTTGTTAGGAAAATTAGTTAGGAGACAAAATAACGGTGTTTCTACATTAAGTTAGTGTGTCTCTTTTTAGATCGGAGTTGAATAGCCCCCTAGCTCATTCAGCAACAGAGATAATCACGATCTTAGCTCTTTTAGCAAGAAATGCATGGAAAACAGTGTTCGTCTTATCTTTGAGGTTGTCTTGTTAGGAAAATGAGTTAGGAGACAAAATAACGGTGTTTCTACATTAAGTTAGTGTGTCTCTTTTAGATCGGAGTTGAATTAGCCCCCTAGCTCATTCAGCAACAGAGATAATCACGATCTTAGCTCTTTTAGCAAGAAATGCATGGAAAACAGTGTGCGTCTTATCATTGAGGTTGTCTTGTTAGGAAAATGAGTTAGGAGACAAAATAACGGTGTTTCTACATAAAGTTAGTGTGTTTCTTTTAGATCGGAGTTGAATTAGCCCCCTAGCTCATTCAGCAACAGAGATAATCACGATCTTAGCTCTTTTAGCAAGAATTGCATGGAAAACAGTGTTCGTCTTATCATTGAGGTTGCCTTATTAGGAAAATGAGTTAGGAGACAAAATAACGGTGTTTCTACATTAAGTTAGTGTGTCTCTTTTAGATTGTAGTTGAATTAGCCCCCTAGCTCATTCAGCAACAGAGATAATCACGATCTTAGCTCTTTTAGCAAGAAATGCATGGAAAACAGTGTGCGTCTTATCATTGAGGTTGTCTTGTTAGGAAAATGAGTTAGGAGACAAAGTAACGGTGTTCCTACATTAAGTTAGTGAGTCTCTCTTAGATTAGAGTTGAATAGCCTCCTAGCTCATTCAGCAACAGAGATAATCACGATCTTAGCTCTTTTAGCAAGAAATGCATGGAAAACAGTGTGCGTCTTATCATTGAGGTTGTCTTGTTAGGAAAATTAGTTAGGAGACAAAATAACGGTGTTTCTACATTAAGTTAGTGTGTCTCTTTTAGATCGGAGTTGAATTAGCCCCCTAGCTCATTCAGCAACAGAGATAATCACGATCTTAGCTCTTTTAGCAAGAAATGCATGGAAAACAGTGTGCGTCTTATCATTGAGGTTGTCTTGTTAGGAAAATGAGTTAGGAGACACAATAACGGTGTTTCTACATTAAGTTAGTGTGTCTCTTTTAGATCAGAGTTGAATAGCCCCCTAGCTCATTCAGCAACAGAGATAATCACGATCTTAGCTCTTTTAGCAAGAAATGCATGGAAAACAGTGTTCATCTTATCATTGAGGTTGTCTTGTTAGGAAAATGAGTTAGGAGACAAAATAACGGTGTTTCTACATTAAGTTAGTGTGTCTCTTTTAGATCATAGTTGAATAGCCCCCTAGCTCATTCAGCAACAGAGATAATCACGATCTTTGCTCTTTTAGCAAGAAATGCATGGAAAACAGTGTGCGTCTTATCATTGAGGTTGTCTTGTTAGGAAAATGAGTTAGGAGACAAAAGAACGGTGTTTCTACATTAAGTTAGTGTGTCTCTTTTAGATCGGAGTTGAATAGCCCCCTAGCTTATTCAGCAATAAAGATAATCACGATCTTAGCTCTTTTAGCAAGAAATGCATGGAAAACAGTGTGCGTCTTATCATTGAGGTTGTCTTGTTAGGAAAATGAGTTAGGAGACAAAATAACGGGGTTTCTACATTAAGTTAGTGTGTCTCTTTTAGATCGGAGTTGAATTAGCCCCCTAGCTCATTCAGCAACAGAGATAATCACGATCTTAGCTCTTTTAGCAAGAAATGCATGGAAAACAGTGTGCGTCTTATCATTGAGGTTGTCTTGTTAGGAAAATGAGTTAGGAGACACAATAACGGTGTTTCTACATTAAGTTAGTGTGTCTCTTTTAGATCGGAGTTGAATAGCCCCCTAGCTCATTCAGCAACAGAGATAATCACGATCTTAGCTCTTTTAGCAAGAAATGCATGGAAAACAGTGTGCGTCTTATCATTGAGGTTGTCTTGTTAGGAAAATGAGTTAGGAGACACAATAACGGTGTTTCTACATTAAGTTAGTGTGTCTCTTTTAGATCGGAGTTGAATAGCCCCCTAGCTCATTCAGCAACAGAGATAATCACGATCTTAGCTCTTTTAGCAAGAAATGCATGGAAAACAGTGTTCGTCTTATCATTGAGGTTGTCTTGTTAGGAAAATGAGTTAGGAGACAAAATAACGGTGTTTCTACATTAAGTTAGTGTGTCTCTTTTAGATCGGAGTTGAATTAGCCCCCTAGCTCATTCAGCAACACAGATAATCACGATCTTAGCTCTTTTAGCAAGAAATGCATGGAAAACAGTGTGCGTCTTATCATTGAGGTTGTCTTGTTAGGAAAATGAGTTAGGAGACAAAATAACGGTGTTTCTACATTAAGTTAGTGTGTCTTTTTTAGATCAGAGTTGAATAGCCCCCTAGCTGATTCAGCAACAGAGATAATCACGATCTTAGCTCTTTTAGCAAGAAATGCATGGAAAACAGTGTTCGTCTTATCATTGAGGTTGTCTTGTTAGGAAAATGAGTTAGGAGACAAAATAACGGTGTTTCTACATAAAGTTAGTGTGTTTCTTTTAGATCGGAGTTGAATAGCCCCCTAGCTTATTCAGCAATAAAGATAATCACGATCTTAGCTCTTTTAGCAAGAAATGCATGGAAAACAGTGTGCGTCTTATCATTGAGGTTGTCTTGTTAGGAAAATGAGTTAGGAGACACAATAACGGTGTTTCTACATTAAGTTAGTGTGTCTCTTTTAGATCGGAGTTGAATAGTCCCCTAGCTCATTCAGCAACACTGATAATCACGATCTTAGCTCTTTTAGCAAGAAATGCATGGAAAACAGTGTGCGTCTTATCATTGAGGTTGTCTTGTTAGGAAAATAAGTTAGGAGACAAAATAACGGTGTTTCTACATTAAGTTAGTGTGTCTCTTTTAGATCAGAGTTGAATAGCCCCCTAGCTCATTCTGCAACAGAGATAATCACGATCTTAGTTTTTTTAGCAAGAAATGCATGGAAAACAGTGTTCGTCTTATCATTGAGGTTGCCTTATTAGGAAAATGAGTTAGGAGACAAAATAACGGTGTTTCTACATTAAGTTAGTGTGTCTCTTTTAGATTGCAGTTCAATTAGCCCCCTAGCTCATTCAGCAACAGAGATAATCACGATCTTAGCTCTTTTAGCAAGAAATGCATGGAAAACAGTGTGCGTCTTATCATTGAGGTTGTCTTGTTAGGAAAATGAGTTAGGAGTCAAAGTAACGGTGTTCCTACATGAAGTTAGTGAGTCTCTCTTAGATTACAGTTGAATAGCCTCCTAGCTCATTCAGCAACAGAGATAATCACGATCTTAGCTCTTTTAGCAAGAAATGCATGGAAAACAGTGTGCGTCTTATCATTGAGGTTGTCTTGTTAGGAAAATGAGTTAGGAGACAAAATAACGGGGTTTCTACATTAAGTTAGTGTGTCTCTTGTAGATCGGAGTTGAATTAGCCCCCTAGCTCATTCAGCAACAGAGATAATCACGATCTTAGCTCTTTTAGCAAGAAATGCATGGAAAACAGTGTGCGTCTTATCATTGAGGTTTTCTTGTTAGGAAAATGAGTTAGGAGACACAATAACGGTGTTTCTACATTAAGTTAGTGTGTCTCTTTTAGATCGGAGTTGAATAGCCCCCTAGCTCATTCAGCAACAGAGATAATCACGATCTTAGCTCTTTTAGCAAGAAATGCATGGAAAACAGTGTGCGTCTTATCATTGAGGTTGTCTTGTTAGGAAAGTGAGTTAGGAGACACAATAACGGTGTTTCTACATTAAGTTAGTGTGTCTCTTTTTAGATGGGAGTTGAATAGCCCCCTAGCTCATTCAGCAACAGAGATAATCACGATCTTAGCTCTTTTAGCAAGAAATGCATGGAAAACAGTGTTCGTCTTATCTTTGAGGTTGTCTTGTTAGGAAAATGAGTTAGGAGACAAAATAACGGTGTTTCTACATTAAGTTAGTGTGTCTCTTTTAGATCGGAGTTGAATTAGCCCCCTAGCTCATTCAGCAACAGAGATAATCACGATCTTAGCTCTTTTAGCAAGAAATGCATGGAAAACAGTGTGCGTCTTATCATTGAGGTTGTCTTGTTAGGAAAATGAGTTAGGAGACAAAATAACGGTGTTTCTACATAAAGTTAGTGTGTTTCTTTTAGATCGGAGTTGAATAGCCCCCTAGCTTATTCAGCAATAAAGATAATCACGATCTTAGCTCTTTTAGCAAGAAATGCATGGAAAACAGTGTGCGTCTTATCATTGAGGTTGTCTTGTTAGGAAAATGAGTTAGGAGACACAATAACGGTGTTTCTACATTAAGTTAGTGTGTCTCTTTTAGATCGGAGTTGAATAGCCCCCTAGCTCATTCAGCAACACAGATAATCACGATCTTAGCTCTTTTAGCAAGAAATGCATGGAAAACAGTGTGCGTCTTATCATTGAGGTTGTCTTGTTAGGAAAATGAGTTAGGAGACAAAATAACGGTGTTTCTACATTAAGTTAGTGTGTCTCTTTTAGATCAGAGTTGAATAGCCCCCTAGCTCATTCTGCAACAGAGATAATCACGATCTTAGTTTTTTTAGCAAGAAATGCATGGAAAACAGTGTTCGTCTTATCATTGAGGTTGCCTTATTAGGAAAATGAGTTAGGAGACAAAATAACGGTGTTTCTACATTAAGTTAGTGTGTCTCTTTTAGATTGTAGTTGAATTAGCCCCCTAGCTCATTCAGCAACAGAGATAATCACGATCTTAGCTCTTTTAGCAAGAAATGCATGGAAAACAGTGTGCGTCTTATCATTGAGGTTGTCTTGTTAGGAAAATGAGTTAGGAGACAAAGTAACGGTGTTCCTACATGAAGTTAGTGAGTCTCTCTTAGATTACAGTTGAATAGCCTCCTAGCTCATTCAGCAACAGAGATAATCACGATCTTAGCTCTTTTAGCAAGAAATGCATGGAAAACAGTGTGCGTCTTATCATTGAGGTTGTCTTGTTAGGAAAATGAGTTAGGAGACAAAATAACGGTGTTTCTACATTAAGTTAGTGTGTCTCTTTTAGATCATAGTTGAATTAGCCCCCTAGCTCATTCAGCAACAGAGATAATCACGATCTTAGCTCTTTTAGCAAGAAATGCATGGAAAACAGTGTGCGTCTTATCATTGAGGTTGTCTTGTTAGGAAAATGAGTTAGGAGACAAAATAACGGTGTTTCTACATTAAGTTAGTGTGTCTCTTTTAGATCGGAGTTGAATTAGCCCCCTAGCTCATTCAGCAACAGAGATAATCACGATCTTAGCTCTTTTAGCAAGAAATGCATGGAAAACAGTGTGCGTCTTATCATTGAGGTTGTCTTGTTAGGAAAATGAGTTAGGAGACAAAATAACGGTGTTTCTACATTAAGTTAGTGTGTCTCTTTTAGATCGGAGTTGAATAGCCCCCTAGCTCATTCAGCAACAGAGATAATCACGATCTTAGCTCTTTTAGCAAGAAATGCATGGAAAACAGTGTGCGTCTTATCATTGAGGTTGTCTTGTTAGGAAAATGAGTTAGGAGACAAAATAACGGTGTTTCTACATTAAGTTAGCGTGTCTCTTTGAGATCGAAGTTGAATAGCCCCCTAGCTCATTCTGCAACAGAGATAATCACGATCTTAGCTCTTTTAGCAAGAAATGCATGGAAAACAGTGTTCGTCTTATCATTGAGGTTGTCTTGTTAGGAAAATGAGTTAAGAGACAAAATAACGGTGTTTCTACATTAAGTTAGTGTGTCTCTTTTAGATCGGAGTTGAATTATCCCCCTAGCTCATTTAGCAACAGAGATAATAACGATCTTAGCTCTTTTAGCAAGAAATGCATGGAAAACAGTGTGCGTCTTATCATTGAGGTTGTCTTGTTAGGAAAATGAGTTAGCAGACAAAATAACGGTGTTTCTACATTAAGTTAGTGTGTCTCTTTTAGATCGGAGTTGAATAGCCCCCTAGCTCATTCAGCAACAGAGATAATAACGATCTTAGCTCTTTTAGCAAGAAATGCATGGAAAACAGTGTGCGTCTTATCATTGAGGTTGTCTTGTTAGGAAAATGAGTTAGCAGAAGAAATAACGGTGTTTCTACATTAAGTTAGTGTGTCTCTTTTAGATCGGAGTTGAATAGCCCCCTAGCTCATTCAGCAACAGAGATAATCACGATCTTAGCTCTTTTAGCAAGAAATGCATGGAAAACAGTGTGCGTCTTATCATTGAGGTTGTCTTGTTAGGAAAATGAGTTAGGAGACAAAATAACGGTGTTTCTACATAAAGTTAGTGAGTTTCTTTTAGATCGGAGTTGAATAGCCCCCTAGCTTATTCAGCAATAAAGATAATCACGATCTTAGCTCTTTTAGCAAGAAATGCATGGAAAACAGTGTGCGTCTTATCATTGAGGTTGTCTTGTTAGGAAAATGAGTTAGGAGACAAAATAACGGGGTTTCTACATTAAGTTAGTGTGTCTCTTTTAGATCGGAGTTGAATTAGCCCCCTAGCTCATTCAGCAACAGAGATAATCACGATCTTAGCTCTTTTAGCAAGAATTGCATGGAAAACAGTGTGCGTCTTATCATTGAGGTTGTCTTGTTAGGAAAATGAGTTAGGAGACACAATAACGGTGTTTCTACATTAAGTTAGTGTGTCTCTTTTAGATTGGAGTTGAATAGCCCCCTAGCTCATTCAGCAACAGAGATAAACACGATCTTAGCTCTTTTAGCAAGAAATGCATGGAAAACAGTGTTCGTCTTATCATTGAGGTTGTCTTGTTAGGAAAATGAGTTAGGAGACAAAATAACGGTGTTTCTACATTAAGTTAGTGTGTCTCTTTTAGATCGGAGTTGAATAGCCCCCTAGCTCATTCTGCAACAGAGATAATCACGATCTTAGCTCTTTTAGCAAGAAATGCATGGAAAACAGTGTGCGTCTTATCATTGAGGTTGTCTTGTTAGGAAAATGAGTTAGGAGACAAAATAACGGTGTTTCTACATTAAGTTAGTGTGTTTCTTTTAGATCGGAGTTGAATAGCCCCCTAGCTCATTCAGCAATAAAGATAATCACGATCTTAGCTCTTTTAGCAAGAAATGCATGGAAAACAGTGTGCATCTTATCATTGAGGTTGTCTTGTTAGGAAAATGAGTTAGGAGACAAAATAACGGTGTTTCTACATAAAGTTAGTGTGTTTCTTTTAGATCGGAGTTTAATAGCCCCCTAGCTTATTCAGCAATAAAGATAATCACGATCTTAGCTCTTTTAGCAAGAAATGCATGGAAAACAGTGTGCGTCTTATCATTGAGGTTGTCTTGTTAGGAAAATGAGTTAGGAGACAAAATAACGGGGTTTCTACATTAAGTTAGTGTGTCTCTTTTAGATCGGAGTTGAATTAGCCCCCTAGCTCATTCAGCAACAGAGATAATCACGATCTTAGCTCTTTTAGCAAGAAAAGCATGGAAAACAGTGTGCGTCTTATCATTGAGGTTGTCTTGTTAGGAAAATGAGTTAGGAGACACAATAACGGTGTTTCTACATTAAGTTAGTGTGTCTCTTTTAGATCGGAGTTGAATAGCCCTCTAGCTCATTCAGCAACAGAGATAATCACGATCTTAGCTCTTTTAGCAAGAAATGCATGGAAAACAGTGTTCTTCTTATCATTGAGGTTGTCTTGTTAGGAAAATGAGTTAGGAGACAAAATAACGGTGTTTCTACATTAAGTTAGTGTGTCTCTTTTAGATCGGAGTTGAATTAGCCCCCTAGCTCATTCAGCAACAGAGATAATCACGATCTTAGCTCTTTTAGCAAGAAATACATGGAAAACAGTGTGCGTCTTATCATTGAGGTTGTCTTGTTAGGAAAATGAGTAAGCAGACAAAATAACGGTGTTTCTACATTAAGTTATTGTGTCTCTTTTAGATCAGAGTTGAATAGCCCCCTAGCTGATTCAGCAACAGAGATAATCACGATCTTAGCTCTTTTAGCAAGAAATGCATGGAAAACAGTGTTCGTCTTATCATTGAGGTTGTCTTGTTAGGAAAATGAGTTAGGAGACAAAATAACGGTGTTTCTACATAAAGTTAGTGTGTTTCTTTTAGATCGGAGTTGAATAGCCCCCTAGCTCATTCAGCAATAAAGATAATCACGATCTTAGCTCTTTTAGCAAGAAATGCATGGAAAACAGTGTGCGTCTTATCATTGAGGTTGTCTTGTTAGGAAAATGAGTTAGGAGACAAAATAACGGGGTTTCTACATTAAGTTAGTGTGTCTCTTTTAGATCGGAGTTGAATTAGCCCCCTAGCTCATTCAGCAACAGAGATAATCACAATCTTAGCTCTTTTAGCAAGAAATGCATGGAAAACAGTGTGCGTCTTATCATTGAGGTTGTCTTGTTAGGAAAATGAGTAAGAAGACACAATAACGGTGTTTCTACATTAAGTTAGTGTGTCTCTTTTAGATCGGAGTTGAATAGCCCCCTAGCTCATTCAGCAACAGAGATAATCACGATCTTAGCTCTTTTAGCAAGAAATGCATGGAAAACAGTGTGCGTCTTATCATTGAGGTTGTCTTGTTTGGAAAATGAGTTAGGAGACACAATATTGGTGTTTCTACATTAAGTTAGTGTGTCTCTTTTAGATCGGAGTTGAATTAGCCCCCTAGCTCATTCAGCAACAGAGATAATCACGATCTTAGCTCTTTTAGCAAGAAATGCATGGAAAACAGTGTGCGTCTTATCATTGAGGTTGTCTTGTTAGGAAAATGAGTTAGGAGACACAATAACGGTGTTTCTACATTAAGTTAGTGTGTCTCTTTTAGATCGGAGTTGAATAGCCCCCTAGCTCATTCAGCAACAGAGATAATCACGATCTTAGCTCTTTTAGCAAGAAATGCATGGAAAACAGTGTGCGTCTTATCATTGAGGTTGTCTTGTTAGGAAAATGAGTTAGGAGACACAATAACGGTGTTTCTACATTAAGTTAGTGTGTCTCTTTTAGATCGGAGTTGAATAGCCCCCTAGCTCAGTCAGCAACAGAGATAATCCCGATCTTAGCTCTTTTAGCAAGAAATGCATGGAAAACAGTGTGCGTCTTATCATTGAGGTTGTCTTGTTAGGAAAATGAGTTAGGAGACAAAATAACGGTGTTTCTACATTAAGTTAGTGTGTCTCTTTTAGATCAGAGTTGAATAGCCCCCTAGCTCATTCTGCAACAGAGATAATCACAAACTTAGTTTTTTTAGCAAGAAATGCATGGAAAACAGTGTTCGTCTTATCATTGAGGTTGCCTTATTAGGAAAATGAGTTAGGAGACAAAATAACGGTGTTTCTACTTTAAGTTAGTGTGTCTCTTTTAGATTAAAGTTGAATTAGCCCCCTAGCTCATTCAGCAACAGAGATAATCACGATCTTAGCTCTTTTAGCAAGAAATGCATGGAAAACAGTGTGCGTCTTATCATTGAGGTTGTCTTGTTAGGAAAATGAGTTAGGAGACAAAGTAACGGTGTTCCTACATGAAGTTAGTGAGTCTCTCTTAGATTACAGTTGAATAGCCTCCTAGCTCATTCAGCAACAGAGATAATCACGATCTTAGCTCTTTTAGCAAGAAATGCATGGAAAACAGTGTGCGTCTTATCATTGAGGTTGTCTTGTTAGGAAAATGAGTTAGGAGACAAAATAACGGTGTTTCTACATTAAGTTAGTGTGTCTCTTTTAGATCGGAGTTGAATTAGCCCCCTAGCTCATTCAGCAACAGAGATAATCACGATCTTAGCTCTTTTAGCAAGAAATGCATGGAAAACAGTGTGCGTCTTATCATTGAGGTTGTCTTGTTAGGAAAATGAGTTAGGAGACAAAATAACGGTGTTTCTACATTAAGTTAGTGTGTCTCTTTTAGATCGGAGTTGAATAGCCCCCTAGCTCATTCAGCAACAGAGATAATCACGATCTTAGCTCTTTTAGCAAGAAATGCATGGAAAACAGTGTGCGTCTTATCATTGAGGTTGTCTTGTTAGGAAAATGAGTTAGGAGACAAAATAACGGTGTTTCTACATTAAGTTAGTGTGCCTCTTTTAGATCGGAGTTGAATAGCCCCCTAGCTCATTCTGCAACAGAGATAATCACGATCTTAGCTCTTTTAGCAAGAAATGCATGGAAAACAGTGTTCGTCTTATCATTGAGGTTGTCTTGTTAGGAAAATGAGTTAAGAGACAAAATAATGGTGTTTCTACATTAAGTTAGTGTGTCTCTTTTAGATCAGAGTTGAATAGCCCCCTAGCTCATTCTGCAACAGAGATAATCACAAACTTAGTTTTTTTAGCAAGAAATGCATGGAAAACAGTGTTCGTCTTATCATTGAGGTTGCCTTATTAGGAAAATGAGTTAGGAGACAAAATAACGGTGTTTCTACTTTAAGTTAGTGTGTCTCTTTTAGATTAAAGTTGAATTAGCCCCCTAGCTCATTCAGCAACAGAGATAATCACGATCTTAGCTCTTTTAGCAAGAAATGCATGGAAAACAGTGTGCGTCTTATCATTGAGGTTGTCTTGTTAGGAAAATGAGTTAGGAGACAAAGTAACGGTGTTCCTACATGAAGTTAGTGAGTCTCTCTTAGATTACAGTTGAATAGCCTCCTAGCTCATTCAGCAACAGAGATAATCACGATCTTAGCTCTTTTAGCAAGAAATGCATGGAAAACAGTGTGCGTCTTATCATTGAGGTTGTCTTGTTAGGAAAATGAGTTAGGAGACAAAATAACGGTGTTTCTACATTAAGTTAGTGTGTCTCTTTTAGATCGGAGTTGAATTAGCCCCCTAGCTCATTCAGCAACAGAGATAATCACGATCTTAGCTCTTTTAGCAAGAAATGCATGGAAAACAGTGTGCGTCTTATCATTGAGGTTGTCTTGTTAGGAAAATGAGTTAGGAGACAAAATAACGGTGTTTCTACATTAAGTTAGTGTGTCTCTTTTAGATCGGAGTTGAATAGCCCCCTAGCTCATTCAGCAACAGAGATAATCACGATCTTAGCTCTTTTAGCAAGAAATGCATGGAAAACAGTGTGCGTCTTATCATTGAGGTTGTCTTGTTAGGAAAATGAGTTAAGAGACAAAATAATGGTGTTTCTACATTAAGTTAGTGTGTCTCTTTTAGATCAGAGTTGAATAGCCCCCTAGCTCATTCTGCAACAGAGATAATCACAAACTTAGTTTTTTTAGCAAGAAATGCATGGAAAACAGTGTTCGTCTTATCATTGAGGTTGCCTTATTAGGAAAATGAGTTAGGAGACAAAATAACGGTGTTTCTACTTTAAGTTAGTGTGTCTCTTTTAGATTAAAGTTGAATTAGCCCCCTAGCTCATTCAGCAACAGAGATAATCACGATCTTAGCTCTTTTAGCAAGAAATGCATGGAAAACAGTGTGCGTCTTATCATTGAGGTTGTCTTGTTAGGAAAATGAGTTAGGAGACAAAGTAACGGTGTTCCTACATGAAGTTAGTGAGTCTCTCTTAGATTACAGTTGAATAGCCTCCTAGCTCATTCAGCAACAGAGATAATCACGATCTTAGCTCTTTTAGCAAGAAATGCATGGAAAACAGTGTGCGTCTTATCATTGAGGTTGTCTTGTTAGGAAAATGAGTTAGGAGACAAAATAACGGTGTTTCTACATTAAGTTAGTGTGTCTCTTTTAGATCGGAGTTGAATTAGCCCCCTAGCTCATTCAGCAACAGAGATAATCACGATCTTAGCTCTTTTAGCAAGAAATGCATGGAAAACAGTGTGCGTCTTATCATTGAGGTTGTCTTGTTAGGAAAATGAGTTAGGAGACAAAATAACGGTGTTTCTACATTAAGTTAGTGTGTCTCTTTTAGATCGGAGTTGAATAGCCCCCTAGCTCATTCAGCAACAGAGATAATCACGATCTTAGCTCTTTTAGCAAGAAATGCATGGAAAACAGTGTGCGTCTTATCATTGAGGTTGTCTTGTTAGGAAAATGAGTTAGGAGACAAAATAACGGTGTTTCTACATTAAGTTAGTGTGCCTCTTTTAGATCGGAGTTGAATAGCCCCCTAGCTCATTCTGCAACAGAGATAATCACGATCTTAGCTCTTTTAGCAAGAAATGCATGGAAAACAGTGTTCGTCTTATCATTGAGGTTGTCTTGTTAGGAAAATGAGTTAAGAGACAAAATAATGGTGTTTCTACATTAAGTTAGTGTGTCTCTTTTAGATCGGAGTTGAATTAGCCCCCTAGCTCATTCAGCAACAGAGATAATAACGACCTTAGCTCTTTTAGCAAGAAATGCATGGAAAACAGTGTGCGTCTTATCATTGAGGTTGTCTTGTTAGGAAAATGAGTTAGCAGACAAAATAACGGTGTTTCTACATTAAGTTAGTGTGTCTCTTTTAGATCGGAGTTGAATAGCCCCCTAGCTCATTCTGCAACAGAGATAATCACGATCTTAGCTCTTTTAGCAAGAAATGCATGGAAAACAGTGTGCGTCTTATCATTGAGGTTGTCTTGTTAGGAAAATGAGTTAGGAGACAAAATAACGGTGTTTCTACATAAAGTTAGTGTGTTTCTTTTAGATCGGAGTTGAATAGCCCCCTAGCTCATTCAGCAACAGAGATAATAACGATCTTAGCTCTTTTAGCAAGAAATGCATGGAAAACAGTGTGCGTCTTATCATTGAGGTTGTCTTGTTAGGAAAATGAGTTAGCAGACAAAATAACGGTGTTTCTACATTAAGTTAGTGTGTCTCTTTTAGATCGGAGTTGAATAGCCCCCTAGCTCATTCTGCAACAGAGATAATCACGATCTTAGCTCTTTTAGCAAGAAATGCATGGAAAACAGTGTGCGTCTTATCATTGAGGTTGTCTTGTTAGGAAAATGAGTTAGGAGACAAAATAACGGTGTTTCTACATAAAGTTAGTGTGTTTCTTTTAGATCGGAGTTGAATAGCCCCCTAGCTCATTCTGCAACAGAGATAATCACGATCTTAGCTCTTTTAGCAAGAAATGCATGGAAAACAGTGTGCATCTTATCATTGAGGTTGTCTTGTTAGGAAAATGAGTTAGGAGACAAAATAACGGTGTTTCTACATAAAGTTAGTGTGTTTCTTTTAGATCGGAGTTGAATAGCCCCCTAGCTTATTCAGCAATAAAGATAATCACGATCTTAGCTCTTTTAGCAAGAAATGCATGGAAAACAGTGTGCGTCTTATCATTGAGGTTGTCTTGTTAGGAAAATGAGTTAGGAGACAAAATAATGGGGTTTCTACATTAAGTTAGTGTGTCTCTTTTAGATCGGAGTTGAATTAGCCCCCTAGCTCATTCAGCAACAGAGATAATCACGATCTTAGCTCTTTTAGCAAGAAATGCATGGAAAACAGTGTGCGTCTTATCATTGAGGTTGTCTTGTTAGGAAAATGAGTTAGGAGACACAATAACGGTGTTTCTACATTAAGTTAGTGTGTCTCTTTTAGATCGGAGTTGAATAGCCCCCTAGCTCATTCAGCAATAAAGATAATCACGATCTTAGCTCTTTTAACAAGAAATGCATGGAAAACAGTGTGCATCTTATCATTGAGGTTGTCTTGTTAGGAAAATGAGTTAGGAGACAAAATAACGGTGTTTCTACATAAAGTTAGTGTGTTTCTTTTAGATCGGAGTTGAATAGCCCCCTAGCTTATTCAGCAATAAAGATAATCACGATCTTAGCTCTTTTAGCAAGAAATGCATGGAAAACAGTGTGCGTCTTATCATTGAGGTTGTCTTGTTAGGAAAATGAGTTAGGAGACACAATAACGGGGTTTCTACATTAAGTTAGTGTGTCTCTTTTAGATCGGAGTTGAATTAGCCCCCTAGCTCATTCTGCAACAGAGATAATCACGATCTTAGCTCTTTTAGCAAGAAATGCATGGAAAACAGTGTGCGTCTTATCATTGAGGTTGTCTTGTTAGGAAAATGAGTTAGGAGACAAAATAACGGTGTTTCTACATTAAGTTAGTGTGTCTCTTTTAGATCGGAGTTGAATAGCCCCCTAGCTCATTCAGCAACAGAGATAATAACGATCTTAGCTCTTTTAGCAAGAAATGCATGGAAAACAGTGTGCGTCTTATCATTGAGGTTGTCTTGTTAGGAAAATGAGTTAGCAGACAAAATAACGGTGTTTCTACATTAAGTTAGTGTGTCTCTTTTAGATCGGAGTTGAATAGCCCCCTAGCTCATTCTGCAACAGAGATAATCACGATCTTAGCTCTTTTAGCAAGAAATGCATGGAAAACAGTGTGCGTCTTATCATTGAGGTTGTCTTGTTAGGAAAATGAGTTAAGAGACAAAATAATGGTGTTTCTACATTAAGTTATTGTGTCTCTTTTAGATCGGAGTTGAATTATCCCCCTAGCTCATTCAGCAACAGAGATAATAACGATCTTAGCTCTTTTAGCAAGAAATGCATGGAAAACAGTGTGCGTCTTATCATTGAGGTTGTCTTGTTAGGAAAATGAGTTAGCAGACAAAATAACGGTGTTTCTACATTAAGTTAGTGTGTCTCTTTTAGATCGGAGTTGAATAGCCCCCTAGCTCATTCTGCAACAGAGATAATCACGATCTTAGCTCTTTTAGCAAGAAATGCATGGAAAACAGTGTGCGTCTTATCATTGAGGTTGTCTTGTTAGGAAAATGAGTTAGGAGACAAAATAACGGTGTTTCTACATAAAGTTAGTGTGTTTCTTTTAGATCGGAGTTGAATAGCCCCCTAGCTCATTCTGCAACAGAGATAATCACGATCTTAGCTCTTTTAGCAAGAAATGCATGGAAAACAGTGTGCATCTTATCATTGAGGTTGTCTTGTTAGGAAAATGAGTTAGGAGACAAAATAACGGTGTTTCTACATAAAGTTAGTGTGTTTCTTTTAGATCGGAGTTGAATAGCCCCCTAGCTTATTCAGCAATAAAGATAATCACGATCTTAGCTCTTTTAGCAAGAAATGCATGGAAAACAGTGTGCGTCTTATCATTGAGGTTGTCTTGTTAGGAAAATGAGTTAGGAGACAAAAAAATGGGGTTTCTACATTAAGTTAGTGTGTCTCTTTTAGATCGGAGTTGAATTAGCCCCCTAGCTCATTCAGCAACAGAGATAATCACGATCTTAGCTCTTTTAGCAAGAAATGCATGGAAAACAGTGTGCGTCTTATCATTGAGGTTGTCTTGTTAGGAAAATGAGTTAGGAGACACAATAACGGTGTTTCTACATTAAGTTAGTGTGTCTCTTTTAGATCGGAGTTGAATAGCCCCCTAGCTTATTCAGCAATAAAGATAATCACGATCTTAGCTCTTTTAGCAAGAAATGCATGGAAAACAGTGTGCGTCTTATCATTGAGGTTGTCTTGTTAGGAAAATGAGTTAGGAGACACAATAACGGTGTTTCTACATTAAGTTAGTGTGTCTCTTTTAGATCGGAGTTGAATAGCCCCCTAGCTCATTCAGCAACAGAGATAATCACGATCTTAGCTCTTTTAGCAAGAAATGCATGAAAACAGTGTTCGTCTTATCATTGAGGTTGTCTTGTTAGGAAAATGAGTTAGGAGACAAAATAACAGTGTTTCTACATTAAGTTAGTGTGTCTCTTTTAGATCGGAGTTGAATAGCCCCCTAGCTCATTCTGCAACAGAGATAATCACGATCTTAGCTCTTTTAGCAAGAAATGCATGGAAAACAGTGTGCGTCTTATCATTGAGGTTGTCTTGTTAGGAAAATGAGTTAGGAGACAAAATAACGGTGTTTCTACATAAAGTTAGTGTGTTTCTTTTAGATCGGAGTTGAATAGCCCCCTAGCTCATTCAGCAATAAAGATAATCACGATCTTAGCTCTTTTAGCAAGAAATGCATGGAAAACAGTGTGCATCTTATCATTGAGGTTGTCTTGTTAGGAAAATTAGTTAGGAGACAAAATAACGGTGTTTCTACATTAAGTTAGTGTGTTTCTTTTAGATCGGAGTTGAATAGCCCCCTAGCTTATTCAGCAATAAAGATAATCACGATCTTAGCTCTTTTAGCAAGAAATGCATGGAAAACAGTGTGCGTCTTATCATTGAGGTTGTCTTGTTAGGAAAATGAGTTAGGAGACACAATAACGGTGTTTCTACATTAAGTTAGTGTGTCTCTTTTAGATCGGAGTTGAATAGCCCCCTAGCTCATTCAGCAACAGAGATAATCACGATCTTAGCTCTTTTAGCAAGAAATGCATGGAAAACAGTGTGCGTCTTATCATTGAGGTTGTCTTGTTAGGAAAATGAGTTAGGAGAGAAAATAACGGTGTTTCTACATAAAGTTAGTGTGTTTCTTTTAGATCGGAGTTGAATAGCCCCCTAGCTCATTCAGCAATAAAGATAATCACGATCTTAGCTCTTTTAGCAAGAAATGCATGGAAAACAGTGTGCATCTTATCATTGAGGTTGTCTTGTTAGGAAAATGAGTTAGGAGACAAAATAACGGTGTTTCTACATTAAGTTAGTGTGTTTCTTTTAGATCGGAGTTGAATAGCCCCCTAGCTTATTCAGCAATAAAGATAATCACGATCTTAGCTCTTTTAGCAAGAAATGCATGGAAAACAGTGTGCGTCTTATCATTGAGGTTGTCTTGTTAGGAAAATGAGTTAGGAGACACAATAACGGTGTTTCTACATTAAGTTAGTGTGTCTCTTTTAGATCGGAGTTGAATAGCCCCCTAGCTCATTCAGCAACAGAGATAATCACGATCTTAGCTCTTTTAGCAAGAAATGCATGAAAACAGTGTTCGTCTTATCATTGAGGTTGTCTTGTTAGGAAAATGAGTTAGGAGACAAAATAACAGTGTTTCTACATTAAGTTAGTGTGTCTCTTTTAGATCGGAGTTGAATAGCCCCCTAGCTCATTCTGCAACAGAGATAATCACGATCTTAGCTCTTTTAGCAAGAAATGCATGGAAAACAGTGTGCGTCTTATCATTGAGGTTGTCTTGTTAGGAAAATGAGTTAGGAGACAAAATAACGGTGTTTCTACATAAAGTTAGTGTGTTTCTTTTAGATCGGAGTTGAATAGCCCCCTAGCTCATTCAGCAATAAAGATAATCACGATCTTAGCTCTTTTAGCAAGAAATGCATGGAAAACAGTGTGCATCTTATCATTGAGGTTGTCTTGTTAGGAAAATGAGTTAGGAGACAAAATAACGGTGTTTCTACATTAAGTTAGTGTGTTTCTTTTAGATCGGAGTTGAATAGCCCCCTAGCTTATTCAGCAATAAAGATAATCACGATCTTAGCTCTTTTAGCAAGAAATGCATGGAAAACAGTGTGCGTCTTATCATTGAGGTTGTCTTGTTAGGAAAATGAGTTAGGAGACACAATAACGGTGTTTCTACATTAAGTTAGTGTGTCTCTTTTAGATCGGAGTTGAATAGCCCCCTAGCTCATTCAGCAACAGAGATAATCACGATCTTAGCTCTTTTAGCAAGAAATGCATGGAAAACAGTGTTCGTCTTATCATTGAGGTTGTCTTGTTAGGAAAATGAGTTAGGAGACAAAATAACGGTGTTTCTACATTAAGTTAGTGTGTCTCTTTTAGATCGGAGTTGAATAGCCCCCTAGCTCATTCTGCAACAGAGATAATCACGATCTTAGCTCTTTTAGCAAGAAATGCATGGAAAACAGTGTGCGTCTTATCATTGAGGTTGTCTTGTTAGGAAAATGAGTTAGGAGACAAAATAACGGTGTTTCTACATAAAGTTAGTGTGTTTCTTTTAGATCGGAGTTGAATAGCCCCCTAGCTCATTCAGCAATATAGATAATCACGATCTTAGCTCTTTTAGCAAGAAATGCATGGAAAACAGTGTGCGTCTTATCATTGAGGTTGTCTTGTTAGGAAAATGAGTTAGGAGACAAAATAACGGGGTTTCTACATTAAGTTAGTGTGTCTCTTTTAGATCGGAGTTGAATTAGCCCCCTAGCTCATTCAGCAACAGAGATAATCACGATCTTAGCTCTTTTAGCAAGAAATGCATGGAAAACAGTGTGCGTCTTATCATTGAGGTTGTCTTGTTAGGAAAATGAGTTAGGAGACAAAATAACGGTGTTTCTACATAAAGTTGGTGTGTTTCTTTTAGATCGGAGTTGAATAGCCCCCTAGCTCATTCAGCAATAAAGATAATCACGATCTTAGCTCTTTTAGCAAGAAATGCATGGAAAACAGTGTGCATCTTATCATTGAGGTTGTCTTGTTAGGAAAATGAGTTAGGAGACAAAATAACGGTGTTTCTACATTAAGTTAGTGTGTTTCTTTTAGATCGGAGTTGAATAGCCCCCTAGCTTATTCAGCAATAAAGATAATCACGATCTTAGCTCTTTTAGCAAGAAATGCATGGAAAACAGTGTGCGTCTTATCATTGAGGTTGTCTTGTTAGGAAAATGAGTTAGGAGACACAATAACGGTGTTTCTACATTAAGTTAGTGTGTCTCTTTTAGATCGGAGTTGAATAGCCCCCTAGCTCATTCAGCAACAGAGATAATCACGATCTTAGCTCTTTTAGCAAGAAATGCATGGAAAACAGTGTTCGTCTTATCATTGAGGTTGTCTTGTTAGGAAAATGAGTTAGGAGACAAAATAACGGTGTTTCTACATTAAGTTAGTGTGTCTCTTTTAGATCGGAGTTGAATAGCCCCCTAGCTCATTCTGCAACAGAGATAATCACGATCTTAGCTCTTTTAGCAAGAAATGCATGGAAAACAGTGTGCGTCTTATCATTGAGGTTGTCTTGTTAGGAAAATGAGTTAGGAGACAAAATAACGGTGTTTCTACATAAAGTTAGTGTGTTTCTTTTAGATCGGAGTTGAATAGCCCCCTAGCTCATTCAGCAATAAAGATAATCACGATCTTAGCTCTTTTAGCAAGAAATGCATGGAAAACAGTGTGCATCTTATCATTGAGGTTGTCTTGTTAGGAAAATGAGTTAGGAGACAAAATAACGGTGTTTCTACATAAAGTTAGTGTGTTTCTTTTAGATCGGAGTTGAATAGCCCCCTAGCTTATTCAGCAATAAAGATAATCACGATCTTAGCTCTTTTAGCAAGAAATGCATGGAAAACAGTGTGCGTCTTATCATTGAGGTTGTCTTGTTAGGAAAATGAGTTAGGAGACAAAATAACGGTGTTTCTACATTAAGTTAGTGTGTCTCTTTTAGATCGGAGTTGAATTAGCCCCCTAGCTCATTCAGCAACAGAGATAATCACGATCTTAGCTCTTTTAGCAAAAAATGCATGGAAAACAGTGTGCGTCTTATCATTGAGGTTGTCTTGTTAGGAAAATGAGTTAGGAGACACAATAACGGTGTTTCTACATTAAGTTAGTGTGTCTCTTTTAGATCGGAGTTGAATAGCCCTCTAGCTCATTCAGCAACAGAGATAATCACGATCTTAGCTCTTTTAGCAAGAAATGCATGGAAAACAGTGTGCGTCTTATCATTGAGGTTGTCTTGTTAGGAAAATGAGTTAGGAGACACAATAACGGTGTTTCTACATTAAGTTAGTGTGTCTCTTTTAGATCGGAGTTGAATAGCCCCCTAGCTCATTCAGCAACAGAGATAATCACGATCTTAGCTCTTTTAGCAAGAAATGCATGGAAAACAGTGTGCGTCTTATCATTGAGGTTGTCTTGTTAGGAAAATGAGTTAGGAGACAAAATAACGGGGTTTCTACATTAAGTTAGTGTGTCTCTTTTAGATCGGAGTTGAATAGCCCCCTAGCTCATTCAGCAACAGAGATAATCACGATCTTAGCTCTTTTAGCAAGAAATGCATGGAAAACAGAGTGCGTCTTATCATTGAGGTTGTCTTGTTAGGAAAATGAGTTAGGAGACAAAGTAACGGGGTTCCTACATTAAGTTAGTGAGTCTCTTTTAGATCGGAGTTGAATAGCCTCCTAGCTCATTCAGCAACAGAGATAATCACGATCTTAGCTCTTTTAGCAAGAAATGCATGGAAAACAGTGTGCGTCTTATCATTGAGGTTGTCTTGTTAGGAAAATGAGTTAGGAGACAAAATAACGGTGTTTCTACATTAAGTTAGTGTGTCTCTTTTAGATCGGAGTTGAATTAGCCCCCTAGCTCATTCAGCAACAGAGATAATCACGATCTTAGCTCTTTTAGCAAGAAATGCATGGAAAACAGTGTGCGTCTTATCATTGAGGTTGTCTTGTTAGGAAAATGAGTTAGGAGACACAATAACGGTGTTTCTACATTAAGTTAGTGTGTCTCTTTTAGATCGGAGTTGAATAGCCCCCTAGCTCATTCAGCAACAGAGATAATCACGATCTTAGCTCTTTTAGCAAGAAATGCATGGAAAACAGTGTGCGTCTTATCATTGAGGTTGTCTTGTTAGGAAAATGAGTTAGGAGACAAAATAACGGTGTTTCTACATTAAGTTAGTGTGTCTCTTTTAGATCAGAGTTGAATAGCCCCCTAGCTCATTCAGCAACAGAGATAATCACGATCTTAGCTCTTTTAGCAAGAAATGCATGGAAAACAGTGTGCGTCTTATCATTGAGGTTGTCTTGTTAGGAAAATGAGTTAGGAGACAAAATAACGGTGTTTCTACATTAAGTTAGTTTGTCTCTTTTAGATCGGAGTTGAATAGCCCCCTAGCTTATTCAGCAATAAAGATAATCACGATCTTAGCTCTTTTAGCAAGAAATGCATGGAAAACAGTGTGCGTCTTATCAATGAGGTTGTCGTGTTAGGAAAATGAGTTAGGAGACACAATAACGGTGTTTCTACATTAAGTTAGTGTGTCTCTTTTAGATCGGAGTTGAATAGCCCCCTAGCTCATTCAGCAACAGAGATAATCACGATCTTAGCTCTTTTAGCAAGAAATGCATGGAAAACAGTGTTCGTCTTATCATTGAGGTTGTCTTGTTAGGAAAATGAGTTAGGAGACAAAATAACGGTGTTTCTACATTAAGTTAGTGTGTCTCTTTTAGGTCGGAGTTGAATTAGCCCCCTAGCTCATTCAGCAACAGAGATAATCACGATCTTAGCTCTTTTAGCAAGAAATGCATGGAAAACAGTGTGCGTCTTATCATTGAGGTTGTCTTGTTAGGAAAATGAGTTAGGAGACAAAATAACGGTGTTTCTACATTAAGTTAGTGTGTCTCTTTTAGATCGGAGTTGAATAGCCCCCTAGCTCATTCTGCAACAGAGATAATCACGATCTTAGCTCTTTTAGCAAGAAATGCATGGAAAACAGTGTGCGTCTTATCATTGAGGTTGTCTTGTTAGGAAAATGAGTTAGGAGACAAAATAACGGTGTTTCTACATAAAGTTAGTGTGTTTCTTTTAGATCGGAGTTGAATAGCCCCCTAGCTCATTCAGCAATAAAGATAATCACGATCTTAGCTCTTTTAGCAAGAAATGCATGGAAAACAGTGTGCATCTTATCATTGAGGTTGTCTTGTTAGGAAAATGAGTTAGGAGACAAAATAACGGTGTTTCTACATTAAGTTAGTGTGTTTCTTTTAGATCGGAGTTGAATAGCCCCCTAGCTTATTCAGCAATAAAGATAATCACGATCTTAGCTCTTTTAGCAAGAAATGCATGGAAAACAGTGTGCGTCTTATCATTGAGGTTGTCTTGTTAGGAAAATGAGTTAGGAGACACAATAACGGTGTTTCTACATTAAGTTAGTGTGTCTCTTTTAGATCGGAGTTGAATAGCCCCCTAGCTCATTCAGCAACAGATATAATCACGATCTTAGCTCTTTTAGCAAGAAATGCATGGAAAACAGTGTTCGTCTTATCATTGAGGTTGTCTTGTTAGGAAAATGAGTTAGGAGACAAAATAACGGTGTTTCTACATTAAGTTAGTGTGTTTCTTTTAGATCGGAGTTGAATAGCCCCCTAGCTCATTCAGCAATAAAGATAATCACGATCTTAGCTCTTTTAGCAAGAAATGCATGGAAAACAGTGTGCATCTTATCATTGAGGTTGTCTTGTTAGGAAAATGAGTTAGGAGACAAAATAACGGTGTTTCTACATAAAGTTAGTGTGTTTCTTTTAGATCGGAGTTGAATAGCCCCCTAGCTTATTCAGCAATAAAGATAATCACGATCTTAGCTCTTTTAGCAAGAAATGCATGGAAAACAGTGTGCGTCTTATCATTGAGGTTGTCTTGTTAGGAAAATGAGTTAGGAGACAAAATAACGGGGTTTCTACATTAAGTTAGTGTGTCTCTTTTAGATCGGAGTTGAATTAGCCCCCTAGCTCATTCAGCAACAGAGATAATCACGATCTTAGCTCTTTTAGCAAGAAATGCATGGAAAACAGTGTGCGTCTTATCATTGAGGTTGTCTTGTTAGGAAAATGAGTTAGGAGACACAATAACGGTGTTTCTACATTAAGTTAGTGTGTCTCTTTTAGATCGGAGTTGAATAGCCCTCTAGCTCATTCAGCAACAGAGATAATCACGATCTTAGCTCTTTTAGCAAGAAATGCATGGAAAACAGTGTCCGTCTTATCATTGAGGTTGTCTTGTTAGGAAAATGAGTTAGGAGACACAATAACGGTGTTTCTACATTAAGTTAGTGTGTCTCTTTTAGATCGGAGTTGAATAGCCCCCTAGCTCATTCAGCAACAGAGATAATCACGATCTTAGCTCTTTTAGCAAGAAATGCATGAAAAACAGTGTGCGTCTTATCATTGAGGTTGTCTTGTTAGGAAAATGAGTTAGGAGACAAAATAACGGGGTTTCTACATTAAGTTAGTGTGTCTCTTTTAGATCGGAGTTGAATAGCCCCCTAGCTCATTCAGCAACAGAGATAATCACGATCTTAGCTCTTTTAGCAAGAAATGCATGGAAAACAGTGTGCGTCTTATCATTGAGGTTGTCTTGTTAGGAAAATGAGTTAGGAGACAAAGTAACGGGGTTCCTACATTAAGTTAGTGAGTCTCTTTTAGATCGGAGTTGAATAGCCTCCTAGCTCATTCAGCAACAGAGATAATCACGATCTTAGCTCTTTTAGCAAGAAATGCATGGAAAACAGTGTGCGTCTTATCATTGAGGTTGTCTTGTTAGGAAAATGAGTTAGGAGACAAAATAACGGTGTTTCTACATTAAGTTAGTGTGTCTCTTTTAGATCGGAGTTGAATTAGCCCCCTAGCTCATTCAGCAACAGAGATAATCACGATCTTAGCTCTTTTAGCAAGAAATGCATGGAAAACAGTGTGCGTCTTATCATTGAGGTTGTCTTGTTAGGAAAATGAGTTAGGAGACACAATAACGGTGTTTCTACATTAAGTTAGTGTGTCTCTTTTAGATCGGAGTTGAATAGCCCCCTAGCTCATTCAGCAACAGAGATAATCACGATCTTAGCTCTTTTAGCAAGAAATGCATGGAAAACAGTGTGCGTCTTATCATTGAGGTTGTCTTGTTAGGAAAATGAGTTAGGAGACACAATAACGGTGTTTCTACATTAAGTTAGTGTGTCTCTTTTAGATCGGAGTTGAATAGCCCCCTAGCTCATTCAGCAACAGAGATAATCACGATCTTAGCTCTTTTAGCAAGAAATGCATGGAAAACAGTGTTCGTCTTATCATTGAGGTTGTCTTGTTAGGAAAATGAGTTAGGAGACACAATAACGGTGTTTCTACATTAAGTTAGTGTGTCTCTTTTAGATCGGAGTTGAATAGCCCCCTAGCTCATTCAGCAACAGAGATAATCACGATCTTAGCTCTTTTAGCAAGAAATGCATGGAAAACAGTGTTCGTCTTATCATTGAGGTTGTCTTGTTAGGAAAATGAGTTAGGAGACAAAATAACGGTGTTTCTACATAAAGTTAGGGTGTTTCTTTTAGATCGGAGTTGAATAGCCCCCTAGCTCATTCTGCAACAGAGATAATCACGATCTTAGCTCTTTTAGCAAGAAATGCATGGAAAACAGTGTGCGTCTTATCATTGATGTTGTCTTGTTAGGAAAATGAGTTAGGAGGCACAATAACGGTGTTTCTACATTAAGTTAGTGTGTCTCTTTTAGATCGGAGTTGAATAGCCCCCTAGCTCATTCAGCAACAGAGATAATCACGATCTTAGCTCTTTTAGCAAGAAATGCATGGAAAACAGTGTGCGTCTTATCATTGAGGTTGTCTTGTTAGGAAAATGAGTTAGGAGACAAAATAACGGTGTTTCTACATTAAGTTAGTGTGTCTCTTTTAGATCGGAGTTGAATAGCCCCCTAGCTCATTCTGCAACAGAGATAATCACGATCTTAGCTCTTTTAGCAAGAAATGCATGGAAAACAGTGTGCGTCTTATCATTGAGGTTGTCTTGTTAGGAAAATGAGTTAGGAGACAAAATAACGGTGTTTCTACATAAAGTTAGTGTGTTTCTTTTAGATCGGAGTTGAATAGCCCCCTAGCTCATTCAGCAATAAAGATAATCACGATCTTAGCTCTTTTAGCAAGAAATGCATGGAAAACAGTGTGCATCTTATCATTGAGGTTGTCTTGTTAGGAAAATGAGTTAGGAGACAAAATAACGGTGTTTCTACATAAAGTTAGTGTGTTTCTTTTAGATCGGAGTTGAATAGCCCCCTAGCTTATTCAGCAATAAAGATAATCACGATCTTAGCTCTTTTAGCAAGAAATGCATGGAAAACAGTGTGCGTCTTATCATTGAGGTTGTCTTGTTAGGAAAATGAGTTAGGAGACACAATAACGGTGTTTCTACATTAAGTTAGTGTGTCTCTTTTAGATCGGAGTTGAATAGCCCCCTAGCTCATTCAGCAACAGAGATAATCACGATCTTAGCTCTTTTAGCAAGAAATGCATGGAAAACAGTGTTCGTCTTATCATTGAGGTTGTCTTGTTAGGAAAATGAGTTAGGAGACAAAATAACGGTGTTTCTACATTAAGTTAGTGTGTCTCTTTTAGATCGGAGTTGAATAGCCCCCTAGCTCATTCTGCAACAGAGATAATCACGATCTTAGCTCTTTTAGCAAGAAATGCATGGAAAACAGTGTGCGTCTTATCATTGAGGTTGTCTTGTTAGGAAAATGAGTTAGGAGACAAAATAACGGTGTTTCTACATAAAGTTAGGGTGTTTCTTTTAGATCGGAGTTGAATAGCCCCCTAGCTCATTCAGCAATAAAGATAATCACGATCTTAGCTCTTTTAGCAAGAAATGCATGGAAAACAGTGTGCATCTTATCATTGAGGTTGTCTTGTTAGGAAAATGAGTTAGGAGACAAAATAACGGTGTTTCTACATAAAGTTGGTGTGTTTCTTTTAGATCGGAGTTGAATAGCCCCCTAGCTTATTCAGCAATAAAGATAATCACGATCTTAGCTCTTTTAGCAAGAAATGCATGGAAAACAGTGTGCGTCTTATCATTGAGGTTGTCTTGTTAGGAAAATGAGTTAGGAGACACAATAACGGTGTTTCTACATTAAGTTAGTGTGTCTCTTTTAGATCGGAGTTGAATAGCCCTCTAGCTCATTCAGCAACAGAGATAATCACGATCTTAGCTCTTTTAGCAAGAAATGCATGGAAAACAGTGTGCGTCTTATCATTGAGGTTGTCTTGTTAGGAAAATGAGTTAGGAGACACAATAACGGTGTTTCTACATTAAGTTAGTGTGTCTCTTTTAGATCGGAGTTGAATAGCCCCCTAGCTCATTCAGCAACAGAGATAATCACGATCTTAGCTCTTTTAGCAAGAAATGCATGGAAAACAGTGTGCGTCTTATCATTGAGGTTGTCTTGTTAGGAAAATGAGTTAGGAGACAAAATAACGGGGTTTCTACATTAAGTTAGTGTGTCTCTTTTAGATCGGAGTTGAATAGCCCCCTAGCTCATTCAGCAACAGAGATAATCACGATCTTAGCTCTTTTAGCAAGAAATGCATGGAAAACAGTGTGCGTCTTATCATTGAGGTTGTCTTGTTAGGAAAATGAGTTAGGAGACAAAGTAACGGGGTTCCTACATTAAGTTAGTGAGTCTCTTTTAGATCGGAGTTGAATAGCCTCCTAGCTCATTCAGCAACAGAGATAATCACGATCTTAGCTCTTTTAGCAAGAAATGCATGGAAAACAGTGTGCGTCTTATCATTGAGGTTGTCTTGTTAGGAAAATGAGTTAGGAGACAAAATAACGGTGTTTCTACATTAAGTTAGTGTGTCTCTTTTAGATCGGAGTTGAATTAGCCCCCTAGCTCATTCAGCAACAGAGATAATCACGATCTTAGCTCTTTTAGCAAGAAATGCATGGAAAACAGTGTTCGTCTTATCATTGAGGTTGTCTTGTTAGGAAAATGAGTTAGGAGACACAATAACGGTGTTTCTACATTAAGTTAGTGTGTCTCTTTTAGATCGGAGTTGAATAGCCCCCTAGCTCATTCAGCAACAGAGATAATCACGATCTTAGCTCTTTTAGCAAGAAATGCATGGAAAACAGTGTGCGTCTTATCATTGAGGTTGTCTTGTTAGGAAAATGAGTTAGGAGACAAAATAACGGTGTTTCTACATTAAGTTAGTGTGTCTCTTTTAGATCAGAGTTGAATAGCCCCCTAGCTCATTCAGCAACAGAGATAATCACGATCTTAGCTCTTTTAGCAAGAAATGCATGGAAAACAGTGTGCGTCTTATCATTGAGGTTGTCTTGTTAGGAAAATGAGTTAGGAGACAAAATAACGGTGTTTCTACATTAAGTTAGTTTGTCTCTTTTAGATCGGAGTTGAATAGCCCCCTAGCTTATTCAGCAATAAAGATAATCACGATCTTAGCTCTTTTAGCAAGAAATGCATGGAAAACAGTGTGCGTCTTATCAATGAGGTTGTCGTGTTAGGAAAATGAGTTAGGAGACAAAATAACGGGGTTTCTACATTAAGTTAGTGTGTCTCTTTTAGATCGGAGTTGAATTAGCCCCCTAGCTCATTCAGCAACAGAGATAATCACGATCTTAGCTCTTTTAGCAAGAAATGCATGGAAAACAGTGTGCGTCTTATCATTGAGGTTGTCTTGTTAGGAAAATGAGTTAGGAGACACAATAACGGTGTTTCTACATTAAGTTAGTGTGTCTCTTTTAGATCGGAGTTGAATAGCCCCCTAGCTCATTCAGCAACAGAGATAATCACGATCTTAGCTCTTTTAGCAAGAAATGCATGGAAAACAGTGTGCGTCTTATCATTGAGGTTGTCTTGTTAGGAAAATGAGTTAGGAGACACAATAACGGTGTTTCTACATTAAGTTAGTGTGTCTCTTTTAGATCGGAGTTGAATAGCCCCCTAGCTCATTCAGCAACAGAGATAATCACGATCTTAGCTCTTTTAGCAAGAAATGCATGGAAAACAGTGTTCGTCTTATCATTGAGGTTGTCTTGTTAGGAAAATGAGTTAGGAGACACAATAACGGTGTTTCTACATTAAGTTAGTGTGTCTCTTTTAGATCGGAGTTGAATAGCCCCCTAGCTCATTCAGCAACAGAGATAATCACGATCTTAGCTCTTTTAGCAAGAAATGCATGGAAAACAGTGTTCGTCTTATCATTGAGGTTGTCTTGTTAGGAAAATGAGTTAGGAGACAAAATAACGGTGTTTCTACATAAAGTTAGGGTGTTTCTTTTAGATCGGAGTTGAATAGCCCCCTAGCTCATTCTGCAACAGAGATAATCACGATCTTAGCTCTTTTAGCAAGAAATGCATGGAAAACAGTGTGCGTCTTATCATTGAGGTTGTCTTGTTAGGAAAATGAGTTAGGAGACACAATAACGGTGTTTCTACATTAAGTTAGTGTGTCTCTTTTAGATCGGAGTTGAATAGCCCCCTAGCTCATTCAGCAACAGAGATAATCACGATCTTAGCTCTTTTAGCAAGAAATGCATGGAAAACAGTGTGCGTCTTATCATTGAGGTTGTCTTGTTAGGAAAATGAGTTAGGAGACAAAATAACGGTGTTTCTACATAAAGTTAGTGTGTTTCTTTTAGATCGGAGTTGAATAGCCCCCTAGCTCATTCAGCAATAAAGATAATCACGATCTTAGCTCTTTTAGCAAGAAATGCATGGAAAACAGTGTGCGTCTTATCATTGAGGTTGTCTTGTTAGGAAAATGAGTTAGGAGACAAAATAACGGGGTTTCTACATTAAGTTAGTGTGTCTCTTTTAGATCGGAGTTGAATTAGCCCCCTAGCTCATTCAGCAACAGAGATAATCACGATCTTAGCTCTTTTAGCAAGAAATGCATGGAAAACAGTGTGCGTCTTATCATTGAGGTTGTCTTGTTAGGAAAATGAGTTAGGAGACAAAATAACGGTGTTTCTACATAAAGTTAGTGTGTTTCTTTTAGATCGGAGTTGAATAGCCCCCTAGCTCATTCAGCAATAAAGATAATCACGATCTTAGCTCTTTTAGCAAGAAATGCATGGAAAACAGTGTGCATCTTATCATTGAGGTTGTCTTGTTAGGAAAATGAGTTAGGAGACAAAATAACGGTGTTTCTACATTAAGTTAGTGTGTTTCTTTTAGATCGGAGTTGAATAGCCCCCTAGCTTATTCAGCAATAAAGATAATCACGATCTTAGCTCTTTTAGCAAGAAATGCATGGAAAACAGTGTGCGTCTTATCATTGAGGTTGTCTTGTTAGGAAAATGAGTTAGGAGACACAATAACGGTGTTTCTACATTAAGTTAGTGTGTCTCTTTTAGATCGGAGTTGAATAGCCCCCTAGCTCATTCAGCAACAGAGATAATCACGATCTTAGCTCTTTTAGCAAGAAATGCATGGAAAACAGTGTGCGTCTTATCATTGAGGTTGTCTTGTTAGGAAAATGAGTTAGGAGACAAAATAACGGTGTTTCTACATAAAGTTAGTGTGTTTCTTTTAGATCGGAGTTGAATAGCCCCCTAGCTCATTCAGCAATAAAGATAATCACGATCTTAGCTCTTTTAGCAAGAAATGCATGGAAAACAGTGTGCGTCTTATCATTGAGGTTGTCTTGTTAGGAAAATGAGTTAGGAGACAAAATAACGGGGTTTCTACATTAAGTTAGTGTGTCTCTTTTAGATCGGAGTTGAATTAGCCCCCTAGCTCATTCAGCAACAGAGATAATCACGATCTTAGCTCTTTTAGCAAGAAATGCATGGAAAACAGTGTGCGTCTTATCATTGAGGTTGTCTTGTTAGGAAAATGAGTTAGGAGACAAAATAACGGTGTTTCTACATAAAGTTAGTGTGTTTCTTTTAGATCGGAGTTGAATAGCCCCCTAGCTCATTCAGCAATAAAGATAATCACGATCTTAGCTCTTTTAGCAAGAAATGCATGGAAAACAGTGTGCATCTTATCATTGAGGTTGTCTTGTTAGGAAAATGAGTTAGGAGACAAAATAACGGTGTTTCTACATTAAGTTAGTGTGTTTCTTTTAGATCGGAGTTGAATAGCCCCCTAGCTTATTCAGCAATAAAGATAATCACGATCTTATCTCTTTTAGCAAGAAATGCATGGAAAACAGTGTGCGTCTTATCATTGAGGTTGTCCTGTTAGGAAAATGAGTTAGGAGACACAATAACGGTGTTTCTACATTAAGTTAGTGTGTCTCTTTTAGATCGGAGTTGAATAGCCCCCTAG
The DNA here is from genome assembly GCF_040894005.1 of Engystomops pustulosus. Lineage (NCBI taxonomy): Eukaryota > Metazoa > Chordata > Amphibia > Anura > Leptodactylidae > Engystomops > Engystomops pustulosus. The sequence goes on along the minus strand of NC_092418.1, from coordinate 58,175,920 downwards.
CTCATTCAGCAACAGAGATAATCACGATCTTAGCTCTTTTAGCAAGAAATGCATGGAAAACAGTGTTCGTCTTATCATTGAGGTTGTCTTGTTAGGAAAATTAGTTAGGAGACAAAATAACGGTGTTTCTACATTAAGTTAGTGTGTCTCTTTTAGATCGGAGTTGAATAGCCCCCTAGCTCATTCTGCAACAGAGATAATCACGATCTTAGCTCTTTTAGCAAGAAATGCATGGAAAACAGTGTGCGTCTTATCATTGAGGTTGTCTTGTTAGGAAAATGAGTTAGGAGACAAAATAACGGTGTTTCTACATAAAGTTAGTGTGTTTCTTTTAGATCGGAGTTGAATAGCCCCCTAGCTCATTCAGCAATAAAGATAATCACGATCTTAGCTCTTTTAGCAAGAAATGCATGGAAAACAGTGTGCATCTTATCATTGAGGTTGTCTTGTTAGGAAAATGAGTTAGGAGACAAAATAACGGTGTTTCTACATAAAGTTAGTGTGTTTCTTTTAGATCGGAGTTGAATAGCCCCCTAGCTTATTCAGCAATAAAGATAATCACGATCTTAGCTCTTTTAGCAAGAAATGCATGGAAAACAGTGTGCGTCTTATCATTGAGGTTGTCTTGTTAGGAAAATGAGTTAGGAGACACAATAACGGTGTTTCTACATTAAGTTAGTGTGTCTCTTTTAGATCGGAGTTGAATAGCCCCCTAGCTCATTCAGCAACAGAGATAATCACGATCTTAGCTCTTTTAGCAAGAAATGCATGGAAAACAGTGTTCGTCTTATCATTGAGGTTGTCTTGTTAGGAAAATTAGTTAGGAGACAAAATAACGGTGTTTCTACATTAAGTTAGTGTGTCTCTTTTAGATCGGAGTTGAATAGCCCCCTAGCTCATTCTGCAACAGAGATAATCACGATCTTAGCTCTTTTAGCAAGAAATGCATGGAAAACAGTGTGCGTCTTATCATTGAGGTTGTCTTGTTAGGAAAATGAGTTAGGAGACAAAATAACGGTGTTTCTACATAAAGTTAGTGTGTTTCTTTTAGATCGGAGTTGAATAGCCCCCTAGCTCATTCAGCAATAAAGATAATCACGATCTTAGCTCTTTTAGCAAGAAATGCATGGAAAACAGTGTGCATCTTATCATTGAGGTTGTCTTGTTAGGAAAATGAGTTAGGAGACAAAATAACGGTGTTTCTACATAAAGTTAGTGGGTTTCTTTTAGATCGGAGTTGAATAGCCCCCTAGCTTATTCAGCAATAAAGATAATCACGATCTTAGCTCTTTTAGCAAGAAATGCATGGAAAACAGTGTGCGTCTTATCATTGAGGTTGTCTTGTTAGGAAAATGAGTTAGGAGACACAATAACGGTGTTTCTACATTAAGTTAGTGTGTCTCTTTTAGATCGGAGTTGAATAGCCCTCTAGCTCATTCAGCAACAGAGATAATCACGATCTTAGCTCTTTTAGCAAGAAATGCATGGAAAACAGTGTGCGTCTTATCATTGAGGTTGTCTTGTTAGGAAAATGAGTTAGGAGACACAATAACGGTGTTTCTACATTAAGTTAGTGTGTCTCTTTTAGATCGGAGTTGAATAGCCCCCTAGCTCATTCAGCAACAGAGATAATCACGATCTTAGCTCTTTTAGCAAGAAATGCATGGAAAACAGTGTGCGTCTTATCATTGAGGTTGTCTTGTTAGGAAAATGAGTTAGGAGACAAAATAACGGGGTTTCTACATTAAGTTAGTGTGTCTCTTTTAGATCGGAGTTGAATAGCCCCCTAGCTCATTCAGCAACAGAGATAATCACGATCTTAGCTCTTTTAGCAAGAAATGCATGGAAAACAGTGTGCGTCTTATCATTGAGGTTGTCTTGTTAGGAAAATGAGTTAGGAGACAAAGTAACGGGGTTCCTACATTAAGTTAGTGAGTCTCTTTTAGATCGGAGTTGAATAGCCTCCTAGCTCATTCAGCAACAGAGATAATCACGATCTTAGCTCTTTTAGCAAGAAATGCATGGAAAACAGTGTGCGTCTTATCATTGAGGTTGTCTTGTTAGGAAAATGAGTTAGGAGACAAAATAACGGTGTTTCTACATTAAGTTAGTGTGTCTCTTTTAGATCGGAGTTGAATTAGCCCCCTAGCTCATTCAGCAACAGAGATAATCACGATCTTAGCTCTTTTAGCAAGAAATGCATGGAAAACAGTGTTCGTCTTATCATTGAGGTTGTCTTGTTAGGAAAATGAGTTAGGAGACACAATAACGGTGTTTCTACATTAAGTTAGTGTGTCTCTTTTAGATCGGAGTTGAATAGCCCCCTAGCTCATTCAGCAACAGAGATAATCACGATCTTAGCTCTTTTAGCAAGAAATGCATGGAAAACAGTGTGCGTCTTATCATTGAGGTTGTCTTGTTAGGAAAATGAGTTAGGAGACAAAATAACGGTGTTTCTACATTAAGTTAGTGTGTCTCTTTTAGATCAGAGTTGAATAGCCCCCTAGCTCATTCAGCAACAGAGATAATCACGATCTTAGCTCTTTTAGCAAGAAATGCATGGAAAACAGTGTGCGTCTTATCATTGAGGTTGTCTTGTTAGGAAAATGAGTTAGGAGACAAAATAACGGTGTTTCTACATTAAGTTAGTTTGTCTCTTTTAGATCGGAGTTGAATAGCCCCCTAGCTTATTCAGCAATAAAGATAATCACGATCTTAGCTCTTTTAGCAAGAAATGCATGGAAAACAGTGTGCGTCTTATCAATGAGGTTGTCGTGTTAGGAAAATGAGTTAGGAGACAAAATAACGGGGTTTCTACATTAAGTTAGTGTGTCTCTTTTAGATCGGAGTTGAATTAGCCCCCTAGCTCATTCAGCAACAGAGATAATCACGATCTTAGCTCTTTTAGCAAGAAATGCATGGAAAACAGTGTGCGTCTTATCATTGAGGTTGTCTTGTTAGGAAAATGAGTTAGGAGACACAATAACGGTGTTTCTACATTAAGTTAGTGTGTCTCTTTTAGATCGGAGTTGAATAGCCCCCTAGCTCATTCAGCAACAGAGATAATCACGATCTTAGCTCTTTTAGCAAGAAATGCATGGAAAACAGTGTGCGTCTTATCATTGAGGTTGTCTTGTTAGGAAAATGAGTTAGGAGACACAATAACGGTGTTTCTACATTAAGTTAGTGTGTCTCTTTTAGATCGGAGTTGAATAGCCCCCTAGCTCATTCAGCAACAGAGATAATCACGATCTTAGCTCTTTTAGCAAGAAATGCATGGAAAACAGTGTTCGTCTTATCATTGAGGTTGTCTTGTTAGGAAAATGAGTTAGGAGACACAATAACGGTGTTTCTACATTAAGTTAGTGTGTCTCTTTTAGATCGGAGTTGAATAGCCCCCTAGCTCATTCAGCAACAGAGATAATCACGATCTTAGCTCTTTTAGCAAGAAATGCATGGAAAACAGTGTTCGTCTTATCATTGAGGTTGTCTTGTTAGGAAAATGAGTTAGGAGACAAAATAACGGTGTTTCTACATAAAGTTAGGGTGTTTCTTTTAGATCGGAGTTGAATAGCCCCCTAGCTCATTCTGCAACAGAGATAATCACGATCTTAGCTCTTTTAGCAAGAAATGCATGGAAAACAGTGTGCGTCTTATCATTGAGGTTGTCTTGTTAGGAAAATGAGTTAGGAGACACAATAACGGTGTTTCTACATTAAGTTAGTGTGTCTCTTTTAGATCGGAGTTGAATAGCCCCCTAGCTCATTCAGCAACAGAGATAATCACGATCTTAGCTCTTTTAGCAAGAAATGCATGGAAAACAGTGTGCGTCTTATCATTGAGGTTGTCTTGTTAGGAAAATGAGTTAGGAGACAAAATAACGGTGTTTCTACATAAAGTTAGTGTGTTTCTTTTAGATCGGAGTTGAATAGCCCCCTAGCTCATTCAGCAATAAAGATAATCACGATCTTAGCTCTTTTAGCAAGAAATGCATGGAAAACAGTGTGCGTCTTATCATTGAGGTTGTCTTGTTAGGAAAATGAGTTAGGAGACAAAATAACGGGGTTTCTACATTAAGTTAGTGTGTCTCTTTTAGATCGGAGTTGAATTAGCCCCCTAGCTCATTCAGCAACAGAGATAATCACGATCTTAGCTCTTTTAGCAAGAAATGCATGGAAAACAGTGTGCGTCTTATCATTGAGGTTGTCTTGTTAGGAAAATGAGTTAGGAGACAAAATAACGGTGTTTCTACATAAAGTTAGTGTGTTTCTTTTAGATCGGAGTTGAATAGCCCCCTAGCTCATTCAGCAATAAAGATAATCACGATCTTAGCTCTTTTAGCAAGAAATGCATGGAAAACAGTGTGCATCTTATCATTGAGGTTGTCTTGTTAGGAAAATGAGTTAGGAGACAAAATAACGGTGTTTCTACATTAAGTTAGTGTGTTTCTTTTAGATCGGAGTTGAATAGCCCCCTAGCTTATTCAGCAATAAAGATAATCACGATCTTAGCTCTTTTAGCAAGAAATGCATGGAAAACAGTGTGCGTCTTATCATTGAGGTTGTCTTGTTAGGAAAATGAGTTAGGAGACACAATAACGGTGTTTCTACATTAAGTTAGTGTGTCTCTTTTAGATCGGAGTTGAATAGCCCCCTAGCTCATTCAGCAACAGAGATAATCACGATCTTAGCTCTTTTAGCAAGAAATGCATGGAAAACAGTGTTCGTCTTATCATTGAGGTTGTCTTGTTAGGAAAATGAGTTAGGAGACAAAATAACGGTGTTTCTACATTAAGTTAGTGTGTCTCTTTTAGATCGGAGTTGAATAGCCCCCTAGCTCATTCTGCAACAGAGATAATCACGATCTTAGCTCTTTTAGCAAGAAATGCATGGAAAACAGTGTGCGTCTTATCATTGAGGTTGTCTTGTTAGGAAAATGAGTTAGGAGACAAAATAACGGTGTTTCTACATAAAGTTAGTGTGTTTCTTTTAGATCGGAGTTGAATAGCCCCCTAGCTCATTCAGCAATAAAGATAATCACGATCTTAGCTCTTTTAGCAAGAAATGCATGGAAAACAGTGTGCATCTTATCATTGAGGTTGTCTTGTTAGGAAAATGAGTTAGGAGACAAAATAACGGTGTTTCTACATAAAGTTAGTGTGTTTCTTTTAGATCGGAGTTGAATAGCCCCCTAGCTTATTCAGCAATAAAGATAATCACGATCTTAGCTCTTTTAGCAAGAAATGCATGGAAAACAGTGTGCGTCTTATCATTGAGGTTGTCTTGTTAGGAAAATGAGTTAGGAGACACAATAACGGTGTTTCTACATTAAGTTAGTGTGTCTCTTTTAGATCGGAGTTGAATAGCCCCCTAGCTCATTCAGCAACAGAGATAATCACGATCTTAGCTCTTTTAGCAAGAAATGCATGGAAAACAGTGTGCGTCTTATCATTGAGGTTGTCTTGTTAGGAAAATGAGTTAGGAGACAAAATAACGGGGTTTCTACATTAAGTTAGTGTGTCTCTTTTAGATCGGAGTTGAATAGCCCCCTAGCTCATTCAGCAACAGAGATAATCACGATCTTAGCTCTTTTAGCAAGAAATGCATGGAAAACAGAGTGCGTCTTATCATTGAGGTTGTCTTGTTAGGAAAATGAGTTAGGAGACAAAGTAACGGGGTTCCTACATTAAGTTAGTGAGTCTCTTTTAGATCGGAGTTGAATAGCCTCCTAGCTCATTCAGCAACAGAGATAATCACGATCTTAGCTCTTTTAGCAAGAAATGCATGGAAAACAGTGTGCGTCTTATCATTGAGGTTGTCTTGTTAGGAAAATGAGTTAGGAGACAAAATAACGGTGTTTCTACATTAAGTTAGTGTGTCTCTTTTAGATCGGAGTTGAATTAGCCCCCTAGCTCATTCAGCAACAGAGATAATCACGATCTTAGCTCTTTTAGCAAGAAATGCATGGAAAACAGTGTGCGTCTTATCATTGAGGTTGTCTTGTTAGGAAAATGAGTTAGGAGACACAATAACGGTGTTTCTACATTAAGTTAGTGTGTCTCTTTTAGATCGGAGTTGAATAGCCCCCTAGCTCATTCAGCAACAGAGATAATCACGATCTTAGCTCTTTTAGCAAGAAATGCATGGAAAACAGTGTGCGTCTTATCATTGAGGTTGTCTTGTTAGGAAAATGAGTTAGGAGACAAAATAACGGTGTTTCTACATTAAGTTAGTGTGTCTCTTTTAGATCAGAGTTGAATAGCCCCCTAGCTCATTCAGCAACAGAGATAATCACGATCTTAGCTCTTTTAGCAAGAAATGCATGGAAAACAGTGTGCGTCTTATCATTGAGGTTGTCTTGTTAGGAAAATGAGTTAGGAGACAAAATAACGGTGTTTCTACATTAAGTTAGTTTGTCTCTTTTAGATCGGAGTTGAATAGCCCCCTAGCTTATTCAGCAATAAAGATAATCACGATCTTAGCTCTTTTAGCAAGAAATGCATGGAAAACAGTGTGCGTCTTATCAATGAGGTTGTCGTGTTAGGAAAATGAGTTAGGAGACAAAATAACGGGGTTTCTACATTAAGTTAGTGTGTCTCTTTTAGATCGGAGTTGAATTAGCCCCCTAGCTCATTCAGCAACAGAGATAATCACGATCTTAGCTCTTTTAGCAAGAAATGCATGGAAAACAGTGTGCGTCTTATCATTGAGGTTGTCTTGTTAGGAAAATGAGTTAGGAGACACAATAACGGTGTTTCTACATTAAGTTAGTGTGTCTCTTTTAGATCGGAGTTGAATAGCCCCCTAGCTCATTCAGCAACAGAGATAATCACGATCTTAGCTCTTTTAGCAAGAAATGCATGGAAAACAGTGTGCGTCTTATCATTGAGGTTGTCTTGTTAGGAAAATGAGTTAGGAGACACAATAACGGTGTTTCTACATTAAGTTAGTGTGTCTCTTTTAGATCGGAGTTGAATAGCCCCCTAGCTCATTCAGCAACAGAGATAATCACGATCTTAGCTCTTTTAGCAAGAAATGCATGGAAAACAGTGTTCGTCTTATCATTGAGGTTGTCTTGTTAGGAAAATGAGTTAGGAGACAAAATAACGGTGTTTCTACATTAAGTTAGTGTGTCTCTTTTAGGTCGGAGTTGAATTAGCCCCCTAGCTCATTCAGCAACAGAGATAATCACGATCTTAGCTCTTTTAGCAAGAAATGCATGGAAAACAGTGTGCGTCTTATCATTGAGGTTGTCTTGTTAGGAAAATGAGTTAGGAGACAAAATAACGGTGTTTCTACATTAAGTTAGTGTGTCTCTTTTAGATCGGAGTTGAATAGCCCCCTAGCTCATTCTGCAACAGAGATAATCACGATCTTAGCTCTTTTAGCAAGAAATGCATGGAAAACAGTGTGCGTCTTATCATTGAGGTTGTCTTGTTAGGAAAATGAGTTAGGAGACAAAATAACGGGGTTTCTACATTAAGTTAGTGTGTCTCTTTTAGATCGGAGTTGAATTAGCCCCCTAGCTCATTCAGCAACAGAGATAATCACGATCTTAGCTCTTTTAGCAAGAAATGCATGGAAAACAGTGTGCGTCTTATCATTGAGGTTGTCTTGTTAGGAAAATGAGTTAGGAGACAAAATAACGGTGTTTCTACATAAAGTTAGTGTGTTTCTTTTAGATCGGAGTTGAATAGCCCCCTAGCTCATTCAGCAATAAAGATAATCACGATCTTAGCTCTTTTAGCAAGAAATGCATGGAAAACAGTGTGCATCTTATCATTGAGGTTGTCTTGTTAGGAAAATGAGTTAGGAGACAAAATAACGGTGTTTCTACATTAAGTTAGTGTGTTTCTTTTAGATCGGAGTTGAATAGCCCCCTAGCTTATTCAGCAATAAAGATAATCACGATCTTAGCTCTTTTAGCAAGAAATGCATGGAAAACAGTGTGCGTCTTATCATTGAGGTTGTCTTGTTAGGAAAATGAGTTAGGAGACACAATAACGGTGTTTCTACATTAAGTTAGTGTGTCTCTTTTAGATCGGAGTTGAATAGCCCCCTAGCTCATTCAGCAACAGAGATAATCACGATCTTAGCTCTTTTAGCAAGAAATGCATGGAAAACAGTGTTCGTCTTATCATTGAGGTTGTCTTGTTAGGAAAATGAGTTAGGAGACAAAATAACGGTGTTTCTACATTAAGTTAGTGTGTCTCTTTTAGATCGGAGTTGAATAGCCCCCTAGCTCATTCTGCAACAGAGATAATCACGATCTTAGCTCTTTTAGCAAGAAATGCATGGAAAACAGTGTGCGTCTTATCATTGAGGTTGTCTTGTTAGGAAAATGAGTTAGGAGACAAAATAACGGTGTTTCTACATAAAGTTAGTGTGTTTCTTTTAGATCGGAGTTGAATAGCCCCCTAGCTCATTCAGCAATAAAGATAATCACGATCTTAGCTCTTTTAGCAAGAAATGCATGGAAAACAGTGTGCATCTTATCATTGAGGTTGTCTTGTTAGGAAAATGAGTTAGGAGACAAAATAACGGTGTTTCTACATAAAGTTAGTGTGTTTCTTTTAGATCGGAGTTGAATAGCCCCCTAGCTTATTCAGCAATAAAGATAATCACGATCTTAGCTCTTTTAGCAAGAAATGCATGGAAAACAGTGTGCGTCTTATCATTGAGGTTGTCTTGTTAGGAAAATGAGTTAGGAGACAAAATAACGGTGTTTCTACATTAAGTTAGTGTGTCTCTTTTAGATCGGAGTTGAATAGCCCTCTAGCTCATTCAGCAACAGAGATAATCACGATCTTAGCTCTTTTAGCAAGAAATGCATGGAAAACAGTGTGCGTCTTATCATTGAGGTTGTCTTGTTAGGAAAATGAGTTAGGAGACACAATAACGGTGTTTCTACATTAAGTTAGTGTGTCTCTTTTAGATCGGAGTTGAATAGCCCCCTAGCTCATTCAGCAACAGAGATAATCACGATCTTAGCTCTTTTAGCAAGAAATGCATGGAAAACAGTGTGCGTCTTATCATTGAGGTTGTCTTGTTAGGAAAATGAGTTAGGAGACAAAATAACGGGGTTTCTACATTAAGTTAGTGTGTCTCTTTTAGATCGGAGTTGAATAGCCCCCTAGCTCATTCAGCAACAGAGATAATCACGATCTTAGCTCTTTTAGCAAGAAATGCATGGAAAACAGAGTGCGTCTTATCATTGAGGTTGTCTTGTTAGGAAAATGAGTTAGGAGACAAAGTAACGGGGTTCCTACATTAAGTTAGTGAGTCTCTTTTAGATCGGAGTTGAATAGCCTCCTAGCTCATTCAGCAACAGAGATAATCACGATCTTAGCTCTTTTAGCAAGAAATGCATGGAAAACAGTGTGCGTCTTATCATTGAGGTTGTCTTGTTAGGAAAATGAGTTAGGAGACAAAATAACGGTGTTTCTACATTAAGTTAGTGTGTCTCTTTTAGATCGGAGTTGAATTAGCCCCCTAGCTCATTCAGCAACAGAGATAATCACGATCTTAGCTCTTTTAGCAAGAAATGCATGGAAAACAGTGTGCGTCTTATCATTGAGGTTGTCTTGTTAGGAAAATGAGTTAGGAGACACAATAACGGTGTTTCTACATTAAGTTAGTGTGTCTCTTTTAGATCGGAGTTGAATAGCCCCCTAGCTCATTCAGCAACAGAGATAATCACGATCTTAGCTCTTTTAGCAAGAAATGCATGGAAAACAGTGTGCGTCTTATCATTGAGGTTGTCTTGTTAGGAAAATGAGTTAGGAGACAAAATAACGGTGTTTCTACATTAAGTTAGTGTGTCTCTTTTAGATCAGAGTTGAATAGCCCCCTAGCTCATTCAGCAACAGAGATAATCACGATCTTAGCTCTTTTAGCAAGAAATGCATGGAAAACAGTGTGCGTCTTATCATTGAGGTTGTCTTGTTAGGAAAATGAGTTAGGAGACAAAATAACGGTGTTTCTACATTAAGTTAGTTTGTCTCTTTTAGATCGGAGTTGAATAGCCCCCTAGCTTATTCAGCAATAAAGATAATCACGATCTTAGCTCTTTTAGCAAGAAATGCATGGAAAACAGTGTGCGTCTTATCAATGAGGTTGTCGTGTTAGGAAAATGAGTTAGGAGACAAAATAACGGGGTTTCTACATTAAGTTAGTGTGTCTCTTTTAGATCGGAGTTGAATTAGCCCCCTAGCTCATTCAGCAACAGAGATAATCACGATCTTAGCTCTTTTAGCAAGAAATGCATGGAAAACAGTGTGCGTCTTATCATTGAGGTTGTCTTGTTAGGAAAATGAGTTAGGAGACACAATAACGGTGTTTCTACATTAAGTTAGTGTGTCTCTTTTAGATCGGAGTTGAATAGCCCCCTAGCTCATTCAGCAACAGAGATAATCACGATCTTAGCTCTTTTAGCAAGAAATGCATGGAAAACAGTGTGCGTCTTATCATTGAGGTTGTCTTGTTAGGAAAATGAGTTAGGAGACACAATAACGGTGTTTCTACATTAAGTTAGTGTGTCTCTTTTAGATCGGAGTTGAATAGCCCCCTAGCTCATTCAGCAACAGAGATAATCACGATCTTAGCTCTTTTAGCAAGAAATGCATGGAAAACAGTGTTCGTCTTATCATTGAGGTTGTCTTGTTAGGAAAATGAGTTAGGAGACAAAATAACGGTGTTTCTACATTAAGTTAGTGTGTCTCTTTTAGGTCGGAGTTGAATTAGCCCCCTAGCTCATTCAGCAACAGAGATAATCACGATCTTAGCTCTTTTAGCAAGAAATGCATGGAAAACAGTGTGCGTCTTATCATTGAGGTTGTCTTGTTAGGAAAATGAGTTAGGAGACAAAATAACGGTGTTTCTACATTAAGTTAGTGTGTCTCTTTTAGATCGGAGTTGAATAGCCCCCTAGCTCATTCTGCAACAGAGATAATCACGATCTTAGCTCTTTTAGCAAGAAATGCATGGAAAACAGTGTGCGTCTTATCATTGAGGTTGTCTTGTTAGGAAAATGAGTTAGGAGACAAAATAACGGTGTTTCTACATAAAGTTAGTGTGTTTCTTTTAGATCGGAGTTGAATAGCCCCCTAGCTCATTCAGCAATAAAGATAATCACGATCTTAGCTCTTTTAGCAAGAAATGCATGGAAAACAGTGTGCATCTTATCATTGAGGTTGTCTTGTTAGGAAAATGAGTTAGGAGACAAAATAACGGTGTTTCTACATTAAGTTAGTGTGTTTCTTTTAGATCGGAGTTGAATAGCCCCCTAGCTTATTCAGCAATAAAGATAATCACGATCTTAGCTCTTTTAGCAAGAAATGCATGGAAAACAGTGTGCGTCTTACATTGAGGTTGTCTTGTTAGGAAAATGAGTTAGGAGACAAAATAACGGGGTTTCTACATTAAGTTAGTGTGTCTCTTTTAGATCGGAGTTGAATTAGCCCCCTAGCTCATTCAGCAACAGAGATAATCACGATCTTAGCTCTTTTAGCAAGAAATGCATGGAAAACAGTGTGCGTCTTATCATTGAGGTTGTCTTGTTAGGAAAATGAGTTAGGAGACACAATAACGGTGTTTCTACATTAAGTTAGTGTGTCTCTTTTAGATCGGAGTTGAATAGCCGCCTAGCTCATTCAGCAACAGATATAATCACGATCTTAGCTCTTTTAGCAAGAAATGCATGGAAAACAGTGTTCGTCTTATCATTGAGGTTGTCTTGTTAGGAAAATGAGTTAGGAGACAAAATAACGGTGTTTCTACATTAAGTTAGTGTGTTTCTTTTAGATCGGAGTTGAATAGCCCCCTAGCTCATTCAGCAATAAAGATAATCACGATCTTAGCTCTTTTAGCAAGAAATGCATGGAAAACAGTGTGCATCTTATCATTGAGGTTGTCTTGTTAGGAAAATGAGTTAGGAGACAAAATAACGGTGTTTCTACATAAAGTTAGTGTGTTTCTTTTAGATCGGAGTTGAATAGCCCCCTAGCTTATTCAGCAATAAAGATAATCACGATCTTAGCTCTTTTAGCAAGAAATGCATGGAAAACAGTGTGCGTCTTACATTGAGGTTGTCTTGTTAGGAAAATGAGTTAGGAGACAAAATAACGGGGTTTCTACATTAAGTTAGTGTGTCTCTTTTAGATCGGAGTTGAATTAGCCCCCTAGCTCATTCAGCAACAGAGATAATCACGATCTTAGCTCTTTTAGCAAGAAATGCATGGAAAACAGTGTGCGTCTTATCATTGAGGTTGTCTTGTTAGGAAAATGAGTTAGGAGACACAATAACGGTGTTTCTACATTAAGTTAGTGTGTCTCTTTTAGATCGGAGTTGAATAGCCCTCTAGCTCATTCAGCAACAGAGATAATCACGATCTTAGCTCTTTTAGCAAGAAATGCATGGAAAACAGTGTGCGTCTTATCATTGAGGTTGTCTTGTTAGGAAAATGAGTTAGGAGACACAATAACGGTGTTTCTACATTAAGTTAGTGTGTCTCTTTTAGATCGGAGTTGAATAGCCCCCTAGCTCATTCAGCAACAGAGATAATCACGATCTTAGCTCTTTTAGCAAGAAATGCATGAAAAACAGTGTGCGTCTTATCATTGAGGTTGTCTTGTTAGGAAAATGAGTTAGGAGACAAAATAACGGGGTTTCTACATTAAGTTAGTGTGTCTCTTTTAGATCGGAGTTGAATAGCCCCCTAGCTCATTCAGCAACAGAGATAATCACGATCTTAGCTCTTTTAGCAAGAAATGCATGGAAAACAGTGTGCGTCTTATCATTGAGGTTGTCTTGTTAGGAAAATGAGTTAGGAGACAAAGTAACGGGGTTCCTACATTAAGTTAGTGAGTCTCTTTTAGATCGGAGTTGAATAGCCTCCTAGCTCATTCAGCAACAGAGATAATCACGATCTTAGCTCTTTTAGCAAGAAATGCATGGAAAACAGTGTGCGTCTTATCATTGAGGTTGTCTTGTTAGGAAAATGAGTTAGGAGACAAAATAACGGTGTTTCTACATTAAGTTAGTGTGTCTCTTTTAGATCGGAGTTGAATTAGCCCCCTAGCTCATTCAGCAACAGAGATAATCACGATCTTAGCTCTTTTAGCAAGAAATGCATGGAAAACAGTGTGCGTCTTATCATTGAGGTTGTCTTGTTAGGAAAATGAGTTAGGAGACACAATAACGGTGTTCCTACATTAAGTTAGTGTGTCTCTTTTAGATCGGAGTTGAATAGCCCCCTAGCTCATTCAGCAACAGAGATAATCACGATCTTAGCTCTTTTAGCAAGAAATGCATGGAAAACAGTGTGCGTCTTATCATTGAGGTTGTCTTGTTAGGAAAATGAGTTAGGAGACAAAATAACGGTGTTTCTACATTAAGTTAGTGTGTCTCTTTTAGATCAGAGTTGAATAGCCCCCTAGCTCATTCAGCAACAGAGATAATCACGATCTTAGCTCTTTTAGCAAGAAATGCATGGAAAACAGTGTGCGTCTTATCATTGAGGTTGTCTTGTTAGGAAAATGAGTTAGGAGACAAAATAACGGTGTTTCTACATTAAGTTAGTTTGTCTCTTTTAGATCGGAGTTGAATAGCCCCCTAGCTTATTCAGCAATAAAGATAATCACGATCTTAGCTCTTTTAGCAAGAAATGCATGGAAAACAGTGTGCGTCTTATCAATGAGGTTGTCGTGTTAGGAAAATGAGTTAGGAGACAAAATAACGGGGTTTCTACATTAAGTTAGTGTGTCTCTTTTAGATCGGAGTTGAATTAGCCCCCTAGCTCATTCAGCAACAGAGATAATCACGATCTTAGCTCTTTTAGCAAGAAATGCATGGAAAACAGTGTGCGTCTTATCATTGAGGTTGTCTTGTTAGGAAAATGAGTTAGGAGACACAATAACGGTGTTTCTACATTAAGTTAGTGTGTCTCTTTTAGATCGGAGTTGAATAGCCCCCTAGCTCATTCAGCAACAGAGATAATCACGATCTTAGCTCTTTTAGCAAGAAATGCATGGAAAACAGTGTGCGTCTTATCATTGAGGTTGTCTTGTTAGGAAAATGAGTTAGGAGACACAATAACGGTGTTTCTACATTAAGTTAGTGTGTCTCTTTTAGATCGGAGTTGAATAGCCCCCTAGCTCATTCAGCAACAGAGATAATCACGATCTTAGCTCTTTTAGCAAGAAATGCATGGAAAACAGTGTTCGTCTTATCATTGAGGTTGTCTTGTTAGGAAAATGAGTTAGGAGACACAATAACGGTGTTTCTACATTAAGTTAGTGTGTCTCTTTTAGATCGGAGTTGAATAGCCCCCTAGCTCATTCAGCAACAGAGATAATCACGATCTTAGCTCTTTTAGCAAGAAATGCATGGAAAACAGTGTTCGTCTTATCATTGAGGTTGTCTTGTTAGGAAAATGAGTTAGGAGACAAAATAACGGTGTTTCTACATAAAGTTAGGGTGTTTCTTTTAGATCGGAGTTGAATAGCCCCCTAGCTCATTCTGCAACAGAGATAATCACGATCTTAGCTCTTTTAGCAAGAAATGCATGGAAAACAGTGTGCGTCTTATCATTGAGGTTGTCTTGTTAGGAAAATGAGTTAGGAGACAAAATAACGGTGTTTCTACATTAAGTTAGTGTGTCTCTTTTAGGTCGGAGTTGAATTAGCCCCCTAGCTCATTCAGCAACAGAGATAATCACGATCTTAGCTCTTTTAGCAAGAAATGCATGGAAAACAGTGTGCGTCTTATCATTGAGGTTGTCTTGTTAGGAAAATGAGTTAGGAGACAAAATAACGGTGTTTCTACATTAAGTTAGTGTGTCTCTTTTAGATCGGAGTTGAATAGCCCCCTAGCTCATTCTGCAACAGAGATAATCACGATCTTAGCTCTTTTAGCAAGAAATGCATGGAAAACAGTGTGCGTCTTATCATTGAGGTTGTCTTGTTAGGAAAATGAGTTAGGAGACAAAATAACGGGGTTTCTACATTAAGTTAGTGTGTCTCTTTTAGATCGGAGTTGAATTAGCCCCCTAGCTCATTCAGCAACAGAGATAATCACGATCTTAGCTCTTTTAGCAAGAAATGCATGGAAAACAGTGTGCGTCTTATCATTGAGGTTGTCTTGTTAGGAAAATGAGTTAGGAGACAAAATAACGGTGTTTCTACATAAAGTTAGTGTGTTTCTTTTAGATCGGAGTTGAATAGCCCCCTAGCTCATTCAGCAATAAAGATAATCACGATCTTAGCTCTTTTAGCAAGAAATGCATGGAAAACAGTGTGCATCTTATCATTGAGGTTGTCTTGTTAGGAAAATGAGTTAGGAGACAAAATAACGGTGTTTCTACATTAAGTTAGTGTGTTTCTTTTAGATCGGAGTTGAATAGCCCCCTAGCTTATTCAGCAATAAAGATAATCACGATCTTAGCTCTTTTAGCAAGAAATGCATGGAAAACAGTGTGCGTCTTATCATTGAGGTTGTCTTGTTAGGAAAATGAGTTAGGAGACACAATAACGGTGTTTCTACATTAAGTTAGTGTGTCTCTTTTAGATCGGAGTTGAATAGCCCCCTAGCTCATTCAGCAACAGAGATAATCACGATCTTAGCTCTTTTAGCAAGAAATGCATGGAAAACAGTGTTCGTCTTATCATTGAGGTTGTCTTGTTAGGAAAATGAGTTAGGAGACAAAATAACGGTGTTTCTACATTAAGTTAGTGTGTCTCTTTTAGATCGGAGTTGAATAGCCCCCTAGCTCATTCTGCAACAGAGATAATCACGATCTTAGCTCTTTTAGCAAGAAATGCATGGAAAACAGTGTGCGTCTTATCATTGAGGTTGTCTTGTTAGGAAAATGAGTTAGGAGACAAAATAACGGTGTTTCTACATAAAGTTAGTGTGTTTCTTTTAGATCGGAGTTGAATAGCCCCCTAGCTCATTCAGCAATAAAGATAATCACGATCTTAGCTCTTTTAGCAAGAAATGCATGGAAAACAGTGTGCATCTTATCATTGAGGTTGTCTTGTTAGGAAAATGAGTTAGGAGACAAAATAACGGTGTTTCTACATAAAGTTAGTGTGTTTCTTTTAGATCGGAGTTGAATAGCCCCCTAGCTTATTCAGCAATAAAGATAATCACGATCTTAGCTCTTTTAGCAAGAAATGCATGGAAAACAGTGTGCGTCTTATCATTGAGGTTGTCTTGTTAGGAAAATGAGTTAGGAGACAAAATAACGGTGTTTCTACATTAAGTTAGTGTGTCTCTTTTAGATCGGAGTTGAATAGCCCTCTAGCTCATTCAGCAACAGAGATAATCACGATCTTAGCTCTTTTAGCAAGAAATGCATGGAAAACAGTGTGCGTCTTATCATTGAGGTTGTCTTGTTAGGAAAATGAGTTAGGAGACACAATAACGGTGTTTCTACATTAAGTTAGTGTGTCTCTTTTAGATCGGAGTTGAATAGCCCCCTAGCTCATTCAGCAACAGAGATAATCACGATCTTAGCTCTTTTAGCAAGAAATGCATGGAAAACAGTGTGCGTCTTATCATTGAGGTTGTCTTGTTAGGAAAATGAGTTAGGAGACAAAATAACGGGGTTTCTACATTAAGTTAGTGTGTCTCTTTTAGATCGGAGTTGAATAGCCCCCTAGCTCATTCAGCAACAGAGATAATCACGATCTTAGCTCTTTTAGCAAGAAATGCATGGAAAACAGAGTGCGTCTTATCATTGAGGTTGTCTTGTTAGGAAAATGAGTTAGGAGACAAAGTAACGGGGTTCCTACATTAAGTTAGTGAGTCTCTTTTAGATCGGAGTTGAATAGCCTCCTAGCTCATTCAGCAACAGAGATAATCACGATCTTAGCTCTTTTAGCAAGAAATGCATGGAAAACAGTGTGCGTCTTATCATTGAGGTTGTCTTGTTAGGAAAATGAGTTAGGAGACAAAATAACGGTGTTTCTACATTAAGTTAGTGTGTCTCTTTTAGATCGGAGTTGAATTAGCCCCCTAGCTCATTCAGCAACAGAGATAATCACGATCTTAGCTCTTTTAGCAAGAAATGCATGGAAAACAGTGTGCGTCTTATCATTGAGGTTGTCTTGTTAGGAAAATGAGTTAGGAGACACAATAACGGTGTTTCTACATTAAGTTAGTGTGTCTCTTTTAGATCGGAGTTGAATAGCCCCCTAGCTCATTCAGCAACAGAGATAATCACGATCTTAGCTCTTTTAGCAAGAAATGCATGGAAAACAGTGTGCGTCTTATCATTGAGGTTGTCTTGTTAGGAAAATGAGTTAGGAGACAAAATAACGGTGTTTCTACATTAAGTTAGTGTGTCTCTTTTAGATCAGAGTTGAATAGCCCCCTAGCTCATTCAGCAACAGAGATAATCACGATCTTAGCTCTTTTAGCAAGAAATGCATGGAAAACAGTGTGCGTCTTATCATTGAGGTTGTCTTGTTAGGAAAATGAGTTAGGAGACAAAATAACGGTGTTTCTACATTAAGTTAGTTTGTCTCTTTTAGATCGGAGTTGAATAGCCCCCTAGCTTATTCAGCAATAAAGATAATCACGATCTTAGCTCTTTTAGCAAGAAATGCATGGAAAACAGTGTGCGTCTTATCAATGAGGTTGTCGTGTTAGGAAAATGAGTTAGGAGACAAAATAACGGGGTTTCTACATTAAGTTAGTGTGTCTCTTTTAGATCGGAGTTGAATTAGCCCCCTAGCTCATTCAGCAACAGAGATAATCACGATCTTAGCTCTTTTAGCAAGAAATGCATGGAAAACAGTGTGCGTCTTATCATTGAGGTTGTCTTGTTAGGAAAATGAGTTAGGAGACACAATAACGGTGTTTCTACATTAAGTTAGTGTGTCTCTTTTAGATCGGAGTTGAATAGCCCCCTAGCTCATTCAGCAACAGAGATAATCACGATCTTAGCTCTTTTAGCAAGAAATGCATGGAAAACAGTGTGCGTCTTATCATTGAGGTTGTCTTGTTAGGAAAATGAGTTAGGAGACACAATAACGGTGTTTCTACATTAAGTTAGTGTGTCTCTTTTAGATCGGAGTTGAATAGCCCCCTAGCTCATTCAGCAACAGAGATAATCACGATCTTAGCTCTTTTAGCAAGAAATGCATGGAAAACAGTGTTCGTCTTATCATTGAGGTTGTCTTGTTAGGAAAATGAGTTAGGAGACAAAATAACGGTGTTTCTACATTAAGTTAGTGTGTCTCTTTTAGGTCGGAGTTGAATTAGCCCCCTAGCTCATTCAGCAACAGAGATAATCACGATCTTAGCTCTTTTAGCAAGAAATGCATGGAAAACAGTGTGCGTCTTATCATTGAGGTTGTCTTGTTAGGAAAATGAGTTAGGAGACAAAATAACGGTGTTTCTACATTAAGTTAGTGTGTCTCTTTTAGATCGGAGTTGAATAGCCCCCTAGCTCATTCTGCAACAGAGATAATCACGATCTTAGCTCTTTTAGCAAGAAATGCATGGAAAACAGTGTGCGTCTTATCATTGAGGTTGTCTTGTTAGGAAAATGAGTTAGGAGACAAAATAACGGTGTTTCTACATAAAGTTAGTGTGTTTCTTTTAGATCGGAGTTGAATAGCCCCCTAGCTCATTCAGCAATAAAGATAATCACGATCTTAGCTCTTTTAGCAAGAAATGCATGGAAAACAGTGTGCATCTTATCATTGAGGTTGTCTTGTTAGGAAAATGAGTTAGGAGACAAAATAACGGTGTTTCTACATTAAGTTAGTGTGTTTCTTTTAGATCGGAGTTGAATAGCCCCCTAGCTTATTCAGCAATAAAGATAATCACGATCTTAGCTCTTTTAGCAAGAAATGCATGGAAAACAGTGTGCGTCTTACATTGAGGTTGTCTTGTTAGGAAAATGAGTTAGGAGACAAAATAACGGGGTTTCTACATTAAGTTAGTGTGTCTCTTTTAGATCGGAGTTGAATTAGCCCCCTAGCTCATTCAGCAACAGAGATAATCACGATCTTAGCTCTTTTAGCAAGAAATGCATGGAAAACAGTGTGCGTCTTATCATTGAGGTTGTCTTGTTAGGAAAATGAGTTAGGAGACACAATAACGGTGTTTCTACATTAAGTTAGTGTGTCTCTTTTAGATCGGAGTTGAATAGCCGCCTAGCTC
Organism: Engystomops pustulosus; assembly: GCF_040894005.1. Lineage (NCBI taxonomy): Eukaryota > Metazoa > Chordata > Amphibia > Anura > Leptodactylidae > Engystomops > Engystomops pustulosus. The sequence continues at coordinate 58,156,747 of NC_092418.1, read as the reverse complement.
ATTCAGCAACAGATATAATCACGATCTTAGCTCTTTTAGCAAGAAATGCATGGAAAACAGTGTTCGTCTTATCATTGAGGTTGTCTTGTTAGGAAAATGAGTTAGGAGACAAAATAACGGTGTTTCTACATTAAGTTAGTGTGTTTCTTTTAGATCGGAGTTGAATAGCCCCCTAGCTCATTCAGCAATAAAGATAATCACGATCTTAGCTCTTTTAGCAAGAAATGCATGGAAAACAGTGTGCATCTTATCATTGAGGTTGTCTTGTTAGGAAAATGAGTTAGGAGACAAAATAACGGTGTTTCTACATAAAGTTAGTGTGTTTCTTTTAGATCGGAGTTGAATAGCCCCCTAGCTTATTCAGCAATAAAGATAATCACGATCTTAGCTCTTTTAGCAAGAAATGCATGGAAAACAGTGTGCGTCTTACATTGAGGTTGTCTTGTTAGGAAAATGAGTTAGGAGACAAAATAACGGGGTTTCTACATTAAGTTAGTGTGTCTCTTTTAGATCGGAGTTGAATTAGCCCCCTAGCTCATTCAGCAACAGAGATAATCACGATCTTAGCTCTTTTAGCAAGAAATGCATGGAAAACAGTGTGCGTCTTATCATTGAGGTTGTCTTGTTAGGAAAATGAGTTAGGAGACACAATAACGGTGTTTCTACATTAAGTTAGTGTGTCTCTTTTAGATCGGAGTTGAATAGCCCTCTAGCTCATTCAGCAACAGAGATAATCACGATCTTAGCTCTTTTAGCAAGAAATGCATGGAAAACAGTGTGCGTCTTATCATTGAGGTTGTCTTGTTAGGAAAATGAGTTAGGAGACACAATAACGGTGTTTCTACATTAAGTTAGTGTGTCTCTTTTAGATCGGAGTTGAATAGCCCCCTAGCTCATTCAGCAACAGAGATAATCACGATCTTAGCTCTTTTAGCAAGAAATGCATGAAAAACAGTGTGCGTCTTATCATTGAGGTTGTCTTGTTAGGAAAATGAGTTAGGAGACAAAATAACGGGGTTTCTACATTAAGTTAGTGTGTCTCTTTTAGATCGGAGTTGAATAGCCCCCTAGCTCATTCAGCAACAGAGATAATCACGATCTTAGCTCTTTTAGCAAGAAATGCATGGAAAACAGTGTGCGTCTTATCATTGAGGTTGTCTTGTTAGGAAAATGAGTTAGGAGACAAAGTAACGGGGTTCCTACATTAAGTTAGTGAGTCTCTTTTAGATCGGAGTTGAATAGCCTCCTAGCTCATTCAGCAACAGAGATAATCACGATCTTAGCTCTTTTAGCAAGAAATGCATGGAAAACAGTGTGCGTCTTATCATTGAGGTTGTCTTGTTAGGAAAATGAGTTAGGAGACAAAATAACGGTGTTTCTACATTAAGTTAGTGTGTCTCTTTTAGATCGGAGTTGAATTAGCCCCCTAGCTCATTCAGCAACAGAGATAATCACGATCTTAGCTCTTTTAGCAAGAAATGCATGGAAAACAGTGTGCGTCTTATCATTGAGGTTGTCTTGTTAGGAAAATGAGTTAGGAGACACAATAACGGTGTTCCTACATTAAGTTAGTGTGTCTCTTTTAGATCGGAGTTGAATAGCCCCCTAGCTCATTCAGCAACAGAGATAATCACGATCTTAGCTCTTTTAGCAAGAAATGCATGGAAAACAGTGTGCGTCTTATCATTGAGGTTGTCTTGTTAGGAAAATGAGTTAGGAGACAAAATAACGGTGTTTCTACATTAAGTTAGTGTGTCTCTTTTAGATCAGAGTTGAATAGCCCCCTAGCTCATTCAGCAACAGAGATAATCACGATCTTAGCTCTTTTAGCAAGAAATGCATGGAAAACAGTGTGCGTCTTATCATTGAGGTTGTCTTGTTAGGAAAATGAGTTAGGAGACAAAATAACGGTGTTTCTACATTAAGTTAGTTTGTCTCTTTTAGATCGGAGTTGAATAGCCCCCTAGCTTATTCAGCAATAAAGATAATCACGATCTTAGCTCTTTTAGCAAGAAATGCATGGAAAACAGTGTGCGTCTTATCAATGAGGTTGTCGTGTTAGGAAAATGAGTTAGGAGACAAAATAACGGGGTTTCTACATTAAGTTAGTGTGTCTCTTTTAGATCGGAGTTGAATTAGCCCCCTAGCTCATTCAGCAACAGAGATAATCACGATCTTAGCTCTTTTAGCAAGAAATGCATGGAAAACAGTGTGCGTCTTATCATTGAGGTTGTCTTGTTAGGAAAATGAGTTAGGAGACACAATAACGGTGTTTCTACATTAAGTTAGTGTGTCTCTTTTAGATCGGAGTTGAATAGCCCCCTAGCTCATTCAGCAACAGAGATAATCACGATCTTAGCTCTTTTAGCAAGAAATGCATGGAAAACAGTGTGCGTCTTATCATTGAGGTTGTCTTGTTAGGAAAATGAGTTAGGAGACACAATAACGGTGTTTCTACATTAAGTTAGTGTGTCTCTTTTAGATCGGAGTTGAATAGCCCCCTAGCTCATTCAGCAACAGAGATAATCACGATCTTAGCTCTTTTAGCAAGAAATGCATGGAAAACAGTGTTCGTCTTATCATTGAGGTTGTCTTGTTAGGAAAATGAGTTAGGAGACACAATAACGGTGTTTCTACATTAAGTTAGTGTGTCTCTTTTAGATCGGAGTTGAATAGCCCCCTAGCTCATTCAGCAACAGAGATAATCACGATCTTAGCTCTTTTAGCAAGAAATGCATGGAAAACAGTGTTCGTCTTATCATTGAGGTTGTCTTGTTAGGAAAATGAGTTAGGAGACAAAATAACGGTGTTTCTACATAAAGTTAGGGTGTTTCTTTTAGATCGGAGTTGAATAGCCCCCTAGCTCATTCTGCAACAGAGATAATCACGATCTTAGCTCTTTTAGCAAGAAATGCATGGAAAACAGTGTGCGTCTTATCATTGAGGTTGTCTTGTTAGGAAAATGAGTTAGGAGACACAATAACGGTGTTTCTACATTAAGTTAGTGTGTCTCTTTTAGATCGGAGTTGAATAGCCCCCTAGCTCATTCAGCAACAGAGATAATCACGATCTTAGCTCTTTTAGCAAGAAATGCATGGAAAACAGTGTGCGTCTTATCATTGAGGTTGTCTTGTTAGGAAAATGAGTTAGGAGACAAAATAACGGTGTTTCTACATAAAGTTAGTGTGTTTCTTTTAGATCGGAGTTGAATAGCCCCCTAGCTCATTCAGCAATAAAGATAATCACGATCTTAGCTCTTTTAGCAAGAAATGCATGGAAAACAGTGTGCGTCTTATCATTGAGGTTGTCTTGTTAGGAAAATGAGTTAGGAGACAAAATAACGGGGTTTCTACATTAAGTTAGTGTGTCTCTTTTAGATCGGAGTTGAATTAGCCCCCTAGCTCATTCAGCAACAGAGATAATCACGATCTTAGCTCTTTTAGCAAGAAATGCATGGAAAACAGTGTGCGTCTTATCATTGAGGTTGTCTTGTTAGGAAAATGAGTTAGGAGACAAAATAACGGTGTTTCTACATAAAGTTAGTGTGTTTCTTTTAGATCGGAGTTGAATAGCCCCCTAGCTCATTCAGCAATAAAGATAATCACGATCTTAGCTCTTTTAGCAAGAAATGCATGGAAAACAGTGTGCATCTTATCATTGAGGTTGTCTTGTTAGGAAAATGAGTTAGGAGACAAAATAACGGTGTTTCTACATTAAGTTAGTGTGTTTCTTTTAGATCGGAGTTGAATAGCCCCCTAGCTTATTCAGCAATAAAGATAATCACGATCTTAGCTCTTTTAGCAAGAAATGCATGGAAAACAGTGTGCGTCTTATCATTGAGGTTGTCTTGTTAGGAAAATGAGTTAGGAGACACAATAACGGTGTTTCTACATTAAGTTAGTGTGTCTCTTTTAGATCGGAGTTGAATAGCCCCCTAGCTCATTCAGCAACAGAGATAATCACGATCTTAGCTCTTTTAGCAAGAAATGCATGGAAAACAGTGTTCGTCTTATCATTGAGGTTGTCTTGTTAGGAAAATGAGTTAGGAGACAAAATAACGGTGTTTCTACATTAAGTTAGTGTGTCTCTTTTAGATCGGAGTTGAATAGCCCCCTAGCTCATTCTGCAACAGAGATAATCACGATCTTAGCTCTTTTAGCAAGAAATGCATGGAAAACAGTGTGCGTCTTATCATTGAGGTTGTCTTGTTAGGAAAATGAGTTAGGAGACAAAATAACGGTGTTTCTACATAAAGTTAGTGTGTTTCTTTTAGATCGGAGTTGAATAGCCCCCTAGCTCATTCAGCAATAAAGATAATCACGATCTTAGCTCTTTTAGCAAGAAATGCATGGAAAACAGTGTGCATCTTATCATTGAGGTTGTCTTGTTAGGAAAATGAGTTAGGAGACAAAATAACGGTGTTTCTACATAAAGTTAGTGTGTTTCTTTTAGATCGGAGTTGAATAGCCCCCTAGCTTATTCAGCAATAAAGATAATCACGATCTTAGCTCTTTTAGCAAGAAATGCATGGAAAACAGTGTGCGTCTTATCATTGAGGTTGTCTTGTTAGGAAAATGAGTTAGGAGACAAAATAACGGTGTTTCTACATTAAGTTAGTGTGTCTCTTTTAGATCGGAGTTGAATTAGCCCCCTAGCTCATTCAGCAACAGAGATAATCACGATCTTAGCTCTTTTAGCAAGAAATGCATGGAAAACAGTGTGCGTCTTATCATTGAGGTTGTCTTGTTAGGAAAATGAGTTAGGAGACACAATAACGGTGTTTCTACATTAAGTTAGTGTGTCTCTTTTAGATCGGAGTTGAATAGCCCTCTAGCTCATTCAGCAACAGAGATAATCACGATCTTAGCTCTTTTAGCAAGAAATGCATGGAAAACAGTGTGCGTCTTATCATTGAGGTTGTCTTGTTAGGAAAATGAGTTAGGAGACACAATAACGGTGTTTCTACATTAAGTTAGTGTGTCTCTTTTAGATCGGAGTTGAATAGCCCCCTAGCTCATTCAGCAACAGAGATAATCACGATCTTAGCTCTTTTAGCAAGAAATGCATGGAAAACAGTGTGCGTCTTATCATTGAGGTTGTCTTGTTAGGAAAATGAGTTAGGAGACAAAATAACGGGGTTTCTACATTAAGTTAGTGTGTCTCTTTTAGATCGGAGTTGAATAGCCCCCTAGCTCATTCAGCAACAGAGATAATCACGATCTTAGCTCTTTTAGCAAGAAATGCATGGAAAACAGAGTGCGTCTTATCATTGAGGTTGTCTTGTTAGGAAAATGAGTTAGGAGACAAAGTAACGGGGTTCCTACATTAAGTTAGTGAGTCTCTTTTAGATCGGAGTTGAATAGCCTCCTAGCTCATTCAGCAACAGAGATAATCACGATCTTAGCTCTTTTAGCAAGAAATGCATGGAAAACAGTGTGCGTCTTATCATTGAGGTTGTCTTGTTAGGAAAATGAGTTAGGAGACAAAATAACGGTGTTTCTACATTAAGTTAGTGTGTCTCTTTTAGATCGGAGTTGAATTAGCCCCCTAGCTCATTCAGCAACAGAGATAATCACGATCTTAGCTCTTTTAGCAAGAAATGCATGGAAAACAGTGTGCGTCTTATCATTGAGGTTGTCTTGTTAGGAAAATGAGTTAGGAGACACAATAACGGTGTTTCTACATTAAGTTAGTGTGTCTCTTTTAGATCGGCGTTGAATAGCCCCCTAGCTCATTCAGCAACAGAGATAATCACGATCTTAGCTCTTTTAGCAAGAAATGCATGGAAAACAGTGTGCGTCTTATCATTGAGGTTGTCTTGTTAGGAAAATGAGTTAGGAGACAAAATAACGGTGTTTCTACATTAAGTTAGTGTGTCTCTTTTAGATCAGAGTTGAATAGCCCCCTAGCTCATTCAGCAACAGAGATAATCACGATCTTAGCTCTTTTAGCAAGAAATGCATGGAAAACAGTGTGCGTCTTATCATTGAGGTTGTCTTGTTAGGAAAATGAGTTAGGAGACAAAATAACGGTGTTTCTACATTAAGTTAGTTTGTCTCTTTTAGATCGGAGTTGAATAGCCCCCTAGCTTATTCAGCAATAAAGATAATCACGATCTTAGCTCTTTTAGCAAGAAATGCATGGAAAACAGTGTGCGTCTTATCAATGAGGTTGTCGTGTTAGGAAAATGAGTTAGGAGACAAAATAACGGGGTTTCTACATTAAGTTAGTGTGTCTCTTTTAGATCGGAGTTGAATTAGCCCCCTAGCTCATTCAGCAACAGAGATAATCACGATCTTAGCTCTTTTAGCAAGAAATGCATGGAAAACAGTGTGCGTCTTATCATTGAGGTTGTCTTGTTAGGAAAATGAGTTAGGAGACACAATAACGGTGTTTCTACATTAAGTTAGTGTGTCTCTTTTAGATCGGAGTTGAATAGCCCCCTAGCTCATTCAGCAACAGAGATAATCACGATCTTAGCTCTTTTAGCAAGAAATGCATGGAAAACAGTGTGCGTCTTATCATTGAGGTTGTCTTGTTAGGAAAATGAGTTAAGAGACACAATAACGGTGTTTCTACATTAAGTTAGTGTGTCTCTTTTAGATCGGAGTTGAATAGCCCCCTAGCTCATTCAGCAACAGAGATAATCACGATCTTAGCTCTTTTAGCAAGAAATGCATGGAAAACAGTGTTCGTCTTATCATTGAGGTTGTCTTGTTAGGAAAATGAGTTAGGAGACAAAATAACGGTGTTTCTACATTAAGTTAGTGTGTCTCTTTTAGGTCGGAGTTGAATTAGCCCCCTAGCTCATTCAGCAACAGAGATAATCACGATCTTAGCTCTTTTAGCAAGAAATGCATGGAAAACAGTGTGCGTCTTATTATTGAGGTTGTCTTGTTAGGAAAATGAGTTAGGAGACAAAATAACGGTGTTTCTACATTAAGTTAGTGTGTCTCTTTTAGATCGGAGTTGAATAGCCCCCTAGCTCATTCTGCAACAGAGATAATCACGATCTTAGCTCTTTTAGCAAGAAATGCATGGAAAACAGTGTGCGTCTTATCATTGAGGTTGTCTTGTTAGGAAAATGAGTTAGGAGACAAAATAACGGTGTTTCTACATAAAGTTAGTGTGTTTCTTTTAGATCGGAGTTGAATAGCCCCCTAGCTCATTCAGCAATAAAGATAATCACGATCTTAGCTCTTTTAGCAAGAAATGCATGGAAAACAGTGTGCATCTTATCATTGAGGTTGTCTTGTTAGGAAAATGAGTTAGGAGACAAAATAACGGTGTTTCTACATTAAGTTAGTGTGTTTCTTTTAGATCGGAGTTGAATAGCCCCCTAGCTTATTCAGCAATAAAGATAATCACGATCTTAGCTCTTTTAGCAAGAAATGCATGGAAAACAGTGTGCGTCTTATCATTGAGGTTGTCTTGTTAGGAAAATGAGTTAGGAGACACAATAACGGTGTTTCTACATTAAGTTAGTGTGTCTCTTTTAGATCGGAGTTGAATAGCCCCCTAGCTCATTCAGCAACAGATATAATCACGATCTTAGCTCTTTTAGCAAGAAATGCATGGAAAACAGTGTTCGTCTTATCATTGAGGTTGTCTTGTTAGGAAAATGAGTTAGGAGACAAAATAACGGTGTTTCTACATTAAGTTAGTGTGTTTCTTTTAGATCGGAGTTGAATAGCCCCCTAGCTCATTCAGCAATAAAGATAATCACGATCTTAGCTCTTTTAGCAAGAAATGCATGGAAAACAGTGTGCATCTTATCATTGAGGTTGTCTTGTTAGGAAAATGAGTTAGGAGACAAAATAACGGTGTTTCTACATAAAGTTAGTGTGTTTCTTTTAGATCGGAGTTGAATAGCCCCCTAGCTTATTCAGCAATAAAGATAATCACGATCTTAGCTCTTTTAGCAAGAAATGCATGGAAAACAGTGTGCGTCTTATCATTGAGGTTGTCTTGTTAGGAAAATGAGTTAGGAGACAAAATAACGGGGTTTCTACATTAAGTTAGTGTGTCTCTTTTAGATCGGAGTTGAATTAGCCCCCTAGCTCATTCAGCAACAGAGATAATCACGATCTTAGCTCTTTTAGCAAGAAATGCATGGAAAACAGTGTGCGTCTTATCATTGAGGTTGTCTTGTTAGGAAAATGAGTTAGGAGACACAATAACGGTGTTTCTACATTAAGTTAGTGTGTCTCTTTTAGATCGGAGTTGAATAGCCCTCTAGCTCATTCAGCAACAGAGATAATCACGATCTTAGCTCTTTTAGCAAGAAATGCATGGAAAACAGTGTGCGTCTTATCATTGAGGTTGTCTTGTTAGGAAAATGAGTTAGGAGACACAATAACGGTGTTTCTACATTAAGTTAGTGTGTCTCTTTTAGATCGGAGTTGAATAGCCCCCTAGCTCATTCAGCAACAGAGATAATCACGATCTTAGCACTTTTAGCAAGAAATGCATGAAAAACAGTGTGCGTCTTATCATTGAGGTTGTCTTGTTAGGAAAATGAGTTAGGAGACAAAATAACGGGGTTTCTACATTAAGTTAGTGTGTCTCTTTTAGATCGGAGTTGAATAGCCCCCTAGCTCATTCAGCAACAGAGATAATCACGATCTTAGCTCTTTTAGCAAGAAATGCATGGAAAACAGTGTGCGTCTTATCATTGAGGTTGTCTTGTTAGGAAAATGAGTTAGGAGACAAAGTAACGGGGTTCCTACATTAAGTTAGTGAGTCTCTTTTAGATCGGAGTTGAATAGCCTCCTAGCTCATTCAGCAACAGAGATAATCACGATCTTAGCTCTTTTAGCAAGAAATGCATGGAAAACAGTGTGCGTCTTATCATTGAGGTTGTCTTGTTAGGAAAATGAGTTAGGAGACAAAATAACGGTGTTTCTACATTAAGTTAGTGTGTCTCTTTTAGATCGGAGTTGAATTAGCCCCCTAGCTCATTCAGCAACAGAGATAATCACGATCTTAGCTCTTTTAGCAAGAAATGCATGGAAAACAGTGTGCGTCTTATCATTGAGGTTGTCTTGTTAGGAAAATGAGATAGGAGACACAATAACGGTGTTTCTACATTAAGTTAGTGTGTCTCTTTTAGATCGGAGTTGAATAGCCCCCTAGCTCATTCAGCAACAGAGATAATCACGATCTTAGCTCTTTTAGCAAGAAATGCATGGAAAACAGTGTGCGTCTTATCATTGAGGTTGTCTTGTTAGGAAAATGAGTTAGGAGACAAAATAACGGTGTTTCTACATTAAGTTAGTTTGTCTCTTTTAGATCGGAGTTGAATAGCCCCCTAGCTTATTCAGCAATAAAGATAATCACGATCTTAGCTCTTTTAGCAAGAAATGCATGGAAAACAGTGTGCGTCTTATCAATGAGGTTGTCGTGTTAGGAAAATGAGTTAGGAGACAAAATAACGGGGTTTCTACATTAAGTTAGTGTGTCTCTTTTAGATCGGAGTTGAATTAGCCCCCTAGCTCATTCAGCAACAGAGATAATCACGATCTTAGCTCTTTTAGCAAGAAATGCATGGAAAACAGTGTGCGTCTTATCATTGAGGTTGTCTTGTTAGGAAAATGAGTTAGGAGACACAATAACGGTGTTTCTACATTAAGTTAGTGTGTCTCTTTTAGATCGGAGTTGAATAGCCCCCTAGCTCATTCAGCAACAGAGATAATCACGATCTTAGCTCTTTTAGCAAGAAATGCATGGAAAACAGTGTGCGTCTTATCATTGAGGTTGTCTTGTTAGGAAAATGAGTTAGGAGACACAATAACGGTGTTTCTACATTAAGTTAGTGTGTCTCTTTTAGATCGGAGTTGAATAGCCCCCTAGCTCATTCAGCAACAGAGATAATCACGATCTTAGCTCTTTTAGCAAGAAATGCATGGAAAACAGTGTTCGTCTTATCATTGAGGTTGTCTTGTTAGGAAAATGAGTTAGGAGACACAATAACGGTGTTTCTACATTAAGTTAGTGTGTCTCTTTTAGATCGGAGTTGAATAGCCCCCTAGCTCATTCAGCAACAGAGATAATCACGATCTTAGCTCTTTTAGCAAGAAATGCATGGAAAACAGTGTTCGTCTTATCATTGAGGTTGTCTTGTTAGGAAAATGAGTTAGGAGACAAAATAACGGTGTTTCTACATAAAGTTAGGGTGTTTCTTTTAGATCGGAGTTGAATAGCCCCCTAGCTCATTCTGCAACAGAGATAATCACGATCTTAGCTCTTTTAGCAAGAAATGCATGGAAAACAGTGTGCGTCTTATCATTGAGGTTGTCTTGTTAGGAAAATGAGTTAGGAGGCACAATAACGGTGTTTCTACATTAAGTTAGTGTGTCTCTTTTAGATCGGAGTTGAATAGCCCCCTAGCTCATTCAGCAACAGAGATAATCACGATCTTAGCTCTTTTAGCAAGAAATGCATGGAAAACAGTGTGCGTCTTATCATTGAGGTTGTCTTGTTAGGAAAATGAGTTAGGAGACAAAATAACGGTGTTTCTACATTAAGTTAGTGTGTCTCTTTTAGATCGGAGTTGAATAGCCCCCTAGCTCATTCTGCAACAGAGATAATCACGATCTTAGCTCTTTTAGCAAGAAATGCATGGAAAACAGTGTGCGTCTTATCATTGAGGTTGTCTTGTTAGGAAAATGAGTTAGGAGACAAAATAACGGTATTTCTACATAAAGTTAGTGTGTTTCTTTTAGATCGGAGTTGAATAGCCCCCTAGCTCATTCAGCAATAAAGATAATCACGATCTTAGCTCTTTTAGCAAGAAATGCATGGAAAACAGTGTGCATCTTATCATTGAGGTTGTCTTGTTAGGAAAATGAGTTAGGAGACAAAATAACGGTGTTTCTACATAAAGTTAGTGTGTTTCTTTTAGATCGGAGTTGAATAGCCCCCTAGCTTATTCAGCAATAAAGATAATCACGATCTTAGCTCTTTTAGCAAGAAATGCATGGAAAACAGTGTGCGTCTTATCATTGAGGTTGTCTTGTTAGGAAAATGAGTTAGGAGACACAATAACGGTGTTTCTACATTAAGTTAGTGTGTCTCTTTTAGATCGGAGTTGAATAGCCCCCTAGCTCATTCAGCAACAGAGATAATCACGATCTTAGCTCTTTTAGCAAGAAATGCATGGAAAACAGTGTTCGTCTTATCATTGAGGTTGTCTTGTTAGGAAAATGAGTTAGGAGACAAAATAACGGTGTTTCTACATTAAGTTAGTGTGTCTCTTTTAGATCGGAGTTGAATAGCCCCCTAGCTCATTCTGCAACAGAGATAATCACGATCTTAGCTCTTTTAGCAAGAAATGCATGGAAAACAGTGTGCGTCTTATCATTGAGGTTGTCTTGTTAGGAAAATGAGTTAGGAGACAAAATAACGGTGTTTCTACATAAAGTTAGGGTGTTTCTTTTAGATCGGAGTTGAATAGCCCCCTAGCTCATTCAGCAATAAAGATAATCACGATCTTAGCTCTTTTAGCAAGAAATGCATGGAAAACAGTGTGCATCTTATCATTGAGGTTGTCTTGTTAGGAAAATGAGTTAGGAGACAAAATAACGGTGTTTCTACATAAAGTTAGTGTGTTTCTTTTAGATCGGAGTTGAATAGCCCCCTAGCTTATTCAGCAATAAAGATAATCACGATCTTAGCTCTTTTAGCAAGAAATGCATGGAAAACAGTGTGCGTCTTATCATTGAGGTTGTCTTGTTAGGAAAATGAGTTAGGAGACACAATAACGGTGTTTCTACATTAAGTTAGTGTGTCTCTTTTAGATCGGAGTTGAATAGCCCTCTAGCTCATTCAGCAACAGAGATAATCACGATCTTAGCTCTTTTAGCAAGAAATGCATGGAAAACAGTGTGCGTCTTATCATTGAGGTTGTCTTGTTAGGAAAATGAGTTAGGAGACACAATAACGGTGTTTCTACATTAAGTTAGTGTGTCTCTTTTAGATCGGAGTTGAATAGCCCCCTAGCTCATTCAGCAACAGAGATAATCACGATCTTAGCTCTTTTAGCAAGAAATGCATGGAAAACAGTGTGCGTCTTATCATTGAGGTTGTCTTGTTAGGAAAATGAGTTAGGAGACAAAATAACGGGGTTTCTACATTAAGTTAGTGTGTCTCTTTTAGATCGGAGTTGAATAGCCCCCTAGCTCATTCAGCAACAGAGATAATCACGATCTTAGCTCTTTTAGCAAGAAATGCATGGAAAACAGTGTGCGTCTTATCATTGAGGTTGTCTTGTTAGGAAAATGAGTTAGGAGACAAAGTAACGGGGTTCCTACATTAAGTTAGTGAGTCTCTTTTAGATCGGAGTTGAATAGCCTCCTAGCTCATTCAGCAACAGAGATAATCACGATCTTAGCTCTTTTAGCAAGAAATGCATGGAAAACAGTGTGCGTCTTATCATTGAGGTTGTCTTGTTAGGAAAATGAGTTAGGAGACAAAATAACGGTGTTTCTACATTAAGTTAGTGTGTCTCTTTTAGATCGGAGTTGAATTAGCCCCCTAGCTCATTCAGCAACAGAGATAATCACGATCTTAGCTCTTTTAGCAAGAAATGCATGGAAAACAGTGTTCGTCTTATCATTGAGGTTGTCTTGTTAGGAAAATGAGTTAGGAGACACAATAACGGTGTTTCTACATTAAGTTAGTGTGTCTCTTTTAGATCGGAGATGAATAGCCCCCTAGCTCATTCAGCAACAGAGATAATCACGATCTTAGCTCTTTTAGCAAGAAATGCATGGAAAACAGTGTGCGTCTTATCATTGAGGTTGTCTTGTTAGGAAAATGAGTTAGGAGACAAAATAACGGTGTTTCTACATTAAGTTAGTGTGTCTTTTTTAGATCAGAGTTGAATAGCCCCCTAGCTCATTCAGCAACAGAGATAATCACGATCTTAGCTCTTTTAGCAAGAAATGCATGGAAAACAGTGTGCGTCTTATCATTGAGGTTGTCTTGTTAGGAAAATGAGTTAGGAGACAAAATAACGGTGTTTCTACATTAAGTTAGTTTGTCTCTTTTAGATCGGAGTTGAATAGCCCCCTAGCTTATTCAGCAATAAAGATAATCACGATCTTAGCTCTTTTAGCAAGAAATGCATGGAAAACAGTGTGCGTCTTATCAATGAGGTTGTCGTGTTAGGAAAATGAGTTAGGAGACAAAATAACGGGGTTTCTACATTAAGTTAGTGTGTCTCTTTTAGATCGGAGTTGAATTAGCCCCCTAGCTCATTCAGCAACAGAGATAATCACGATCTTAGCTCTTTTAGCAAGAAATGCATGGAAAACAGTGTGCGTCTTATCATTGAGGTTGTCTTGTTAGGAAAATGAGTTAGGAGACACAATAACGGTGTTTCTACATTAAGTTAGTGTGTCTCTTTTAGATCGGAGTTGAATAGCCCCCTAGCTCATTCAGCAACAGAGATAATCACGATCTTAGCTCTTTTAGCAAGAAATGCATGGAAAACAGTGTGCGTCTTATCATTGAGGTTGTCTTGTTAGGAAAATGAGTTAGGAGACACAATAACGGTGTTTCTACATTAAGTTAGTGTGTCTCTTTTAGATCGGAGTTGAATAGCCCCCTAGCTCATTCAGCAACAGAGATAATCACGATCTTAGCTCTTTTAGCAAGAAATGCATGGAAAACAGTGTTCGTCTTATCATTGAGGTTGTCTTGTTAGGAAAATGAGTTAGGAGACACAATAACGGTGTTTCTACATTAAGTTAGTGTGTCTCTTTTAGATCGGAGTTGAATAGCCCCCTAGCTCATTCAGCAACAGAGATAATCACGATCTTAGCTCTTTTAGCAAGAAATGCATGGAAAACAGTGTTCGTCTTATCATTGAGGTTGTCTTGTTAGGAAAATGAGTTAGGAGACAAAATAACGGTGTTTCTACATAAAGTTAGGGTGTTTCTTTTAGATCGGAGTTGAATAGCCCCCTAGCTCATTCTGCAACAGAGATAATCACGATCTTAGCTCTTTTAGCAAGAAATGCATGGAAAACAGTGTGCGTCTTATCATTGAGGTTGTCTTGTTAGGAAAATGAGTTAGGAGACAAAATAACGGTGTTTCTACATTAAGTTAGTGTGTCTCTTTTAGATCGGAGTTGAATAGCCCCCTAGCTCATTCTGCAACAGAGATAATCACGATCTTAGCTCTTTTAGCAAGAAATGCATGGAAAACAGTGTGCGTCTTATCATTGAGGTTGTCTTGTTAGGAAAATGAGTTAGGAGACAAAATAACGGTGTTTCTACATAAAGTTAGTGTGTTTCTTTTAGATCGGAGTTAAATAGCCCCCTAGCTCATTCAGCAATAAAGATAATCACGATCTTAGCTCTTTTAGCAAGAAATGCATGGAAAACAGTGTGCATCTTATCATTGAGGTTGTCTTGTTAGGAAAATGAGTTAGGAGACAAAATAACGGTGTTTCTACATAAAGTTAGTGTGTTTCTTTTAGATCGGAGTTGAATAGCCCCCTAGCTTATTCAGCAATAAAGATAATCACGATCTTAGCTCTTTTAGCAAGAAATGCATGGAAAACAGTGTGCGTCTTATCATTGAGGTTGTCTTGTTAGGAAAATGAGTTAGGAGACACAATAACGGTGTTTCTACATTAAGTTAGTGTGTCTCTTTTAGATCGGAGTTGAATAGCCCCCTAGCTCATTCAGCAACAGAGATAATCACGATCTTAGCTCTTTTAGCAAGAAATGCATGGAAAACAGTGTTCGTCTTATCATTGAGGTTGTCTTGTTAGGAAAATGAGTTAGGAGACAAAATAACGGTGTTTCTACATTAAGTTAGTGTGTCTCTTTTAGATCGGAGTTGAATAGCCCCCTAGCTCATTCTGCAACAGAGATAATCACGATCTTAGCTCTTTTAGCAAGAAATGCATGGAAAACAGTGTGCGTCTTATCATTGAGGTTGTCTTGTTAGGAAAATGAGTTAGGAGACAAAATAACGGTGTTTCTACATAAAGTTAGGGTGTTTCTTTTAGATCGGAGTTGAATAGCCCCCTAGCTCATTCAGCAATAAAGATAATCACGATCTTAGCTCTTTTAGCAAGAAATGCATGGAAAACAGTGTGCATCTTATCATTGAGGTTGTCTTGTTAGGAAAATGAGTTAGGAGACAAAATAACGGTGTTTCTACATAAAGTTAGTGTGTTTCTTTTAGATCGGAGTTGAATAGCCCCCTAGCTTATTCAGCAATAAAGATAATCACGATCTTAGCTCTTTTAGCAAGAAATGCATGGAAAACAGTGTGCGTCTTATCATTGAGGTTGTCTTGTTAGGAAAATGAGTTAGGAGACAAAATAACGGGGTTTCTACATTAAGTTAGTGTGTCTCTTTTAGATCGGAGTTGAATTAGCCCCCTAGCTCATTCAGCAACAGAGATAATCACGATCTTAGCTCTTTTAGCAAGAAATGCATGGAAAACAGTGTGCGTCTTATCATTGAGGTTGTCTTGTTAGGAAAATGAGTTAGGAGACACAATAACGGTGTTTCTACATTAAGTTAGTGTGTCTCTTTTAGATCGGAGTTGAATAGCCCTCTAGCTCATTCAGCAACAGAGATAATCACGATCTTAGCTCTTTTAGCAAGAAATGCATGGAAAACAGTGTGCGTCTTATCATTGAGGTTGTCTTGTTAGGAAAATGAGTTAGGAGACACAATAACGGTGTTTCTACATTAAGTTAGTGTGTCTCTTTTAGATTGGAGTTGAATAGCCCCCTAGCTCATTCAGCAACAGAGATAATCACGATCTTAGCTCTTTTAGCAAGAAATGCATGGAAAACAGTGTGCGTCTTATCATTGAGGTTGTCTTGTTAGGAAAATGAGTTAGGAGACAAAATAACGGGGTTTCTACATTAAGTTAGTGTGTCTCTTTTAGATCGGAGTTGAATAGCCCCCTAGCTCATTCAGCAACAGAGATAATCACGATCTTAGCTCTTTTAGCAAGAAATGCATGGAAAACAGTGTGCGTCTTATCATTGAGGTTGTCTTGTTAGGAAAATGAGTTAGGAGACAAAGTAACGGGGTTCCTACATTAAGTTAGTGAGTCTCTTTTAGATCGGAGTTGAATAGCCTCCTAGCTCATTCAGCAACAGAGATAATCACGATCTTAGCTCTTTTAGCAAGAAATGCATGGAAAACAGTGTGCGTCTTATCATTGAGGTTGTCTTGTTAGGAAAATGAGTTAGGAGACAAAATAACGGTGTTTCTACATTAAGTTAGTGTGTCTCTTTTAGATCGGAGTTGAATTAGCCCCCTAGCTCATTCAGCAACAGAGATAATCACGATCTTAGCTCTTTTAGCAAGAAATGCATGGAAAACAGTGTGCGTCTTATCATTGAGGTTGTCTTGTTAGGAAAATGAGTTAGGAGACACAATAACGGTGTTTCTACATTAAGTTAGTGTGTCTCTTTTAGATCGGAGTTGAATAGCCCCCTAGCTCATTCAGCAACAGAGATAATCACGATCTTAGCTCTTTTAGCAAGAAATGCATGGAAAACAGTGTGCGTCTTATCATTGAGGTTGTCTTGTTAGGAAAATGAGTTAGGAGACAAAATAACGGTGTTTCTACATTAAGTTAGTGTGTCTCTTTTAGATCAGAGTTGAATAGCCCCCTAGCTCATTCAGCAACAGAGATAATCACGATCTTAGCTCTTTTAGCAAGAAATGCATGGAAAACAGTGTGCGTCTTATCATTGAGGTTGTCTTGTTAGGAAAATGAGTTAGGAGACAAAATAACGGTGTTACTACATTAAGTTAGTTTGTCTCTTTTAGATCGGAGTTGAATAGCCCCCTAGCTTATTCAGCAATAAAGATAATCACGATCTTAGCTCTTTTAGCAAGAAATGCATGGAAAACAGTGTGCGTCTTATCAATGAGGTTGTCGTGTTAGGAAAATGAGTTAGGAGACAAAATAACGGGGTTTCTACATTAAGTTAGTGTGTCTCTTTTAGATCGGAGTTGAATTAGCCCCCTAGCTCATTCAGCAACAGAGATAATCACGATCTTAGCTCTTTTAGCAAGAAATGCATGGAAAACAGTGTGCGTCTTATCATTGAGGTTGTCTTGTTAGGAAAATGAGTTAGGAGACACAATAACGGTGTTTCTACATTAAGTTAGTGTGTCTCTTTTAGATAGGAGTTGAATAGCCCCCTAGCTCATTCAGCAACAGAGATAATCACGATCTTAGCTCTTTTAGCAAGAAATGCATGGAAAACAGTGTGCGTCTTATCATTGAGGTTGTCTTGTTAGGAAAATGAGTTAGGAGACACAATAACGGTGTTTCTACATTAAGTTAGTGTGTCTCTTTTAGATCGGAGTTGAATAGCCCCCTAGCTCATTCAGCAACAGAGATAATCACGATCTTAGCTCTTTTAGCAAGAAATGCATGGAAAACAGTGTTCGTCTTATCATTGAGGTTGTCTTGTTAGGAAAATGAGTTAGGAGACAAAATAACGGTGTTTCTACATTAAGTTAGTGTGTCTCTTTTAGGTCGGAGTTGAATTAGCCCCCTAGCTCATTCAGCAACAGAGATAATCACGATCTTAGCTCTTTTAGCAAGAAATGCATGGAAAACAGTGTGCGTCTTATTATTGAGGTTGTCTTGTTAGGAAAATGAGTTAGGAGACAAAATAACGGTGTTTCATCATTAAGTTAGTGTGTCTCTTTTAGATCGGAGTTGAATAGCCCCCTAGCTCATTCTGCAACAGAGATAATCACGATCTTAGCTCTTTTAGCAAGAAATGCATGGAAAACAGTGTGCGTCTTATCATTGAGGTTGTCTTGTTAGGAAAATGAGTTAGGAGACAAAATAACGGTGTTTCTACATAAAGTTAGTGTGTTTCTTTTAGATCGGAGTTGAATAGCCCCCTAGCTCATTCAGCAATAAAGATAATCACGATCTTAGCTCTTTTAGCAAGAAATGCATGGAAAGCAGTGTGCATCTTATCATTGAGGTTGTCTTGTTAGGAAAATGAGTTAGGAGACAAAATAACGGTGTTTCTACATAAAGTTAGTGTGTTTCTTTTAGATCGGAGTTGAATAGCTCCTAGCTTATTCAGCAATAAAGATAATCACGATCTTAGCTCTTTTAGCAAGAAATGCATGGAAAACAGTGTGCGTCTTATCATTGAGGTTGTCTTGTTAGGAAAATGAGTTAGGAGACACAATAACGGTGTTTCTACATTAAGTTAGTGTGTCTCTTTTAGATCGGAGTTGAATAGCCCCCTAGCTCATTCAGCAACAGAGATAATCACGATCTTAGCTCTTTTAGCAAGAAATGCATGGAAAACAGTGTTCGTCTTATCATTGAGGTTGTCTTGTTAGGAAAATGAGTTAGGAGACAAAATAACGGTGTTTCTACATTAAGTTAGTGTGTCTCTTTTAGATCGGAGTTGAATAGCCCCCTAGCTCATTCTGCAACAGAGATAATCACGATCTTAGCTCTTTTAGCAAGAAATGCATGGAAAACAGTGTGCGTCTTATCATTGAGGTTGTCTTGTTAGGAAAATGAGTTAGGAGACAAAATAACGGTGTTTCTACATAAAGTTAGGGTGTTTCTTTTAGATCGGAGTTGAATAGCCCCCTAGCTCATTCAGCAATAAAGATAATCACGATCTTAGCTCTTTTAGCAAGAAATGCATGGAAAACAGTGTGCATCTTATCATTGAGGTTGTCTTGTTAGGAAAATGAGTTAGGAGACAAAATAACGGTGTTTCTACATAAAGTTAGTGTGTTTCTTTTAGATCGGAGTTGAATAGCCCCCTAGCTTATTCAGCAATAAAGATAATCACGATCTTAGCTCTTTTAGCAAGAAATGCATGGAAAACAGTGTGCGTCTTATCATTGAGGTTGTCTTGTTAGGAAAATGAGTTAGGAGACACAATAACGGTGTTTCTACATTAAGTTAGTGTGTCTCTTTTAGATCGGAGTTGAATAGCCCCCTAGCTCATTCAGCAACAGAGATAATCACGATCTTAGCTCTTTTAGCAAGAAATGCATGGAAAACAGTGTTCGTCTTATCATTGAGGTTGTCTTGTTAGGAAAATGAGTTAGGAGACAAAATAACGGTGTTTCTACATTAAGTTAGTGTGTCTCTTTTAGATCGGAGTTGAATAGCCCCCTAGCTCATTCTGCAACAGAGATAATCACGATCTTAGCTCTTTTAGCAAGAAATGCATGGAAAACAGTGTGCGTCTTATCATTGAGGTTGTCTTGTTAGGAAAATGAGTTAGGAGACAAAATAACGGTGTTTCTACATAAAGTTAGGGTGTTTCTTTTAGATCGGAGTTGAATAGCCCCCTAGCTCATTCAGCAATAAAGATAATCACGATCTTAGCTCTTTTAGCAAGAAATGCATGGAAAACAGTGTGCATCTTATCATTGAGGTTGTCTTGTT
Organism: Engystomops pustulosus; assembly: GCF_040894005.1. Taxonomy (NCBI): domain Eukaryota; kingdom Metazoa; phylum Chordata; class Amphibia; order Anura; family Leptodactylidae; genus Engystomops; species Engystomops pustulosus. The sequence continues at coordinate 58,137,310 of NC_092418.1, read as the reverse complement.
AGGAAAATGAGTTAGGAGACAAAATAACGGTGTTTCTACATAAAGTTAGTGTGTTTCTTTTAGATCGGAGTTGAATAGCCCCCTAGCTTATTCAGCAATAAAGATAATCACGATCTTAGCTCTTTTAGCAAGAAATGCATGGAAAACAGTGTGCGTCTTATCATTGAGGTTGTCTTGTTAGGAAAATGAGTTAGGAGACAAAATAACGGGGTTTCTACATTAAGTTAGTGTGTCTCTTTTAGATCGGAGTTGAATTAGCCCCCTAGCTCATTCAGCAACAGAGATAATCACGATCTTAGCTCTTTTAGCAAGAAATGCATGGAAAACAGTGTGCGTCTTATCATTGAGGTTGTCTTGTTAGGAAAATGAGTTAGGAGACACAATAACGGTGTTTCTACATTAAGTTAGTGTGTCTCTTTTAGATCGGAGTTGAATAGCCCTCTAGCTCATTCAGCAACAGAGATAATCACGATCTTAGCTCTTTTAGCAAGAAATGCATGGAAAACAGTGTGCGTCTTATCATTGAGGTTGTCTTGTTAGGAAAATGAGTTAGGAGACACAATAACGGTGTTTCTACATTAAGTTAGTGTGTCTCTTTTAGATCGGAGTTGAATAGCCCCCTAGCTCATTCAGCAACAGAGATAATCACGATCTTAGCTCTTTTAGCAAGAAATGCATGGAAAACAGTGTGCGTCTTATCATTGAGGTTGTCTTGTTAGGAAAATGAGTTAGGAGACAAAATAACGGGGTTTCTACATTAAGTTAGTGTGTCTCTTTTAGATCGGAGTTGAATAGCCCCCTAGCTCATTCAGCAACAGAGATAATCACGATCTTAGCTCTTTTAGCAAGAAATGCATGGAAAACAGTGTGCGTCTTATCATTGAGGTTGTATTGTTAGGAAAATGAGTTAGGAGACAAAGTAACGGGGTTCCTACATTAAGTTAGTGAGTCTCTTTTAGATCGGAGTTGAATAGCCTCCTAGCTCATTCAGCAACAGAGATAATCACGATCTTAGCTCTTTTAGCAAGAAATGCATGGAAAACAGTGTGCGTCTTATCATTGAGGTTGTCTTGTTAGGAAAATGAGTTAGGAGACAAAATAACGGTGTTTCTACATTAAGTTAGTGTGTCTCTTTTAGATCGGAGTTGAATTAGCCCCCTAGCTCATTCAGCAACAGAGATAATCACGATCTTAGCTCTTTTAGCAAGAAATGCATGGAAAACAGTGTGCGTCTTATCATTGAGGTTGTCTTGTTAGGAAAATGAGTTAGGAGACACAATAACGGTGTTTCTACATTAAGTTAGTGTGTCTCTTTTAGATCGGAGTTGAATAGCCCCCTAGCTCATTCAGCAACAGAGATAATCACGATCTTAGCTCTTTTAGCAAGAAATGCATGGAAAACAGTGTGCGTCTTATCATTGAGGTTGTCTTGTTAGGAAAATGAGTTAGGAGACAAAATAACGGTGTTTCTACATTAAGTTAGTGTGTCTCTTTTAGATCAGAGTTGAATAGCCCCCTAGCTCATTCAGCAACAGAGATAATCACGATCTTAGCTCTTTTAGCAAGAAATGCATGGAAAACAGTGTGCGTCTTATCATTGAGGTTGTCTTGTTAGGAAAATGAGTTAGGAGACAAAATAATGGTGTTACTACATTAAGTTAGTTTGTCTCTTTTAGATCGGAGTTGAATAGCCCCCTAGCTTATTCAGCAATAAAGATAATCACGATCTTAGCTCTTTTAGCAAGAAATGCATGGAAAACAGTGTGCGTCTTATCAATGAGGTTGTCGTGTTAGGAAAATGAGTTAGGAGACAAAATAACGGGGTTTCTACATTAAGTTAGTGTGTCTCTTTTAGATCGGAGTTGAATTAGCCCCCTAGCTCATTCAGCAACAGAGATAATCACGATCTTAGCTCTTTTAGCAAGAAATGCATGGAAAACAGTGTGCGTCTTATCATTGAGGTTGTCTTGTTAGGAAAATGAGTTAGGAGACACAATAACGGTGTTTCTACATTAAGTTAGTGTGTCTCTTTTAGATAGGAGTTGAATAGCCCCCTAGCTCATTCAGCAACAGAGATAATCACGATCTTAGCTCTTTTAGCAAGAAATGCATGGAAAACAGTGTGCGTCTTATCATTGAGGTTGTCTTGTTAGGAAAATGAGTTAGGAGACACAATAACGGTGTTTCTACATTAAGTTAGTGTGTCTCTTTTAGATCGGAGTTGAATAGCCCCCTAGCTCATTCAGCAACAGAGATAATCACGATCTTAGCTCTTTTAGCAAGAAATGCATGGAAAACAGTGTTCGTCTTATCATTGAGGTTGTCTTGTTAGGAAAATGAGTTAGGAGACAAAATAACGGTGTTTCTACATTAAGTTAGTGTGTCTCTTTTAGGTCGGAGTTGAATTAGCCCCCTAGCTCATTCAGCAACAGAGATAATCACGATCTTAGCTCTTTTAGCAAGAAATGCATGGAAAACAGTGTGCGTCTTATTATTGAGGTTGTCTTGTTAGGAAAATGAGTTAGGAGACAAAATAACGGTGTTTCATCATTAAGTTAGTGTGTCTCTTTTAGATCGGAGTTGAATAGCCCCCTAGCTCATTCTGCAACAGAGATAATCACGATCTTAGCTCTTTTAGCAAGAAATGCATGGAAAACAGTGTGCGTCTTATCATTGAGGTTGTCTTGTTAGGAAAATGAGTTAGGAGACAAAATAACGGTGTTTCTACATAAAGTTAGTGTGTTTCTTTTAGATCGGAGTTGAATAGCCCCCTAGCTCATTCAGCAATAAAGATAATCACGATCTTAGCTCTTTTAGCAAGAAATGCATGGAAAGCAGTGTGCATCTTATCATTGAGGTTGTCTTGTTAGGAAAATGAGTTAGGAGACAAAATAACGGTGTTTCTACATAAAGTTAGTGTGTTTCTTTTAGATCGGAGTTGAATAGCTCCTAGCTTATTCAGCAATAAAGATAATCACGATCTTAGCTCTTTTAGCAAGAAATGCATGGAAAACAGTGTGCGTCTTATCATTGAGGTTGTCTTGTTAGGAAAATGAGTTAGGAGACACAATAACGGTGTTTCTACATTAAGTTAGTGTGTCTCTTTTAGATCGGAGTTGAATAGCCCCCTAGCTCATTCAGCAACAGAGATAATCACGATCTTAGCTCTTTTAGCAAGAAATGCATGGAAAACAGTGTTCGTCTTATCATTGAGGTTGTCTTGTTAGGAAAATGAGTTAGGAGACAAAATAACGGTGTTTCTACATTAAGTTAGTGTGTCTCTTTTAGATCGGAGTTGAATAGCCCCCTAGCTCATTCTGCAACAGAGATAATCACGATCTTAGCTCTTTTAGCAAGAAATGCATGGAAAACAGTGTGCGTCTTATCATTGAGGTTGTCTTGTTAGGAAAATGAGTTAGGAGACAAAATAACGGTGTTTCTACATAAAGTTAGGGTGTTTCTTTTAGATCGGAGTTGAATAGCCCCCTAGCTCATTCAGCAATAAAGATAATCACGATCTTAGCTCTTTTAGCAAGAAATGCATGGAAAACAGTGTGCATCTTATCATTGAGGTTGTCTTGTTAGGAAAATGAGTTAGGAGACAAAATAACGGTGTTTCTACATAAAGTTAGTGTGTTTCTTTTAGATCGGAGTTGAATAGCCCCTTAGCTTATTCAGCAATAAAGATAATCACGATCTTAGCTCTTTTAGCAAGAAATGCATGGAAAACAGTGTGCGTCTTATCATTGAGGTTGTCTTGTTAGGAAAATGAGTTAGGAGACAAAATAACGGGGTTTCTACATTAAGTTAGTGTGTCTCTTTTAGATCGGAGTTGAATTAGCCCCCTAGCTCATTCAGCAACAGAGATAATCACGATCTTAGCTCTTTTAGCAAGAAATGCATGGAAAACAGTGTGCGTCTTATCATTGAGGTTGTCTTGTTAGGAAAATGAGTTAGGAGACACAATAACGGTGTTTCTACATTAAGTTAGTGTGTCTCTTTTAGATCGGAGTTGAATAGCCCTCTAGCTCATTCAGCAACAGAGATAATCACGATCTTAGCTCTTTTAGCAAGAAATGCATGGAAAACAGTGTGCGTCTTATCATTGAGGTTGTCTTGTTAGGAAAATGAGTTAGGAGACACAATAACGGTGTTTCTACATTAAGTTAGTGTGTCTCTTTTAGATCGGAGTTGAATAGCCCCCTAGCTCATTCAGCAACAGAGATAATCACGATCTTAGCTCTTTTAGCAAGAAATGCATGGAAAACAGTGTGCGTCTTATCATTGAGGTTGTCTTGTTAGGAAAATGAGTTAGGAGACAAAATAACGGTGTTTCTACATTAAGTTAGTGTGTCTCTTTTAGATCAGAGTTGAATAGCCCCCTAGCTGATTCAGCAACAGAGATAATCACGATCTTAGCTCTTTTAGCAAGAAATGCATGGAAAACAGTGTTCGTCTTATCATTGAGGTTGTCTTGTTAGGAAAATGAGTTAGGAGACAAAATAACAGTGTTTCTACATAAAGTTAGTGTGTCTCTTTTAGATCGGAGTTGAATAGCCCCCTAGCTCATTCAGCAACAGAGATAATCACGATCTTAGCTCTTTTAGCAAGAAATGCATGGAAAACAGTGTGCGTCTTATCATTGAGGTTGTCTTGTTAGGAAAATGAGTTAGGAGACAAAGTAACGGGGTTCCTACATTAAGTTAGTGAGTCTCTTTTAGATCGGAGTTGAATAGCCTCCTAGCTCATTCAGCAACAGAGATAATCACGATCTTAGCTCTTTTAGCAAGAAATGCATGGAAAACAGTGTGCGTCTTATCATTGAGGTTGTCTTGTTAGGAAAATGAGTTAGGAGACAAAATAACGGTGTTTCTACATTAAGTTAGTGTGTCTCTTTTAGATCGGAGTTGAATTAGCCCCCTAGCTCATTCAGCAACAGAGATAATCACGATCTTAGCTCTTTTAGCAAGAAATGCATGGAAAACAGTGTGCGTCTTATCATTGAGGTTGTCTTGTTAGGAAAATGAGTTAGGAGACACAATAACGGTGTTTCTACATTAAGTTAGTGTGTCTCTTTTAGATCGGAGTTGAATAGCCCCCTAGCTCATTCAGCAACAGAGATAATCACGATCTTAGCTCTTTTAGCAAGAAATGCATGGAAAACAGTGTGCGTCTTATCATTGAGGTTGTCTTGTTAGGAAAATGAGTTAGGAGACAAAATAACGGTGTTTCTACATTAAGTTAGTGTGTCTCTTTTAGATCAGAGTTGAATAGCCCCCTAGCTCATTCAGCAACAGAGATAATCACGATCTTAGCTCTTTTAGCAAGAAATGCATGGAAAACAGTGTGCGTCTTATCATTGAGGTTGTCTTGTTAGGAAAATGAGTTAGGAGACAAAATAACGGTGTTTCTACATTAAGTTAGTGTGTCTCTTTTAGATCGGAGTTGAATAGCCCCCTAGCTTATTCAGCAATAAAGATAATCACGATCTTAGCTCTTTTAGCAAGAAATGCATGGAAAACAGTGTGCGTCTTATCATTGAGGTTGTCTTGTTAGGAAAATGAGTTAGGAGACAAAATAACGGGGTTTCTACATTAAGTTAGTGTGTCTCTTTTAGATCGGAGTTGAATTAGCCCCCTAGCTCATTCAGCAACAGAGATAATCACGATCTTAGCTCTTTTAGCAAGAAATGCATGGAAAACAGTGTGCATCTTATCATTGAGGTTGTCTTGTTAGGAAAATGAGTTAGGAGACACAATAACGGTGTTTCTACATTAAGTTAGTGTGTCTCTTTTAGATCGGAGTTGAATAGCCCCCTAGTTCATTCAGCAACAGAGATAATCACGATCTTAGCTCTTTTAGCAAGAAATGCATGGAAAACAGTGTGCGTCTTATCATTGAGGTTGTCTTGTTAGGAAAATGAGTTAGGAGACACAATAACGGTGTTTCTACATTAAGTTAGTGTGTCTCTTTTAGATCGGAGTTGAATAGCCCCCTAGCTCATTCAGCAACAGAGATAATCACGATCTTAGCTCTTTTAGCAAGAAATGCATGGAAAACAGTGTTCGTCTTATCATTGAGGTTGTCTTGTTAGGAAAATGAGTTAGGAGACAAAATAACGGTGTTTCTACATTAAGTTAGTGTGTCTCTTTTAGATCGGAGTTGAATTAGCCCCCTAGCTCATTCAGCAACAGAGATAATCACGATCTTAGCTCTTTTAGCAAGAAATGCATGGAAAACAGTGTGCGTCTTATCATTGAGGTTGTCTTGTTTGGAAAATGAGTTAGGAGACAAAATAACGGTGTTTCTACATTAAGTTAGTGTGTCTTTTTTAGATCAGAGTTGAATAGCCCCCTAGCTGATTCAGCAACAGAGATAATCACGATCTTAGCTCTTTTAGCAAGAAATGCATGGAAAACAGTGTGCGTCTTATCATTGAGGTTGTCTTGTTAGGAAAATGAGTTAGGAGACAAAATAACGGTGTTTCTACATTAAGTTAGTGTGTCTCTTTTAGATCGGAGTTGAATAGCCCCCTAGCTCATTCAGCAACAGAGATAATCACGATCTTAGCTCTTTTAGCAAGAAATGCATGGAAAACAGTGTTCGTCTTATCATTGAGGTTGTCTTGTTAGGAAAATGAGTTAGGAGACAAAATAACGGTGTTTCTACATTAAGTTAGTGTGTCTCTTTTAGATCGGAGTTGAATAGCCCCCTAGCTCATTCTGCAACAGAGATAATCACGATCTTAGCTCTTTTAGCAAGAAATGCATGGAAAACAGTGTGCGTCTTATCATTGAGGTTGTCTTGTTAGGAAAATGAGTTAGGAGACAAAATAACGGTGTTTCTACATAAAGTTAGGGTGTTTCTTTTAGATCGGAGTTGAATAGCCCCCTAGCTCATTCAGCAATAAAGATAATCACGATCTTAGCTCTTTTAGCAAGAAATGCATGGAAAACAGTGTGCATCTTATCATTGAGGTTGTCTTGTTAGGAAAATGAGTTAGGAGACAAAATAACGGTGTTTCTACATAAAGTTAGTGTGTTTCTTTTAGATCGGAGTTGAATAGCCCCTTAGCTTATTCAGCAATAAAGATAATCACGATCTTAGCTCTTTTAGCAAGAAATGCATGGAAAACAGTGTGCGTCTTATCATTGAGGTTGTCTTGTTAGGAAAATGAGTTAGGAGACAAAATAACGGGGTTTCTACATTAAGTTAGTGTGTCTCTTTTAGATCGGAGTTGAATTAGCCCCCTAGCTCATTCAGCAACAGAGATAATCACGATCTTAGCTCTTTTAGCAAGAAATGCATGGAAAACAGTGTGCGTCTTATCATTGAGGTTGTCTTGTTAGGAAAATGAGTTAGGAGACACAATAACGGTGTTTCTACATTAAGTTAGTGTGTCTCTTTTAGATCGGAGTTGAATAGCCCTCTAGCTCATTCAGCAACAGAGATAATCACGATCTTAGCTCTTTTAGCAAGAAATGCATGGAAAACAGTGTGCGTCTTATCATTGAGGTTGTCTTGTTAGGAAAATGAGTTAGGAGACACAATAACGGTGTTTCTACATTAAGTTAGTGTGTCTCTTTTAGATCGGAGTTGAATAGCCCCCTAGCTCATTCAGCAACAGAGATAATCACGATCTTAGCTCTTTTAGCAAGAAATGCATGGAAAACAGTGTGCGTCTTATCATTGAGGTTGTCTTGTTAGGAAAATGAGTTAGGAGACAAAATAACGGTGTTTCTACATTAAGTTAGTGTGTCTCTTTTAGATCAGAGTTGAATAGCCCCCTAGCTGATTCAGCAACAGAGATAATCACGATCTTAGCTCTTTTAGCAAGAAATGCATGGAAAACAGTGTTCGTCTTATCATTGAGGTTGTCTTGTTAGGAAAATGAGTTAGGAGACAAAATAACAGTGTTTCTACATAAAGTTAGTGTGTCTCTTTTAGATCGGAGTTGAATAGCCCCCTAGCTCATTCAGCAACAGAGATAATCACGATCTTAGCTCTTTTAGCAAGAAATGCATGGAAAACAGTGTGCGTCTTATCATTGAGGTTGTCTTGTTAGGAAAATGAGTTAGGAGACAAAGTAACGGGGTTCCTACATTAAGTTAGTGAGTCTCTTTTAGATCGGAGTTGAATAGCCTCCTAGCTCATTCAGCAACAGAGATAATCACGATCTTAGCTCTTTTAGCAAGAAATGCATGGAAAACAGTGTGCGTCTTATCATTGAGGTTGTCTTGTTAGGAAAATGAGTTAGGAGACAAAATAACGGTGTTTCTACATTAAGTTAGTGTGTCTCTTTTAGATCGGAGTTGAATTAGCCCCCTAGCTCATTCAGCAACAGAGATAATCACGATCTTAGCTCTTTTAGCAAGAAATGCATGGAAAACAGTGTGCGTCTTATCATTGAGGTTGTCTTGTTAGGAAAATGAGTTAGGAGACACAATAACGGTGTTTCTACATTAAGTTAGTGTGTCTCTTTTAGATCGGAGTTGAATAGCCCCCTAGCTCATTCAGCAACAGAGATAATCACGATCTTAGCTCTTTTAGCAAGAAATGCATGGAAAACAGTGTGCGTCTTATCATTGAGGTTGTCTTGTTAGGAAAATGAGTTAGGAGACAAAATAACGGTGTTTCTACATTAAGTTAGTGTGTCTCTTTTAGATCAGAGTTGAATAGCCCCCTAGCTCATTCAGCAACAGAGATAATCACGATCTTAGCTCTTTTAGCAAGAAATGCATGGAAAACAGTGTGCGTCTTATCATTGAGGTTGTCTTGTTAGGAAAATGAGTTAGGAGACAAAATAACGGTGTTTCTACATTAAGTTAGTGTGTCTCTTTTAGATCGGAGTTGAATAGCCCCCTAGCTTATTCAGCAATAAAGATAATCACGATCTTAGCTCTTTTAGCAAGAAATGCATGGAAAACAGTGTGCGTCTTATCATTGAGGTTGTCTTGTTAGGAAAATGAGTTAGGAGACAAAATAACGGGGTTTCTACATTAAGTTAGTGTGTCTCTTTTAGATCGGAGTTGAATTAGCCCCCTAGCTCATTCAGCAACAGAGATAATCACGATCTTAGCTCTTTTAGCAAGAAATGCATGGAAAACAGTGTGCATCTTATCATTGAGGTTGTCTTGTTAGGAAAATGAGTTAGGAGACACAATAACGGTGTTTCTACATTAAGTTAGTGTGTCTCTTTTAGATCGGAGTTGAATAGCCCCCTAGTTCATTCAGCAACAGAGATAATCACGATCTTAGCTCTTTTAGCAAGAAATGCATGGAAAACAGTGTGCGTCTTATCATTGAGGTTGTCTTGTTAGGAAAATGAGTTAGGAGACACAATAACGGTGTTTCTACATTAAGTTAGTGTGTCTCTTTTAGATCGGAGTTGAATAGCCCCCTAGCTCATTCAGCAACAGAGATAATCACGATCTTAGCTCTTTTAGCAAGAAATGCATGGAAAACAGTGTTCGTCTTATCATTGAGGTTGTCTTGTTAGGAAAATGAGTTAGGAGACAAAATAACGGTGTTTCTACATTAAGTTAGTGTGTCTCTTTTAGGTCGGAGTTGAATTAGCCCCCTAGCTCATTCAGCAACAGAGATAATCACGATCTTAGCTCTTTTAGCAAGAAATGCATGGAAAACAGTGTGCGTCTTATCATTGAGGTTGTCTTGTTTGGAAAATGAGTTAGGAGACAAAATAACGGTGTTTCTACATTAAGTTAGTGTGTCTTTTTTAGATCAGAGTTGAATAGCCCCCTAGCTGATTCAGCAACAGAGATAATCACGATCTTAGCTCTTTTAGCAAGAAATGCATGGAAAACAGTGTGCGTCTTATCATTGAGGTTGTCTTGTTAGGAAAATGAGTTAGGAGACAAAATAACGGGGTTTCTACATTAAGTTAGTGTGTCTCTTTTAGATCGGAGTTGAATTAGCCCCCTAGCTCATTCAGCAACAGAGATAATCACGATCTTAGCTCTTTTAGCAAGAAATGCATGGAAAACAGTGTGCGTCTTATCATTGAGGTTGTCTTTTTAGGAAAATGAGTTAGGAGACACAATAACGGTGTTTCTACATTAAGTTAGTGTGTCTCTTTTAGATCGGAGTTGAATAGCCCCCTAGCTCATTCAGGAACAGAGATAATCACGATCTTAGCTCTTTTAGCAAGAAATGCATGGAAAACAGTGTGCGTCTTATCATTGAGGTTGTCTTGTTAGGAAAATGAGTTAGGAGACAAAATAACGGTGTTTCTACATTAAGTTAGTGTGTCTCTTTTAGATCAGAGTTGAATTAGCCCCCTAGCTCATTCTGCAACAGAGATAATCACGATCTTAGTTTTTTTTAGCAAGAAATGCATGGAAAACAGTGTTCGTCTTATCATTGAGGTTGCCTTATTAGGAAAATGAGTTAGGAGACAAAATATCGGTGTTTCTACATTAAGTTAGTGTGTCTCTTTTAGATTGTAGTTGAATTAGCCCCCTAGCTCATTCAGCAACAGAGATAATCACGATCTTAGCTCTTTTAGCAAGAAATGCATGGAAAACAGTGTGCGTCTTATCATTGAGGTTGTCTTGTTAGGAAAATGAGTTAGGAGACGAAGTAACGGTGTTCCTCTATGAAGTTAGTGAGTCTCTCTTAGATTACAGTTGAATAGCCTCCTAGCTCATTCAGCAACAGAGATAATCACGATCTTAGCTCTTTTAGCAAGAAATGCATGGAAAACAGTGTACGTCTTATCATTGAGGTTGTCTTGTTAGGAAAATGAGTTAGGAGACAAAATAACGGTGTTTCTACATTAAGTTAGTGTGTCTCTTTTAGATCGGAGTTGAATTAGCCCCCTAGCTCATTCAGCAACAGAGATAATCACGATCTTAGCTCTTTTAGCAAGAAATGCATGGAAAACAGTGTGCGTCTTATCATTGAGGTTGTCTTGTTAGGAAAATGAGTTAGGAGACAAAATAACGGTGTTTCTTCATTAAGTTAGTGTGTCTCTTTTAGATCGGAGTTGAATTAGCCCCCTAGCTCATTCAGCAACAGAGATAATCACGATCTTAGCTCTTTTAGCAAGAAATGCATGGAAAACAGTGTGCGTCTTATCATTGAGGTTGTCTTGTTAGGAAAATGAGTTAGGAGACACAATAACGGTGTTTCTACATTAAGTTAGTGTGTCTCTTTTAGATCGGAGTTGAATAGCCCCCTAGCTCATTCTGCAACAGAGATAATAACGATCTTAGCTCTTTTAGCAAGAAATGCATGGAAAACAGTGTGCGTCTTATCATTGAGGTTGTCTTTTTAGGAAAATGAGTTAGGAGACAAAATAACGGTGTTTCTACATTAAGTTAGTGTGTTTCTTTTAGATCGGAGTTGAATAACCCCCTAGCTCATTCAGCAATAAAGATAATCACGATCTTAGCTCTTTTAGCAAGAAATGCATGGAAAACAGTGTGCATCTTATCATTGAGGTTGTCTTGTTAGGAAAATGAGTTAGGAGACAAAATAACGGTGTTTCTACATTAAGTTAGTGTGTCTCTTTTAGATCGGAGTTGAATAGCCCCCTAGCTCATTCAGCAACAGAGATAATTACGATCTTAGCTCTATTAGCAAGAAATGCATGGAAAACAGTGTTCGTCTTATCATTGAGGTTGTCTTGTTAGGAAAATGAGTTAGGAGACAAAATAACGGTGTTTCTACATTAAGTTAGTGTGTCTCTTTTAGATCGGAGTTGAATTAGCTCCCTAGCTCATTCAGCAACAGAGATAATCACGATCTTAGCTCTTTTAGCAAGAAATGCATGGAAAACAGTGTGCGTCTTATCATTGAGGTTGTCTTGTTAGGAAAATGAGTTAGGAGACAAAATAACGGTGTTTCTACATTAAGTTAGTGTGTCTCTTTTAGATCAGAGTTGAATTAGCCCCCTAGCTGATTCAGCAACAGAGATAATCACGATCTTAGCTCTTTTAGCAAGAAATGCATGGAAAACAGTGTTCGGCTTATCTTTTAAGGTTGTCTTGTTAGGAAAATGAGTTAAGAGACAAAATAACGGTGTTTCTACACTAAGTTAGTGTGTCTCTTTTAGATCGGAGTTGAATTAGCCCCCTAGCTCATTCAGCAACAGAGATAATCACGATCTTAGCTCTTTTAGAAAGAAATGCATGGAAAACAGTGTGCGTCTTATCATTGAGGTTGTCTTGTTAGGAAAATGAGTTAGGAGACAAAATAACGGTGTTTCTACATTAAGTTAGTGTGTCTCTTTTAGATCGGAGTTGAATTAGCCCCCTAGCTCATTCAGCAACAGAGATAATTACGATCTTAGCTCTTTTAGAAAGAAATGCATGGAAAACAGTGTTCGTCTTATCATTGAGGTTGTCTTGTTAGGAAAATGAGTTAGGAGAAAAAACAACGGTGTTTCTACATTAAGTTAGTGTGTCTCTTTTAGATCGGAGTTGAATAGCCCCCTAGCTCATTCAGCAACAGAGATAATCACGATCTTAGCTCTTTTAGCAAGAAATGCATGGAAAACAGTGTGCGTCTTATCATTGAGGTTGTCTTGTTAGGAAAATGAGTTAGGAGACAAAATAACGGTGTTTCTACATTAAGTTAGTGTGTCTCTTTTAGATCGGAGTTGAATAGCCCCCTAGCTCATTCTGCAACAGAGATAATCACGATCTTAGCTCTTTTAGCAAGAAATGCATGGAAAACAGTGTTCGTCTTATCATTGAGGTTGTCTTGTTAGGAAAATGAGTTAGGAGACAAAATAACGGTGTTTCTACATAAAGTTAGTGTGTTTCTTTTAGATCGGAGTTGAATAGCCCCCTAGCTCATTCAGCAATAAGGATAATCACGATCTTAGCTCTTTTAGCAAGAAATGCATGGAAAACAGTGTGCATCTTATCATTGAGGTTGTCTTGTTAGGAAAATGAGTTAGGAGACAAAATAACGGTGTTTCTACATTAAGTTAGTGTGTCTCTTTTAGATCGGAGTTGAATAGCCCCCTAGCTCATTCAGCAACAGAGATAATCACGATCTTAGCTCTTTTAGCAAGAAATGCATGGAAAACAGTGTGCGTCTTATCATTGAGGTTGTCTTGTTAGGAAAATGAGTTAGGAGACAAAATAACGGTGTTTCTACATTAAGTTAGTGTGTCTCTTTTAGATCGGAGTTGAATTAGCCCCCTAGCTCACTCAACAACAGAGATAATCACGATCTTAGCTCTTTTAGCAAGAATTGCATGGAAAACAGTGTGCGTCTTATCATTGATGTTGTCTTGTTAGGAAAATGAGTTAGGAGACAAAATAACGGTGTTTCTACATTAAGTTAGTGTGTCTCTTTTAGATCGGAGTTGAATAGCCCCCTAGCTCATTCAGCATCAGAGATAATCACGATCTTAGCTCTTTTAGCAAGAAATGCATGGAAAACAGTGTGCGTCTTATCATTGAGGTTGTCTTGTTAGGAAAATGAGTTAGGAGACAAAATAACGGTGTTTCTACATTAAGTTAGTGTGTCTCTTTTAGATCGGAGTTGAATAGCCCCCTAGCTCATTCTGCAACAGAGATAATCACGATCTTAGCTCTTTTAGCAAGAAATGCATGGAAAACAGTGTTCGTCTTATCATTGAGGTTGTCTTTTTAGGAAAATGAGTTAGGAGACAAAATAACGGTGTTTCTACATAAAGTTAGTGTGTTTCTTTTAGATCGGAGTTGAATAGCTCATTCAGCAATAAAGATAATCACGATCTTAGCTCTTTTAGCAAGAAATGCATGGAAAACAGTGTGCGTCTTATCATTGAGGTTGTCTTGTTAGGAAAATGAGTTAGGAGACAAAATAACGGTGTTTCTACCTTAAGTTAGTGTGTCTCTTTTAGATCGGAGTTGAATAGCCCCCTAGCTCATTCAGCAACAGAGATAATTACGATCTTAGCTCTTTTAGCAAGAAATGCATGGAAAACAGTGTTCGTCTTATCATTGAGGTTGTCTTGTTAGGAAAATGAGTTAGGAGACAAAATAACGGTGTTTCTACATTAAGTTAGTGTGTCTCTTTTAGATCGGAGTTGAATAGCCCCCTAGCTCATTCTGCAACAGAGATAATCACGATCTTAGCTCTTTTAGCAAGAAATGCATGGAAAACAGTGTTCGTCTTATCATTGAGGTTGTCTTGTTAGGAAAATGAGTTAGGAGACAAAATAACGGTGTTTCTACATAAAGTTAGTGTGTTTCTTTTAGATCGGAGTTGAATAGCCCCCTAGCTCATTCAGCAATAAAGATAATCACGATCTTAGCTCTTTTAGCAAGAAATGCATGGAAAACAGTGTGCATCTTATCATTGAGGTTGTCTTGTTAGGAAAATGAGTTAGGAGACAAAATAACGGTGTTTCTACATTAAGTTAGTGTGTCTCTTTTAGATCGGAGTTGAATTAGCCCCCTAGCTCATTCAGCAACAGAGATAATCACGATCTTAGCTCTTTTAGCAAGAAATGCATGGAAAACAGTGTGCGTCTTATCATTGAGGTTGTCTTGTTAGGAAAATGAGTTAGGAGACAAAATAACGGTGTTTCTACATTAAGTTAGTGTGTCTCTTTTAGATCGGAGTTGAATAGCCCCCTAGCTCATTCTGCAACAGAGATAATCACGATCTTAGCTCTTTTAGCAAGAAATGCATGGAAAACAGTGTTCGTCTTATCATTGAGGTTGTCTTGTTAGGAAAATGAGTTAGGAGACAAAATAACGGTGTTTCTACATAAAGTTAGTGTGTTTCTTTTAGATCGGAGTTGAATAGCCCCCTAGCTCATTCAGCAATAAGGATAATCACGATCTTAGCTCTTTTAGCAAGAAATGCATGGAAAACAGTGTGCATCTTATCATTGAGGTTGTCTTGTTAGGAAAATGAGTTAGGAGACAAAATAACGGTGTTTCTACATTAAGTTAGTGTGTCTCTTTTAGATCGGAGTTGAATAGCCCCCTAGCTCATTCAGCAACAGAGATAATCACGATCTTAGCTCTTTTAGCAAGAAATGCATGGAAAACAGTGTGCGTCTTATCATTGAGGTTGTCTTGTTAGGAAAATGAGTTAGGAGACAAAATAACGGTGTTTCTACATTAAGTTAGTGTGTCTCTTTTAGATCGGAGTTGAATTAGCCCCCTAGCTCACTCAACAACAGAGATAATCACGATCTTAGCTCTTTTAGCAAGAATTGCATGGAAAACAGTGTGCGTCTTATCATTGATGTTGTCTTGTTAGGAAAATGAGTTAGGAGACAAAATAACGGTGTTTCTACATTAAGTTAGTGTGTCTCTTTTAGATCGGAGTTGAATAGCCCCCTAGCTCATTCAGCATCAGAGATAATCACGATCTTAGCTCTTTTAGCAAGAAATGCATGGAAAACAGTGTGCGTCTTATCATTGAGGTTGTCTTGTTAGGAAAATGAGTTAGGAGACAAAATAACGGTGTTTCTACATTAAGTTAGTGTGTCTCTTTTAGATCGGAGTTGAATAGCCCCCTAGCTCATTCTGCAACAGAGATAATCACGATCTTAGCTCTTTTAGCAAGAAATGCATGGAAAACAGTGTTCGTCTTATCATTGAGGTTGTCTTTTTAGGAAAATGAGTTAGGAGACAAAATAACGGTGTTTCTACATAAAGTTAGTGTGTTTCTTTTAGATCGGAGTTGAATAGCTCATTCAGCAATAAAGATAATCACGATCTTAGCTCTTTTAGCAAGAAATGCATGGAAAACAGTGTGCGTCTTATCATTGAGGTTGTCTTGTTAGGAAAATGAGTTAGGAGACAAAATAACGGTGTTTCTACCTTAAGTTAGTGTGTCTCTTTTAGATCGGAGTTGAATAGCCCCCTAGCTCATTCAGCAACAGAGATAATTACGATCTTAGCTCTTTTAGCAAGAAATGCATGGAAAACAGTGTTCGTCTTATCATTGAGGTTGTCTTGTTAGGAAAATGAGTTAGGAGACAAAATAACGGTGTTTCTACATTAAGTTAGTGTGTCTCTTTTAGATCGGAGTTGAATAGCCCCCTAGCTCATTCTGCAACAGAGATAATCACGATCTTAGCTCTTTTAGCAAGAAATGCATGGAAAACAGTGTTCGTCTTATCATTGAGGTTGTCTTGTTAGGAAAATGAGTTAGGAGACAAAATAACGGTGTTTCTACATAAAGTTAGTGTGTTTCTTTTAGATCGGAGTTGAATAGCCCCCTAGCTCATTCAGCAATAAAGATAATCACGATCTTAGCTCTTTTAGCAAGAAATGCATGGAAAACAGTGTGCATCTTATCATTGAGGTTGTCTTGTTAGGAAAATGAGTTAGGAGACAAAATAACGGTGTTTCTACATTAAGTTAGTGTGTCTCTTTTAGATCGGAGTTGAATTATCCCCCTAGCTCATTCAGCAACAGAGATAATAACGATCTTAGCTCTTTTAGCAAGAAATGCATGGAAAACAGTGTGCGTCTTATCATTGAGGTTGTCTTGTTAGGAAAATGAGTTAGCAGACAAAATAACGGTGTTTCTACATTAAGTTAGTGTGTCTCTTTTAGATCGGAGTTGAATAGCCCCCTAGCTCATTCTGCAACAGAGATAATCACGATCTTAGCTCTTTTAGCAAGAAATGCATGGAAAACAGTGTGCGTCTTATCATTGAGGTTGTCTTGTTAGGAAAATGAGTTAGGAGACAAAATAACGGTGTTTCTACATAAAGTTAGTGTGTTTCTTTTAGATCGGAGTTGAATAGCCCCCTAGCTCATTCAGCAACAGAGATAATCACGATCTTAGCTCTTTTAGCAAGAAATGCATGGAAAACAGTGTGCATCTTATCATTGAGGTTGTCTTGTTAGGAAAATGAGTTAGGAGACAAAATAACGGTGTTTCTACATAAAGTTAGTGTGTTTCTTTTAGATCGGAGTTGAATAGCCCCCTAGCTTATTCAGCAATAAAGATAATTACGATCTTAGCTCTTTTAGCAAGAAATGCATGGAAAACAGTGTGCGTCTTATCATTGAGGTTGTCTTGTTAGGAAAATGAGTTAGGAGACAAAATAACGGGGTTTCTACATTAAGTTAGTGTGTCTCTTTTAGATCGGAGTTGAATTAGCCCCCTAGCTCATTCAGCAACAGAGATAATCACGATCTTAGCTCTTTTAGCAAGAAATGCATGGAAAACAGTGTGCGTCTTATCATTGAGGTTGTCTTGTTAGGAAAATGAGTTAGGAGACACAATAACGGTGTTTCTACATTAAGTTAGTGTGTCTCTTTTAGATCGGAGTTGAATAGCCCCCTAGCTCATTCAGCAACAGAGATAATCACGATCTTAGCTCTTTTAGCAAGAAATGCATGGAAAACAGTGTTCGTCTTATCATTGAGGTTGTCTTGTTAGGAAAATGAGTTAGGAGACAAAATAACGGTGTTTCTACATTAAGTTAGTGTGTCTCTTTTAGATCGGAGTTGAATAGCCCCCTAGCTCATTCTGCAACAGAGATAATCACGATCTTAGCTCTTTTAGCAAGAAATGCATGGAAAACAGTGTGCGTCTTATCATTGAGGTTGTCTTGTTAGGAAAATGAGTTAGGAGACAAAATAACGGTGTTTCTACATAAAGTTAGTGTGTTTCTTTTAGATCGGACTTGAATAGCCCCCTAGCTCATTCAGCAATAAAGATAATCACGATCTTAGCTCTTTTAGCAAGAAATGCATGGAAAACAGTGTGCATCTTATCATTGAGGTTGTCTTGTTAGGAAAATGAGTTAGGAGACAAAATAACGGTGTTTCTACATAAAGTTAGTGTGTTTCTTTTAGATCGGACTTGAATAGCCCCCTAGCTTATTCAGCAATAAAGATAATCACGATCTTAGCTCTTTTAGCAAGAAATGCATGGAAAACAGTGTGCGTCTTATCATTGAGGTTGTCTTGTTAGGAAAATGAGTTAGGAGACAAAATAACGGGGTTTCTACATTAAGTTAGTGTGTCTCTTTTAGATCGGAGTTGAATTAGCCCCCTAGCTCATTCAGCAACAGAGATAATCACGATCTTAGCTCTTTTAGCAAGAAATGCATGGAAAACAGTGTGCGTCTTATCATTGAGGTTGTCTTGTTAGGAAAATGAGTTAGGAGACAAAATAACGGTGTTTCTATATTAAGTTAGTGTGTCTCTTTTAGATCGGAGTTGAATAGCCCTCTAGCTCATTCAGCAACAGAGATAATCACGATCTTAGCTCTTTTAGCAAGAAATGCATGGAAAACAGTGTTCTTCTTATCATTGAGGTTGTCTTGTTAGGAAAATGAGTTAGGAGACAAAATAACGGTGTTTCTACATTAAGTTAGTGTGTCTCTTTTAGATCGGAGTTGAATTAGCCCCCTAGCTCATTCAGCAACAGAGATAATCACGATCTTAGCTCTTTTAGCAAGAAATGCATGGAAAACAGTGTGCGTCTTATCATTGAGGTTGTCTTGTTAGGAAAATGAGTTAGCAGACAAAATAACGGTGTTTCTACATTAAGTTAGTGTGTCTCTTTTAGATCAGAGTTGAATACTCCCCTAGCTGATTCAGCAACAGAGATAATCACGATCTTAGCTCTTTTAGCAAGAAATGCATGGAAAACAGTGTTCGTCTTATCATTGAGGTTGTCTTGTTAGGAAAATGAGTTAGGAGACAAAATAACGGTGTTTCTACATAAAGTTAGTGTGTTTCTTTTAGATCGGAGTTGAATAGCCCCCTAGCTTATTCAGCAATAAAGATAATCACGATCTTAGCTCTTTTAGCAAGAAATGCATGGAAAACAGTGTGCGTCTTATCATTGAGGTTGTCTTGTTAGGAAAATGAGTTAGGAGACAAAATAACGGTGTTTCTACATTAAGTTAGTGTGTCTCTTTTAGATCGGAGTTGAATAGCCCCCTAGCTCATTCAGCAACAGAGATAATCACGATCTTAGCTCTTTTAGCAAGAAATGCATGGAAAACAGTGTGCGTCTTATCATTGAGGTTGTCTTGTTAGGAAAATGAGTTAGGAGACAAAATAACGGTGTTTCTACATTAAGTTAGTGTGTCTCTTTTAGATCGGAGTTGAATAGCCCCCTAGCTCATTCTGCAACAGAGATAATCACGATCTTAGCTCTTTTAGCAAGAAATGCATGGAAAACAGTGTTCGCCTTATCATTGAGGTTGTCTTGTTAGGAAAATGAGTTAAGAGACAAAATAATGGTGTTTCTACATTAAGTTAGTGTGTCTCTTTTAGATCGCAGTTGAATTATCCCCCTAGCTCATTCAGCAACAGAGATAATAACGATCTTAGCTCTTTTAGCAAGAAATGCATGGAAAACAGTGTGCGTCTTATCATTGAGGTTGTCTTGTTAGGAAAATGAGTTAGCAGACAAAATAACGGTGTTTCTACATTAAGTTAGTGTGTCTCTTTTAGATCGGAGTTGAATAGCCCCCTAGCTCATTCTGCAACAGAGATAATCACGATCTTAGCTCTTTTAGCAAGAAATGCATGGAAAACAGTGTGCGTCTTATCATTGAGGTTGTCTTGTTAGGAAAATGAGTTAGGAGACAAAATAACGGTGTTTCTACATAAAGTTAGTGTGTTTCTTTTAGATCGGAGTTGAATAGCCCCCTAGCTCATTCAGCAATAAAGATAATCACGATCTTAGCTCTTTTAGCAAGAAATGCATGGAAAACAGTGTGCATCTTATCATTGAGGTTGTCTTGTTAGGAAAATGAGTTAGGAGACAAAATAACGGTGTTTCTACATAAAGTTAGTGTGTTTCTTTTAGATCGGAGTTGAATAGCCCCCTAGCTTATTCAGCAATAAAGATAATCACGATCTTAGCTCTTTTAGCAAGAAATGCATGGAAAACAGTGTGCGTCTTATCATTGAGGTTGTCTTGTTAGGAAAATGAGTTAGGAGACAAAATAACGGGGTTTCTACATTAAGTTAGTGTGTTTCTTTTAGATCGGAGTTGAATTAGCCCCCTAGCTCATTCAGCAACAGAGATAATCACGATCTTAGCTCTTTTAGCAAGAAATGCATGGAAAACAGTGTGCGTCTTATCATTGAGGTTGTCTTGTTAGGAAAATGAGTTAGGAGACACAATAACGGTGTTTCTACATTAAGTTAGTGTGTCTCTTTTAGATCGGAGTTGAATAGCCCCCTAGCTCATTCAGCAACAGAGATAATCACGATCTTAGCTCTTTTAGCAAGAAATGCATGGAAAACAGTGTTCGTCTTATCATTGAGGTTGTCTTGTTAGGAAAATGAGTTAGGAGACAAAATAACGGTGTTTCTACATTAAGTTAGTGTGTCTCTTTTAGATCGGAGTTGAATAGCCCCCTAGCTCATTCTGCAACAGAGATAATCACGATCTTAGCTCTTTTAGCAAGAAATGCATGGAAAACAGTGTGCGTCTTATCATTGAGGTTGTCTTGTTAGGAAAATGAGTTAGGAGACAAAATAACGGTGTTTCTACATAAAGTTAGTGTGTTTCTTTTAGATCGGAGTTGAATAGCCCCCTAGCTCATTCAGCAATAAAGATAATCACGATCTTAGCTCTTTTAGCAAGAAATGCATGGAAAACAGTGTGCATCTTATCATTGAGGTTGTCTTGTTAGGAAAATGAGTTAGGAGACAAAATAACGGTGTTTCTACATAAAGTTAGTGTGTTTCTTTTAGATCGGACTTGAATAGCCCCCTAGCTTATTCAGCAATAAAGATAATCACGATCTTAGCTCTTTTAGCAAGAAATGCATGGAAAACAGTGTGCGTCTTATCATTGAGGTTGTCTTGTTAGGAAAATGAGTTAGGAGACAAAATAACGGGGTTTCTACATTAAGTTAGTGTGTCTCTTTTAGATCGGAGTTGAATTAGCCCCCTAGCTCATTCAGCAACAGAGATAATCACGATCTTAGCTCTTTTAGCAAGAAATGCATGGAAAACAGTGTGCGTCTTATCATTGAGGTTGTCTTGTTAGGAAAATGAGTTAGGAGACACAATAACGGTGTTTCTACATTAAGTTAGTGTGTCTCTTTTAGATCGGAGTTGAATAGCCCCCTAGCTCATTCAGCAACAGAGATAATCACGATCTTAGCTCTTTTAGCAAGAAATGCATGGAAAACAGTGTGCATCTTATCATTGAGGTTGTCTTGTTAGGAAAATGAGTTAGGAGACAAAATAACGGTGTTTCTACATTAAGTTAGTGTGTCTCTTTTAGATCGGAGTTGAATAGCCCCCTAGCTCATTCAGCAACAGAGATAATTACGATCTTAGCTCTATTAGCAAGAAATGCATGGAAAACAGTGTTCGTCTTATCATTGAGGTTGTCTTGTTAGGAAAATGAGTTAGGAGACAAAATAACGGTGTTTCTACATTAAGTTAGTGTGTCTCTTTTAGATCGGAGTTGAATTAGCTCCCTAGCTCATTCAGCAACAGAGATAATCACGATCTTAGCTCTTTTAGCAAGAAATGCATGGAAAACAGTGTGCGTCTTATCATTGAGGTTGTCTTGTTAGGAAAATGAGTTAGGAGACAAAATAACGGTGTTTCTACATTAAGTTAGTGTGTCTCTTTTAGATCAGAGTTGAATTAGCCCCCTAGCTGATTCAGCAACAGAGATAATCACGATCTTAGCTCTTTTAGCAAGAAATGCATGGAAAACAGTGTTCGTCTTATCTTTTAAGGTTGTCTTGTTAGGAAAATGAGTTAAGAGACAAAATAACGGTGTTTCTACACTAAGTTAGTGTGTCTCTTTTAGATCGGAGTTGAATTAGCCCCCTAGCTCATTCAGCAACAGAGATAATCACGATCTTAGCTCTTTTAGAAAGAAATGCATGGAAAACAGTGTGCGTCTTATCATTGAGGTTGTCTTGTTAGGAAAATGAGTTAGGAGACAAAATAACGGTGTTTCTACATTAAGTTAGTGTGTCTCTTTTAGATCGGAGTTGAATTAGCCCCCTAGCTCATTCAGCAACAGAGATAATTACGATCTTAGCTCTTTTAGAAAGAAATGCATGGAAAACAGTGTTCGTCTTATCATTGAGGTTGTCTTGTTAGGAAAATGAGTTAGGAGAAAAAACAACGGTGTTTCTACATTAAGTTAGTGTGTCTCTTTTAGATCGGAGTTGAATTAGCCCCCTAGCTCATTCAGCAACAGAGATAATCACGATCTTAGCTCTTTTAGCAAGAAATGCATGGAAAACAGTGTGCGTCTTATCATTGAGGTTGTCTTGTTAGGAAAATGAGTTAGGAGACAAAATAACGGTGTTTCTACATTAAGTTAGTGTGTCTCTTTTAGATCGGAGTTGAATAGCCCCCTAGCTCATTCTGCAACAGAGATAATCACGATCTTAGCTCTTTTAGCAAGAAATGCATGGAAAACAGTGTTCGTCTTATCATTGAGGTTGTCTTGTTAGGAAAATGAGTTAGGAGACAAAATAACGGTGTTTCTACATAAAGTTAGTGTGTTTCTTTTAGATCGGAGTTGAATAGCCCCCTAGCTCATTCAGCAATAAAGATAACCACGATCTTAGCTCTTTTAGCAAGAAATGCATGGAAAACAGTGTGCATCTTATCATTGAGGTTGTCTTGTTAGGAAAATGAGTTAGGAGACAAAATAACGGTGTTTCTACATTAAGTTAGTGTGTCTCTTTTAGATCGGAGTTGAATTAGCCCCCTAGCTCATTCAGCAACAGAGATAATCACGATCTTAGCTCTTTTAGCAAGAAATGCATGGAAAACAGTGTGCGTCTTATCATTGAGGTTGTCTTGTTAGGAAAATGAGTTAGGAGACAAAATAACGGTGTTTCTACATTAAGTTAGTGTGTCTCTTTTAGATCGGAGTTGAATTAGCCCCCTAACTCATTCAACAACAGAGATAATCACGATCTTAGCTCTTTTAGCAAGAATTGCATGGAAAACAGTGTGCGTCTTATCATTGAGGTTGTCTTGTTAGGAAAATGAGTTAGGAGACAAAATAACGGTGTTTCTACATTAAGTTAGTGTGTCTCTTTTAGATCGGAGTTGAATAGCCCCCTAGCTCATTCAGCAACAGAGATAATCACGATCTTAGCTCTTTTAGCAAGAAATGCATGGAAAACAGTGTGCGTCTTATCATTGAGGTTGTCTTGTTAGGAAAATGAGTTAGGAGACAAAATAACGGTGTTTCTACATTAAGTTAGTGTGTCTCTTTTAGATCGGAGTTGAATAGCCCCCTAGCTCATTCTGCAACAGAGATAATCACGATCTTAGCTCTTTTAGCAAGAAATGCATGGAAAACAGTGTTCGTCTTATCATTGAGGTTGTCTTTTTAGGAAAATGAGTTAGGAGACAAAATAACGGTGTTTCTACATAAAGTTAGTGTGTTTCTTTTAGATCGGAGTTGAATAGCCCCCTAGCTCATTCAGCAATAAAGATAATCACGATCTTAGCTCTTTTAGCAAGAAATGCATGGAAAACAGTGTGCGTCTTATCATTGAGGTTGTCTTGTTAGGAAAATGAGTTAGGAGACAAAATAACGGTGTTTCTACCTTAAGTTAGTGTGTCTCTTTTAGATCGGAGTTGAATAGCCCCCTAGCTCATTCAGCAACAGAGATAATTACGATCTTAGCTCTTTTAGCAAGAAATGCATGGAAAACAGTGTTCGTCTTATCATTGAGGTTGTCTTGTTAGGAAAATGAGTTAGGAGACAAAATAACGGTGTTTCTACATTAAGTTAGTGTGTCTCTTTTAGATCGGAGTTGAATAGCCCCCTAGCTCATTCTGCAACAGAGATAATCACGATCTTAGCTCTTTTAGCAAGAAATGCATGGAAAACAGTGTTCGTCTTATCATTGAGGTTGTCTTGTTAGGAAAATGAGTTAGGAGACAAAATAACGGTGTTTCTACATAAAGTTAGTGTGTTTCTTTTAGATCGGAGTTGAATAGCCCCCTAGCTCATTCAGCAATAAAGATAATCACGATCTTAGCTCTTTTAGCAAGAAATGCATGGAAAACAGTGTGCATCTTATCATTGAGGTTGTCTTGTTAGGAAAATGAGTTAGGAGACAAAATAACGGTGTTTCTACATTAAGTTAGTGTGTCTCTTTTAGATCGGAGTTGAATTAGCCCCCTAGCTCATTCAGCAACAGAGATAATCACGATCTTAGCTCTTTTAGCAAGAAATGCATGGAAAACAGTGTGCGTCTTATCATTGAGGTTGTCTTGTTAGGAAAATGAGTTAGGAGACAAAATAACGGTGTTTCTACATTAAGTTAGTGTGTCTCTTTTAGATCGGAGTTGAATAGCCCCCTAGCTCATTCTGCAACAGAGATAATCACGATCTTAGCTCTTTTAGCAAGAAATGCATGGAAAACAGTGTTCGCCTTATCATTGAGGTTGTCTTGTTAGGAAAATGAGTTAAGAGACAAAATAATGGTGTTTCTACATTAAGTTAGTGTGTCTCTTTTAGATCGGAGTTGAATTATCCCCCTAGCTCATTCAGCAACAGAGATAATAACGATCTTAGCTCTTTTAGCAAGAAATGCATGGAAAACAGTGTGCGTCTTATCATTGAGGTTGTCTTGTTAGGAAAATGAGTTAGCAGACAAAATAACGGTGTTTCTACATTAAGTTAGTGTGTCTCTTTTAGATCGGAGTTGAATAGCCCCCTAGCTCATTCTGCAACAGAGATAATCACGATCTTAGCTCTTTTAGCAAGAAATGCATAGAAAACAGTGTGCGTCTTATCATTGAGGTTGTCTTGTTAGGAAAATGAGTTAGTAGACAAAATAACGGGGTTTCTACATTAAGTTAGTGTGTCTCTTTTAGATCGGAGTTGAATTAGCCCCCTAGCTCATTCAGCAACAGAGATAATCACGATCTTAGCTCTTTTAGCAAGAAATGCATGGAAAACAGTGTGCGTCTTATCATTGAGGTTGTCTTGTTAGGAAAATGAGTTAGGAGACACAATAACGGTGTTTCTACATTAAGTTAGTGTGTCTCTTTTAGATCGGAGTTGAATAGCCCCCTAGCTCATTCAGCAACAGAGATAATCACGATCTTAGCTCTTTTAGCAAAAAATGCATGGAAAACAGTGTTCGTCTTATCATTGAGGTTGTCTTGTTAGGAAAATGAGTTAGGAGACAAAATAACGGTGTTTCTACATTAAGTTAGTGTGTCTCTTTTAGATCGGAGTTGAATAGCCCCCTAGCTCATTCTGCAACAGAGATAATCACGATCTTAGCTCTTTTAGCAAGAAATGCATGGAAAACAGTGTGCGTCTTATCATTGAGGTTGTCTTGTTAGGAAAATGAGTTAGGAGACAAAATAACGGTGTTTCTACATAAAGTTAGTGTGTTTCTTTTAGATCGGAGTTGAATAGCCCCCTAGCTCATTCAGCAATAAAGATAATCATGATCTTAGCTCTTTTAGCAAGAAATGTATGGAAAACAGTGTGCATCTTATCATTGAGGTTGTCTTGTTAGGAAAATGAGTTAGGAGACAAAATAACGGTGTTTCTACATAAAGTTAGTGTGTTTCTTTTAGATCGGACTTGAATAGCCCCCTAGCTTATTCAGCAATAAAGATAATCACGATCTTAGCTCTTTTAGCAAGAAATGCATGGAAAACAGTGTGCGTCTTATCATTGAGGTTGTCTTGTTAGGAAAATGAGTTAGGAGACAAAATAACGGGGTTTCTACATTAAGTTAGTGTGTCTCTTTTAGATCGGAGTTGAATTAGCCCCCTAGCTCATTCAGCAACAGAGATAATCACGATCTTAGCTCTTTTAGCAAGAAATGCATGGAAAACAGTGTGCGTCTTATCATTGAGGTTGTCTTGTTAGGAAAATGAGTTAGGAGACACAATAACGGTGTTTCTACATTAAGTTAGTGTGTCTCTTTTAGATCGGAGTTGAATAGCCCCCTAGCTCATTCAGCAACAGAGATAATCACGATCTTAGCTCTTTTAGCAAGAAATGCATGGAAAACAATGTTCGTCTTATCATTGAGGTTGTCTTGTTAGGAAAATGAGCTAGGAGACAAAATAACGGTGTTTCTACATTAAGTTAGTGTGTCTCTTTTAGATCGGAGTTGAATAGCCCCCTAGCTCATTCTGCAACAGAGATAATCACGATCTTAGCTCTTTTAGCAAGAAATGCATGGAAAACAGTGTGCGTCTTATCATTGAGGTTGTCTTGTTAGGAAAATGAGTTAGGAGACAAAATAACGGTGTTTCTACATAAAGTTAGTGTGTTTCTTTTAGATCGGACTTGAATAGCCCCCTAGCTCATTCAGCAATAAAGATAATCACGATCTTAGCTCTTTTAGCAAGAAATGCATGGAAAACAGTGTGCGTCTTATCATTGAGGTTGTCTTGTTAGGAAAATGAGTTAGGAGACAAAATAACGGGGTTTCTACATTAAGTTAGTGTGTCTCTTTTAGATCGGAGTTGAATTAGCCCCCTAGCTCATTCAGCAACAGAGATAATCACGATCTTAGCTCTTTTAGCAAGAAATGCATGGAAAACAGTGTGCGTCTTATCATTGAGGTTGTCTTGTTAGGAAAATGAGTTAGGAGACAAAATAACGGTGTTTCTATATTAAGTTAGTGTGTCTCTTTTAGATCGGAGTTGAATAGCCCTCTAGCTCATTCAGCAACAGAGATAATCACGATCTTAGCTCTTTTAGCAAGAAATGCATGGAAAACAGTGTTCTTCTTATCATTGAGGTTGTCTTGTTAGGAAAATGAGTTAGGAGACAAAATAACGGTGTTTCTACATTAAGTTAGTGTGTCTCTTTTAGATCGGAGTTGAATTAGCCCCCTAGCTCATTCAGCAACAGAGATAATCACGATCTTAGCTCTTTTAGCAAGAAATGCATGGAAAACAGTGTGCGTCTTATCATTGAGGTTGTCTTGTTAGGAAAATGAGTTAGCAGACAAAATAACGGTGTTTCTACATTAAGTTAGTGTGTCTCTTTTAGATCAGAGTTGAATAGCCCCCTAGCTGATTCAGCAACAGAGATAATCACGATCTTAGCTCTTTTAGCAAGAAATGCATGGAAAACAGTGTTCGTCTTATCATTGAGGTTGTCTTGTTAGGAAAATGAGTTAGGAGACAAAATAACGGTGTTTCTACATAAAGTTAGTGTGTTTCTTTTAGATCGGAGTTGAATAGCCCCCTAGCTTATTCAGCAATAAAGATAATCACGATCTTAGCTCTTTTAGCAAGAAATGCATGGAAAACAGTGTGCGTCTTATCATTGAGGTTGTCTTGTTAGGAAAATGAGTTAGGAGACAAAATAACGGTGTTTCTACATTAAGTTAGTGTGTCTCTTTTAGATCGGAGTTGAATAGCCCCCTAGCTCATTCAGCAACAGAGATAATCACGATCTTAGCTCTTTTAGCAAGAAATGCATGGAAAACAGTGTGCGTCTTATCATTGAGGTTGTCTTGTTAGGAAAATGAGTTAGGAGACAAAATAACGGGGTTTCTACATTAAGTTAGTGTGTCTCTTTTAGATCGGAGTTGAATTAGCCCCCTAGCTCATTCAGCAACAGAGATAATCACGATCTTAGCTCTTTTAGCAAGAAATGCATGGAAAACAGTGTGCGTCTTATCATTGAGGTTGTCTTGTTAGGAAAATGAGTTAGGAGACACAATAACGGTGTTTCTACATTAAGTTAGTGTGTCTCTTTTAGATCGGAGTTGAATAGCCCCCTAGCTCATTCAGCAACAGAGATAATCACGATCTTAGCTCTTTTAGCAAGAAATGCATGGAAAACAGTGTTCGTCTTATCATTGAGGTTGTCTTGTTAGGAAAATGAGCTAGGAGACAAAATAACGGTGTTTCTACATTAAGTTAGTGTGTCTCTTTTAGATCGGAGTTGAATAGCCCCCTAGCTCATTCTGCAACAGAGATAATCACGATCTTAGCTCTTTTAGCAAGAAATGCATGGAAAACAGTGTGCGTCTTATCATTGAGGTTGTCTTGTTAGGAAAATGAGTTAGGAGACAAAATAACGGTGTTTCTACATAAAGTTAGTGTGTTTCTTTTAGATCGGACTTGAATAGCCCCCTAGCTCATTCAGCAATAAAGATAATCACGATCTTAGCTCTTTTAGCAAGAAATGCATGGAAAACAGTGTGCATCTTATCATTGAGGTTGTCTTGTTAGGAAAATGAGTTAGGAGACAAAATAACGGTGTTTCTACATAAAGTTAGTGTGTTTCTTTTAGATCGGACTTGAATAGCCCCCTAGCTTATTCAGCAATAAAGATAATCACGATCTTAGCTCTTTTAGCAAGAAATGCATGGAAAACAGTGTGCGTCTTATCATTGAGGTTGTCTTGTTAGGAAAATGAGTTAGGAGACAAAATAACGGGGTTTCTACATTAAGTTAGTGTGTCTCTTTTAGATCGGAGTTGAATTAGCCCCCTAGCTCATTCAGCAACAGAGATAATCACGATCTTAGCTCTTTTAGCAAGAAATGCATGGAAAACAGTGTGCGTCTTATCATTGAGGTTGTCTTGTTAGGAAAATGAGTTAGGAGACAAAATAACGGTGTTTCTATATTAAGTTAGTGTGTCTCTTTTAGATCGGAGTTGAATAGCCCTCTAGCTCATTCAGCAACAGAGATAATCACGATCTTAGCTCTTTTAGCAAGAAATGCATGGAAAACAGTGTTCTTCTTATCATTGAGGTTGTCTTGTTAGGAAAATGAGTTAGGAGACAAAATAACGGTGTTTCTACATTAAGTTAGTGTGTCTCTTTTAGATCGGAGTTGAATTAGCCCCCTAGCTCATTCAGCAACAGAGATAATCACGATCTTAGCTCTTTTAGCAAGAAATGCATGGAAAACAGTGTGCGTCTTATCATTGAGGTTGTCTTGTTAGGAAAATGAGTTAGCAGACAAAATAACGGTGTTTCTACATTAAGTTAGTGTGTCTCTTTTAGATCAGAGTTGAATAGCCCCCTAGCTGATTCAGCAACAGAGATAATCACGATCTTAGCTCTTTTAGCAAGAAATGCATGGAAAACAGTGTTCGTCTTATCATTGAGGTTGTCTTGTTAGGAAAATGAGTTAGGAGACAAAATAACGGTGTTTCTACATAAAGTTAGTGTGTTTCTTTTAGATCGGAGTTGAATAGCCCCCTAGCTTATTCAGCAATAAAGATAATCACGATCTTAGCTCTTTTAGCAAGAAATGCATGGAAAACAGTGTGCGTCTTATCATTGAGGTTGTCTTGTTAGGAAAATGAGTTAGGAGACAAAATAACGGTGTTTCTACATTAAGTTAGTGTGTCTCTTTTAGATCGGAGTTGAATAGCCCCCTAGCTCATTCAGCAACAGAGATAATCACGATCTTAGCTCTTTTAGCAAGAAATGCATGGAAAACAGTGTGCGTCTTATCATTGAGGTTGTCTTGTTAGGAAAATGAGTTAGGAGACAAAATAACGGTGTTTCTACATTAAGTTAGTGTGTCTCTTTTAGATCGGAGTTGAATAGCCCCCTAGCTCATTCTGCAACAGAGATAATCACGATCTTAGCTCTTTTAGCAAGAAATGCATGGAAAACAGTGTTCGCCTTATCATTGAGGTTGTCTTGTTAGGAAAATGAGTTAAGAGACAAAATAATGGTGTTTCTACATTAAGTTAGTGTGTCTCTTTTAGATCGCAGTAGAATTATCCCCCTAGCTCATTCAGCAACAGAGATAATAACGATCTTAGCTCTTTTAGCAAGAAATGCATGGAAAACAGTGTGCATCTTATCATTGAGGTTGTCTTGTTAGGAGAATGAGTTAGCAGACAAAATAACGGTGTTTCTACATAAAGTTAGTGTGTTTCTTTTAGATCGGAGTTGAATAGCCCCCTAGCTCATTCAGCAATAAAGATAATCACGATCTTAGCTCTTTTAGCAAGAAATGCATGGAAAACAGTGTGCATCTTATCATTGAGGTTGTCTTGTTAGGAAAATGAGTTAGGAGACAAAATAACGGTGTTTCTACATAAAGTTAGTGTGTTTCTTTTAGATCGGAGTTGAATAGCCCCCTAGCTTATTCAGCAATAAAGATAATCACGATCTTAGCTCTTTTAGCAAGAAATGCATGGAAAACAGTGTGCGTCTTATCATTGAGGTTGTCTTGTTAGGAAAATGAGTTAGGAGACAAAATAACGGGGTTTCTACATTAAGTTAGTGTGTCTCTTTTAGATCGGAGTTGAATTAGCCCCCTAGCTCATTCAGCAACAGAGATAATCACGATCTTAGCTCTTTTAGCAAGAAATGCATGGAAAACAGTGTGCGTCTTATCATTGAGGTTGTCTTGTTAGGAAAATGAGTTAGGAGACACAATAACGGTGTTTCTACATTAAGTTAGTGTGTCTCTTTTAGATCGGAGTTGAATAGCCCCCTAGCTCATTCAGCAACAGAGATAATCACGATCTTAGCTCTTTTAGCAAGAAATGCATGGAAAACAGTGTTCGTCTTATCATTGAGGTTGTCTTGTTAGGAAAATGAGTTAGGAGACAAAATAACGGTGTTTCTACATTAAGTTAGTGTGTCTCTTTTAGATCGGAGTTGAATAGCCCCCTAGCTCATTCTGCAACAGAGATAATCACGATCTTAGCTCTTTTAGCAAGAAATGCATGGAAAACAGTGTGCGTCTTATCATTGAGGTTGTCTTGTTAGGAAAATGAGTTAGGAGACAAAATAACGGTGTTTCTACATAAAGTTAGTGTGTTTCTTTTAGATCGGAGTTGAATAGCCCCCTAGCTCATTCAGCAATAAAGATAATCACGATCTTAGCTCTTTTAGCAAGAAATGCATGGAAAACAGTGTGCATCTTATCATTGAGGTTGTCTTGTTAGGAAAATGAGTTAGGAGACAAAATAACGGTGTTTCTACATAAAGTTAGTGTGTTTCTTTTAGATCGGACTTGAATAGCCCCCTAGCTTATTCAGCAAGAAAGATAATCACGATCTTAGCTCTTTTAGCAAGAAATGCATGGAAAACAGTGTGCGTCTTATCATTGAGGTTGTCTTGTTAGGAAAATGAGTTAGGAGACAAAATAACGGGGTTTCTACATTAAGTTAGTGTGTCTCTTTTAGATCGGAGTTGAATTAGCCCCCTAGCTCATTCAGCAACAGAGATAATCACGATCTTAGCTCTTTTAGCAAGAAATGCATGGAAAACAGTGTGCGTCTTATCATTGAGGTTGTCTTGTTAGGAAAATGAGTTAGGAGACACAATAACGGTGTTTCTACATTAAGTTAGTGTGTCTCTTTTAGATCGGAGTTGAATAGCCCCCTAGCTCATTCAGCAACAGAGATAATCACGATCTTAGCTCTTTTAGCAAGAAATGCATGGAAAACAGTGTGCGTCTTATCATTGAGGTTGTCTTGTTAGGAAAATGAGTTAGGAGACAAAATAACGGTGTTTCTACATAAAGTTAGTGTGTTTCTTTTAGATCGGAGTTGAATAGCCCCCTAGCTCATTCAGCAATAAAGATAATCACGATCTTAGCTCTTTTAGCAAGAAATGCATGGAAAACAGTGTGCATCTTATCATTGAGGTTGTCTTGTTAGGAAAATGAGTTAGGAGACAAAATAACGGTGTTTCTACATAAAGTTAGTGTGTTTCTTTTAGATCGGACTTGAATAGCCCCCTAGCTTATTCAGCAATAAAGATAATCACGATCTTAGCTCTTTTAGCAAGAAATGCATGGAAAACAGTGTGCGTCTTATCATTGAGGTTGTCTTGTTAGGAAAATGAGTTAGGAGACAAAATAACGGGGTTTCTACATTAAGTTAGTGTGTCTCTTTTAGATCGGAGTTGAATTAGCCCCCTAGCTCATTCAGCAACAGAGATAATCACGATCTTAGCTCTTTTAGCAAGAAATGCATGGAAAACAGTGTGCGTCTTATCATTGAGGTTGTCTTGTTAGGAAAATGAGTTAGGAGACACAATAACGGTGTTTCTACATTAAGTTAGTGTGTCTCTTTTAGATCGGAGTTGAATAGCCCCCTAGCTCATTCAGCAACAGAGATAATCACGATCTTAGCTCTTTTAGCAAGAAATGCATGGAAAACAGTGTTCGTCTTATCATTGAGGTTGTCTTGTTAGGAAAATGAGTTAGGAGACAAAATAACGGTGTTTCTACATTAAGTTAGTGTGTCTCTTTTAGATCGGAGTTGAATAGCCCCCTAGCTCATTCTGCAACAGAGATAATCACGATCTTAGCTCTTTTAGCAAGAAATGCATGGAAAACAGTGTGCGTCTTATCATTGAGGTTGTCTTGTTAGGAAAATGAGTTAGGAGACAAAATAACGGTGTTTCTACATAAAGTTAGTGTGTTTCTTTTAGATCGGAGTTGAATAGCCCCCTAGCTCATTCAGCAATAAAGATAATCACGATCTTAGCTCTTTTAGCAAGAAATGCATGGAAAACAGTGTGCATCTTATCATTGAGGTTGTCTTGTTAGGAAAATGAGTTAGGAGACAAAATAACGGTGTTTCTACATAAAGTTAGTGTGTTTCTTTTAGATCGGACTTGAATAGCCCCCTAGCTTATTCAGCAAGAAAGATAATCACGATCTTAGCTCTTTTAGCAAGAAATGCATGGAAAACAGTGTGCGTCTTATCATTGAGGTTGTCTTGTTAGGAAAATGAGTTAGGAGACAAAATAACGGGGTTTCTACATTAAGTTAGTGTGTCTCTTTTAGATCGGAGTTGAATTAGCCCCCTAGCTCATTCAGCAACAGAGATAATCACGATCTTAGCTCTTTTAGCAAGAAATGCATGGAAAACAGTGTGCGTCTTATCATTGAGGTTGTCTTGTTAGGAAAATGAGTTAGGAGACACAATAACGGTGTTTCTACATTAAGTTAGTGTGTCTCTTTTAGATCGGAGTTGAATAGCCCCCTAGCTCATTCAGCAACAGAGATAATCACGATCTTAGCTCTTTTAGCAAGAAATGCATAGAAAACAGTGTGCGTCTTATCATTGAGGTTGTCTTGTTAGGAAAATGAGTTAGGAGACAAAATAACGGTGTTTCTACATAAAGTTAGTGTGTTTCTTTTAGATCGGAGTTGAATAGCCCCCTAGCTCATTCAGCAATAAAGATAATCACGATCTTAGCTCTTTTAGCAAGAAATGCATGGAAAACAGTGTGCATCTTATCATTGAGGTTGTCTTGTTAGGAAAATGAGTTAGGAGACAAAATAACGGTGTTTCTACATAAAGTTAGTGTGTTTCTTTTAGATCGGACTTGAATAGCCCCCTAGCTTATTCAGCAATAAAGATAATCACGATCTTAGCTCTTTTAGCAAGAAATGCATGGAAAACAGTGTGCGTCTTATCATTGAGGTTGTCTTGTTAGGAAAATGAGTTAGGAGACAAAATAACGGGGTTTCTACATTAAGTTAGTGTGTCTCTTTTAGATCGGAGTTGAATTAGCCCCCTAGCTCATTCAGCAACAGAGATAATCACGATCTTAGCTCTTTTAGCAAGAAATGCATGGAAAACAGTGTGCGTCTTATCATTGAGGTTGTCTTGTTAGGAAAATGAGTTAGGAGACACAATAACGGTGTTTCTACATTAAGTTAGTGTGTCTCTTTTAGATCGGAGTTGAATAGCCCCCTAGCTCATTCAGCAACAGAGATAATCACGATCTTAGCTCTTTTAGCAAGAAATGCATGGAAAACAGTGTTCGTCTTATCATTGAGGTTGTCTTGTTAGGAAAATGAGTTAGGAGACAAAATAACGGTGTTTCTACATTAAGTTAGTGTGTCTCTTTTAGATCGGAGTTGAATAGCCCCCTAGCTCATTCTGCAACAGAGATAATCACGATCTTAGCTCTTTTAGCAAGAAATGCATGGAAAACAGTGTGCGTCTTATCATTGAGGTTGTCTTGTTAGGAAAATGAGTTAGGAGACAAAATAACGGTGTTTCTACATAAAGTTAGTGTGTTTCTTTTAGATCGGAGTTGAATAGCCCCCTAGCTCATTCAGCAATAAAGATAATCACGATCTTAGCTCTTTTAGCAAGAAATGCATGGAAAACAGTGTGCATCTTATCATTGAGGTTGTCTTGTTAGGAAAATGAGTTAGGAGACAAAATAACGGTGTTTCTACATAAAGTTAGTGTGTTTCTTTTAGATCGGACTTGAATAGCCCCCTAGCTTATTCAGCAATAAAGATAATCACGATCTTAGCTCTTTTAGCAAGAAATGCATGGAAAACAGTGTGCGTCTTATCATTGAGGTTGTCTTGTTAGGAAAATGAGTTAGGAGACAAAATAACGGGGTTTCTACATTAAGTTAGTGTGTCTCTTTTAGATCGGAGTTGAATTAGCCCCCTAGCTCATTCAGCAACAGAGATAATCACGATCTTAGCTCTTTTAGCAAGAAATGCATGGAAAACAGTGTGCGTCTTATCATTGAGGTTGTCTTGTTAGGAAAATGAGTTAGGAGACACAATAACGGTGTTTCTACATTAAGTTAGTGTGTCTCTTTTAGATCGGAGTTGAATAGCCCCCTAGCTCATTCAGCAACAGAGATAATCACGATCTTAGCTCTTTTAGCAAGAAATGCATGGAAAACAGTGTTCGTCTTATCATTGAGGTTGTCTTGTTAGGAAAATGAGTTAGGAGACAAAATAACGGTGTTTCTACATTAAGTTAGTGTGTCTCTTTTAGATCGGAGTTGAATAGCCCCCTAGCTCATTCTGCAACAGAGATAATCACGATCTTAGCTCTTTTAGCAAGAAATGCATGGAAAACAGTGTGCGTCTTATCATTGAGGTTGTCTTGTTAGGAAAATGAGTTAGGAGACAAAATAACGGTGTTTCTACATAAAGTTAGTGTGTTTCTTTTAGATCGGAGTTGAATAGCCCCCTAGCTCATTCAGCAATAAAGATAATCACGATCTTAGCTCTTTTAGCAAGAAATGCATGGAAAACAGTGTGCATCTTATCATTGAGGTTGTCTTGTTAGGAAAATGAGTTAGGAGACAAAATAACGGTGTTTCTACATAAAGTTAGTGTGTTTCTTTTAGATCGGACTTGAATAGCCCCCTAGCTTATTCAGCAATAAAGATAATCACGATCTTAGCTCTTTTAGCAAGAAATGCATGGAAAACAGTGTGCGTCTTATCATTGAGGTTGTCTTGTTAGGAAAATGAGTTAGGAGACAAAATAACGGGGTTTCTACATTAAGTTAGTGTGTCTCTTTTAGATCGGAGTTGAATTAGCCCCCTAGCTCATTCAGCAACAGAGATAATCACGATCTTAGCTCTTTTAGCAAGAAATGCATGGAAAACAGTGTGCATCTTATCATTGAGGTTGTCTTGTTAGGAAAATGAGTTAGGAGACACAATAACGGTGTTTCTATATTAAGTTAGTGTGTCTCTTTTAGATCGGAGTTGAATAGCCCCCTAGCTCATTCTGCAACAGAGATAATCACGATCTTAGCTCTTTTAGCAAGAAATGCATGGAAAACAGTGTTCTTCTTATCATTGAGGTTGTCTTGTTAGGAAAATGAGTTAGGAGACAAAATAACGGTGTTTCTACATTAAGTTAGTGTGTCTCTTTTAGATCGGAGTTGAATTAGCCCCCTAGCTCATTCAGCAACAGAGATAATCACGATCTTAGCTCTTTTAGCAAGAAATGCATGGAAAACAGTGTGCGTCTTATCATTGAGGTTGTCTTGTTAGGAAAATGAGTTAGGAGACAAAATAACGGTGTTTCAACATTAAGTTAGTGTGTCTCTTTTAGATCGGAGTTGAATAGCCCCCTAGCTTATTCAGCAATAAAGATAATCACGATCTTAGCTCTTTTAGCAAGAAATGCATGGAAAACAGTGTGCGTCTTATCATTGAGGTTGTCTTGTTAGGAAAATGAGTTAGGAGACAAAATAACGGGGTTTCTACATTAAGTTAGTGTGTCTCTTTTAGATCGGAGTTGAATTAGCCCCCTAGCTCATTTAGCAACAGAGATAATCACGATCTTAGCTCTTTTAGCAAGAAATGCATGGAAAACAGTGTGCGTCTTATCATTGAGGTTGTCTTGTTAGGAAAATGAGTTAGGAGACACAATAACGGTGTTTCTACATTAAGTTAGTGTGTCTCTTTTAGATCGGAGTTGAATAGCCCCCTAGCTCATTCAGCAACAGAGATAATCACGATCTTAGCTCTTTTAGCAAGAAATGCATGGAAAACAGTGTGCGTCTTATCACTGAGGTTGTCTTGTTTGGAAAATGAGTTAGGAGACAAAATAACGGTGTTTCTACATTAAGTTAGTGTGTCTCTCTTAGATTACCGTTGAATAGCCTCCTAGCTCATTCAGCAACAGAGATAATCACGATCTTAGCTCTTTTAGCAAGAAATGCATGGAAAACAGTGTGCGTCTTATCATTGAGGTTGTCTTGTTAGGAAAATGAGTTAGGAGACAAAATAACGGTGTTTCTACATTAAGTTAGTGTGTCTCTTTTAGATCGGAGTTGAATTAGCCCCCTAGCTCATTCAGCAACAGAGATAATCACGATCTTAGCTCTTTTAGCAAGAAATGCATGGAAAACAGTGTGCGTCTTATCATTGAGGTTGTCTTGTTAGGAAAATGAGTTAGGAGACAAAATAACGGTGTTTCTACATTAAGTTAGTGTGTCTCTTTTAGATCGGAGTTGAATAGCCCCCTAGCTCATTCAGCAACAGAGATAATCACGATCTTAGCTCTTTTAGCAAGAAATGCATGGAAAACAGTGTGCGTCTTATCATTGAGGTTGTCTTGTTAGGAAAATGAGTTAGGAGACAAAATAACGGTGTTTCTACATTAAGTTAGTGTGTCTCTTTTAGATCGGAGTTGAATTAGCCCCCTAGCTCATTCTGCAACAGAGATAATAACGATCTTAGCTCTTTTAGCAAGAAATGCATGGAAAACAGTGTGCGTCTTATCATTGAGGTTGTCTTTTTAGGAAAATGAGTTAGGAGACAAAATAACGGTGTTTCTACATAAAGTTAGTGTGTTTCTTTTAGATCGGAGTTGAATAGCCCCCTAGCTTATTCAGCAATAAAGATAATCACGATCTTAGCTCTTTTAGCAAGAAATGCATGGAAAACAGTGTGCGTCTTATCATTGAGGTTGTCTTGTTAGGAAAATGAGTTAGGAGACAAAATAACGGGGTTTCTACATTAAGTTAGTGTGTCTCTTTTAGATCGGAGTTGAATTAGCCCCCTAGCTCATTCAGCAACAGAGATAATCACGATCTTAGCTCTTTTAGCAAGAAATGCATGGAAAACAGTGTGCGTCTTATCATTGAGGTTGTCTTGTTAGGAAAATGAGTTAGGAGACAAAATAACGGTGTTTCCACATTAAGTTAGTGTGTCTCTTTTAGATCGGAGTTGAATAGCCCCCTAGCTCATTCAGCAACAGAGATAATTACGATCTTAGCTCTATCAGCAAGAAATGCATGGAAAACAGTGTTCGTCTTATCATTGAGGTTGTCTTGTTAGGAAAATGAGTTAGGAGACAAAATAACGGTGTTTCTACATTAAGTTAGTGTGTCTCTTTTAGATCGGAGTTGAATTAGCTCCCTAGCTCATTCAGCAACAGAGATAATCACGATCTTAGCTCTTTTAGCAAGAAATGCATGGAAAACAGTGTGCGTCTTATCATTGAGGTTGTCTTGTTAGGAAAATGAGTTAGGAGACAAAATAACGGTGTTTCTACATTAAGTTAGTGTGTCTCTTTTAGATCAGAGTTGAATAGCCCCCTAGCTGATTCAGCAACAGAGATAATCACGATCTTAGCTCTTTTAGCAAGAAATGCATGGAAAACAGTGTTCGTCTTATCATTGAGGTTGTCTTGTTAGGAAAATGAGTTAGGAGACAAAATAAAGGTGTTTCTACATTAAGTTAGTGTGTCTCTTTTAGATCGGAGTTGAATTAGCCCCCTAGCTCATTCAGCAACAGAGATAATCACGATCTTAGCTCTTTTAGAAAGAAATGCATGGAAAACAGTGTGCGTCTTATCATTGAGGTTGTCTTGTTAGGAAAATGAGTTAGGAGACAAAATAACGGTGTTTCTACATTAAGTGAGTGTGTCTCTTTTAGATCGGAGTTGAATTAGCCCCCTAGCTCATTCAGCAACAGAGATAATCACGATCTTAGCTCTTTTAGAAAGAAATGCATGGAAAACAGTGTTCGTCTTATCATTGAGGTTGTCTTGTTAGGAAAATGAGTTAGGAGAAAAAACAACGGTGTTTCTACATTAAGTTAGTGTGTCTCTTTTAGATCGGAGTTGAATAGCCCCCTAGCTCATTCTGCAACAGAGATAATCACGATCTTAGCTCTTTTAGCAAGAAATGCATGGAAAACAGTGTTCGTCTTATCATTGAGGTTGTCTTGTTAGGAAAATGAGTTAGGAGACAAAATAACGGTGTTTCTACATAAAGTTAGTGTGTTTCTTTTAGATCGGAGTTGAATAGCCCCCTAGCTCATTCAGCAATAAAGATAATCACGATCTTAGCTCTTTTAGCAAGAAATGCATGGAAAACAGTGTGCATCTTATCATTGAGGTTGTCTTGTTAGGAAAATGAGTTAGGAGACAAAATAACGGTGTTTCTACATTAAGTTAGTGAGT
The DNA here is from genome assembly GCF_040894005.1 of Engystomops pustulosus. Lineage (NCBI taxonomy): Eukaryota > Metazoa > Chordata > Amphibia > Anura > Leptodactylidae > Engystomops > Engystomops pustulosus. The sequence continues at coordinate 58,098,722 of NC_092418.1, read as the reverse complement.
CTCTTTTAGATCGGAGTTGAATTAGCCCCCTAGCTCATTCAGCAACAGAGATAATCACGATCTTAGCTCTTTTAGCAAGAAATGCATGGAAAACAGTGTGCGTCTTATCATTGAGGTTGTCTTGTTAGGAAAATGAGTTAGGAGACAAAATAACGGTGTTTCTACATTAAGTTAGTGTGTCTCTTTTAGATCGGAGTTGAATAGCCCCCTAGCTCATTCAGCAACAGAGATAATCACGATCTTAGCTCTTTTAGCAAGAAATGCATGGAAAACAGTGTGCGTCTTATCATTGAGGTTGTCTTGTTAGGAAAATGAGTTAGGAGACAAAATAACGGTGTTTCTACATTAAGTTAGTGTGTCTCTTTTAGATCGGAGTTGAATAGCCCCCTAGCTCATTCTGCAACAGAGATAATCACGATCTTAGCTCTTTTAGCAAGAAATGCATGGAAAACAGTGTTCGCCTTATCATTGAGGTTGTCTTGTTAGGAAAATGAGTTAAGAGACAAAATAATGGTGTTTCTACATTAAGTTAGTGTGTCTCTTTTAGATCGGAGTTGAATTATCCCCCTAGCTCATTCAGCAACAGAGATAATAACGATCTTAGCTCTTTTAGCAAGAAATGCATGGAAAACAGTGTGCGTCTTATCATTGAGGTTGTCTTGTTAGGAAAATGAGTTAGCAGACAAAATAACGGTGTTTCTACATTAAGTTAGTGTGTCTCTTTTAGATCGGAGTTGAATAGCCCCCTAGCTCATTCTGCAACAGAGATAATCACGATCTTAGCTCTTTTAGCAAGAAATGCATGGAAAACAGTGTGCGTCTTATCATTGAGGTTGTCTTGTTAGGAAAATGAGTTAGGAGACAAAATAACGGGGTTTCTACATTAAGTTAGTGTGTCTCTTTTAGATCGGAGTTGAATTAGCCCCCTAGCTCATTCAGCAACAGAGATAATCACGATCTTAGCTCTTTTAGCAAGAAATGCATGGAAAACAGTGTGCGTCTTATCATTGAGGTTGTCTTGTTAGGAAAATGAGTTAGGAGACACAATAACGGTGTTTCTACATTAAGTTAGTGTGTCTCTTTTAGATCGGAGTTGAATAGCCCCCTAGCTCATTCAGCAACAGAGATAATCACGATCTTAGCTCTTTTAGCAAGAAATGCATGGAAAACAGTGTTCGTCTTATCATTGAGGTTGTCTTGTTAGGAAAATGAGTTAGGAGACAAAATAACGGTGTTTCTACATTAAGTTAGTGTGTCTCTTTTAGATCGGAGTTGAATAGCCCCCTAGCTCATTCTGCAACAGAGATAATCACGATCTTAGCTCTTTTAGCAAGAAATGCATGGAAAACAGTGTGCGTCTTATCATTGAGGTTGTCTTGTTAGGAAAATGAGTTAGGAGACAAAATAACGGTGTTTCTACATAAAGTTAGTGTGTTTCTTTTAGATCGGAGTTGAATAGCCCCCTAGCTCATTCAGCAATAAAGATAATCATGATCTTAGCTCTTTTAGCAAGAAATGCATGGAAAACAGTGTGCATCTTATCATTGAGGTTGTCTTGTTAGGAAAATGAGTTAGGAGACAAAATAACGGTGTTTCTACATAAAGTTAGTGTGTTTCTTTTAGATCGGACTTGAATAGCCCCCTAGCTTATTCAGCAATAAAGATAATCACGATCTTAGCTCTTTTAGCAAGAAATGCATGGAAAACAGTGTGCGTCTTATCATTGAGGTTGTCTTGTTAGGAAAATGAGTTCGGAGACAAAATAACGGGGTTTCTACATTAAGTTAGTGTGTCTCTTTTAGATCGGAGTTGAATTAGCCCCCTAGCTCATTCAGCAACAGAGATAATCACGATCTTAGCTCTTTTAGCAAGAAATGCATGGAAAACAGTGTGCGTCTTATCATTGAGGTTGTCTTGTTAGGAAAATGAGTTAGGAGACACAATAACGGTGTTTCTACATTAAGTTAGTGTGTCTCTTTTAGATCGGAGTTGAATAGCCCCCTAGCTCATTCAGCAACAGAGATAATCACGATCTTAGCTCTTTTAGCAAGAAATGCATGGAAAACAGTGTTCGTCTTATCATTGAGGTTGTCTTGTTAGGAAAATGAGCTAGGAGACAAAATAACGGTGTTTCTACATTAAGTTAGTGTGTCTCTTTTAGATCGGAGTTGAATAGCCCCCTAGCTCATTCTGCAACAGAGATAATCACGATCTTAGCTCTTTTAGCAAGAAATGCATGGAAAACAGTGTGCGTCTTATCATTGAGGTTGTCTTGTTAGGAAAATGAGTTAGGAGACAAAATAACGGTGTTTCTACATAAAGTTAGTGTGTTTCTTTTAGATCGGACTTGAATAGCCCCCTAGCTCATTCAGCAATAAAGATAATCACGATCTTAGCTCTTTTAGCAAGAAATGCATGGAAAACAGTGTGCATCTTATCATTGAGGTTGTCTTGTTAGGAAAATGAGTTAGGAGACAAAATAACGGTGTTTCTACATAAAGTTAGTGTGTTTCTTTTAGATCGGACTTGAATAGCCCCCTAGCTTATTCAGCAATAAAGATAATCACGATCTTAGCTCTTTTAGCAAGAAATGCATGGAAAACAGTGTGCGTCTTATCATTGAGGTTGTCTTGTTAGGAAAATGAGTTAGGAGACAAAATAACGGGGTTTCTACATTAAGTTAGTGTGTCTCTTTTAGATCGGAGTTGAATTAGCCCCCTAGCTCATTCAGCAACAGAGATAATCACGATCTTAGCTCTTTTAGCAAGAAATGCATGGAAAACAGTGTGCGTCTTATCATTGAGGTTGTCTTGTTAGGAAAATGAGTTAGGAGACAAAATAACGGTGTTTCTATATTAAGTTAGTGTGTCTCTTTTAGATCGGAGTTGAATAGCCCTCTAGCTCATTCAGCAACAGAGATAATCACGATCTTAGCTCTTTTAGCAAGAAATGCATGGAAAACAGTGTTCTTCTTATCATTGAGGTTGTCTTGTTAGGAAAATGAGTTAGGAGACAAAATAACGGTGTTTCTACATTAAGTTAGTGTGTCTCTTTTAGATCGGAGTTGAATTAGCCCCCTAGCTCATTCAGCAACAGAGATAATCACGATCTTAGCTCTTTTAGCAAGAAATGCATGGAAAACAGTGTGCGTCTTATCATTGAGGTTGTCTTGTTAGGAAAATGAGTTAGCAGACAAAATAACGGTGTTTCTACATTAAGTTAGTGTGTCTCTTTTAGATCAGAGTTGAATAGCCCCCTAGCTGATTCAGCAACAGAGATAATCACGATCTTAGCTCTTTTAGCAAGAAATGCATGGAAAACAGTGTTCGTCTTATCATTGAGGTTGTCTTGTTAGGAAAATGAGTTAGGAGACAAAATAACGGTGTTTCTACATAAAGTTAGTGTGTTTCTTTTAGATCGGAGTTGAATAGCCCCCTAGCTTATTCAGCAATAAAGATAATCACGATCTTAGCTCTTTTAGCAAGAAATGCATGGAAAACAGTGTGCGTCTTATCATTGAGGTTGTCTTGTTAGGAAAATGAGTTAGGAGACAAAATAACGGTGTTTCTACATTAAGTTAGTGTGTCTCTTTTAGATCGGAGTTGAATAGCCCCCTAGCTCATTCAGCAACAGAGATAATCACGATCTTAGCTCTTTTAGCAAGAAATGCATGGAAAACAGTGTGCGTCTTATCATTGAGGTTGTCTTGTTAGGAAAATGAGTTAGGAGACAAAATAACGGTGTTTCTACATTAAGTTAGTGTGTCTCTTTTAGATCGGAGTTGAATAGCCCCCTAGCTCATTCTGCAACAGAGATAATCACGATCTTAGCTCTTTTAGCAAGAAATGCATGGAAAACAGTGTTCGCCTTATCATTGAGGTTGTCTTGTTAGGAAAATGAGTTAAGAGACAAAATAATGGTGTTTCTACATTAAGTTAGTGTGTCTCTTTTAGATCGCAGTTGAATTATCCCCCTAGCTCATTCAGCAACAGAGATAATAACGATCTTAGCTCTTTTAGCAAGAAATGCATGGAAAACAGTGTGCATCTTATCATTGAGGTTGTCTTGTTAGGAAAATGAGTTAGCAGACAAAATAACGGTGTTTCTACATAAAGTTAGTGTGTTTCTTTTAGATCGGAGTTGAATAGCCCCCTAGCTCATTCAGCAATAAAGATAATCACGATCTTAGCTCTTTTAGCAAGAAATGCATGGAAAACAGTGTGCATCTTATCATTGAGGTTGTCTTGTTAGGAAAATGAGTTAGCAGACAAAATAACGGTGTTTCTACATTAAGTTAGTGTGTCTCTTTTAGATCAGAGTTGAATAGCCCCCTAGCTCATTCAGCAACAGAGATAATCACGATCTTAGCTCTTTTAGCAAGAAATGCATGGAAAACAGTGTGCGTCTTATCATTGAGGTTGTCTTGTTAGGAAAATGAGTTAGCAGACAAAATAACGGTGTTTCTACATTAAGTTAGTGTGTCTCTTTTAGATCAGAGTTGAATAGCCCCCTAGCTGATTCAGCAACAGAGATAATCACGATCTTAGCTCTTTTAGCAAGAAATGCATGGAAAACAGTGTTCGTCTTATCATTGAGGTTGTCTTGTTAGGAAAATGAGTTAGGAGACAAAATAACGGTGTTTCTACATAAAGTTAGTGTGTTTCTTTTAGATCGGAGTTGAATAGCCCCCTAGCTTATTCAGCAATAAAGATAATCACGATCTTAGCTCTTTTAGCAAGAAATGCATGGAAAACAGTGTGCGTCTTATCATTGAGGTTGTCTTGTTAGGAAAATGAGTTAGGAGACAAAATAACGGTGTTTCTACATTAAGTTAGTGTGTCTCTTTTAGATCGGAGTTGAATAGCCCCCTAGCTCATTCAGCAACAGAGATAATCACGATCTTAGCTCTTTTAGCAAGAAATGCATGGAAAACAGTGTGCGTCTTATCATTGAGGTTGTCTTGTTAGGAAAATGAGTTAGGAGACAAAATAACGGTGTTTCTACATTAAGTTAGTGTGTCTCTTTTAGATCGGAGTTGAATAGCCCCCTAGCTCATTCTGCAACAGAGATAATCACGATCTTAGCTCTTTTAGCAAGAAATGCATGGAAAACAGTGTTCGCCTTATCATTGAGGTTGTCTTGTTAGGAAAATGAGTTAAGAGACAAAATAATGGTGTTTCTACATTAAGTTAGTGTGTCTCTTTTAGATCGCAGTAGAATTATCCCCCTAGCTCATTCAGCAACAGAGATAATAACGATCTTAGCTCTTTTAGCAAGAAATGCATGGAAAACAGTGTGCATCTTATCATTGAGGTTGTCTTGTTAGGAGAATGAGTTAGCAGACAAAATAACGGTGTTTCTACATAAAGTTAGTGTGTTTCTTTTAGATCGGAGTTGAATAGCCCCCTAGCTCATTCAGCAATAAAGATAATCACGATCTTAGCTCTTTTAGCAAGAAATGCATGGAAAACAGTGTGCATCTTATCATTGAGGTTGTCTTGTTAGGAAAATGAGTTAGGAGACAAAATAACGGTGTTTCTACATAAAGTTAGTGTGTTTCTTTTAGATCGGAGTTGAATAGCCCCCTAGCTTATTCAGCAATAAAGATAATCACGATCTTAGCTCTTTTAGCAAGAAATGCATGGAAAACAGTGTGCGTCTTATCATTGAGGTTGTCTTGTTAGGAAAATGAGTTAGGAGACAAAATAACGGGGTTTCTACATTAAGTTAGTGTGTCTCTTTTAGATCGGAGTTGAATTAGCCCCCTAGCTCATTCAGCAACAGAGATAATCACGATCTTAGCTCTTTTAGCAAGAAATGCATGGAAAACAGTGTGCGTCTTATCATTGAGGTTGTCTTGTTAGGAAAATGAGTTAGGAGACACAATAACGGTGTTTCTACATTAAGTTAGTGTGTCTCTTTTAGATCGGAGTTGAATAGCCCCCTAGCTCATTCAGCAACAGAGATAATCACGATCTTAGCTCTTTTAGCAAGAAATGCATGGAAAACAGTGTTCGTCTTATCATTGAGGTTGTCTTGTTAGGAAAATGAGTTAGGAGACAAAATAACGGTGTTTCTACATTAAGTTAGTGTGTCTCTTTTAGATCGGAGTTGAATAGCCCCCTAGCTCATTCAGCAACAGAGATAATCACGATCTTAGCTCTTTTAGCAAGAAATGCATGGAAAACAGTGTGCGTCTTATCATTGAGGTTGTCTTGTTAGGAAAATGAGTTAGGAGACAAAATAACGGTGTTTCTACATAAAGTTAGTGTGTTTCTTTTAGATCGGAGTTGAATAGCCCCCTAGCTCATTCAGCAATAAAGATAATCACGATCTTAGCTCTTTTAGCAAGAAATGCATGGAAAACAGTGTGCATCTTATCATTGAGGTTGTCTTGTTAGGAAAATGAGTTAGGAGACAAAATAACGGTGTTTCTACATAAAGTTAGTGTGTTTCTTTTAGATCGGACTTGAATAGCCCCCTAGCTTATTCAGCAAGAAAGATAATCACGATCTTAGCTCTTTTAGCAAGAAATGCATGGAAAACAGTGTGCGTCTTATCATTGAGGTTGTCTTGTTAGGAAAATGAGTTAGGAGACAAAATAACGGGGTTTCTACATTAAGTTAGTGTGTCTCTTTTAGATCGGAGTTGAATTAGCCCCCTAGCTCATTCAGCAACAGAGATAATCACGATCTTAGCTCTTTTAGCAAGAAATGCATGGAAAACAGTGTGCGTCTTATCATTGAGGTTGTCTTGTTAGGAAAATGAGTTAGGAGACACAATAACGGTGTTTCTACATTAAGTTAGTGTGTCTCTTTTAGATCGGAGTTGAATAGCCCCCTAGCTCATTCAGCAACAGAGATAATCACGATCTTAGCTCTTTTAGCAAGAAATGCATGGAAAACAGTGTGCGTCTTATCATTGAGGTTGTCTTGTTAGGAAAATGAGTTAGGAGACAAAATAACGGTGTTTCTACATAAAGTTAGTGTGTTTCTTTTAGATCGGAGTTGAATAGCCCCCTAGCTCATTCAGCAATAAAGATAATCACGATCTTAGCTCTTTTAGCAAGAAATGCATGGAAAACAGTGTGCATCTTATCATTGAGGTTGTCTTGTTAGGAAAATGAGTTAGGAGACAAAATAACGGTGTTTCTACATAAAGTTAGTGTGTTTCTTTTAGATCGGACTTGAATAGCCCCCTAGCTTATTCAGCAATAAAGATAATCACGATCTTAGCTCTTTTAGCAAGAAATGCATGGAAAACAGTGTGCGTCTTATCATTGAGGTTGTCTTGTTAGGAAAATGAGTTAGGAGACAAAATAACGGGGTTTCTACATTAAGTTAGTGTGTCTCTTTTAGATCGGAGTTGAATTAGCCCCCTAGCTCATTCAGCAACAGAGATAATCACGATCTTAGCTCTTTTAGCAAGAAATGCATGGAAAACAGTGTGCGTCTTATCATTGAGGTTGTCTTGTTAGGAAAATGAGTTAGGAGACACAATAACGGTGTTTCTACATTAAGTTAGTGTGTCTCTTTTAGATCGGAGTTGAATAGCCCCCTAGCTCATTCAGCAACAGAGATAATCACGATCTTAGCTCTTTTAGCAAGAAATGCATGGAAAACAGTGTTCGTCTTATCATTGAGGTTGTCTTGTTAGGAAAATGAGTTAGGAGACAAAATAACGGTGTTTCTACATTAAGTTAATGTGTCTCTTTTAGATCGGAGTTGAATAGCCCCCTAGCTCATTCTGCAACAGAGATAATCACGATCTTAGCTCTTTTAGCAAGAAATGCATGGAAAACAGTGTGCGTCTTATCATTGAGGTTGTCTTGTTAGGAAAATGAGTTAGGAGACAAAATAACGGTGTTTCTACATAAAGTTAGTGTGTTTCTTTTAGATCGGAGTTGAATAGCCCCCTAGCTCATTCAGCAATAAAGATAATCACGATCTTAGCTCTTTTAGCAAGAAATGCATGGAAAACAGTGTGCATCTTATCATTGAGGTTGTCTTGTTAGGAAAATGAGTTAGGAGACAAAATAACGGTGTTTCTACATAAAGTTAGTGTGTTTCTTTTAGATCGGACTTGAATAGCCCCCTAGCTTATTCAGCAATAAAGATAATCACGATCTTAGCTCTTTTAGCAAGAAATGCATGGAAAACAGTGGGCGTCTTATCATTGAGGTTGTCTTGTTAGGAAAATGAGTTAGGAGACACAATAACGGTGTTTCTACATTAAGTTAGTGTGTCTCTTTTAGATCGGAGTTGAATAGCCCCCTAGCTCATTCAGCAACAGAGATAATCACGATCTTAGCTCTTTTAGCAAGAAATGCATGGAAAACAGTGTTCGTCTTATCATTGAGGTTGTCTTGTTAGGAAAATGAGTTAGGAGACAAAATAACGGTGTTTCTACATTAAGTTAGTGTGTCTCTTTTAGATCGGAGTTGAATAGCCCCCTAGCTCATTCTGCAACAGAGATAATCACGATCTTAGCTCTTTTAGCAAGAAATGCATGGAAAACAGTGTGCGTCTTATCATTGAGGTTGTCTTGTTAGGAAAATGAGTTAGGAGACAAAATAACGGTGTTTCTACATAAAGTTAGTGTGTTTCTTTTAGATCGGAGTTGAATAGCCCCCTAGCTCATTCAGCAATAAAGATAATCACGATCTTAGCTCTTTTAGCAAGAAATGCATGGAAAACAGTGTGCATCTTATCATTGAGGTTGTCTTGTTAGGAAAATGAGTTAGGAGACAAAATAACGGTGTTTCTACATAAAGTTAGTGTGTTTCTTTTAGATCGGACTTGAATAGCCCCCTAGCTTATTCAGCAATAAAGATAATCACGATCTTAGCTCTTTTAGCAAGAAATGCATGGAAAACAGTGTGCGTCTTATCATTGAGGTTGTCTTGTTAGGAAAATGAGTTAGGAGACAAAATAACGGGGTTTCTACATTAAGTTAGTGTGTCTCTTTTAGATCGGAGTTGAATTAGCCCCCTAGCTCATTCAGCAACAGAGATAATCACGATCTTAGCTCTTTTAGCAAGAAATGCATGGAAAACAGTGTGCGTCTTATCATTGAGGTTGTCTTGTTAGGAAAATGAGTTAGGAGACACAATAACGGTGTTTCTATATTAAGTTAGTGTGTCTCTTTTAGATCGGAGTTGAATAGCCCCCTAGCTCATTCTGCAACAGAGATAATCACGATCTTAGCTCTTTTAGCAAGAAATGCATGGAAAACAGTGTTCTTCTTATCATTGAGGTTGTCTTGTTAGGAAAATGAGTTAGGAGACAAAATAACGGTGTTTCTACATTAAGTTAGTGTGTCTCTTTTAGATCGGAGTTGAATTAGCCCCCTAGCTCATTCAGCAACAGAGATAATCACGATCTTAGCTCTTTTAGCAAGAAATGCATGGAAAACAGTGTGCGTCTTATCATTGAGGTTGTCTTGTTAGGAAAATGAGTTAGGAGACAAAATAACGGTGTTTCAACATTAAGTTAGTGTGTCTCTTTTAGATCGGAGTTGAATAGCCCCCTAGCTTATTCAGCAATAAAGATAATCACGATCTTAGCTCTTTTAGCAAGAAATGCATGGAAAACAGTGTGCGTCTTATCATTGAGGTTGTCTTGTTAGGAAAATGAGTTAGGAGACAAAATAACGGGGTTTCTACATTAAGTTAGTGTGTCTCTTTTAGATCGGAGTTGAATTAGCCCCCTAGCTCATTTAGCAACAGAGATAATCACGATCTTAGCTCTTTTAGCAAGAAATGCATGGAAAACAGTGTGCGTCTTATCATTGAGGTTGTCTTGTTAGGAAAATGAGTTAGGAGACACAATAACGGTGTTTCTACATTAAGTTAGTGTGTCTCTTTTAGATCGGAGTTGAATAGCCCCCTAGCTCATTCAGCAACAGAGATAATCACGATCTTAGCTCTTTTAGCAAGAAATGCATGGAAAACAGTGTGCGTCTTATCACTGAGGTTGTCTTGTTTGGAAAATGAGTTAGGAGACAAAATAACGGTGTTTCTACATTAAGTTAGTGTGTCTCTCTTAGATTACCGTTGAATAGCCTCCTAGCTCATTCAGCAACAGAGATAATCACGATCTTAGCTCTTTTAGCAAGAAATGCATGGAAAACAGTGTGCGTCTTATCATTGAGGTTGTCTTGTTAGGAAAATGAGTTAGGAGACAAAATAACGGTGTTTCTACATTAAGTTAGTGTGTCTCTTTTAGATCGGAGTTGAATAGCCCCCTAGCTCATTCAGCAACAGAGATAATCACGATCTTAGCTCTTTTAGCAAGAAATGCATGGAAAACAGTGTGCGTCTTATCATTGAGGTTGTCTTGTTAGGAAAATGAGTTAGGAGACAAAATAACGGTGTTTCTACATTAAGTTAGTGTGTCTCTTTTAGATCGGAGTTGAATTAGCCCCCTAGCTCATTCTGCAACAGAGATAATAACGATCTTAGCTCTTTTAGCAAGAAATGCATGGAAAACAGTGTGCGTCTTATCATTGAGGTTGTCTTTTTAGGAAAATGAGTTAGGAGACAAAATAACGGTGTTTCTACATAAAGTTAGTGTGTTTCTTTTAGATCGGAGTTGAATAGCCCCCTAGCTTATTCAGCAATAAAGATAATCACGATCTTAGCTCTTTTAGCAAGAAATGCATGGAAAACAGTGTGCGTCTTATCATTGAGGTTGTCTTGTTAGGAAAATGAGTTAGGAGACAAAATAACGGGGTTTCTACATTAAGTTAGTGTGTCTCTTTTAGATCGGAGTTGAATTAGCCCCCTAGCTCATTCAGCAACAGAGATAATCACGATCTTAGCTCTTTTAGCAAGAAATGCATGGAAAACAGTGTGCGTCTTATCATTGAGGTTGTCTTGTTAGGAAAATGAGTTAGGAGACAAAATAACGGTGTTTCTACATTAAGTTAGTGTGTCTCTTTTAGATCGGAGTTGAATTAGCCCCCTAGCTCATTCAGCAACAGAGATAATCACGATCTTAGCTCTTTTAGCAAGAAATGCATGGAAAACAGTGTGCGTCTTATCATTGAGGTTGTCTTGTTAGGAAAATGAGTTAGGAGACAAAATAACGGTGTTTCTACATTAAGTTAGTGTGTCTCTTTTAGATCGGAGTTGAATAGCCCCCTAGCTCATTCAGCAACAGAGATAATCACGATCTTAGCTCTTTTAGCAAGAAATGCATGGAAAACAGTGTGCGTCTTATCATTGAGGTTGTCTTGTTAGGAAAATGAGTTAGGAGACAAAATAACGGTGTTTCTACATTAAGTTAGTGTGTCTCTTTTAGATCGGAGTTGAATTAGCCCCCTAGCTCATTCAGCAACAGAGATAATCACGATCTTAGCTCTTTTAGCAAGAAATGCATGGAAAACAGTGTGCGTCTTATCATTGAGGTTGTCTTGTTAGGAAAATGAGTTAGGAGACAAAATAACGGTGTTTCTACATTAAGTTAGTGTGTCTCTTTTAGATCGGAGTTGAATAGCCCCCTAGCTCATTCAGCAACAGAGATAATCACGATCTTAGCTCTTTTAGCAAGAAATGCATGGAAAACAGTGTGCGTCTTATCATTGAGGTTGTCTTGTTAGGAAAATGAGTTAGGAGACAAAATAACGGTGTTTCTACATTAAGTTAGTGTGTCTCTTTTAGATCGGAGTTGAATTAGCCCCCTAGCTCATTCTGCAACAGAGATAATAACGATCTTAGCTCTTTTAGCAAGAAATGCATGGAAAACAGTGTGCGTCTTATCATTGAGGTTGTCTTTTTAGGAAAATGAGTTAGGAGACAAAATAACGGTGTTTCTACATAAAGTTAGTGTGTTTCTTTTAGATCGGAGTTGAATAGCCCCCTAGCTTATTCAGCAATAAAGATAATCACGATCTTAGCTCTTTTAGCAAGAAATGCATGGAAAACAGTGTGCGTCTTATCATTGAGGTTGTCTTGTTAGGAAAATGAGTTAGGAGACAAAATAACGGGGTTTCTACATTAAGTTAGTGTGTCTCTTTTAGATCGGAGTTGAATTAGCCCCCTAGCTCATTCAGCAACAGAGATAATCACGATCTTAGCTCTTTTAGCAAGAAATGCATGGAAAACAGTGTGCGTCTTATCATTGAGGTTGTCTTGTTAGGAAAATGAGTTAGGAGACAAAATAACGGTGTTTCCACATTAAGTTAGTGTGTCTCTTTTAGATCGGAGTTGAATAGCCCCCTAGCTCATTCAGCAACAGAGATAATTACGATCTTAGCTCTATCAGCAAGAAATGCATGGAAAACAGTGTTCGTCTTATCATTGAGGTTGTCTTGTTAGGAAAATGAGTTAGGAGACAAAATAACGGTGTTTCTACATTAAGTTAGTGTGTCTCTTTTAGATCGGAGTTGAATTAGCTCCCTAGCTCATTCAGCAACAGAGATAATCACGATCTTAGCTCTTTTAGCAAGAAATGCATGGAAAACAGTGTGCGTCTTATCATTGAGGTTGTCTTGTTAGGAAAATGAGTTAGGAGACAAAATAACGGTGTTTCTACATTAAGTTAGTGTGTCTCTTTTAGATCAGAGTTGAATAGCCCCCTAGCTGACTCAGCAACAGAGATAATCACGATCTTAGCTCTTTTAGCAAGAAATGCATGGAAAACAGTGTTCGTCTTATCATTGAGGTTGTCTTGTTAGGAAAATGAGTTAGGAGACAAAATAACGGTGTTTCTACATTAAGTTAGTGTGTCTCTTTTAGATCGGAGTTGAATTAGCCCCCTAGCTCATTCAGCAACAGAGATAATCACGATCTTAGCTCTTTTAGAAAGAAATGCATGGAAAACAGTGTGCGTCTTATCATTGAGGTTGTCTTGTTAGGAAAATGAGTTAGGAGACAAAATAACGGTGTTTCTACATTAATTGAGTGTGTCTCTTTTAGATCGGAGTTGAATTAGCCCCCTAGCTCATTCAGCAACAGAGATAATCACGATCTTAGCTCTTTTAGAAAGAAATGCATGGAAAACAGTGTTCGTCTTATCATTGAGGTTGTCTTGTTAGGAAAATGAGTTAGGAGAAAAAACAACGGTGTTTCTACATTAAGTTAGTGTGTCTCTTTTAGATCGGAGTTGAATTAGCCCCCTAGCTCATTCAGCAACAGAGATAATCACGATCTTAGCTCTTTTAGCAAGAAATGCATGGAAAACAGTGTGTGTCTTATCATTGAGGTTGTCTTGTTAGGAAAATGAGTTAGGAGACAAAATAACGGTGTTTCTACATAAAGTTAGTGTGTTTCTTTTAGATCGGAGTTGAATAGCCCCAAAGCTCATTCAGCAATAAAGATAATCACGATCTTAGCTCTTTTAGCAAGAAATGCATGGAAAACAGTGTTCGTCTTATCATTGAGGTTGTCTTGTTAGGAAAAGGAGTTAGGAGAAAAAATAACGGTGTTTCTACATTAAGTTAGTGTGTCTCTTTTAGATCGGAGTTGAATTAGCCCCCTAGCTCATTCAGCAACAGAGATAATCACGATCTTAGCTCTTTTAGCAAGAAATGCATGGAAAACAGTGTGCGTCTTATCATTGAGGTTGTCTTGTTAGGAAAATGAGTTAGGAGACAAAATAACGGTGTTTCTACATTAAGTTAGTGTGATCGGAGTTGAATAGCCCCCTAGCTCATTCTGCAACAGAGATAATCACGATCTAAGCTCTTTTAGCAAGAAATGCATGGAAAACAGTGTTCGTCTTATCATTGAGGTTGTCTTGTTAGGAAAATGAGTTAGGAGACAAAATAACGGTGTTTCTACATAAAGTTAGTGTGTTTCTTTTAGATCGGAGTTGAATAGCCCCCTAGCTCATTCAGCAATAAAGATAATCACGATCTTAGCTCTTTTAGCAAGAAATGCATGGAAAACAGTGTGCATCTTATCATTGAGGTTGTCTTGTTAGGAAAATGAGTTAGGAGACAAAATAACGGTGTTTCTACATAAAGTTAGTGTGTTTCTTTTAGATCGGAGTTGAATAGCCCCCTAGCTTATTCAGCATTAAAGATAATCACGATCTTAGCTCTTTTAGCAAGAAATGCATGGAAAACAGTGTGCGTCTTATCATTGAGGTTGTCTTGTTAGGAAAATGAGTTAGGAGACAAAATAACGGTGTTTCTACATTAAGTTAGTGTGTCTCTTTTAGATCGGAGTTGAATTAGCCCCCTAGCTCATTCAGCAACAGAGATAATCACAATCTTAGCTCTTTTAGCAAGAAATGCATGGAAAACAGTGTGCGTCTTATCATTGAGGTTGTCTTGTTAGGAAAATGAGTTAGGAGACACAATAACGGTGTTTCTACATTAAGTTAGTGTGTCTCTTTTAGATCGGAGTTGAATAGCCCCCTAGCTCATTCAGCAACAGAGATAATCACGATCTTAGCTCTTTTAGCAAGAAATGCATGGAAAACAGTGTTCGTCTTATCATTGAGGTTGTCTTGTTAGGAAAATGAGTTAGGAGACAAAATAACGGTGTTTCTACATTAAGTTAGTGTGTCTCTTTTAGATCGGAGTTGAATTAGCCCCCTAGCTCATTCAGCAACAGAGATAATCACGATCTTAGCTCTTTTAGCAAGAAATGCATGGAAAACAGTGTGCGTCTTATCATTGAGGTTGTCTTGTTAGGAAAATGAGTTAGGAGACAAAATAACGGTGTTTCTACATTAAGTTAGTGTGTCTCTTTCAGATTAGAGTTGAATAGCCCCCCAGCTGATTCAGCAACAGAGATAATCACGATCTTAGCTCTTTTAGCAAGAAATGCATGGAAAACAGTGTTCCACTTATCATTGAGGTTGTCTTGTTAGGAAAATGAGTTAGGAGACAAAAAAACGGTGTTTCTACATAAAGTTAGTGTGTTTCTTTTAGATCGGAGTTGAATAGCCCCCTAGCTTATTCAGCAATAAAGATAATCACGATCTTAGCTCTTTTAGCAAGAAATGCATGGAAAACAGTGTGCGTCTTATCATTGAGGTTGTCTTGTTAGGAAAATGAGTTAGGAGACAAAATAACGGTGTTTCTACATTAAGTTAGTGTGTCTCTTTTAGATCGGAGTTGAATTAGCCCCCTAGCTCATTCAGCAACAGAGATAATCACGATCTTAGCTCTTTTAGCAAGAAATGCATGGAAAACAGTGTTCGTCTTATCATTGAGGTTGTCTTGTTAGGAAAAGGAGTTAGGAGAAAAAATAACGGTGTTTCTACATTAAGTTAGTGTGTCTCTTTTAGATCGGAGTTGAATTAGCCCCCTAGCTCATTCAGCAACAGAGATAATCACGATCTTAGCTCTTTTAGCAAGAAATGCATGGAAAACAGTGTGCGTCTTATCATTGAGGTTGTCTTGTTAGGAAAATGAGTTAGGAGACAAAATAACGGTGTTTCTACATTAAGTTAGTGTGATCGGAGTTGAATAGCCCCCTAGCTCATTCTGCAACAGAGATAATCACGATCTAAGCTCTTTTAGCAAGAAATGCATGGAAAACAGTGTTCGTCTTATCATTGAGGTTGTCTTGTTAGGAAAATGAGTTAGGAGACAAAATAACGGTGTTTCTACATAAAGTTAGTGTGTTTCTTTTAGATCGGAGTTGAATAGCCCCCTAGCTCATTCAGCAATAAAGATAATCACGATCTTAGCTCTTTTAGCAAGAAATGCATGGAAAACAGTGTGCATCTTATCATTGAGGTTGTCTTGTTAGGAAAATGAGTTAGGAGACAAAATAACGGTGTTTCTACATAAAGTTAGTGTGTTTCTTTTAGATCGGAGTTGAATAGCCCCCTAGCTTATTCAGCATTAAAGATAATCACGATCTTAGCTCTTTTAGCAAGAAATGCATGGAAAACAGTGTGCGTCTTATCATTGAGGTTGTCTTGTTAGGAAAATGAGTTAGGAGACAAAATAACGGTGTTTCTACATTAAGTTAGTGTGTCTCTTTTAGATCGGAGTTGAATTAGCCCCCTAGCTCATTCAGCAACAGAGATAATCACAATCTTAGCTCTTTTAGCAAGAAATGCATGGAAAACAGTGTGCGTCTTATCATTGAGGTTGTCTTGTTAGGAAAATGAGTTAGGAGACACAATAACGGTGTTTCTACATTAAGTTAGTGTGTCTCTTTTAGATCGGAGTTGAATAGCCCCCTAGCTCATTCAGCAACAGAGATAATCACGATCTTAGCTCTTTTAGCAAGAAATGCATGGAAAACAGTGTTCGTCTTATCATTGAGGTTGTCTTGTTAGGAAAATGAGTTAGGAGACAAAATAATGGTGTTTCTACATTAAGTTAGTGTGTCTCTTTTAGATCGGAGTTGAATTAGCCCCCTAGCTCATTCAGCAACAGAGATAATCACGATCTTAGCTCTTTTAGCAAGAAATGCATGGAAAACAGTGTGCGTCTTATCATTGAGGTTGTCTTGTTAGGAAAATGAGTTAGGAGACAAAATAACGGTGTTTCTACATTAAGTTAGTGTGTCTCTTTCAGATTAGAGTTGAATAGCCCCCCAGCTGATTCAGCAACAGAGATAATCACGATCTTAGCTCTTTTAGCAAGAAATGCATGGAAAACAGTGTTCCACTTATCATTGAGGTTGTCTTGTTAGGAAAATGAGTTAGGAGACAAAAAAACGGTGTTTCTACATAAAGTTAGTGTGTTTCTTTTAGATCGGAGTTGAATAGCCCCCTAGCTTATTCAGCAATAAAGATAATCACGATCTTAGCTCTTTTAGCAAGAAATGCATGGAAAACAGTGTGCGTCTTATCATTGAGGTTGTCTTGTTAGGAAAATGAGTTAGGAGACAAAATAACGGTGTTTCTACATTAAGTTAGTGTGTCTCTTTTAGATCGGAGTTGAATTAGCCCCCTAGCTCATTCAGCAACAGAGATAATCACGATCTTAGCTCTTTTAGCAAGAAATGCATGGAAAACAGTGTGCGTCTTATCATTGAGGTTGTCTTGTTAGGAAAATGAGTTAGGAGACAAAATAACGGTGTTTCTACATTAAGTGAGTGTGTCTCTTTTAGATCGGAGTTGAATTAGCCCCCTAGCTCATTCAGCAACAGAGATAATCACGATCTTAGCTCTTTTAGAAAGAAATGCATGGAAAACAGTGTTTGTCTTATCATTGAGGTTGTCTTGTTAGGAAAATGAGTTAGGAGAAAAAACAACGGTGTTTCTACATTAAGTTAGTGTGTCTCTTTTAGATCGGAGTTGAATTAGCCCCCTAGCTCATTCAGCAACAGAGATAATCACGATCTTAGCTCTTTTAGCAAGAAATGCATGGAAAACAGTGTGCGTCTTATCATTGAGGTTGTCTTGTTAGGAAAATGAGTTAGGAGACAAAATAACGGTGTTTCTACATTAAGTTAGTGTGTCTCTTTTAGATCGGAGTTGAATAGCCCCCTAGCTCATTCTGCAACAGAGATAATCACGATCTTAGCTCTTTTAGCAAGAAATGCATGGAAAACAATGTGCGTCTTATCATTGAGGTTGTCTTTTTAGGAAAATGAGTTAGGAGACAAAATAACGGTGTTTCTACATAAAGTTAGTGTGTTTCTTTTAGATCGGAGTTGAATAGCCCCAAAGCTCATTCAGCAATAAAGATAATCACGATCTTAGCTCTTTTAGCAAGAAATGCATGGAAAACAGTGTTCGTCTTATCATTGAGGTTGTCTTGTTAGGAAAAGGAGTTAGGAGAAAAAATAACGGTGTTTCTACATTAAGTTAGTGTGTCTCTTTTAGATCGGAGTTGAATTAGCCCCCTAGCTCATTCAGCAACAGAGATAATCACGATCTTAGCTCTTTTAGCAAGAAATGCATGGAAAACAGTGTGCGTCTTATCATTGAGGTTGTCTTGTTAGGAAAATGAGTTAGGAGACAAAATAACGGTGTTTCTACATTAAGTTAGTGTGATCGGAGTTGAATAGCCCCCTAGCTCATTCTGCAACAGAGATAATCACGATCTAAGCTCTTTTAGCAAGAAATGCATGGAAAACAGTGTTCGTCTTATCATTGAGGTTGTCTTGTTAGGAAAATGAGTTAGGAGACAAAATAACGGTGTTTCTACATAAAGTTAGTGTGTTTCTTTTAGATCGGAGTTGAATAGCCCCCTAGCTCATTCAGCAATAAAGATAATCACGATCTTAGCTCTTTTAGCAAGAAATGCATGGAAAACAGTGTGCATCTTATCATTGAGGTTGTCTTGTTAGGAAAATGAGTTAGGAGACAAAATAACGGTGTTTCTACATAAAGTTAGTGTGTTTCTTTTAGATCGGAGTTGAATAGCCCCCTAGCTTATTCAGCATTAAAGATAATCACGATCTTAGCTCTTTTAGCAAGAAATGCATGGAAAACAGTGTGCGTCTTATCATTGAGGTTGTCTTGTTAGGAAAATGAGTTAGGAGACAAAATAACGGTGTTTCTACATTAAGTTAGTGTGTCTCTTTTAGATCGGAGTTGAATTAGCCCCCTAGCTCATTCAGCAACAGAGATAATCACAATCTTAGCTCTTTTAGCAAGAAATGCATGGAAAACAGTGTGCGTCTTATCATTGAGGTTGTCTTGTTAGGAAAATGAGTTAGGAGACACAATAACGGTGTTTCTACATTAAGTTAGTGTGTCTCTTTTAGATCGGAGTTGAATAGCCCCCTAGCTCATTCAGCAACAGAGATAATCACGATCTTAGCTCTTTTAGCAAGAAATGCATGGAAAACAGTGTTCGTCTTATCATTGAGGTTGTCTTGTTAGGAAAATGAGTTAGGAGACAAAATAACGGTGTTTCTACATTAAGTTAGTGTGTCTCTTTTAGATCGGAGTTGAATTAGCCCCCTAGCTCATTCAGCAACAGAGATAATCACGATCTTAGCTCTTTTAGCAAGAAATGCATGGAAAACAGTGTGCGTCTTATCATTGAGGTTGTCTTGTTAGGAAAATGAGTTAGGAGACAAAATAACGGTGTTTCTACATTAAGTTAGTGTGTCTCTTTCAGATTAGAGTTGAATAGCCCCCCAGCTGATTCAGCAACAGAGATAATCACGATCTTAGCTCTTTTAGCAAGAAATGCATGGAAAACAGTGTTCGTCTTATCATTGAGGTTGTCTTGTTAGGAAAATGAGTTAGGAGACAAAAAAACGGTGTTTCTACATAAAGTTAGTGTGTTTCTTTTAGATCGGAGTTGAATAGCCCCCTAGCTTATTCAGCAATAAAGATAATCACGATCTTAGCTCTTTTAGCAAGAAATGCATGGAAAACAGTGTGCGTCTTATCATTGAGGTTGTCTTGTTAGGAAAATGAGTTAGGAGACAAAATAACGGTGTTTCTACATTAAGTTAGTGTGTCTCTTTTAGATCGGAGTTGAATTAGCCCCCTAGCTCATTCAGCAACAGAGATAATCACGATCTTAGCTCTTTTAGCAAGAAATGCATGGAAAACAGTGTGCGTCTTATCATTGAGGTTGTCTTGTTAGGAAAATGAGTTAGGAGACACAATAACGGTGTTTCTACATTAAGTTAGTGTGTCTCTTTTAGATCGGAGTTGAATAGCCCCCTAGCTCATTCAGCAACAGAGATAATCACGATCTTAGCTCTTTTAGCAAGAAATGCATGGAAAACAGTGTTCGTCTTATCATTGAGGTTGTCTTGTTAGGAAAATGAGTTAGGAGACAAAATAACGGTGTTTCTACATTAAGTTAGTGTGTCTCTTTTAGATCGTAGTTGAATTAGCCCCCTAGCTCATTCAGCAACAGAGATAATCACGATCTTAGCTCTTTTAGCAAGAAATGCATGGAAAACAGTGTGCGTCTTATGATTGAGGTTGTCTTGTTAGGAAAATGAGTTAGGAGACAAAATAACGGTGTTTCTACATTAACTTAGTGTGTCTCTTTTAGATCAGAGTTGAATAGCCCCCTAGCTGATTCAGCAACAGAGATAATCACGATCTTAGCTCTTTTAGCAAGAAATGCATGGAAAACAGTGTTCGTCTTATCATTGAGGTTGTCTTGTTAGGAAAATGAGTTAGGAGACAAAATAACGGTGTTTCTACATTAAGTTAGTGTGTCTCTTTTAGATCGGAGTTGAATTAGCCCCCTAGCTCATTCAGCAACAGAGATAATCACGATCTTAGCTCTTTTAGCAAGAAATGCATGGAAAACAGTGTGCGTCTTATCATTGAGGTTGTCTTGTTAGGAAAATGAGTTAGGAGACAAAATAACGGTGTTTCTACATTAAGTTAGTGTGTCTCTTTTAGATCGGAGTTGAATTAGCCCCCTAGCTCATTCAGCAACAGAGATAATCACGATCTTAGCTCTTTTAGCAAGAAATGCATGGAAAACAGTGTGCGTCTTATCATTGAGGTTGTCTTGTTAGGAAAATGAGTTAGGAGACAAAATAACGGTGTTTCTACATTAAGTTAGTGTGTCTCTTTTAGATCGGAGTTGAATAGCCCCCTAGCTCATTCAGCAACAGAGATAATCACGATCTTAGCTCTTTTAGCAAGAAATGCATGGAAAACAGTGTGCGTCTTATCATTGAGGTTGTCTTGTTAGGAAAATGAGTTAGGAGACAAAATAACGGTGTTTCTACATTAAGTTAGTGTGTCTCTTTTAGATCGGAGTTGAATAGCCCCCTAGCTCATTCTGCAACAGAGATAATCTTGATCTTAGCTCTTTTAGCAAGAAATGCATGGAAAACAGTGTTCGTCTTATCATTGAGGTTGTCTTTTTAGGAAAATGAGTTAGGAGACAAAATAACGGTGTTTCTACATAAAGTTAGTGTGTTTCTTTTAGATCGGAGTTGAATAGCCCCAAAGCTCATTCAGCAATAAAGATAATCACGATCTTAGCTCTTTTAGCAAGAAATGCATGGAAAACAGTGTGCGTCTTATCATTGAGGTTGTCTTGTTAGGAAAATGAGTTAGGAGACAAAATAACGGTGTTTCTACATTAAGTTAGTGTGTCTCTTTTAGATCGGAGTTGAATAGCCCCCTAACTCATTCAGCAACAGAGATAATCACGATCTTAGCTCTTTTAGCAAGAAATGCATGGAAAACAGTGTGCGTCTTATCATTGAGGTTGTCTTGTTAGGAAAATGAGTTAGGAGACAAAATAACGGTGTTTCTACATTAAGTTAGTGTGTCTCTTTTAGATCGGAGTTGAATAGCCCCCTAGCTCATTCTGCAACAGAGATAATCACGATCTTAGCTCTTTTAGCAAGAAATGCATGGAAAACAGTGTTCGTCTTATCATTGAGGTTGTCTTTTTAGGATAATGAGTTAGGAGACAAAATAACGGTGTTTCTACATAAAGTTAGTGTGTTTCTTTTAGATCGGAGTTGAATAGCCCCAAAGCTCATTCAGCAATAAAGATAATCACGATCTTAGCTCTTTTAGCAAGAAATGCATGGAAAACAGTGTGCGTCTTATCATTGAGGTTGTCTTGTTAGGAAAATGAGTTAGGAGACAAAATAACGGTGTTTCTACATTAAGTTAGTGTGTCTCTTTTAGATCGGAGTTGAATTAGCCCCCTAGCTCATTCAGCAACAGAGATAATCACGATCTTAGCTCTTTTAGCAAGAAATGCATGGAAAACAGTGTGCGTCTTATCATTGAGGTTGTCTTGTTAGGAAAATGAGTTAGGAGACACAATAACGTTGTTTCTACATTAAGTTAGTGTGTCTCTTTTAGATCGGAGTTGAATTAGCCCCCTAGCTCATTCAGCAACAGAGATAATCATGATCTTAGCTCTTTTAGCAAGAAATGCATGGAAAACAGTGTGCGTCTTATCATTGAGGTTGTCTTGTTAGGAAAATGAGTTAGGAGACACAATAACGGTGTTTCTACATTAAGTTAGTGTGTCTCTTTTAGATCGGAGTTGAATAGCCCCCTTGCTCATTCAGCAACAGAGATAATCACGATCTTAGCTCTTTTAGCAAGAAATGCATGGAAAACAGTGTTCGTCTTATCATTGAGGTTGTCTTGTTAGGAAAATGAGTTAGGAGACAAAATAACGGTGTTTCTACATTAAGTTAGTGTGTCTCTTTTAGATCGGAGTTGAATTAGCCGTCTAGCTCATTCAGCAACAGAGATAATCACGATCTTAGCTCTTTTAGCAAGAAATGCATGGAAAACAGTGTGCGTCTTATCATTGAGGTTGTCTTGTTAGGAAAATGAGTTAGGAGACAAAATAACGGTGTTTCTACATTAAGTTAGTGTGTCTCTTTTAGATCGGAGTTGAATTAGCCCCCTAGCTCATTCAGCAACAGAGATAATCACGATCTTAGCTCTTTTAGCAAGAAATGCATGGAAAACAGTGTTCGTCTTATCATTGAGGTTGTCTTGTTAGGAAAATGAGTTAGGAGACAAAATAACGGTGTTTCTACATTAAGTTAGTGTGTCTCTTTTAGATCGGAGTTGAATTAGCCCCCTAGCTCATTCAGCAACAGAGATAATCACGATCTTAGCTCTTTTAGCAAGAAATGCATGGAAAACAGTGTGCGTCTTATCATTGAGGTTGTCTTGTTAGGAAAATGAGTTAGGAGACAAAATAACGGTGTTTCTACATTAAGTTAGTGTGTCTCTTTTAGATCGGAGTTGAATTAGCCCCCTAGCTCATTCAGCAACAGAGATAATCACGATCTTAGCTCTTTTAGCAAGAAATGCATGGAAAACAGTGTGCGTCTTATCATTGAGGTTGTCTTGTTAGGAAAATGAGTTAGGAGACAAAATAACGGTGTTTCTACATTAAGTTAGTGTGTCTCTTTTAGATCGGAGTTGAATAGCCCCCTAGCTCATTCAGCAACAGAGATAATCACGATCTTAGCTCTTTTAGCAAGAAATGCATGGAAAACAGTGTGCGTCTTATCATTGAGGTTGTCTTGTTAGGAAAATGAGTTAGGAGACAAAATAACGGTGTTTCTACATTAAGTTAGTGTGTCTCTTTTAGATCGGAGTTGAATAGCCCCCTAGCTCATTCTGCAACAGAGATAATCACGATCTTAGCTCTTTTAGCAAGAAATGCATGGAAAACAGTGTTCGTCTTATCATTGAGGTTGTCTTTTTAGGAAAATGAGTTAGGAGACAAAATAACGGTGTTTCTACATAAAGTTAGTGTGTTTCTTTTAGATCGGAGTTGAATAGCCCCCTAGCTCATTCAGCAATAAAGATAATCACGATCTTAGCTCTTTTAGCAAGAAATGCATGGAAAACAGTGTGCATCTTATCATTGAGGTTGTCTTGTTAGGAAAATGAGTTAGGAGACAAAATAACGGTGTTTCTACATAAAGTTAGTGTGTTTCTTTTAGATCGGAGTTGAATAGCCCCCTAGCTTATTCAGCATTAAAGATAATCACGATCTTAGCTCTTTTAGCAAGAAATGCATGGAAAACAGTGTGCGTCTTATCATTGAGGTTGTCTTGTTAGGAAAATGAGTTAGGAGACAAAATAACGGTGTTTCTACATTAAGTTAGTGTGTCTCTTTTAGATCGGAGTTGAATAGCCCCCTTGCTCATTCAGCAACAGAGATAATCACGATCTTAGCTCTTTTAGCAAGAAATGCATGGAAAACAGTGTTCGTCTTATCATTGAGGTTGTCTTGTTAGGAAAATGAGTTAGGAGACAAAATAACGGTGTTTCTACATTAAGTTAGTGTGTCTCTTTTAGATCGCAGTTGAATTAGCCCCCTAGCTCATTCAGCAACAGAGATAATCACGATCTTAGCTCTTTTAGCAAGAAATGCATGGAAAACAGTGTGCGTCTTATCATTGAGGTTGTCTTGTTAGGAAAATGAGTTAGGAGACAAAATAACGGTGTTTCTACATTAAGTTAGTGTGTCTCTTTTAGATCAGAGTTGAATAGCCCCCTAGCTGATTCAGCAACAGAGATAATCACGATCTTAGCTCTTTTAGCAAGAAATGCATGGAAAACAGTGTTCGTCTTATCATTGAGGTTGTCTTGTTAGGAAAATGAGTTAGGAGACAAAATAACGGTGTTTCTACATTAAGTTAGTGTGTCTCTTTTAGATCGGAGTTGAATTAGCCCCCTAGCTCATTCAGCAACAGAGATAATCACGATCTTAGCTCTTTTAGCAAGAAAAGCATGGAAAACAGTGTGCGTCTTATCATTGAGGTTGTCTTGTTAGGAAAATGAGTTAGGAGACAAAATAACGGTGTTTCTACATTAAGTTAGTGTGTCTCTTTTAGATCGGAGTTGAATTAGCCCCCTAGCTCATTCTGCAACAGAGATAATCACGATCTTAGCTCTTTTAGCAAGAAATGCATGGAAAACAGTGTGCGTCTTATCATTGAGGTTGTCTTGTTAGGAAAATGAGTTAGGAGACAAAATAACGGTGTTTCTACATAAAGTTAGTGTGTCTCTTTTAGATCGGAGTTGAATTAGCCCCCTTGCTCATTCAGCAACAGA
Source organism: Engystomops pustulosus (assembly GCF_040894005.1). Classification (NCBI taxonomy): domain Eukaryota; kingdom Metazoa; phylum Chordata; class Amphibia; order Anura; family Leptodactylidae; genus Engystomops; species Engystomops pustulosus. Next base: position 58,074,309 of record NC_092418.1, on the reverse strand, counting down.
GATAATCACGATCTTAGCTCTTTTAGCAAGAAATGCATGGAAAACAGTGTGCGTCTTATCATTGAGGTTGTCTTGTTAGGAAAATGAGTTAGGAGACAAAATAACGGTGTTTCTACATTAAGTTAGTGTGTCTCTTTTAGATCGGAGTTGAATAGCCCCCTAGCTCATTCAGCAACAGAGATAATCACGATCTTAGCTCTTTTAGCAAGAAATGCATGGAAAACAGTGTGCGTCTTATCATTGAGGTTGTCTTGTTAGGAAAATGAGTTAGGAGACAAAATAACGGTGTTTCTACATTAAGTTAGTGTGTCTCTTTTAGATCGGAGTTGAATAGCCCCCTAGCTCATTCTGCAACAGAGATAATCACGATCTTAGCTCTTTTAGCAAGAAATGCATGGAAAACAGTGTTCGTCTTATCATTGAGGTTGTCTTTTTAGGATAATGAGTTAGGAGACAAAATAACGGTGTTTCTACATAAAGTTAGTGTGTTTCTTTTAGATCGGAGTTGAATAGCCCCAAAGCTCATTCAGCAATAAAGATAATCACGATCTTAGCTCTTTTAGCAAGAAATGCATGGAAAACAGTGTGCGTCTTATCATTGAGGTTGTCTTGTTAGGAAAATGAGTTAGGAGACAAAATAACGGTGTTTCTACATTAAGTTAGTGTGTCTCTTTTAGATCGGAGTTGAATTAGCCCCCTAGCTCATTCAGCAACAGAGATAATCACGATCTTAGCTCTTTTAGCAAGAAATGCATGGAAAACAGTGTGCGTCTTATCATTGAGGTTGTCTTGTTAGGAAAATGAGTTAGGAGACACAAAAACGTTGTTTCTACATTAAGTTAGTGTGTCTCTTTTAGATAAGAGTTGAATTAGCCCCCTAGCTCATTCAGCAACAGAGATAATCATGATCTTAGCTCTTTTAGCAAGAAATGCATGGAAAACAGTGTGCGTCTTATCATTGAGGTTGTCTTGTTAGGAAAATGAGTTAGGAGACACAATAACGGTGTTTCTACATTAAGTTAGTGTGTCTCTTTTAGATCGGAGTTGAATAGCCCCCTTGCTGATTCAGCAACAGAGATAATCACGATCTTAGCTCTTTTAGCAAGAAATGCATGGAAAACAGTGTTCGTCTTATCATTGAGGTTGTCTTGTTAGGAAAATGAGTTAGGAGACAAAATAACGGTGTTTCTACATTAAGTTAGTGTGTCTCTTTTAGATCGGAGTTGAATTAGCCCCCTAGCTCATTCAGCAACAGAGATAATCACGATCTTAGCTCTTTTAGCAAGAAATGCATGGAAAACAGTGTGCGTCTTATCATTGAGGTTGTCTTGTTAGGAAAATGAGTTAGGAGACAAAATAACGGTGTTTCTACATTAAGTTAGTGTGTCTCTTTTAGATCAGAGTTGAATAGCCCCCTAGCTGATTCAGCAACAGAGATAATCACGATCTTAGCTCTTTTAGCAAGAAATGCATGGAAAACAGTGTTCGTCTTATCATTGAGGTTGTCTTGTTAGGAAAATGAGTTAGGAGACAAAATAACGGTGTTTCTACATTAAGTTAGTGTGTCTCTTTTAGATCGGAGTTGAATTAGCCCCCTAGCTCATTCAGCAACAGAGATAATCACGATCTTAGCTCTTTTAGCAAGAAATGCATGGAAAACAGTGTGCGTCTTATCATTGAGGTTGTCTTGTTAGGAAAATGAGTTAGGAGACAAAATAACGGTGTTTCTACATTAAGTTAGTGTGTCTCTTTTAGATCGGAGTTGAATTAGCCCCCTAGCTCATTCAGCAACAGAGATAATCACGATCTTAGCTCTTTTAGCAAGAAATGCATGGAAAACAGTGTGCGTCTTATCATTGAGGTTGTCTTGTTAGGAAAATGAGTTAGGAGACAAAATAACGGTGTTTCTACATTAAGTTAGTGTGTCTCTTTTAGATCGGAGTTGAATAGCCCCCTAGCTCATTCAGCAACAGAGATAATCACGATCTTAGCTCTTTTAGCAAGAAATGCATGGAAAACAGTGTGCGTCTTATCATTGAGGTTGTCTTGTTAGGAAAATGAGTTAGGAGACAAAATAACGGTGTTTCTACATAAAGTTAGTGTGTTTCTTTTAGATCGGAGTTGAATAGCCCCAAAGCTCATTCAGCAATAAAGATAATCACGATCTTAGCTCTTTTAGCAAGAAATGCATGGAAAACAGTGTTCGTCTTATCATTGAGGTTGTCTTGTTAGGAAAAGGAGTTAGGAGAAAAAATAACGGTGTTTCTACATTAAGTTAGTGTGTCTCTTTTAGATCGGAGTTGAATTAGCCCCCTAGCTCATTCAGCAACAGAGATAATCACGATCTTAGCTCTTTTAGCAAGAAATGCATGGAAAACAGTGTGCGTCTTATCATTGAGGTTGTCTTGTTAGGAAAATGAGTTAGGAGACAAAATAACGGTGTTTCTACATAACGTTAGTGTGTTTCTTTTAGATCGGAGTTGAATAGCCCCCTAGCTCATTCAGCAATAAAGATAATCACGATCTTAGCTCTTTTAGCAAGAAATGCATGGAAAACAGTGTGCATCTTATCATTGAGGTTGTCTTGTTAGGAAAATGAGTTAGGAGACAAAATAACGGTGTTTCTACATTAAGTTAGTGTGTCTCTTTTAGATCGGAGTTGAATTAGCCCCCTAGCTCATTCAGCAACAGAGATAATCACGATCTTAGCTCTTTTAGCAAGAAATGCATGGAAAACAGTGTGCGTCTTATCATTGAGGTTGTCTTGTTAGGAAAATGAGTTAGGAGACACAATAACGGTGTTTCTACATTAAGTTAGTGTGTCTCTTTTAGATCGGAGTTGAATAGCCCCCTAGCTCATTCAGCAACAGAGATAATCACGATCTTAGCTCTTTTAGCAAGAAATGCATGGAAAACAGTGTTCGTCTTATCATTGAGGTTGTCTTGTTAGGAAAATGAGTTAGGAGACAAAATAACGGGGTTTCTACATTAAGTTAGTGTGTCTCTTTTAGATCGGAGTTCAATTAGCCCCCTAGCTCATTCAGCAACACAGATAATCACGATCTTAGCTCTTTTAGCAAGAAATGCATGGAAAACAGTGTGCGTCTTATGATTGAGGTTGTCTTGTTAGGAAAATGAGTTAGGAGACACAATAACGGTGTTTCTACATTAAGTTAGTGTGTCTCTTTTAGATCGGAGTTGAATAGCCCCCTAGCTCATTCTGCAACAGAGATAATCACGATCTTAGCTCTTTTAGCAAGAAATGCATGGAAAACAGTGTTCGTCTTATCATTGAGGTTGTCTTGTTAGGAAAATGAGTTAGGAGACAAAATAACGGTGTTTCTACATTAAGTTAGTGTGTTTCTTTTAGATCGGAGTTGAATTAGCCCCCTAGCTCATTCAGCAACAGAGATAATCACGATCTTAGCTCTTTTAGCAAGAAATGCATGGAAAACAGTGTTCGTCTTATCATTGAGGTTGTCTTGTTAGGAAAATGAGTTAGGAGACAAAATAACGGTGTTTCTACATTAAGTTAGTGTGTCTCTTTTAGATCGGAGTTGAATTAGCCCCCTAGCTCATTCTGCAACAGAGATAATCACGATCTTAGCTCTTTTAGCAAGAAATGCATGGAAAACAGTGTGCGTCTTATCATTGAGGTTGTCTTGTTAGGAAAATGAGTTAGGAGACAAAATAACGGTGTTTCTACATTAAGTTAGTGTGTCTCTTTTAGATCGGAGTTGAATTAGCCCCCTAGCTCATTCAGCAACAGAGATAATCACGATCTTAGCTCTTTTAGCAAGAAATGCATGGAAAACAGTGTGCGTCTTATCATTGAGGTTGTCATGTTAGGAAAATGAGTTAGGAGACAAAATAACGGTGTTTCTACATTAAGTTAGTGTGTCTCTTTTAGATCGGAGTTGAATAGCCCCCTAGCTCATTCAGCAACAGAGATAATCACGATCTTAGCTCTTTTAGCAAGAAATGCATGGAAAACAGTGTGCGTCTTATCATTGAGGTTGTCTTGTTAGGAAAATGAGTTAGGAGACAAAATAACGGTGTTTCTACATTAAGTTAGTGTGTCTCTTTTAGATCGGAGTTGAATAGCCCCCTAGCTCATTCTGCAACAGAGATAATCACGATCTTAGCTCTTTTAGCAAGAAATGCATGGAAAACAGTGTTCGTCTTATCATTGAGGTTGTCTTTTTAGGATAATGAGTTAGGAGACAAAATAACGGTGTTTCTACATAAAGTTAGTGTGTTTCTTTTAGATCGGAGTTGAATAGCCCCAAAGCTCATTCAGCAATAAAGATAATCACGATCTTAGCTCTTTTAGCAAGAAATGCATGGAAAACAGTGTGCGTCTTATCATTGAGGTTGTCTTGTTAGGAAAATGAGTTAGGAGACAAAATAACGGTGTTTCTACATTAAGTTAGTGTGTCTCTTTTAGATCGGAGTTGAATTAGCCCCCTAGCTCATTCAGCAACAGAGATAATCACGATCTTAGCTCTTTTAGCAAGAAATGCATGGAAAACAGTGTGCGTCTTATCATTGAGGTTGTCTTGTTAGGAAAATGAGTTAGGAGACACAATAACGTTGTTTCTACATTAAGTTAGTGTGTCTCTTTTAGATCGGAGTTGAATTAGCCCCCTAGCTCATTCAGCAACAGAGATAATCATGATCTTAGCTCTTTTAGCAAGAAATGCATGGAAAACAGTGTGCGTCTTATCATTGAGGTTGTCTTGTTAGGAAAATGAGTTAGGAGACACAATAACGGTGTTTCTACATTAAGTTAGTGTGTCTCTTTTAGATCGGAGTTGAATAGCCCCCTTGCTCATTCAGCAACAGAGATAATCACGATCTTAGCTCTTTTAGCAAGAAATGCATGGAAAACAGTGTTCGTCTTATCATTGAGGTTGTCTTGTTAGGAAAATGAGTTAGGAGACAAAATAACGGTGTTTCTACATTAAGTTAGTGTGTCTCTTTTAGATCGGAGTTGAATTAGCCCCCTAGCTCATTCAGCAACAGAGATAATCACGATCTTAGCTCTTTTAGCAAGAAATGCATGGAAAACAGTGTGCGTCTTATCATTGAGGTTGTCTTGTTAGGAAAATGAGTTAGGAGACAAAATAACGGTGTTTCTACATTAAGTTAGTGTGTCTCTTTTAGATCGGAGTTGAATTAGCCCCCTAGCTCATTCAGCAACAGAGATAATCACGATCTTAGCTCTTTTAGCAAGAAATGCATGGAAAACAGTGTGCGTCTTATCATTGAGGTTGTCTTGTTAGGAAAATGAGTTAGGAGACAAAATAACGGTGTTTCTACATTAAGTTAGTGTGTCTCTTTTAGATCGGAGTTGAATAGCCCCCTAGCTCATTCAGCAACAGAGATAATCACGATCTTAGCTCTTTTAGCAAGAAATGCATGGAAAACAGTGTGCGTCTTATCATTGAGGTTGTCTTGTTAGGAAAATGAGTTAGGAGACAAAATAACGGTGTTTCTACATTAAGTTAGTGTGTCTCTTTTAGATCGGAGTTGAATAGCCCCCTAGCTCATTCTGCAACAGAGATAATCACGATCTTAGCTCTTTTAGCAAGAAATGCATGGAAAACAGTGTTCGTCTTATCATTGAGGTTGTCTTTTTAGGAAAATGAGTTAGGAGACAAAATAACGGTGTTTCTACATAAAGTTAGTGTGTTTCTTTTAGATCGGAGTTGAATAGCCCCAAAGCTCATTCAGCAATAAAGATAATCACGATCTTAGCTCTTTTAGCAAGAAATGCATGGAAAACAGTGTTCGTCTTATCATTGAGGTTGTCTTGTTAGGAAAAGGAGTTAGGAGAAAAAATAACGGTGTTTCTACATTAAGTTAGTGTGTCTCTTTTAGATCGGAGTTGAATTAGCCCCCTAGCTCATTCAGCAACAGAGATAATCACGATCTTAGCTCTTTTAGCAAGAAAAGCATGGAAAACAGTGTGCGTCTTATCATTGAGGTTGTCTTGTTAGGAAAATGAGTTAGGAGACAAAATAACGGTGTTTCTACATTAAGTTAGTGTGATCGGAGTTGAATAGCCCCCTAGCTCATTCTGCAACAGAGATAATCACGATCTAAGCTCTTTTAGCAAGAAATGCATGGAAAACAGTGTTCGTCTTATCATTGAGGTTGTCTTGTTAGGAAAATGAGTTAGGAGACAAAATAACGGTGTTTCTACATAAAGTTAGTGTGTTTCTTTTAGATCGGAGTTGAATAGCCCCCTAGCTCATTCAGCAATAAAGATAATCACGATCTTAGCTCTTTTAGCAAGAAATGCATGGAAAACAGTGTGCATCTTATCATTGAGGTTGTCTTGTTAGGAAAATGAGTTAGGAGACAAAATAACGGTGTTTCTACATAAAGTTAGTGTGTTTCTTTTAGATCGGAGTTGAATAGCCCCCTAGCTTATTCAGCATTAAAGATAATCACGATCTTAGCTCTTTTAGCAAGAAATGCATGGAAAACAGTGTGCGTCTTATCATTGAGGTTGTCTTGTTAGGAAAATGAGTTAGGAGACAAAATAACGGTGTTTCTACATTAAGTTAGTGTGTCTCTTTTAGATCGGAGTTGAATAGCCCCCTTGCTCATTCAGCAACAGAGATAATCACGATCTTAGCTCTTTTAGCAAGAAATGCATGGAAAACAGTGTTCGTCTTATCATTGAGGTTGTCTTGTTAGGAAAATGAGTTAGGAGACAAAATAACGGTGTTTCTACATTAAGTTAGTGTGTCTCTTTTAGATCGCAGTTGAATTAGCCCCCTAGCTCATTCAGCAACAGAGATAATCACGATCTTAGCTCTTTTAGCAAGAAATGCATGGAAAACAGTGTGCGTCTTATCATTGAGGTTGTCTTGTTAGGAAAATGAGTTAGGAGACAAAATAACGGTGTTTCTACATTAAGTTAGTGTGTCTCTTTTAGATCAGAGTTGAATAGCCCCCTAGCTGATTCAGCAACAGAGATAATCACGATCTTAGCTCTTTTAGCAAGAAATGCATGGAAAACAGTGTTCGTCTTATCATTGAGGTTGTCTTGTTAGGAAAATGAGTTAGGAGACAAAATAACGGTGTTTCTACATTAAGTTAGTGTGTCTCTTTTAGATCAGAGTTGAATAGCCCCCTAGCTGATTCAGCAACAGAGATAATCACGATCTTAGCTCTTTTAGCAAGAAATGCATGGAAAACAGTGTTCGTCTTATCATTGAGGTTGTCTTGTTAGGAAAATGAGTTAGGAGACAAAATAACGGTGTTTCTACATTAAGTTAGTGTGTCTCTTTTAGATCGGAGTTGAATTAGCCCCCTAGCTCATTCAGCAACAGAGATAATCACGATCTTAGCTCTTTTAGCAAGAAATGCATGGAAAACAGTGTGCGTCTTATCATTGAGGTTGTCTTGTTAGGAAAATGAGTTAGGAGACAAAATAACGGTGTTTCTACATTAAGTTAGTGTGTCTCTTTTAGATCGGAGTTGAATAGCCCCCTAGCTCATTCAGCAACAGAGATAATCACGATCTTAGCTCTTTTAGCAAGAAATGCATGGAAAACAGTGTGCGTCTTATCATTGAGGTTGTCTTGTTAGGAAAATGAGTTAGGAGACAAAATAACGGTGTTTCTACATTAAGTTAGTGTGTCTCTTTTAGATCGGAGTTGAATAGCCCCCTAGCTCATTCAGCAACAGAGATAATCACGATCTTAGCTCTTTTAGCAAGAAATGCATGGAAAACAGTGTTCGTCTTATCATTGAGGTTGTCTTTTTAGGAAAATGAGTTAGGAGACAAAATAACGGTGTTTCTACATAAAGTTAGTGTGTTTCTTTTAGATCGGAGTTGAATAGCCCCAAAGCTCATTCAGCAATAAAGATAATCACGATCTTAGCTCTTTTAGCAAGAAATGCATGGAAAACAGTGTTCGTCTTATCATTGAGGTTGTCTTGTTAGGAAAAGGAGTTAGGAGAAAAAATAACGGTGTTTCTACATTAAGTTAGTGTGTCTCTTTTAGATCGGAGTTGAATTAGCCCCCTAGCTCATTCAGCAACAGAGATAATCACGATCTTAGCTCTTTTAGCAAGAAATGCATGGAAAACAGTGTGCGTCTTATCATTGAGGTTGTCTTGTTAGGAAAATGAGTTAGGAGACAAAATAACGGTGTTTCTACATAACGTTAGTGTGTTTCTTTTAGATCGGAGTTGAATAGCCCCCTAGCTCATTCAGCAACAGAGATAATCACGATCTTAGCTCTTTTAGCAAGAAATGCATGGAAAACAGTGTTCGTCTTATCATTGAGGTTGTCTTGTTAGGAAAATGAGTTAGGAGACAAAATAACGGGGTTTCTACATTAAGTTAGTGTGTCTCTTTTAGATCGGAGTTCAATTAGCCCCCTAGCTCATTCAGCAACACAGATAATCACGATCTTAGCTCTTTTAGCAAGAAATGCATGGAAAACAGTGTGCGTCTTATGATTGAGGTTGTCTTGTTAGGAAAATGAGTTAGGAGACACAATAACGGTGTTTCTACATTAAGTTAGTGTGTCTCTTTTAGATCGGAGTTGAATAGCCCCCTAGCTCATTCTGCAACAGAGATAATCACGATCTTAGCTCTTTTAGCAAGAAATGCATGGAAAACAGTGTTCGTCTTATCATTGAGGTTGTCTTGTTAGGAAAATGAGTTAGGAGACAAAATAACGGTGTTTCTACATTAAGTTAGTGTGTTTCTTTTAGATCGGAGTTGAATTAGCCCCCTAGCTCATTCAGCAACAGAGATAATCACGATCTTAGCTCTTTTAGCAAGAAATGCATGGAAAACAGTGTGCGTCTTATGATTGAGGTTGTCTTGTTAGGAAAATGAGTTAGGAGACAAAATAACGGTGTTTCTACATTAAGTTAGTGTGTCTCTTTTAGATCAGAGTTGAATTAGCCCCCTAGCTCATTCTGCAACAGAGATAATCACGATCTTAGCTCTTTTAGCAAGAAATGCATGGAAAACAGTGTGCGTCTTATCATTGAGGTTGTCTTGTTAGGAAAATGAGTTAGGAGACAAAATAACGGTGTTTCTACATTAAGTTAGTGTGTCTCTTTTAGATCGGAGTTGAATTAGCCCCCTAGCTCATTCAGCAACAGAGATAATCACGATCTTAGCTCTTTTAGCAAGAAATGCATGGAAAACAGTGTGCGTCTTATCATTGAGGTTGTCATGTTAGGAAAATGAGTTAGGAGACAAAATAACGGTGTTTCTACATTAAGTTAGTGTGTCTCTTTTAGATCGGAGGTGAATAGCCCCCTAGCTCATTCAGCAACAGAGATAATCACGATCTTAGCTCTTTTAGCAAGAAATGCATGGAAAACAGTGTGCGTCTTATCATTGAGGTTGTCTTGTTAGGAAAATGAGTTAGGAGACAAAATAACGGTGTTTCTACATTAAGTTAGTGTGTCTCTTTTAGATCGGAGTTGAATAGCCCCCTAGCTCATTCTGCAACAGAGATAATCACGATCTTAGCTCTTTTAGCAAGAAATGCATGGAAAACAGTGTTCGTCTTATCATTGAGGTTGTCTTTTTAGGATAATGAGTTAGGAGACAAAATAACGGTGTTTCTACATAAAGTTAGTGTGTTTCTTTTAGATCGGAGTTGAATAGCCCCAAAGCTCATTCAGCAATAAAGATAATCACGATCTTAGCTCTTTTAGCAAGAAATGCATGGAAAACAGTGTGCGTCTTATCATTGAGGTTGTCTTGTTAGGAAAATGAGTTAGGAGACAAAATAACGGTGTTTCTACATTAAGTTAGTGTGTCTCTTTTAGATCGGAGTTGAATTAGCCCCCTAGCTCATTCAGCAACAGAGATAATCACGATCTTAGCTCTTTTAGCAAGAAATGCATGGAAAACAGTGTGCGTCTTATCATTGAGGTTGTCTTGTTAGGAAAATGAGTTAGGAGACACAATAACGTTGTTTCTACATTAAGTTAGTGTGTCTCTTTTAGATCGGAGTTGAATAGCCCCCTTGCTCATTCAGCAACAGAGATAATCACGATCTTAGCTCTTTTAGCAAGAAATGCATGGAAAACAGTGTTCGTCTTATCATTGAGGTTGTCTTGTTAGGAAAATGAGTTAGGAGACAAAATAACGGTGTTTCTACATTAAGTTAGTGTGTCTCTTTTAGATCGGAGTTGAATTAGCCCCCTAGCTCATTCAGCAACAGAGATAATCACGATCTTAGCTCTTTTAGCAAGAAATGCATGGAAAACAGTGTGCGTCTTATCATTGAGGTTGTCTTGTTAGGAAAATGAGTTAGGAGACAAAATAACGGTGTTTCTACATTAAGTTAGTGTGTCTCTTTTAGATCGGAGTTGAATTAGCCCCCTAGCTCATTCAGCAACAGAGATAATCACGATCTTAGCTCTTTTAGCAAGAAATGCATGGAAAACAGTGTGCGTCTTATCATTGAGGTTGTCTTGTTAGGAAAATGAGTTAGGAGACAAAATAACGGTGTTTCTACATTAAGTTAGTGTGTCTCTTTTAGATCGGAGTTGAATAGCCCCCTAGCTCATTCAGCAACAGAGATAATCACGATCTTAGCTCTTTTAGCAAGAAATGCATGGAAAACAGTGTGCGTCTTATCATTGAGGTTGTCTTGTTAGGAAAATGAGTTAGGAGACAAAATAACGGTGTTTCTACATTAAGTTAGTGTGTCTCTTTTAGATCGGAGTTGAATAGCCCCCTAGCTCATTCTGCAACAGAGATAATCACGATCTTAGCTCTTTTAGCAAGAAATGCATGGAAAACAGTGTTCGTCTTATCATTGAGGTTGTCTTTTTAGGAAAATGAGTTAGGAGACAAAATAACGGTGTTTCTACATAAAGTTAGTGTGTTTCTTTTAGATCGGAGTTGAATAGCCCCAAAGCTCATTCAGCAATAAAGATAATCACGATCTTAGCTCTTTTAGCAAGAAATGCATGGAAAACAGTGTTCGTCTTATCATTGAGGTTGTCTTGTTAGGAAAAGGAGTTAGGAGAAAAAATAACGGTGTTTCTACATTAAGTTAGTGTGTCTCTTTTAGATCGGAGTTGAATTAGCCCCCTAGCTCATTCAGCAACAGAGATAATCACGATCTTAGCTCTTTTAGCAAGAAAAGCATGGAAAACAGTGTGCGTCTTATCATTGAGGTTGTCTTGTTAGGAAAATGAGTTAGGAGACAAAATAACGGTGTTTCTACATTAAGTTAGTGTGATCGGAGTTGAATAGCCCCCTAGCTCATTCTGCAACAGAGATAATCACGATCTAAGCTCTTTTAGCAAGAAATGCATGGAAAACAGTGTTCGTCTTATCATTGAGGTTGTCTTGTTAGGAAAATGAGTTAGGAGACAAAATAACGGTGTTTCTACATAAAGTTAGTGTGTTTCTTTTAGATCGGAGTTGAATAGCCCCCTAGCTCATTCAGCAATAAAGATAATCACGATCTTAGCTCTTTTAGCAAGAAATGCATGGAAAACAGTGTGCATCTTATCATTGAGGTTGTCTTGTTAGGAAAATGAGTTAGGAGACAAAATAACGGTGTTTCTACATAAAGTTAGTGTGTTTCTTTTAGATCGGAGTTGAATAGCCCCCTAGCTTATTCAGCATTAAAGATAATCACGATCTTAGCTCTTTTAGCAAGAAATGCATGGAAAACAGTGTGCGTCTTATCATTGAGGTTGTCTTGTTAGGAAAATGAGTTAGGAGACAAAATAACGGTGTTTCTACATTAAGTTAGTGTGTCTCTTTTAGATCGGAGTTGAATAGCCCCCTTGCTCATTCAGCAACAGAGATAATCACGATCTTAGCTCTTTTAGCAAGAAATGCATGGAAAACAGTGTTCGTCTTATCATTGAGGTTGTCTTGTTAGGAAAATGAGTTAGGAGACAAAATAACGGTGTTTCTACATTAAGTTAGTGTGTCTCTTTTAGATCGCAGTTGAATTAGCCCCCTAGCTCATTCAGCAACAGAGATAATCACGATCTTAGCTCTTTTAGCAAGAAATGCATGGAAAACAGTGTGCGTCTTATCATTGAGGTTGTCTTGTTAGGAAAATGAGTTAGGAGACAAAATAACGGTGTTTCTACATTAAGTTAGTGTGTCTCTTTTAGATCAGAGTTGAATAGCCCCCTAGCTGATTCAGCAACAGAGATAATCACGATCTTAGCTCTTTTAGCAAGAAATGCATGGAAAACAGTGTTCGTCTTATCATTGAGGTTGTCTTGTTAGGAAAATGAGTTAGGAGACAAAATAACGGTGTTTCTACATTAAGTTAGTGTGTCTCTTTTAGATCGGAGTTGAATTAGCCCCCTAGCTCATTCAGCAACAGAGATAATCACGATCTTAGCTCTTTTAGCAAGAAATGCATGGAAAACAGTGTGCGTCTTATCATTGAGGTTGTCTTGTTAGGAAAATGAGTTAGGAGACAAAATAACGGTGTTTCTACATTAAGTTAGTGTGTCTCTTTTAGATCGGAGTTGAATTAGCCCCCTAGCTCATTCAGCAACAGAGATAATCACGATCTTAGCTCTTTTAGCAAGAAATGCATGGAAAACAGTGTGCGTCTTATCATTGAGGTTGTCTTGTTAGGAAAATGAGTTAGGAGACAAAATAACGGTGTTTCTACATTAAGTTAGTGTGTCTCTTTTAGATCGGAGTTGAATTAGCCCCCTAGCTCATTCAGCAACAGAGATAATCACGATCTTAGCTCTTTTAGCAAGAAATGCATGGAAAACAGTGTGCGTCTTATCATTGAGGTTGTCTTGTTAGGAAAATGAGTTAGGAGACAAAATAACGGTGTTTCTACATTAAGTTAGTGTGTCTCTTTTAGATCGGAGTTGAATTAGCCCCCTAGCTCATTCAGCAACAGAGATAATCACGATCTTAGCTCTTTTAGCAAGAAATGCATGGAAAACAGTGTGCGTCTTATCATTGAGGTTGTCTTGTTAGGAAAATGAGTTAGGAGACAAAATAACGGTGTTTCTACATTAAGTTAGTGTGTCTCTTTTAGATCGGAGTTGAATAGCCCCCTAGCTCATTCAGCAACAGAGATAATCACGATCTTAGCTCTTTTAGCAAGAAATGCATGGAAAACAGTGTGCGTCTTATCATTGAGGTTGTCTTGTTAGGAAAATGAGTTAGGAGACAAAATAACGGTGTTTCTACATTAAGTTAGTGTGTCTCTTTTAGATCGGAGTTGAATAGCCCCCTAGCTCATTCTGCAACAGAGATAATCACGATCTTAGCTCTTTTAGCAAGAAATGCATGGAAAACAGTGTTCGTCTTATCATTGAGGTTGTCTTTTTAGGATAATGAGTTAGGAGACAAAATAACGGTGTTTCTACATAAAGTTAGTGTGTTTCTTTTAGATCGGAGTTGAATATCCCCAAAGCTCATTCAGCAATAAAGATAATCACGATCTTAGCTCTTTTAGCAAGAAATGCATGGAAAACAGTGTGCGTCTTATCATTGAGGTTGTCTTGTTAGGAAAATGATTTAGGAGACAAAATAACGGTGTTTCTACATTAAGTTAGTGTGTCTCTTTTAGATCGGAGTTGAATTAGCCCCCTAGCTCATTCAGCAACAGAGATAATCACGATCTTAGCTCTTTTAGCAAGAAATGCATGGAAAACAGTGTGCGTCTTATCATTGAGGTTGTCTTGTTAGGAAAATGAGTTAGGAGACACAATAACGTTGTTTCTACATTAAGTTAGTGTGTCTCTTTTAGATCGGAGTTGAATTAGCCCCCTAGCTCATTCAGCAACAGAGATAATCATGATCTTAGCTCTTTTAGCAAGAAATGCATGGAAAACAGTGTGCGTCTTATCATTGAGGTTGTCTTGTTAGGAAAATGAGTTAGGAGACACAATAACGGTGTTTCTACATTAAGTTAGTGTGTCTCTTTTAGATCGGAGTTGAATAGCCCCCTTGCTCATTCAGCAACAGAGATAATCACGATCTTAGCTCTTTTAGCAAGAAATGCATGGAAAACAGTGTTCGTCTTATCATTGAGGTTGTCTTGTTAGGAAAATGAGTTAGGAGACAAAATAACGGTGTTTCTACATTAAGTTAGTGTGTCTCTTTTAGATCGGAGTTGAATTAGCCCCCTAGCTCATTCAGCAACAGAGATAATCACGATCTTAGCTCTTTTAGCAAGAAATGCATGGAAAACAGTGTGCGTCTTATCATTGAGGTTGTCTTGTTAGGAAAATGAGTTAGGAGACAAAATAACGGTGTTTCTACATTAAGTTAGTGTGTCTCTTTTAGATCGGAGTTGAATTAGCCCCCTAGCTCATTCAGCAACAGAGATAATCACGATCTTAGCTCTTTTAGCAAGAAATGCATGGAAAACAGTGTGCGTCTTATCATTGAGGTTGTCTTGTTAGGAAAATGAGTTAGGAGACAAAATAACGGTGTTTCTACATTAAGTTAGTGTGTCTCTTTTAGATCGGAGTTGAATAGCCCCCTAGCTCATTCAGCAACAGAGATAATCACGATCTTAGCTCTTTTAGCAAGAAATGCATGGAAAACAGTGTGCGTCTTATCATTGAGGTTGTCTTGTTAGGAAAATGAGTTAGGAGACAAAATAACGGTGTTTCTACATTAAGTTAGTGTGTCTCTTTTAGATCGGAGTTGAATAGCCCCCTAGCTCATTCTGCAACAGAGATAATCACGATCTTAGCTCTTTTAGCAAGAAATGCATGGAAAACAGTGTTCGTCTTATCATTGAGGTTGTCTTTTTAGGATAATGAGTTAGGAGACAAAATAACGGTGTTTCTACATAAAGTTAGTGTGTTTCTTTTAGATCGGAGTTGAATATCCCCAAAGCTCATTCAGCAATAAAGATAATCACGATCTTAGCTCTTTTAGCAAGAAATGCATGGAAAACAGTGTGCGTCTTATCATTGAGGTTGTCTTGTTAGGAAAATGATTTAGGAGACAAAATAACGGTGTTTCTACATTAAGTTAGTGTGTCTCTTTTAGATCGGAGTTGAATTAGCCCCCTAGCTCATTCAGCAACAGAGATAATCACGATCTTAGCTCTTTTAGCAAGAAATGCATGGAAAACAGTGTGCGTCTTATCATTGAGGTTGTCTTGTTAGGAAAATGAGTTAGGAGACACAATAACGTTGTTTCTACATTAAGTTAGTGTGTCTCTTTTAGATCGGAGTTGAATTAGCCCCCTAGCTCATTCAGCAACAGAGATAATCATGATCTTAGCTCTTTTAGCAAGAAATGCATGGAAAACAGTGTGCGTCTTATCATTGAGGTTGTCTTGTTAGGAAAATGAGTTAGGAGACACAATAACGGTGTTTCTACATTAAGTTAGTGTGTCTCTTTTAGATCGGAGTTGAATAGCCCCCTTGCTCATTCAGCAACAGAGATAATCACGATCTTAGCTCTTTTAGCAAGAAATGCATGGAAAACAGTGTTCGTCTTATCATTGAGGTTGTCTTGTTAGGAAAATGAGTTAGGAGACAAAATAACGGTGTTTCTACATTAAGTTAGTGTGTCTCTTTTAGATCGGAGTTGAATTAGCCCCCTAGCTCATTCAGCAACAGAGATAATCACGATCTTAGCTCTTTTAGCAAGAAATGCATGGAAAACAGTGTGCGTCTTATCATTGAGGTTGTCTTGTTAGGAAAATGAGTTAGGAGACAAAATAACGGTGTTTCTACATTAAGT
Source organism: Engystomops pustulosus (assembly GCF_040894005.1). Lineage (NCBI taxonomy): Eukaryota > Metazoa > Chordata > Amphibia > Anura > Leptodactylidae > Engystomops > Engystomops pustulosus. The sequence goes on along the minus strand of NC_092418.1, from coordinate 58,058,594 downwards.
TAGTGTGTCTCTTTTAGATCGGAGTTGAATTAGCCCCCTAGCTCATTCAGCAACAGAGATAATCACGATCTTAGCTCTTTTAGCAAGAAATGCATGGAAAACAGTGTGCGTCTTATCATTGAGGTTGTCTTGTTAGGAAAATGAGTTAGGAGACAAAATAACGGTGTTTCTACATTAAGTTAGTGTGTCTCTTTTAGATCGGAGTTGAATAGCCCCCTAGCTCATTCAGCAACAGAGATAATCACGATCTTAGCTCTTTTAGCAAGAAATGCATGGAAAACAGTGTGCGTCTTATCATTGAGGTTGTCTTGTTAGGAAAATGAGTTAGGAGACAAAATAACGGTGTTTCTACATTAAGTTAGTGTGTCTCTTTTAGATCGGAGTTGAATAGCCCCCTAGCTCATTCTGCAACAGAGATAATCACGATCTTAGCTCTTTTAGCAAGAAATGCATGGAAAACAGTGTTCGTCTTATCATTGAGGTTGTCTTTTTAGGAAAATGAGTTAGGAGACAAAATAACGGTGTTTCTACATAAAGTTAGTGTGTTTCTTTTAGATCGGAGTTGAATAGCCCCAAAGCTCATTCAGCAATAAAGATAATCACGATCTTAGCTCTTTTAGCAAGAAATGCATGGAAAACAGTGTTCGTCTTATCATTGAGGTTGTCTTGTTAGGAAAAGGAGTTAGGAGAAAAAATAACGGTGTTTCTACATTAAGTTAGTGTGTCTCTTTTAGATCGGAGTTGAATTAGCCCCCTAGCTCATTCAGCAACAGAGATAATCACGATCTTAGCTCTTTTAGCAAGAAAAGCATGGAAAACAGTGTGCGTCTTATCATTGAGGTTGTCTTGTTAGGAAAATGAGTTAGGAGACAAAATAACGGTGTTTCTACATTAAGTTAGTGTGATCGGAGTTGAATAGCCCCCTAGCTCATTCTGCAACAGAGATAATCACGATCTAAGCTCTTTTAGCAAGAAATGCATGGAAAACAGTGTTCGTCTTATCATTGAGGTTGTCTTGTTAGGAAAATGAGTTAGGAGACAAAATAACGGTGTTTCTACATAAAGTTAGTGTGTTTCTTTTAGATCGGAGTTGAATAGCCCCCTAGCTCATTCAGCAATAAAGATAATCACGATCTTAGCTCTTTTAGCAAGAAATGCATGGAAAACAGTGTGCATCTTATCATTGAGGTTGTCTTGTTAGGAAAATGAGTTAGGAGACAAAATAACGGTGTTTCTACATAAAGTTAGTGTGTTTCTTTTAGATCGGAGTTGAATAGCCCCCTAGCTTATTCAGCATTAAAGATAATCACGATCTTAGCTCTTTTAGCAAGAAATGCATGGAAAACAGTGTGCGTCTTATCATTGAGGTTGTCTTGTTAGGAAAATGAGTTAGGAGACAAAATAACGGTGTTTCTACATTAAGTTAGTGTGTCTCTTTTAGATCGTAGTTGAATAGCCCCCTTGCTCATTCAGCAACAGAGATAATCACGATCTTAGCTCTTTTAGCAAGAAATGCATGGAAAACAGTGTTCGTCTTATCATTGAGGTTGTCTTGTTAGGAAAATGAGTTAGGAGACAAAATAACGGTGTTTCTACATTAAGTTAGTGTGTCTCTTTTAGATCGCAGTTGAATTAGCCCCCTAGCTCATTCAGCAACAGAGATAATCACGATCTTAGCTCTTTTAGCAAGAAATGCATGGAAAACAGTGTGCGTCTTATCATTGAGGTTGTCTTGTTAGGAAAATGAGTTAGGAGACAAAATAACGGTGTTTCTACATTAAGTTAGTGTGTCTCTTTTAGATCAGAGTTGAATAGCCCCCTAGCTGATTCAGCAACAGAGATAATCACGATCTTAGCTCTTTTAGCAAGAAATGCATGGAAAACAGTGTTCGTCTTATCATTGAGGTTGTCTTGTTAGGAAAATGAGTTAGGAGACAAAATAACGGTGTTTCTACATTAAGTTAGTGTGTCTCTTTTAGATCGGAGTTGAATTAGCCCCCTAGCTCATTCAGCAACAGAGATAATCACGATCTTAGCTCTTTTAGCAAGAAATGCATGGAAAACAGTGTGCGTCTTATCATTGAGGTTGTCTTGTTAGGAAAATGAGTTAGGAGACAAAATAACGGTGTTTCTACATTAAGTTAGTGTGTCTCTTTTAGATCGGAGTTGAATTAGCCCCCTAGCTCATTCAGCAACAGAGATAATCACGATCTTAGCTCTTTTAGCAAGAAATGCATGGAAAACAGTGTGCGTCTTATCATTGAGGTTGTCTTGTTAGGAAAATGAGTTAGGAGACAAAATAACGGTGTTTCTACATTAAGTTAGTGTGTCTCTTTTAGATCGGAGTTGAATAGCCCCCTAGCTCATTCAGCAACAGAGATAATCACGATCTTAGCTCTTTTAGCAAGAAATGCATGGAAAACAGTGTGCGTCTTATCATTGAGGTTGTCATGTTAGGAAAATGAGTTAGGAGACAAAATAACGGTGTTTCTACATTAAGTTAGTGTGTCTCTTTTAGATCGGAGTTGAATAGCCCCCTAGCTCATTCAGCAACAGAGATAATCACGATCTTAGCTCTTTTAGCAAGAAATGCATGGAAAACAGTGTGCGTCTTATCATTGAGGTTGTCTTGTTAGGAAAATGAGTTAGGAGACAAAATAACGGTGTTTCTACATTAAGTTAGTGTGTCTCTTTTAGATCGGAGTTGAATAGCCCCCTAGCTCATTCTGCAACAGAGATAATCACGATCTTAGCTCTTTTAGCAAGAAATGCATGGAAAACAGTGTTCGTCTTATCATTGAGGTTGTCTTTTTAGGATAATGAGTTAGGAGACAAAATAACGGTGTTTCTACATAAAGTTAGTGTGTTTCTTTTAGATCGGAGTTGAATATCCCCAAAGCTCATTCAGCAATAAAGATAATCACGATCTTAGCTCTTTTAGCAAGAAATGCATGGAAAACAGTGTGCGTCTTATCATTGAGGTTGTCTTGTTAGGAAAATGAGTTAGGAGACAAAATAACGGTGTTTCTACATTAAGTTAGTGTGTCTCTTTTAGATCGGAGTTGAATTAGCCCCCTAGCTCATTCAGCAACAGAGATAATCACGATCTTAGCTCTTTTAGCAAGAAATGCATGGAAAACAGTGTGCGTCTTATCATTGAGGTTGTCTTGTTAGGAAAATGAGTTAGGAGACACAATAACGTTGTTTCTACATTAAGTTAGTGTGTCTCTTTTAGATCGGAGTTGAATTAGCCCCCTAGCTCATTCAGCAACAGAGATAATCATGATCTTAGCTCTTTTAGCAAGAAATGCATGGAAAACAGTGTGCGTCTTATCATTGAGGTTGTCTTGTTAGGAAAATGAGTTAGGAGACACAATAACGGTGTTTCTACATTAAGTTAGTGTGTCTCTTTTAGATCGGAGTTGAATAGCCCCCTTGCTCATTCAGCAACAGAGATAATCACGATCTTAGCTCTTTTAGCAAGAAATGCATGGAAAACAGTGTTCGTCTTATCATTGAGGTTGTCTTGTTAGGAAAATGAGTTAGGAGACAAAATAACGGTGTTTCTACATTAAGTTAGTGTGTCTCTTTTAGATCGGAGTTGAATTAGCCCCCTAGCTCATTCAGCAACAGAGATAATCACGATCTTAGCTCTTTTAGCAAGAAATGCATGGAAAACAGTGTGCGTCTTATCATTGAGGTTGTCTTGTTAGGAAAATGAGTTAGGAGACAAAATAACGGTGTTTCTACATTAAGTTAGTGTGTCTCTTTTAGATCGGAGTTGAATTAGCCCCCTAGCTCATTCAGCAACAGAGATAATCACGATCTTAGCTCTTTTAGCAAGAAATGCATGGAAAACAGTGTGCGTCTTATCATTGAGGTTGTCTTGTTAGGAAAATGAGTTAGGAGACAAAATAACGGTGTTTCTACATTAAGTTAGTGTGTCTCTTTTAGATCGGAGTTGAATAGCCCCCTAGCTCATTCAGCAACAGAGATAATCACGATCTTAGCTCTTTTAGCAAGAAATGCATGGAAAACAGTGTGCGTCTTATCATTGAGGTTGTCTTGTTAGGAAAATGAGTTAGGAGACAAAATAACGGTGTTTCTACATTAAGTTAGTGTGTCTCTTTTAGATCGGAGTTGAATAGCCCCCTAGCTCATTCTGCAACAGAGATAATCACGATCTTAGCTCTTTTAGCAAGAAATGCATGGAAAACAGTGTTCGTCTTATCATTGAGGTTGTCTTTTTAGGAAAATGAGTTAGGAGACAAAATAACGGTGTTTCTACATAAAGTTAGTGTGTTTCTTTTAGATCGGAGTTGAATAGCCCCAAAGCTCATTCAGCAATAAAGATAATCACGATCTTAGCTCTTTTAGCAAGAAATGCATGGAAAACAGTGTTCGTCTTATCATTGAGGTTGTCTTGTTAGGAAAAGGAGTTAGGAGAAAAAATAACGGTGTTTCTACATTAAGTTAGTGTGTCTCTTTTAGATCGGAGTTGAATTAGCCCCCTAGCTCATTCAGCAACAGAGATAATCACGATCTTAGCTCTTTTAGCAAGAAAAGCATGGAAAACAGTGTGCGTCTTATCATTGAGGTTGTCTTGTTAGGAAAATGAGTTAGGAGACAAAATAACGGTGTTTCTACATTAAGTTAGTGTGATCGGAGTTGAATAGCCCCCTAGCTCATTCTGCAACAGAGATAATCACGATCTAAGCTCTTTTAGCAAGAAATGCATGGAAAACAGTGTTCGTCTTATCATTGAGGTTGTCTTGTTAGGAAAATGAGTTAGGAGACAAAATAACGGTGTTTCTACATAAAGTTAGTGTGTTTCTTTTAGATCGGAGTTGAATAGCCCCCTAGCTCATTCAGCAATAAAGATAATCACGATCTTAGCTCTTTTAGCAAGAAATGCATGGAAAACAGTGTGCATCTTATCATTGAGGTTGTCTTGTTAGGAAAATGAGTTAGGAGACAAAATAACGGTGTTTCTACATAAAGTTAGTGTGTTTCTTTTAGATCGGAGTTGAATAGCCCCCTAGCTTATTCAGCATTAAAGATAATCACGATCTTAGCTCTTTTAGCAAGAAATGCATGGAAAACAGTGTGCGTCTTATCATTGAGGTTGTCTTGTTAGGAAAATGAGTTAGGAGACAAAATAACGGTGTTTCTACATTAAGTTAGTGTGTCTCTTTTAGATCGGAGTTGAATAGCCCCCTTGCTCATTCAGCAACAGAGATAATCACGATCTTAGCTCTTTTAGCAAGAAATGCATGGAAAACAGTGTTCGTCTTATCATTGAGGTTGTCTTGTTAGGAAAATGAGTTAGGAGACAAAATAACGGTGTTTCTACATTAAGTTAGTGTGTCTCTTTTAGATCGCAGTTGAATTAGCCCCCTAGCTCATTCAGCAACAGAGATAATCACGATCTTAGCTCTTTTAGCAAGAAATGCATGGAAAACAGTGTGCGTCTTACCATTGAGGTTGTCTTGTTAGGAAAATGAGTTAGGAGACAAAATAACGGTGTTTCTACATTAAGTTAGTGTGTCTCTTTTAGATCAGAGTTGAATAGCCCCCTAGCTGATTCAGCAACAGAGATAATCACGATCTTAGCTCTTTTAGCAAGAAATGCATGGAAAACAGTGTTCGTCTTATCATTGAGGTTGTCTTGTTAGGAAAATGAGTTAGGAGACAAAATAACGGTGTTTCTACATTAAGTTAGTGTGTCTCTTTTAGATCGGAGTTGAATTAGCCCCCTAGCTCATTCAGCAACAGAGATAATCACGATCTTAGCTCTTTTAGCAAGAAATGCATGGAAAACAGTGTGCGTCTTATCATTGAGGTTGTCTTGTTAGGAAAATGAGTTAGGAGACAAAATAACGGTGTTTCTACATTAAGTTAGTGTGTCTCTTTTAGATCGGAGTTGAATTAGCCCCCTAGCTCATTCAGCAACAGAGATAATCACGATCTTAGCTCTTTTAGCAAGAAATGCATGGAAAACAGTGTGCGTCTTATCATTGAGGTTGTCTTGTTAGGAAAATGAGTTAGGAGACAAAATAACGGTGTTTCTACATTAAGTTAGTGTGTCTCTTTTAGATCGGAGTTGAATAGCCCCCTAGCTCATTCAGCAACAGAGATAATCACGATCTTAGCTCTTTTAGCAAGAAATGCATGGAAAACAGTGTGCGTCTTATCATTGAGGTTGTCTTGTTAGGAAAATGAGTTAGGAGACAAAATAACGGTGTTTCTACATTAAGTTAGTGTGTCTCTTTTAGATCGGAGTTGAATAGCCCCCTAGCTCATTCTGCAACAGAGATAATCACGATCTTAGCTCTTTTAGCAAGAAATGCATGGAAAACAGTGTTCGTCTTATCATTGAGGTTGTCTTTTTAGGAAAATGAGTTAGGAGACAAAATAACGGTGTTTCTACATAAAGTTAGTGTGTTTCTTTTAGATCGGAGTTGAATAGCCCCAAAGCTCATTCAGCAATAAAGATAATCACGATCTTAGCTCTTTTAGCAAGAAATGCATGGAAAACAGTGTTCGTCTTATCATTGAGGTTGTCTTGTTAGGAAAAGGAGTTAGGAGAAAAAATAACGGTGTTTCTACATTAAGTTAGTGTGTCTCTTTTAGATCGGAGTTGAATTAGCCCCCTAGCTCATTCAGCAACAGAGATAATCACGATCTTAGCTCTTTTAGCAAGAAAAGCATGGAAAACAGTGTGCGTCTTATCATTGAGGTTGTCTTGTTAGGAAAATGAGTTAGGAGACAAAATAACGGTGTTTCTACATTAAGTTAGTGTGATCGGAGTTGAATAGCCCCCTAGCTCATTCTGCAACAGAGATAATCACGATCTAAGCTCTTTTAGCAAGAAATGCATGGAAAACAGTGTGCGTCTTATCATTGAGGTTGTCTTGTTAGGAAAATGAGTTAGGAGACAAAATAACGGTGTTTCTACATTAAGTTAGTGTGTCTCTTTTAGATCGGAGTTGAATTAGCCCCCTAGCTCATTCAGCAACAGAGATAATCACGATCTTAGCTCTTTTAGCAAGAAATGCATGGAAAACAGTGTGCGTCTTATCATTGAGGTTGTCTTGTTAGGAAAATGAGTTAGGAGACACAATAACGGTGTTTCTACATTAAGTTAGTGTGTCTCTTTTAGATCGGAGTTGAATAGCCCCCTAGCTCATTCAGCAACAGAGATAATCACGATCTTAGCTCTTTTAGCAAGAAATGCATGGAAAACAGTGTTCGTCTTATCATTGAGGTTGTCTTGTTAGGAAAATGAGTGAGGAGACAAAATAACGGGGTTTCTACATTAAGTTAGTGTGTCTTTTTTAGATCGGAGTTGAATTAGCCCCCTAGCTCATTCAGCAACAGAGATAATCACGATCTTAGCTCTTTTAGCAAGAAATGCATGGAAAACAGTGTGCGTCTTATCATTGAGGTTGTCTTGTTAGGAAAATGAGTTAGGAGACAAAATAACGGTGTTTCTACATTAAGTTAGTGTGTCTGTTTTAGATCAGAGTTGAATAGCCCCCTAGCTGATTCAGCAACAGAGGTAATCACGATCATAGCTCTTTTAGCAAGAAATGCATGGAAAACAGTGTGCGTCTTATCATTGAGGTTGTCTTGTTAGGAAAATGAGTTAGGAGACAAAATAACGGTGTTTCTACATTAAGTTAGTGTGTCTCTTTTAGATCGGAGTTGAATTAGCCCCCTAGCTCATTCAGCAACAGAGATAATCACGATCTTAGCTCTTTTAGCAAGAAATGCATGGAAAACAGTGTGCGTCTTATCATTGAGGTTGTCTTGTTAGGAAAATGAGTTAGGAGACAAAATAACGGTGTTTCTACATTAAGTTAGTGTGTCTCTTTTAGATCGGAGTTGAATAGCCCCCTAACTCATTCAGCAACAGAGATAATCACGATCTTAGCTCTTTTAGCAAGAAATGCATGGAAAACAGTGTTCGTCTTATCATTGAGGTTGTCTTGTTAGGAAAATGAGTGAGGAGACAAAATAACGGGGTTTCTACATTAAGTTAGTGTGTCTCTTTTAGATCGGAGTTGAATTAGCCCCCTAGCTCATTCAGCAACAGAGATAATCACGATCTTAGCTCTTTTAGCAAGAAATGCATGGAAAACAGTGTGCGTCTTATCATTGAGGTTGTCTTGTTAGGAAAATGAGTTAGGAGACAAAATAACGGTGTTTCTACATTAAGTTAGTGTGTCTCTTTTAGATCGGAGTTGAATTAGCCCCCTAGCTCATTCAGCAACAGAGATAATCACGATCTTAGCTCTTTTAGCAAGAAATGCATGGAAAACAGTGTGCGTCTTATCATTGAGGTTGTCTTGTTAGGAAAATGAGTTAGGAGACAAAATAACGGTGTTTCTACATTAAGTTAGTGTGTCTCTTTTAGATCGGAGTTGAATAGCCCCCTAACTCATTCAGCAACAGAGATAATCACGATCTTAGCTCTTTTAGCAAGAAATGCATGGAAAACAGTGTGCGTCTTATCATTGAGGTTGTCTTGTTAGGAAAATGAGTTAGGAGACAAAATAACGGTGTTTCTACATTAAGTTAGTGTGTCTCTTTTAGATCGGAGTTGAATAGCCCCCTAGCTCATTCTGCAACAGAGATAATCACGATCTTAGCTCTTTTAGCAAGAAATGCATGGAAAACAGTGTTCGTCTTATCATTGAGGTTGTCTTTTTAGGATAATGAGTTAGGAGACAAAATAACGGTGTTTCTACATAAAGTTAGTGTGTTTCTTTTAGATCGGAGTTGAATAGCCCCAAAGCTCATTCAGCAATAAAGATAATCACGATCTTAGCTCTTTTAGCAAGAAATGCATGGAAAACAGTGTGCGTCTTATCATTGAGGTTGTCTTGTTAGGAAAATGAGTTAGGAGACAAAATAACGGTGTTTCTACATTAAGTTAGTGTGTCTCTTTTAGATCGGAGTTGAATTAGCCCCCTAGCTCATTCAGCAACAGAGATAATCACGATCTTAGCTCTTTTAGCAAGAAATGCATGGAAAACAGTGTGCGTCTTATCATTGAGGTTGTCTTGTTAGGAAAATGAGTTAGGAGACACAATAACGTTGTTTCTACATTAAGTTAGTGTGTCTCTTTTAGATAAGAGTTGAATTAGCCCCCTAGCTCATTCAGCAACAGAGATAATCATGATCTTAGCTCTTTTAGCAAGAAATGCATGGAAAACAGTGTGCGTCTTATCATTGAGGTTGTCTTGTTAGGAAAATGAGTTAGGAGACACAATAACGGTGTTTCTACATTAAGTTAGTGTGTCTCTTTTAGATCGGAGTTGAATAGCCCCCTTGCTGATTCAGCAACAGAGATAATCACGATCTTAGCTCTTTTAGCAAGAAATGCATGGAAAACAGTGTTCGTCTTATCATTGAGGTTGTCTTGTTAGGAAAATGAGTTAGGAGACAAAATAACGGTGTTTCTACATTAAGTTAGTGTGTCTCTTTTAGATCGGAGTTGAATTAGCCCCCTAGCTCATTCAGCAACAGAGATAATCACGATCTTAGCTCTTTTAGCAAGAAATGCATGGAAAACAGTGTGCGTCTTATCATTGAGGTTGTCTTGTTAGGAAAATGAGTTAGGAGACAAAATAACGGTGTTTCTACATTAAGTTAGTGTGTCTCTTTTAGATCAGAGTTGAATAGCCCCCTAGCTGATTCAGCAACAGAGATAATCACGATCTTAGCTCTTTTAGCAAGAAATGCATGGAAAACAGTGTTCGTCTTATCATTGAGGTTGTCTTGTTAGGAAAATGAGTTAGGAGACAAAATAACGGTGTTTCTACATTAAGTTAGTGTGTCTCTTTTAGATCGGAGTTGAATTAGCCCCCTAGCTCATTCAGCAACAGAGATAATCACGATCTTAGCTCTTTTAGCAAGAAATGCATGGAAAACAGTGTGCGTCTTATCATTGAGGTTGTCTTGTTAGGAAAATGAGTTAGGAGACAAAATAACGGTGTTTCTACATTAAGTTAGTGTGTCTCTTTTAGATCGGAGTTGAATAGCCCCCTAGCTCATTCAGCAACAGAGATAATCACGATCTTAGCTCTTTTAGCAAGAAATGCATGGAAAACAGTGTGCGTCTTATCATTGAGGTTGTCTTGTTAGGAAAATGAGTTAGGAGACAAAATAACGGTGTTTCTACATTAAGTTAGTGTGTCTCTTTTAGATCGGAGTTGAATAGCCCCCTAGCTCATTCTGCAACAGAGATAATCACGATCTTAGCTCTTTTAGCAAGAAATGCATGGAAAACAGTGTTCGTCTTATCATTGAGGTTGTCTTTTTAGGAAAATGAGTTAGGAGACAAAATAACGGTGTTTCTACATAAAGTTAGTGTGTTTCTTTTAGATCGGAGTTGAATAGCCCCAAAGCTCATTCAGCAATAAAGATAATCACGATCTTAGCTCTTTTAGCAAGAAATGCATGGAAAACAGTGTTCGTCTTATCATTGAGGTTGTCTTGTTAGGAAAAGGAGTTAGGAGAAAAAATAACAGTGTTTCTACATTAAGTTAGTGTGTCTCTTTTAGATCGGAGTTGAATTAGCCCCCTAGCTCATTCAGCAACAGAGATAATCACGATCTTAGCTCTTTTAGCAAGAAATGCATGGAAAACAGTGTGCGTCTTATCATTGAGGTTGTCTTGTTAGGAAAATGAGTTAGGAGACAAAATAACGGTGTTTCTACATAACGTTAGTGTGTTTCTTTTAGATCGGAGTTGAATAGCCCCCTAGCTCATTCAGCAATAAAGATAATCACGATCTTAGCTCTTTTAGCAAGAAATGCATGGAAAACAGTGTGCATCTTATCATTGAGGTTGTCTTGTTAGGAAAATGAGTTAGGAGACAAAATAACGGTGTTTCTACATAAAGTTAGTGTGTTTCTTTTAGATCGGAGTTGAATAGCCGCCTAGCTTATTCAGCAATAAAGATAATCACGATCTTAGCTCTTTTAGCAAGAAATGCATGGAAAACAGTGTGCGTCTTATCATTGAGGTTGTCTTGTTAGGAAAATGAGTTAGGAGACAAAATAACGGTGTTTCTACATTAAGTTAGTGTGTCTCTTTTAGATCGGAGTTGAATTAGCCCCCTAGCTCATTCAGCAACAGAGATAATCACGATCTTAGCTCTTTTAGCAAGAAATGCATGGAAAACAGTGTGCGTCTTATCATTGAGGTTGTCTTGTTAGGAAAATGAGTTAGGAGACACAATAACGGTGTTTCTACATTAAGTTAGTGTGTCTCTTTTAGATCGGAGTTGAATAGCCCCCTAGCTCATTCAGCAACAGAGATAATCACGATCTTAGCTCTTTTAGCAAGAAATGCATGGAAAACAGTGTTCGTCTTATCATTGAGGTTGTCTTGTTAGGAAAATGAGTTAGGAGACAAAATAACGGGGTTTCTACATTAAGTTAGTGTGTCTCTTTTAGATCGGAGTTGAATTAGCCCCCTAGCTCATTCAGCAACACAGATAATCACGATCTTAGCTCTTTTAGCAAGAAATGCATGGAAAACAGTGTGCGTCTTATGATTGAGGTTGTCTTGTTAGGAAAATGAGTTAGGAGACACAATAACGGTGTTTCTACATTAAGTTAGTGTGTCTCTTTTAGATCGGAGTTGAATAGCCCCCTAGCTCATTCTGCAACAGAGATAATCACGATCTTAGCTCTTTTAGCAAGAAATGCATGGAAAACAGTGTTCGTCTTATCATTGAGGTTGTCTTGTTAGGAAAATGAGTTAGGAGACAAAATAACGGTGTTTCTACATTAAGTTAGTGTGTCTCTTTTAGATCGGAGTTGAATTAGCCCCCTAGCTCATTCAGCAACAGAGATAATCACGATCTTAGCTCTTTTAGCAAGAAATGCATGGAAAACAGTGTGCGTCTTATCATTGAGGTTGTCTTGTTAGGAAAATGAGTTAGGAGACAAAATAACGGTGTTTCTACATTAAGTTAGTGTGTCTCTTTTAGATCAGAGTTGAATAGCCCCCTAGCTGATTCAGCAACAGAGATAATCACGATCTTAGCTCTTTTAGCAAGAAATGCATGGAAAACAGTGTTCGTCTTATCATTGAGGTTGTCTTGTTAGGAAAATGAGTTAGGAGACAAAATAACGGTGTTTCTACATTAAGTTAGTGTGTCTCTTTTAGATCGGAGTTGAATTAGCCCCCTAGCTCATTCTGCAACAGAGATAATCACGATCTTAGCTCTTTTAGCAAGAAATGCATAGAAAACAGTGTGCGTCTTATCATTGAGGTTGTCTTGTTAGGAAAATGAGTTAGGAGACAAAATAACGGTGTTTCTACATTAAGTTAGTGTGTCTCTTTTAGATCGGAGTTGAATAGCCCCCTAGCTCATTCTGCAACAGAGATAATCACGATCTTAGCTCTTTTAGCAAGAAATGCATGGAAAACAGTGTGCGCCTTATCATTGAGGTTGTCTTGTTAGGAAAATGAGTTAGGAGACAAAATAACGGTGTTTCTACATTAAGTTAGTGTGTCTCTTTTAGATCGGAGTTGAATAGCCCCTAGCTCATTCTGCAACAGAGATAATCACGATCTTAGCTCTTTTAGCAAGAAATGCATGGAAAACAGTGTTCGTCTTATCATTGAGGTTGTCTTTTTAGGAAAATGAGTTAGGAGACAAAATAACGGTGTTTCTACATAAAGTTAGTGTGTTTCTTTTAGATCGGAGTTGAATAGCCCCAAAGCTCATTCAGCAATAAAGATAATCACGATCTTAGCTCTTTTAGCAAGAAATGCATGGAAAACAGTGTGCGTCTTATCATTGAGGTTGTCTTGTTAGGAAAATGAGTTAGGAGACAAAATAACGGTGTTTCTACATTAAGTTAGTGTGTCTCTTTTAGATCGGAGTTGAATAGCCCCCTAGCTCATTCAGCAACAGAGATAATCACGATCTTAGCTCTTTTAGCAAGAAATGCATGGAAAACAGTGTGCGTCTTATCATTGAGGTTGTCTTGTTAGGAAAATGAGTTAGGAGACAAAATAACGGTGTTTCTACATTAAGTTAGTGTGTCTCTTTTAGATCGGAGTTGAATAGCCCCCTAGCTCATTCTGCAACAGAGATAATCACGATCTTAGCTCTTTTAGCAAGAAATGCATGGAAAACAGTGTTCGTCTTATCATTGAGGTTGTCTTTTTAGGATAATGAGTTAGGAGACAAAATAACGGTGTTTCTACATAAAGTTAGTGTGTTTCTTTTAGATCGGAGTTGAATAGCCCCAATGCTCATTCAGCAATAAAGATAATCACGATCTTAGCTCTTTTAGCAAGAAATGCATGGAAAACAGTGTGCGTCTTATCATTGAGGTTGTCTTGTTAGGAAAATGAGTTAGGAGACAAAATAACGGTGTTTCTACATTAAGTTAGTGTGTCTCTTTTAGATCGGAGTTGAATTAGCCCCCTAGCTCATTCAGCAACAGAGATAATCACGATCTTAGCTCTTTTAGCAAGAAATGCATGGAAAACAGTGTTCGTCTTATCATTGAGGTTGTCTTGTTAGGAAAATGAGTTAGGAGACAAAATAACGGTGTTTCTACATTAAGTTAGTGTGTCTCTTTTAGATCGGAGTTGAATTAGCCCCCTAGCTCATTCAGCAACAGAGATAATCACGATCTTAGCTCTTTTAGCAAGAAATGCATGGAAAACAGTGTGCGTCTTATCATTGAGGTTGTCTTGTTAGGAAAATGAGTTAGGAGACAAAATAACGGTGTTTCTACATTAAGTTAGTGTGTCTCTTTTAGATCGGAGTTGAATAGCCCCCTAGCTCATTCAGCAACAGAGATAATCACGATCTTAGCTCTTTTAGCAAGAAATGCATGGAAAACAGTGTGCGTCTTATCATTGAGGTTGTCTTGTTAGGAAAATGAGTTAGGAGACAAAATAACGGTGTTTCTACATTAAGTTAGTGTGTCTCTTTTAGATCGGAGTTGAATAGCCCCCTAGCTCATTCTGCAACAGAGATAATCACGATCTTAGCTCTTTTAGCAAGAAATGCATGGAAAACAGTGTTCGTCTTATCATTGAGGTTGTCTTTTTAGGAAAATGAGTTAGGAGACAAAATAACGGTGTTTCTACATAAAGTTAGTGTGTTTCTTTTAGATCGGAGTTGAATAGCCCCAAAGCTCATTCAGCAATAAAGATAATCACGATCTTAGCTCTTTTAGCAAGAAATGCATGGAAAACAGTGTGCGTCTTATCATTGAGGTTGTCTTGTTAGGAAAATGAGTTAGGAGACAAAATAACGGTGTTTGTACATTAAGTTAGTGTGTCTCTTTTAGATCGGAGTTGAATTAGCCCCCTAGCTCATTCAGCAACAGAGATAATCACGATCTTAGCTCTTTTAGCAAGAAATGCATGGAAAACAGTGTGCGTCTTATCATTGAGGTTGTCTTGTTAGGAAAATGAGTTAGGAGACAAAATAACGGTGTTTCTACATTAAGTTAGTGTTTCTCTTTTAGATCGGAGTTGAATAGCCCCCTAGCTCATTCAGCAACAGAGATAATCACGATCTTAGCTCTTTTAGCAAGAAATGCATGGAAAACAGTGTGCGTCTTATCATTGAGGTTGTCTTGTTAGGAAAATGAGTTAGGAGACAAAATAACGGTGTTTCTACATTAAGTTAGTGTGTCTCTTTTAGATCGGAGTTGAATAGCCCCCTAGCTCATTCTGCAACAGAGATAATCACGATCTTAGCTCTTTTAGCAAGAAATGCATGGAAAACAGTGTTCGTCTTATCATTGAGGTTGTCTTTTTAGGAAAATGAGTTAGGAGACAAAATAACGGTGTTTCTACATAAAGTTAGTGTGTTTCTTTTAGATCGGAGTTGAATAGCCCCAAAGCTCATTCAGCAATAAAGATAATCACGATCTTAGCTCTTTTAGCAAGAAATGCATGGAAAACAGTGTGCGTCTTATCATTGAGGTTGTCTTGTTAGGAAAATGAGTTAGGAGACAAAATAACGGTGTTTCTACATTAAGTTAGTGTGTCTCTTTTAGATCGGAGTTGAATAGCCCCCTAGCTCATTCAGCAACAGAGATAATCACGATCTTAGCTCTTTTAGCAAGAAATGCATGGAAAACAGTGTGCGTCTTATCATTGAGGTTGTCTTGTTAGGAAAATGAGTTAGGAGACAAAATAACGGTGTTTCTACATTAAGTTAGTGTGTCTCTTTTAGATCGGAGTTGAATAGCCCCCTAGCTCATTCAGCAACAGAGATAATCACGATCTTAGCTCTTTTAGCAAGAAATGCATGGAAAACAGTGTGCGTCTTATCATTGAGGTTGTCTTGTTAGGAAAATGAGTTAGGAGACAAAATAACGGTGTTTCTACATTAAGTTAGTGTGTCTCTTTTAGATCGGAGTTGAATAGCCCCCTAGCTCATTCTGCAACAGAGATAATCACGATCTTAGCTCTTTTAGCAAGAAATGCATGGAAAACAGTGTTCGTCTTATCATTGAGGTTGTCTTTTTAGGAAAATGAGTTAGGAGACAAAATAACGGTGTTTCTACATAAAGTTAGTGTGTTTCTTTTAGATCGGAGTTGAATAGCCCCAAAGCTCATTCAGCAATAAAGATAATCACGATCTTAGCTCTTTTAGCAAGAAATGCATGAAAAACAGTGTTCGTCTTATCATTGAGGTTGTCTTGTTAGGAAAATGAGTTAGGAGACAAAATAACGGTGTTTCTACATTAAGTTAGTGTGTCTCTTTTAGATCGGAGTTGAATAGCCCCCTAGCTCATTCAGCAACAGAGATAATCACGATCTTAGCTCTTTTAGCAAGAAATGCATGGAAAACAGTGTGCGTCTTATCATTGAGGTTGTCTTGTTAGGAAAATGAGTTAGGAGACAAAATAACGGTGTTTCTACATTAAGTTAGTGTGTCTCTTTTAGATCGGAGTTGAATTAGCCCCCTAGCTCATTCAGCAACAGAGATAATCACGATCTTAGCTCTTTTAGCAAGAAATGCATGGAAAACAGTGTGCGTCTTATCATTGAGGTTGTCTTGTTAGGAAAATGAGTTAGGAGACAAAATAACGGTGTTTCTACATTAAGTTAGTGTGTCTCTTTTAGATCGGAGTTGAATAGCCCCCTAGCTCATTCAGCAACAGAGATAATCACGATCTTAGCTCTTTTAGCAAGAAATGCATGGAAAACAGTGTGCGTCTTATCATTGAGGTTGTCTTGTTAGGAAAATGAGTTAGGAGACAAAATAACGGTGTTTCTACATTAAGTTAGTGTGTCTCTTTTAGATCGGAGTTGAATAGCCCCCTAGCTCATTCTGCAACAGAGATAATCACGATCTTAGCTCTTTTAGCAAGAAATGCATGGAAAACAGTGTTCGTCTTATCATTGAGGTTGTCTTTTTAGGAAAATGAGTTAGGAGACAAAATAACGGTGTTTCTACATAAAGTTAGTGTGTTTCTTTTAGATCGGAGTTGAATAGCCCCAAAGCTCATTCAGCAATAAAGATAATCACGATCTTAGCTCTTTTAGCAAGAAATGCATGGAAAACAGTGTGCGTCTTATCATTGAGGTTGTCTTGTTAGGAAAATGAGTTAGGAGACAAAATAACGGTGTTTCTACATTAAGTTAGTGTGTCTCTTTTAGATCGGAGTTGAATAGCCCCCTAGCTCATTCAGCAACAGAGATAATCACGATCTTAGCTCTTTTAGCAAGAAATGCATGGAAAACAGTGTGCGTCTTATCATTGAGGTTGTCTTGTTAGGAAAATGAGTTAGGAGACAAAATAACGGTGTTTCTACATTAAGTTAGTGTGTCTCTTTTAGATCGGAGTTGAATAGCCCCCTAGCTCATTCAGCAACAGAGATAATCACGATCTTAGCTCTTTTAGCAAGAAATGCATGGAAAACAGTGTGCGTCTTATCATTGAGGTTGTCTTGTTAGGAAAATGAGTTAGGAGACAAAATAACGGTGTTTCTACATTAAGTTAGTGTGTCTCTTTTAGATCGGAGTTGAATAGCCCCCTAGCTCATTCTGCAACAGAGATAATCACGATCTTAGCTCTTTTAGCAAGAAATGCATGGAAAACAGTGTTCGTCTTATCATTGAGGTTGTCTTTTTAGGAAAATGAGTTAGGAGACAAAATAACGGTGTTTCTACATAAAGTTAGTGTGTTTCTTTTAGATCGGAGTTGAATAGCCCCAAAGCTCATTCAGCAATAAAGATAATCACGATCTTAGCTCTTTTAGCAAGAAATGCATGGAAAACAGTGTGCGTCTTATCATTGAGGTTGTCTTGTTAGGAAAATGAGTTAGGAGACAAAATAACGGTGTTTCTACATTAAGTTAGTGTGTCTCTTTTAGATCGGAGTTGAATAGCCCCCTAGCTCATTCAGCAACAGAGATAATCACGATCTTAGCTCTTTTAGCAAGAAATGCATGGAAAACAGTGTGCGTCTTATCATTGAGGTTGTCTTGTTAGGAAAATGAGTTAGGAGACAAAATAACGGTGTTTCTACATTAAGTTAGTGTGTCTCTTTTAGATCGGAGTTGAATAGCCCCCTAGCTCATTCTGCAACAGAGATAATCACGATCTTAGCTCTTTTAGCAAGAAATGCATGGAAAACAGTGTTCGTCTTATCATTGAGGTTGTCTTTTTAGGATAATGAGTTAGGAGACAAAATAACGGTGTTTCTACATAAAGTTAGTGTGTTTCTTTTAGATCGGAGTTGAATAGCCCCAAAGCTCATTCAGCAATAAAGATAATCACGATCTTAGCTCTTTTAGCAAGAAATGCATGGAAAACAGTGTGCGTCTTATCATTGAGGTTGTCTTGTTAGGAAAATGAGTTAGGAGACAAAATAACGGTGTTTCTACATTAAGTTAGTGTGTCTCTTTTAGATCGGAGTTGAATTAGCCCCCTAGCTCATTCAGCAACAGAGATAATCACGATCTTAGCTCTTTTAGCAAGAAATGCATGGAAAACAGTGTTCGTCTTATCATTGAGGTTGTCTTGTTAGGAAAATGAGTTAGGAGACAAAATAACGGTGTTTCTACATTAAGTTAGTGTGTCTCTTTTAGATCGGAGTTGAATTAGCCCCCTAGCTCATTCAGCAACAGAGATAATCACGATCTTAGCTATTTTAGCAAGAAATGCATGGAAAACAGTGTGCGTCTTATCATTGAGGTTGTCTTGTTAGGAAAATGAGTTAGGAGACAAAATAACGGTGTTTCTACATTAAGTTAGTGTGTCTCTTTTAGATCAGAGTTGAATAGCCCCCTAGCTGATTCAGCAACAGAGATAATCACGATCTTAGCTCTTTTAGCAAGAAATGCATGGAAAACAGTGTTCGTCTTATCATTGAGGTTGTCTTTTTAGGATAATGAGTTAGGAGACAAAATAACGGTGTTTCTACATAAAGTTAGTGTGTTTCTTTTAGATCGGAGTTGAATAGCCCCAAAGCTCATTCAGCAATAAAGATAATCACGATCTTAGCTCTTTTAGCAAGAAATGCATGGAAAACAGTGTGCGTCTTATCATTGAGGTTGTCTTGTTAGGAAAATGAGTTAGGAGACAAAATAACGGTGTTTCTACATTAAGTTAGTGTGTCTCTTTTAGATCGGAGTTGAATTAGCCCCCTAGCTCATTCAGCAACAGAGATAATCACGATCTTAGCTCTTTTAGCAAGAAATGCATGGAAAACAGTGTTCGTCTTATCATTGAGGTTGTCTTTTTAGGATAATGAGTTAGGAGACAAAATAACGGTGTTTCTACATAAAGTTAGTGTGTTTCTTTTAGATCGGAGTTGAATAGCCCCAAAGCTCATTCAGCAATAAAGATAATCACGATCTTAGCTCTTTTAGCAAGAAATGCATGGAAAACAGTGTGCGTCTTATCATTGAGGTTGTCTTGTTAGGAAAATGAGTTAGGAGACAAAATAACGGTGTTTCTACATTAAGTTAGTGTGTCTCTTTTAGATCGGAGTTGAATAGCCCCCTAGCTCATTCAGCAACAGAGATAATCACGATCTTAGCTCTTTTAGCAAGAAATGCATGGAAAACAGTGTTCGTCTTATCATTGAGGTTGTCTTTTTAGGATAATGAGTTAGGAGACAAAATAACGGTGTTTCTACATAAAGTTAGTGTATTTCTTTTAGATCGGAGTTGAATAGCCCCAAAGCTCATTCAGCAATAAAGATAATCACGATCTTAGCTCTTTTAGCAAGAAATGCATGGAAAACAGTGTGCGTCTTATCATTGAGGTTGTCTTGTTAGGAAAATGAGTTAGGAGACAAAATAACGGTGTTTCTACATTAAGTTAGTGTGTCTCTTTTAGATCGGAGTTGAATTAGCCCCCTAGCTCATTCAGCAACAGAGATAATCACGATCTTAGCTCTTTTAGCAAGAAATGCATGGAAAACAGTGTTCGTCTTATCATTGAGGTTGTCTTGTTAGGAAAATGAGTTAGGAGACAAAATAACGGTGTTTCTACATTAAGTTAGTGTGTCTCTTTTAGATCGGAGTTGAATTAGCCCCCTAGCTCATTCAGCAACAGAGATAATCACGATCTTAGCTCTTTTAGCAAGAAATGCATGGAAAACAGTGTGCGTCTTATGATTGAGGTTGTCTTGTTAGGAAAATGAGTTAGGAGACAAAATAACGGTGTTTCTACATTAAGTTAGTGTGTCTCTTTTAGATCAGAGTTGAATAGCCCCCTAGCTGATTCAGCAACAGAGATAATCACGATCTTAGCTCTTTTAGCAAGAAATGCATGGAAAACAGTGTGCGTCTTATCATTGAGGTTGTCTTGTTAGGAAAATGAGTTAGGAGACAAAATAACGGTGTTTCTACATTAAGTTAGTGAGTCTCTTTTAGATCGGAGTTGAATTAGCCCCCTAGCTCATTCAGCAACAGAGATAATCACGATCTTAGCTCTTTTAGCAAGAAATGCATGGAAAACAGTGTTCGTCTTATCATTGAGGTTGTCTTGTTAGGAAAATGAGTTAGGAGACAAAATAACGGTGTTTCTACATTAAGTTAGTGTGTCTCTTTTAGATCGGAGTTGAATAGCCCCCTAGCTCATTCAGCAACAGAGATAATCACGATCTTAGCTCTTTTAGCAAGAAATGCATGGAAAACAGTGTGCGTCTTATCATTGAGGTTGTCTTGTTAGGAAAATGAATTAGGAGACAAAATAACGGTGTTTCTACATTAAGTTAGTGTGTCTCTTTTAGATCGGAGTTGAATAGCCCCCTAGCTCATTCTGCAACAGAGATAATCACGATCTTAGCTCTTTTAGCAAGAAATGCATGGAAAACAGTGTTCGTCTTATCATTGAGGTTGTCTTTTTAGGATAATGAGTTAGGAGACAAAATAACGGTGTTTCTACATAAAGTTAGTGTGTTTCTTTTAGATCGGAGTTGAATAGCCCCAAAGCTCATTCAGCAATAAAGATAATCACGATCTTAGCTCTTTTAGCAAGAAATGCATGGAAAACAGTGTGCGTCTTATCATTGAGGTTGTCTTGTTAGGAAAATGAGTTAGGAGACAAAATAACGGTGTTTCTACATTAAGTTAGTGTGTCTCTTTTAGATCGGAGTTGAATTAGCCCCCTAGCTCATTCAGCAACAGAGATAATCACGATCTTAGCTCTTTTAGCAAGAAATGCATGGAAAACAGTGTTCGTCTTATCATTGAGGTTGTCTTGTTAGGAAAATGAGTTAGGAGACAAAATAACGGTGTTTCTACATTAAGTTAGTGTGTCTCTTTTAGATCGGAGTTGAATTAGCCCCCTAGCTCATTCAGCAACAGAGATAATCACGATCTTAGCTCTTTTAGCAAGAAATGCATGGAAAACAGTGTGCGTCTTATCATTGAGGTTGTCTTGTTAGGAAAATGAGTTAGGAGACAAAATAACGGTGTTTCTACATTAAGTTTGTGTGTCTCTTTTAGATCGGAGTTGAATAGCCCCCTAGCTCATTCTGCAACAGAGATAATCACGATCTTAGCTCTTTTAGCAAGAAATGCATGGAAAACAGTGTTCGTCTTATCATTGAGGTTGTCTTTTTAGGATAATGAGTTAGGAGACAAAATAACGGTGTTTCTACATAAAGTTAGTGTGTTTCTTTTAGATCGGAGTTGAATAGCCCCAAAGCTCATTCAGCAATAAAGATAATCACGATCTTAGCTCTTTTAGCAAGAAATGCATGGAAAACAGTGTGCGTCTTATCATTGAGGTTGTCTTGTTAGGAAAATGAGTTAGGAGACAAAATAACGGTGTTTCTACATTAAGTTAGTGTGTCTCTTTTAGATCGGAGTTGAATTAGCCCCCTAGCTCATTCAGCAACAGAGATAATCACGATCTTAGCTCTTTTAGCAAGAAATGCATGGAAAACAGTGTTCGTCTTATCATTGAGGTTGTCTTGTTAGGAAAATGAGTTAGGAGACAAAATAACGGTGTTTCTACATTAAGTTAGTGTGTCTCTTTTAGATCGGAGTTGAATTAGCCCCCTAGCTCATTCAGCAACAGAGATAATCACGATCTTAGCTCTTTTAGCAAGAAATGCATGGAAAACAGTGTGCGTCTTATCATTGAGGTTGTCTTGTTAGGAAAATGAGTTAGGAGACAAAATAACGGTGTTTCTACATTAAGTTAGTGTGTCTCTTTTAGATTAGAGTTGAATAGCCCCCTAGCTGATTCAGCAACAGAGATAATCACGATCTTAGCTCTTTTAGCAAGAAATGCATGGAAAACAGTGTGCGTCTTATCATTGAGGTTGTCTTGTTAGGAAAATGAGTTAGGAGACAAAATAACGGTGTTTCTACATTAAGTTAGTGAGTCTCTTTTAGATCGGAGTTGAATTAGCCCCCTAGCTCATTCAGCAACAGAGATAATCACGATCTTAGCTCTTTTAGCAAGAAATGCATGGAAAACAGTGTTCGTCTTATCATTGAGGTTGTCTTGTTAGGAAAATGAGTTAGGAGACAAAATAACGGTGTTTCTACATTAAGTTAGTGTGTCTCTTTTAGATCGGAGTTGAATAGCCCCCTAGCTCATTCTGCAACAGAGATAATCACGATCTTAGCTCTTTTAGCAAGAAATGCATGGAAAACAGTGTTCGTCTTATCATTGAGGTTGTCTTTTTAGGATAATGAGTTAGGAGACAAAATAACGGTGTTTCTACATAAAGTTAGTGTGTTTCTTTTAGATCGGAGTTGAATAGCCCCAAAGCTCATTCAGCAATAAAGATAATCACGATCTTAGCTCTTTTAGCAAGAAATGCATGGAAAACAGTGTGCGTCTTATCATTGAGGTTGTCTTGTTAGGAAAATGAGTTAGGAGACAAAATAACGGTGTTTCTACATTAAGTTAGTGTGTCTCTTTTAGATCGGAGTTGAATTAGCCCCCTAGCTCATTCAGCAACAGAGATAATCACGATCTTAGCTCTTTTAGCAAGAAATGCATGGAAAACAGTGTTCGTCTTATCATTGAGGTTGTCTTGTTAGGAAAATGAGTTAGGAGACAAAATAACGGTGTTTCTACATTAAGTTAGTGTGTCTCTTTTAGATCGGAGTTGAATTAGCCCCCTAGCTCATTCAGCAACAGAGATAATCACGATCTTAGCTCTTTTAGCAAGAAATGCATGGAAAACAGTGTGCGTCTTATCATTGAGGTTGTCTTGTTAGGAAAATGAGTTAGGAGACAAAATAACGGTGTTTCTACATTAAGTTAGTGTGTCTCTTTTAGATCGGAGTTGAATAGCCCCCTAGCTCATTCAGCAACAGAGATAATCACGATCTTAGCTCTTTTAGCAAGAAATGCATGGAAAACAGTGTGCGTCTTATAATTGAGGTTGTCTTGTTAGGAAAATGAGTTAGGAGACAAAATAACGGTGTTTCTACATTAAGTTTGTGTGTCTCTTTTAGATCGGAGTTGAATAGCCCCCTAGCTCATTCTGCAACAGAGATAATCACGATCTTAGCTCTTTTAGCAAGAAATGCATGGAAAACAGTGTTCGTCTTATCATTGAGGTTGTCTTTTTAGGAAAATGAGTTAGGAGACAAAATAACGGTGTTTCTACATAAAGTTAGTGTGTTTCTTTTAGATCGGAGTTGAATAGCCCCAAAGCTCATTCAGCAATAAAGATAATCACGATCTTAGCTCTTTTAGCAAGAAATGCATGGAAAACAGTGTGCGTCTTATCATTGAGGTTGTCTTGTTAGGAAAATGAGTTAGGAGACAAAATAACGGTGTTTCTACATTAAGTTAGTGTGTCTCTTTTAGATCGGAGTTGAATAGCCCCCTAGCTCATTCAGCAACAGAGATAATCACGATCTTAGCTCTTTTAGCAAGAAATGCATGGAAAACAGTGTGCGTCTTATCATTGAGGTTGTCTTGTTAGGAAAATGAGTTAGGAGACAAAATAACGGTGTTTCTACATTAAGTTAGTGTGTCTCTTTTAGATCGGAGTTGAATAGCCCCCTAGCTCATTCTGCAACAGAGATAATCACGATCTTAGCTCTTTTAGCAAGAAATGCATGGAAAACAGTGTTCGTCTTATCATTGAGGTTGTCTTTTTAGGATAATGAGTTAGGAGACAAAATAACGGTGTTTCTACATAAAGTTAGTGTGTTTCTTTTAGATCGGAGTTGAATAGCCCCAAAGCTCATTCAGCAATAAAGATAATCACGATCTTAGCTCTTTTAGCAAGAAATGCATGGAAAACAGTGTGCGTCTTATCATTGAGGTTGTCTTGTTAGGAAAATGAGTTAGGAGACAAAATAACGGTGTTTCTACATTAAGTTAGTGTGTCTCTTTTAGATCGGAGTTGAATTAGCCCCCTAGCTCATTCAGCAACAGAGATAATCACGATCTTAGCTCTTTTAGCAAGAAATGCATGGAAAACAGTGTTCGTCTTATCATTGAGGTTGTCTTGTTAGGAAAATGAGTTAGGAGACAAAATAACGGTGTTTCTACATTAAGTTAGTGTGTCTCTTTTAGATCGGAGTTGAATTAGCCCCCTAGCTCATTCAGCAACAGAGATAATCACGATCTTAGCTCTTTTAGCAAGAAATGCATGGAAAACAGTGTGCGTCTTATCATTGAGGTTGTCTTGTTAGGAAAATGAGTTAGGAGACAAAATAACGGTGTTTCTACATTAAGTTAGTGTGTCTCTTTTAGATCAGAGTTGAATAGCCCCCTAGCTGATTCAGCAACAGAGATAATCACGATCTTAGCTCTTTTAGCAAGAAATGCATGGAAAACAGTGTGCGTCTTATCATTGAGGTTGTCTTGTTAGGAAAATGAGTTAGGAGACAAAATAACGGTGTTTCTACATTAAGTTAGTGAGTCTCTTTTAGATCGGAGTTGAATTAGCCCCCTAGCTCATTCAGCAACAGAGATAATCACGATCTTAGCTCTTTTAGCAAGAAATGCATGGAAAACAGTGTTCGTCTTATCATTGAGGTTGTCTTTTTAGGATAATGAGTTAGGAGACAAAATAACGGTGTTTCTACATAAAGTTAGTGTGTTTCTTTTAGATCGGAGTTGAATAGCCCCAAAGCTCATTCAGCAATAAAGATAATCACGATCTTAGCTCTTTTAGCAAGAAATGCATGGAAAACAGTGTGCGTCTTATCATTGAGGTTGTCTTGTTAGAAAAATGAGTTAGGAGACAAAATAACGGTGTTTCTACATTAAGTTAGTGTGCCTCTTTTAGATCGGAGTTGAATTAGCCCCCTAGCTCATTCAGCAACAGAGATAATCACGATCTTAGCTCTTTTAGCAAGAAATGCATGGAAAACAGTGTTCGTCTTATCATTGAGGTTGTCTTTTTAGGATAATGAGTTAGGAGACAAAATAACGGTGTTTCTACATAAAGTTAGTGTGTTTCTTTTAGATCGGAGTTGAATAGCCCCAAAGCTCATTCAGCAATAAAGATAATCACGATCTTAGCTCTTTTAGCAAGAAATGCATGGAAAACAGTGTGCGTCTTATCATTGAGGTTGTCTTGTTAGGAAAATGAGTTAGGAGACAAAATAACGGTGTTTCTACATTAAGTTAGTGTGTCTCTTTTAGATCGGAGTTGAATAGCCCCCTAGCTCATTCTGCAACAGAGATAATCACGATCTTAGCTCTTTTAGCAAGAAATGCATGGAAAACAGTGTTCGTCTTATCATTGAGGTTGTCTTTTTAGGATAATGAGTTAGGAGACAAAATAACGGTGTTTCTACATAAAGTTAGTGTATTTCTTTTAGATCGGAGTTGAATAGCCCCAAAGCTCATTCAGCAATAAAGATAATCACGATCTTAGCTCTTTTAGCAAGAAATGCATGGAAAACAGTGTGCGTCTTATCATTGAGGTTGTCTTGTTAGGAAAATGAGTTAGGAGACAAAATAACGGTGTTTCTACATTAAGTTAGTGTGTCTCTTTTAGATCGGAGTTGAATTAGCCCCCTAGCTCATTCAGCAACAGAGATAATCACGATCTTAGCTCTTTTAGCAAGAAATGCATGGAAAACAGTGTTCGTCTTATCATTGAGGTTGTCTTGTTAGGAAAATGAGTTAGGAGACAAAATAACGGTGTTTCTACATTAAGTTAGTGTGTCTCTTTTAGATCGGAGTTGAATTAGCCCCCTAGCTCATTCAGCAACAGAGATAATCACGATCTTAGCTCTTTTAGCAAGAAATGCATGGAAAACAGTGTGCGTCTTATCATTGAGGTTGTCTTGTTAGGAAAATGAGTTAGGAGACAAAATAACGGTGTTTCTACATTAAGTTAGTGTGTCTCTTTTAGATCAGAGTTGAATAGCCCCCTAGCTGATTCAGCAACAGAGATAATCACGATCTTAGCTCTTTTAGCAAGAAATGCATGGAAAACAGTGTGCGTCTTATCATTGAGGTTGTCTTGTTAGGAAAATGAGTTAGGAGACAAAATAACGGTGTTTCTACATTAAGTTAGTGAGTCTCTTTTAGATCGGAGTTGAATTAGCCCCCTAGCTCATTCAGCAACAGAGATAATCACGATCTTAGCTCTTTTAGCAAGAAATGCATGGAAAACAGTGTTCGTCTTATCATTGAGGTTGTCTTGTTAGGAAAATGAGTTAGGAGACAAAATAACGGTGTTTCTACATTAAGTTAGTGTGTCTCTTTTAGATCGGAGTTGAATAGCCCCCTAGCTCATTCAGCAACAGAGATAATCACGATCTTAGCTCTTTTAGCAAGAAATGCATGGAAAACAGTGTGCGTCTTATCATTAAGGTTGTCTTGTTAGGAAAATGAGTTAGGAGACAAAATAACGGTGTTTCTACATTAAGTTAGTGTGTCTCTTTTAGATCGGAGTTGAATAGCCCCCTAGCTCATTCTGCAACAGAGATAATCACGATCTTAGCTCTTTTAGCAAGAAATGCATGGAAAACAGTGTGCGTCTTATCATTGAGGTTGTCTTGTTAGGAAAATGAGTTAGGAGACAAAATAACGGTGTTTCTACATTAAGTTAGTGTGTCTCTTTTAGATCGGAGTTGAATAGCCCCCTAGCTCATTCAGCAACAGAGATAATCACGATCTTAGCTCTTTTAGCAAGAAATGCATGGAAAACAGTGTGCGTCTTATAATTGAGGTTGTCTTGTTAGGAAAATGAGTTAGGAGACAAAATAACGGTGTTTCTACATTAAGTTTGTGTGTCTCTTTTAGATCGGAGTTGAATAGCCCCCTAGCTCATTCTGCAACAGAGATAATCACGATCTTAGCTCTTTTAGCAAGAAATGCATGGAAAACAGTGTTCGTCTTATCATTGAGGTTGTCTTTTTAGGAAAATGAGTTAGGAGACAAAATAACGGTGTTTCTACATAAAGTTAGTGTGTTTCTTTTAGATCGGAGTTGAATAGCCCCAAAGCTCATTCAGCAATAAAGATAATCACGATCTTAGCTCTTTTAGCAAGAAATGCATGGAAAACAGTGTGCGTCTTATCATTGAGGTTGTCTTGTTAGGAAAATGAGTTAGGAGACAAAATAACGGTGTTTCTACATTAAGTTAGTGTGTCTCTTTTAGATCGGAGTTGAATAGCCCCCTAGCTCATTCAGCAACAGAGATAATCACGATCTTAGCTCTTTTAGCAAGAAATGCATGGAAAACAGTGTGCGTCTTATCATTGAGGTTGTCTTGTTAGGAAAATGAGTTAGGAGACAAAATAACGGTGTTTCTACATTAAGTTAGTGTGTCTCTTTTAGATCGGAGTTGAATAGCCCCCTAGCTCATTCTGCAACAGAGATAATCACGATCTTAGCTCTTTTAGCAAGAAATGCATGGAAAACAGTGTTCGTCTTATCATTGAGGTTGTCTTTTTAGGATAATGAGTTAGGAGACAAAATAACGGTGTTTCTACATAAAGTTAGTGTGTTTCTTTTAGATCGGAGTTGAATAGCCCCAAAGCTCATTCAGCAATAAAGATAATCACGATCTTAGCTCTTTTAGCAAGAAATGCATGGAAAACAGTGTGCGTCTTATCATTGAGGTTGTCTTGTTAGGAAAATGAGTTAGGAGACAAAATAACGGTGTTTCTACATTAAGTTAGTGTGTCTCTTTTAGATCGGAGTTGAATTAGCCCCCTAGCTCATTCAGCAACAGAGATAATCACGATCTTAGCTCTTTTAGCAAGAAATGCATGGAAAACAGTGTTCGTCTTATCATTGAGGTTGTCTTGTTAGGAAAATGAGTTAGGAGACAAAATAACGGTGTTTCTACATTAAGTTAGTGTGTCTCTTTTAGATCGGAGTTGAATTAGCCCCCTAGCTCATTCAGCAACAGAGATAATCACGATCTTAGCTCTTTTAGCAAGAAATGCATGGAAAACAGTGTGCGTCTTATCATTGAGGTTGTCTTGTTAGGAAAATGAGTTAGGAGACAAAATAACGGTGTTTCTACATTAAGTTAGTGTGTCTCTTTTAGATCAGAGTTGAATAGCCCCCTAGCTGATTCAGCAACAGAGATAATCACGATCTTAGCTCTTTTAGCAAGAAATGCATGGAAAACAGTGTGCGTCTTATCATTGAGGTTGTCTTGTTAGGAAAATGAGTTAGGAGCCAAAATAACGGTGTTTCTACATTAAGTTAGTGAGTCTCTTTTAGATCGGAGTTGAATTAGCCCCCTAGCTCATTCAGCAACAGAGATAATCACGATCTTAGCTCTTTTAGCAAGAAATGCATGGAAAACAGTGTTCGTCTTATCATTGAGGTTGTCTTTTTAGGATAATGAGTTAGGAGACAAAATAACGGTGTTTCTACATAAAGTTAGTGTGTTTCTTTTAGATCGGAGTTGAATAGCCCCAAAGCTCATTCAGCAATAAAGATAATCACGATCTTAGCTCTTTTAGCAAGAAATGCATGGAAAACAGTGTGCGTCTTATCATTGAGGTTGTCTTGTTAGAAAAATGAGTTAGGAGACAAAATAACGGTGTTTCTACATTAAGTTAGTGTGCCTCTTTTAGATCGGAGTTGAATTAGCCCCCTAGCTCATTCAGCAACAGAGATAATCACGATCTTAGCTCTTTTAGCAAGAAATGCATGGAAAACAGTGTTCGTCTTATCATTGAGGTTGTCTTTTTAGGATAATGAGTTAGGAGACAAAATAACGGTGTTTCTACATAAAGTTAGTGTGTTTCTTTTAGATCGGAGTTGAATAGCCCCAAAGCTCATTCAGCAATAAAGATAATCACGATCTTAGCTCTTTTAGCAAGAAATGCATGGAAAACAGTGTGCGTCTTATCATTGAGGTTGTCTTGTTAGGAAAATGAGTTAGGAGACAAAATAACGGTGTTTCTACATTAAGTTAGTGTGTCTCTTTTAGATCGGAGTTGAATAGCCCCCTAGCTCATTCTGCAACAGAGATAATCACGATCTTAGCTCTTTTAGCAAGAAATGCATGGAAAACAGTGTTCGTCTTATCATTGAGGTTGTCTTTTTAGGATAATGAGTTAGGAGACAAAATAACGGTGTTTCTACATAAAGTTAGTGTATTTCTTTTAGATCGGAGTTGAATAGCCCCAAAGCTCATTCAGCAATAAAGATAATCACGATCTTAGCTCTTTTAGCAAGAAATGCATGGAAAACAGTGTGCGTCTTATCATTGAGGTTGTCTTGTTAGGAAAATGAGTTAGGAGACAAAATAACGGTGTTTCTACATTAAGTTAGTGTGTCTCTTTTAGATCGGAGTTGAATTAGCCCCCTAGCTCATTCAGCAACAGAGATAATCACGATCTTAGCTCTTTTAGCAAGAAATGCATGGAAAACAGTGTTCGTCTTATCAGTGAGGTTGTCTTGTTAGGAAAATGAGTTAGGAGACAAAATAACGGTGTTTCTACATTAAGTTAGTGTGTCTCTTTTAGATCGGAGTTGAATTAGCCCCCTAGCTCATTCAGCAACAGAGATAATCACGATCTTAGCTCTTTTAGCAAGAAATGCATGGAAAACAGTGTGCGTCTTATCATTGAGGTTGTCTTGTTAGGAAAATGAGTTAGGAGACAAAATAACGGTGTTTCTACATTAAGTTAGTGTGTCTCTTTTAGATCAGAGTTGAATAGCCCCCTAGCTGATTCAGCAACAGAGATAATCACGATCTTAGCTCTTTTAGCAAGAAATGCATGGAAAACAGTGTGCGTCTTATCATTGAGGTTGTCTTGTTAGGAAAATGAGTTAGGAGACAAAATAACGGTGTTTCTACATTAAGTTAGTGAGTCTCTTTTAGATCGGAGTTGAATTAGCCCCCTAGCTCATTCAGCAACAGAGATAATCACGATCTTAGCTCTTTTAGCAAGAAATGCATGGAAAACAGTGTTCGTCTTATCATTGAGGTTGTCTTGTTAGGAAAATGAGTTAGGAGACAAAATAACGGTGTTTCTACATTAAGTTAGTGTGTCTCTTTTAGATCGGAGTTGAATAGCCCCCTAGCTCATTCAGCAACAGAGATAATCACGATCTTAGCTCTTTTAGCAAGAAATGCATGGAAAACAGTGTGCGTCTTATCATTAAGGTTGTCTTGTTAGGAAAATGAGTTAGGAGACAAAATAACGGTGTTTCTACATTAAGTTAGTGTGTCTCTTTTAGATCGGAGTTGAATAGCCCCCTAGCTCATTCTGCAACAGAGATAATCACGATCTTAGCTCTTTTAGCAAGAAATGCATGGAAAACAGTGTTCGTCTTATCATTGAGGTTGTCTTTTTAGGATAATGAGTTAGGAGACAAAATAACGGTGTTTCTACATAAAGTTAGTGTGTTTCTTTTAGATCGGAGTTGAATAGCCCCAAAGCTCATTCAGCAATAAAGATAATCACGATCTTAGCTCTTTTAGCAAGAAATGCATGGAAAACAGTGTGCGTCTTATCATTGAGGTTGTCTTGTTAGGAAAATGAGTTAGGAGACAAAATAACGGTGTTTCTACATTAAGTTAGTGTGTCTCTTTTAGATCGGAGTTGAATTAGCCCCCTAGCTCATTCAGCAACAGAGATAATCACGATCTTAGCTCTTTTAGCAAGAAATGCATGGAAAACAGTGTTCGTCTTATCATTGAGGTTGTCTTGTTAGGAAAATGAGTTAGGAGACAAAATAACGGTGTTTCTACATTAAGTTAGTGTGTCTCTTTTAGATCGGAGTTGAATTAGCCCCCTAGCTCATTCAGCAACAGAGATAATCACGATCTTAGCTCTTTTAGCAAGAAATGCATGGAAAACAGTGTGCGTCTTATCATTGAGGTTGTCTTGTTAGGAAAATGAGTTAGGAGACAAAATAACGGTGTTTCTACATTAAGTTAGTGTGTCTCTTTTAGATCGGAGTTGAATAGCCCCCTAGCTCATTCAGCAACAGAGATAATCACGATCTTAGCTCTTTTAGCAAGAAATGCATGGAAAACAGTGTGCGTCTTATAATTGAGGTTGTCTTGTTAGGAAAATGAGTTAGGAGACAAAATAACGGTGTTTCTACATTAAGTTTGTGTGTCTCTTTTAGATCGGAGTTGAATAGCCCCCTAGCTCATTCTGCAACAGAGATAATCACGATCTTAGCTCTTTTAGCAAGAAATGCATGGAAAACAGTGTTCGTCTTATCATTGAGGTTGTCTTTTTAGGATAATGAGTTAGGAGACAAAATAACGGTGTTTCTACATAAAGTTAGTGTGTTTCTTTTAGATCGGAGTTGAATAGCCCCAAAGCTCATTCAGCAATAAAGATAATCACGATCTTAGCTCTTTTAGCAAGAAATGCATGGAAAACAGTGTGCGTCTTATCATTGAGGTTGTCTTGTTAGGAAAATGAGTTAGGAGACAAAATAACGGTGTTTCTACATTAAGTTAGTGTGTCTCTTTTAGATCGGAGTTGAATTAGCCCCCTAGCTCATTCAGCAACAGAGATAATCACGATCTTAGCTCTTTTAGCAAGAAATGCATGGAAAACAGTGTTCGTCTTATCATTGAGGTTGTCTTGTTAGGAAAATGAGTTAGGAGACAAAATAACGGTGTTTCTACATTAAGTTAGTGTGTCTCTTTTAGATCGGAGTTGAATTAGCCCCCTAGCTCATTCAGCAACAGAGATAATCACGATCTTAGCTCTTTTAGCAAGAAATGCATGGAAAACAGTGTGCGTCTTATCATTGAGGTTGTCTTGTTAGGAAAATGAGTTAGGAGACAAAATAACGGTGTTTCTACATTAAGTTAGTGTGTCTCTTTTAGATTAGAGTTGAATAGCCCCCTAGCTGATTCAGCAACAGAGATAATCACGATCTTAGCTCTTTTAGCAAGAAATGCATGGAAAACAGTGTGCGTCTTATCATTGAGGTTGTCTTGTTAGGAAAATGAGTTAGGAGACAAAATAACGGTGTTTCTACATTAAGTTAGTGAGTCTCTTTTAGATCGGAGTTGAATTAGCCCCCTAGCTCATTCAGCAACAGAGATAATCACGATCTTAGCTCTTTTAGCAAGAAATGCATGGAAAACAGTGTTCGTCTTATCATTGAGGTTGTCTTGTTAGGAAAATGAGTTAGGAGACAAAATAACGGTGTTTCTACATTAAGTTAGTGTGTCTCTTTTAGATCGGAGTTGAATAGCCCCCTAGCTCATTCAGCAACAGAGATAATCACGATCTTAGCTCTTTTAGCAAGAAATGCATGGAAAACAGTGTGCGTCTTATAATTGAGGTTGTCTTGTTAGGAAAATGAGTTAGGAGACAAAATAACGGTGTTTCTACATTAAGTTAGTGTGTCTCTTTTAGATCGGAGTTGAATAGCCCCCTAGCTCATTCTGCAACAGAGATAATCACGATCTTAGCTCTTTTAGCAAGAAATGCATGGAAAACAGTGTTCGTCTTATCATTGAGGTTGTCTTTTTAGGATAATGAGTTAGGAGACAAAATAACGGTGTTTCTACATAAAGTTAGTGTGTTTCTTTTAGATCGGAGTTGAATAGCCCCAAAGCTCATTCAGCAATAAAGATAATCACGATCTTAGCTCTTTTAGCAAGAAATGCATGGAAAACAGTGTGCGTCTTATCATTGAGGTTGTCTTGTTAGGAAAATGAGTTAGGAGACAAAATAACGGTGTTTCTACATTAAGTTAGTGTGTCTCTTTTAGATCGGAGTTGAATTAGCCCCCTAGCTCATTCAGCAACAGAGATAATCACGATCTTAGCTCTTTTAGCAAGAAATGCATGGAAAACAGTGTTCGTCTTATCATTGAGGTTGTCTTGTTAGGAAAATGAGTTAGGAGACAAAATAACGGTGTTTCTACATTAAGTTAGTGTGTCTCTTTTAGATCGGAGTTGAATTAGCCCCCTAGCTCATTCAGCAACAGAGATAATCACGATCTTAGCTCTTTTAGCAAGAAATGCATGGAAAACAGTGTGCGTCTTATCATTGAGGTTGTCTTGTTAGGAAAATGAGTTAGGAGACAAAATAACGGTGTTTCTACATTAAGTTAGTGTGTCTCTTTTAGATCGGAGTTGAATAGCCCCCTAGCTCATTCAGCAACAGAGATAATCACGATCTTAGCTCTTTTAGCAAGAAATGCATGGAAAACAGTGTGCGTCTTATAATTGAGGTTGTCTTGTTAGGAAAATGAGTTAGGAGACAAAATAACGGTGTTTCTACATTAAGTTTGTGTGTCTCTTTTAGATCGGAGTTGAATAGCCCCCTAGCTCATTCTGCAACAGAGATAATCACGATCTTAGCTCTTTTAGCAAGAAATGCATGGAAAACAGTGTTCGTCTTATCATTGAGGTTGTCTTTTTAGGAAAATGAGTTAGGAGACAAAATAACGGTGTTTCTACATAAAGTTAGTGTGTTTCTTTTAGATCGGAGTTGAATAGCCCCAAAGCTCATTCAGCAATAAAGATAATCACGATCTTAGCTCTTTTAGCAAGAAATGCATGGAAAACAGTGTGCGTCTTATCATTGAGGTTGTCTTGTTAGGAAAATGAGTTAGGAGACAAAATAACGGTGTTTCTACATTAAGTTAGTGTGTCTCTTTTAGATCGGAGTTGAATAGCCCCCTAGCTCATTCAGCAACAGAGATAATCACGATCTTAGCTCTTTTAGCAAGAAATGCATGGAAAACAGTGTGCGTCTTATCATTGAGGTTGTCTTGTTAGGAAAATGAGTTAGGAGACAAAATAACGGTGTTTCTACATTAAGTTAGTGTGTCTCTTTTAGATCGGAGTTGAATAGCCCCCTAGCTCATTCTGCAACAGAGATAATCACGATCTTAGCTCTTTTAGCAAGAAATGCATGGAAAACAGTGTTCGTCTTATCATTGAGGTTGTCTTTTTAGGATAATGAGTTAGGAGACAAAATAACGGTGTTTCTACATAAAGTTAGTGTGTTTCTTTTAGATCGGAGTTGAATAGCCCCAAAGCTCATTCAGCAACAGAGATAATCACGATCTTAGCTCTTTTAGCAAGAAATGCATGGAAAACAGTGTGCGTCTTATCATTGAGGTTGTCTTGTTAGGAAAATGAGTTAGGAGACAAAATAACGGTGTTTCTACATTAAGTTAGTGTGTCTCTTTTAGATCGGAGTTGAATAGCCCCCTAGCTCATTCAGCAACAGAGATAATCACGATCTTAGCTCTTTTAGCAAGAAATGCATGGAAAACAGTGTGCGTCTTATAATTGAGGTTGTCTTGTTAGGAAAATGAGTTAGGAGACAAAATAACGGTGTTTCTACATTAAGTTTGTGTGTCTCTTTTAGATCGGAGTTGAATAGCCCCCTAGCTCATTCTGCAACAGAGATAATCACGATCTTAGCTCTTTTAGCAAGAAATGCATGGAAAACAGTGTTCGTCTTATCATTGAGGTTGTCTTTTTAGGAAAATGAGTTAGGAGACAAAATAACGGTGTTTCTACATAAAGTTAGTGTGTTTCTTTTAGATCGGAGTTGAATAGCCCCAAAGCTCATTCAGCAATAAAGATAATCACGATCTTAGCTCTTTTAGCAAGAAATGCATGGAAAACAGTGTGCGTCTTATCATTGAGGTTGTCTTGTTAGGAAAATGAGTTAGGAGACAAAATAACGGTGTTTCTACATTAAGTTAGTGTGTCTCTTTTAGATCGGAGTTGAATAGCCCCCTAGCTCATTCAGCAACAGAGATAATCACGATCTTAGCTCTTTTAGCAAGAAATGCATGGAAAACAGTGTGCGTCTTATCATTGAGGTTGTCTTGTTAGGAAAATGAGTTAGGAGACAAAATAACGGTGTTTCTACATTAAGTTAGTGTGTCTCTTTTAGATCGGAGTTGAATAGCCCCCTAGCTCATTCTGCAACAGAGATAATGACGATCTTAGCTCTTTTAGCAAGAAATGCATGGAAAACAGTGTTCGTCTTATCATTAAGGTTGTCTTTTTAGGATAATGAGTTAGGAGACAAAATAACGGTGTTTCTACATAAAGTTAGTGTGTTTCTTTTAGATCGGAGTTGAATAGCCCCAAAGCTCATTCAGCAATAAAGATAATCACGATCTTAGCTCTTTTAGCAAGAAATGCATGGAAAACAGTGTGCGTCTTATCATTGAGGTTGTCTTGTTAGGAAAATGAGTTAGGAGACAAAATAACGGTGTTTCTACATTAAGTTAGTGTGTCTCTTTTAGATCGGAGTTGAATTAGCCCCCTAGCTCATTCAGCAACAGAGATAATCACGATCTTAGCTCTTTTAGCAAGAAATGCATGGAAAACAGTGTTCGTCTTATCATTGAGGTTGTCTTGTTAGGAAAATGAGTTAGGAGACAAAATAACGGTGTTTCTACATTAAGTTAGTGTGTCTCTTTTAGATCGGAGTTGAATTAGCCCCCTAGCTCATTCAGCAACAGAGATAATCACGATCTTAGCTCTTTTAGCAAGAAATGCATGGAAAACAGTGTGCGTCTTATCATTGAGGTTGTCTTGTTAGGAAAATGAGTTAGGAGACAAAATAACGGTGTTTCTACATTAAGTTAGTGTGTCTCTTTTAGATCGGAG
Source organism: Engystomops pustulosus (assembly GCF_040894005.1). Lineage (NCBI taxonomy): Eukaryota > Metazoa > Chordata > Amphibia > Anura > Leptodactylidae > Engystomops > Engystomops pustulosus. Next base: position 58,023,091 of record NC_092418.1, on the reverse strand, counting down.
TTGAATAGCCCCCTAGCTGATTCAGCAACAGAGATAATCACGATCTTAGCTCTTTTAGCAAGAAATGCATGGAAAACAGTGTGCGTCTTATAATTGAGGTTGTCTTGTTAGGAAAATGAGTTAGGAGACAAAATAACGGTGTTTCTACATTAAGTTTGTGTGTCTCTTTTAGATCGGAGTTGAATAGCCCCCTAGCTCATTCTGCAACAGAGATAATCACGATCTTAGCTCTTTTAGCAAGAAATGCATGGAAAACAGTGTTCGTCTTATCATTGAGGTTGTCTTTTTAGGAAAATGAGTTAGGAGACAAAATAACGGTGTTTCTACATAAAGTTAGTGTGTTTCTTTTAGATCGGAGTTGAATAGCCCCAAAGCTCATTCAGCAATAAAGATAATCACGATCTTAGCTCTTTTAGCAAGAAATGCATGGAAAACAGTGTGCGTCTTATCATTGAGGTTGTCTTGTTAGGAAAATGAGTTAGGAGACAAAATAACGGTGTTTCTACATTAAGTTAGTGTGTCTCTTTTAGATCGGAGTTGAATTAGCCCCTTAGCTCATTCAGCAACAGAGATAATCACGATCTTAGCTCTTTTAGCAAGAAATGCATGGAAAACAGTGTTCGTCTTATCATTGAGGTTGTCTTGTTAGGAAAATGAGGTAGGAGACAAAATAACGGTGTTTCTACATTAAGTTAGTGTGTCTCTTTTAGATCGGAGTTGAATTAGCCCCCTAGCTCATTCAGCAACAGAGATAATCACGATCTTAGCTCTTTTAGCAAGAAATGCATGGAAAACAGTGTGCGTCTTATCATTGAGGTTGTCTTGTTAGGAAAATGAGTTAGGAGACAAAATAACGGTGTTTCTACATTAAGTTAGTGTGTCTCTTTTAGATCGGAGTTGAATAGCCCCCTAGCTCATTCAGCAACAGAGATAATCACGATCTTAGCTCTTTTAGCAAGAAATGCATGGAAAACAGTGTGCGTCTTATCATTGAGGTTGTCTTGTTAGGAAAATGAGTTAGGAGACAAAATAACGGTGTTTCTACATTAAGTTAGTGTGTCTCTTTTAGATCGGAGTTGAATAGCCCCCTAGCTCATTCTGCAACAGAGATAATCACGATCTTAGCTCTTTTAGCAAGAAATGCATGGAAAACAGTGTTCGTCTTATCATTGAGGTTGTCTTTTTAGGAAAATGAGTTAGGAGACAAAATAACGGTGTTTCTACATAAAGTTAGTGTGTTTCTTTTAGATCGGAGTTGAATAGCCCCAAAGCTCATTCAGCAATAAAGATAATCACGATCTTAGCTCTTTTAGCAAGAAATGCATGGAAAACAGTGTGCGTCTTATCATTGAGGTTGTCTTGTTAGGAAAATGAGTTAGGAGACAAAATAACGGTGTTTCTACATTAAGTTAGTGTGTCTCTTTTAGATCGGAGTTGAATAGCCCCCTAGCTCATTCAACAACAGAGATAATCACGATCTTAGCTCTTTTAGCAAGAAATGCATGGAAAACAGTATGCGTCTTATCATTGAGGTTGTCTTGTTAGGAAAATGAGTTAGGAGACAAAATAACGGTGTTTCTACATTAAGTTAGTGTGTCTCTTTTAGATCGGAGTTGAATAGCCCCCTAGCTCATTCAGCAACAGAGATAATCACGATCTTAGCTCTTTTAGCAAGAAATGCATGGAAAACAGTGTGCGTCTTATCATTGAGGTTGTCTTGTTAGGAAAATGAGTTAGGAGACAAAATAACGGTGTTTCTACATTAAGTTAGTGTGTCTCTTTTAGATCGGAGTTGAATAGCCCCCTAGCTCATTCTGCAACAGAGATAATCACGATCTTAGCTCTTTTAGCAAGAAATGCATGGAAAACAGTGTTCGTCTTATCATTGAGGTTGTCTTTTTAGGAAAATGAGTTAGGAGACAAAATAACGGTGTTTCTACATAAAGTTAGTGTGTTTCTTTTAGATCGGAGTTGAATAGCCCCAAAGCTCATTCAGCAATAAAGATAATCACGATCTTAGCTCTTTTAGCAAGAAATGCATGGAAAACAGTGTGCGTCTTATCATTGAGGTTGTCTTGTTAGGAAAATGAGTTAGGAGACAAAATAACGGTGTTTCTACATTAAGTTAGTGTGTCTCTTTTAGATCGGAGTTGAATAGCCCCCTAGCTCATTCAGCAACAGAGATAATCACGATCTTAGCTCTTTTAGCAAGAAATGCATGGAAAACAGTGTGCGTCTTATCATTGAGGTTGTCTTGTTAGGAAAATGAGTTAGGAGACAAAATAACGGTGTTTCTACATTAAGTTAGTGTGTCTCTTTTAGATCGGAGTTGAATAGCCCCCTAGCTCATTCTGCAACAGAGATAATCACGATCTTAGCTCTTTTAGCAAGAAATGCATGGAAAACAGTGTTCGTCTTATCATTGAGGTTGTCTTTTTAGGATAATGAGTTAGGAGACAAAATAACGGTGTTTCTACATAAAGTTAGTGTGTTTCTTTTAGATCGGAGTTGAATAGCCCCAAAGCTCATTCAGCAATAAAGATAATCACGATCTTAGCTCTTTTAGCAAGAAATGCATGGAAAACAGTGTGCGTCTTATCATTGAGGTTGTCTTGTTAGGAAAATGAGTTAGGAGACAAAATAACGGTGTTTCTACATTAAGTTAGTGTGTCTCTTTTAGATCGGAGTTGAATTAGCCCCCTAGCTCATTCAGCAACAGAGATAATCACGATCTTAGCTCTTTTAGCAAGAAATGCATGGAAAACAGTGTTCGTCTTATCATTGAGGTTGTCTTGTTAGGAAAATGAGTTAGGAGACAAAATAACGGTGTTTCTACATTAAGTTAGTGTGTCTCTTTTAGATCGGAGTTGAATTAGCCCCCTAGCTCATTCAGCAACAGAGATAATCACGATCTTAGCGCTTTTAGCAAGAAATGCATGGAAAACAGTGTGCGTCTTATCATTGAGGTTGTCTTGTTAGGAAAATGAGTTAGGAGACAAAATAACGGTGTTTCTACATTAAGTTAGTGTGTCTCTTTTAGATCAGAGTTGAATAGCCCCCTAGCTGATTCAGCAACAGAGATAATCACGATCTTAGCTCTTTTAGCAAGAAATGCATGGAAAACAGTGTTCGTCTTATCATTGAGGTTGTCTTTTTAGGATAATGAGTTAGGAGACAAAATAACGGTGTTTCTACATAAAGTTAGTGTGTTTCTTTTAGATCGGAGTTGAATAGCCCCAAAGCTCATTCAGCAATAAAGATAATCACGATCTTAGCTCTTTTAGCAAGAAATGCATGGAAAACAGTGTGCGTCTTATCATTGAGGTTGTCTTGTTAGGAAAATGAGTTAGGAGACAAAATAACGGTGTTTCTACATTAAGTTAGTGTGTCTCTTTTAGATCGGAGTTGAATAGCCCCCTAGCTCATTCAGCAACAGAGATAATCACGATCTTAGCTCTTTTAGCAAGAAATGCATGGAAAACAGTGTTCGTCTTATCATTGAGGTTGTCTTTTTAGGATAATGAGTTAGGAGACAAAATAACGGTGTTTCTACATAAAGTTAGTGTATTTCTTTTAGATCGGAGTTGAATAGCCCCAAAGCTCATTCAGCAATAAAGATAATCACGATCTTAGCTCTTTTAGCAAGAAATGCATGGAAAACAGTGTGCGTCTTATCATTGAGGTTGTCTTGTTAGGAAAATGAGTTAGGAGACAAAATAACGGTGTTTCTACATTAAGTTAGTGTGTCTCTTTTAGATCGGAGTTGAATTAGCCCCCTAGCTCATTCAGCAACAGAGATAATCACGATCTTAGCTCTTTTAGCAAGAAATGCATGGAAAACAGTGTTCGTCTTATCATTGAGGTTGTCTTGTTAGGAAAATGAGTTAGGAGACAAAATAACGGTGTTTCTACATTAAGTTAGTGTGTCTCTTTTAGATCGGAGTTGAATTAGCCCCCTAGCTCATTCAGCAACAGAGATAATCACGATCTTAGCTCTTTTAGCAAGAAATGCATGGAAAACAGTGTGCGTCTTATCATTGAGGTTGTCTTGTTAGGAAAATGAGTTAGGAGACAAAATAACGGTGTTTCTACATTAAGTTAGTGTGTCTCTTTTAGATCAGAGTTGAATAGCCCCCTAGCTGATTCAGCAACAGAGATAATCACGATCTTAGCTCTTTTAGCAAGAAATGCATGGAAAACAGTGTGCGTCTTATCATTGAGGTTGTCTTGTTAGGAAAATGAGTTAGGAGACAAAATAACGGTGTTTCTACATTAAGTTAGTGAGTCTCTTTTAGATCGGAGTTGAATTAGCCCCCTAGCTCATTCAGCAACAGAGATAATCACGATCTTAGCTCTTTTAGCAAGAAATGCATGGAAAACAGTGTTCGTCTTATCATTGAGGTTGTCTTGTTAGGAAAATGAGTTAGGAGACAAAATAACGGTGTTTCTACATTAAGTTAGTGTGTCTCTTTTAGATCGGAGTTGAATAGCCCCCTAGCTCATTCAGCAACAGAGATAATCACGATCTTAGCTCTTTTAGCAAGAAATGCATGGAAAACAGTGTGCGTCTTATCATTGAGGTTGTCTTGTTAGGAAAATGAATTAGGAGACAAAATAACGGTGTTTCTACATTAAGTTAGTGTGTCTCTTTTAGATCGGAGTTGAATAGCCCCCTAGCTCATTCTGCAACAGAGATAATCACGATCTTAGCTCTTTTAGCAAGAAATGCATGGAAAACAGTGTTCGTCTTATCATTGAGGTTGTCTTTTTAGGATAATGAGTTAGGAGACAAAATAACGGTGTTTCTACATAAAGTTAGTGTGTTTCTTTTAGATCGGAGTTGAATAGCCCCAAAGCTCATTCAGCAATAAAGATAATCACGATCTTAGCTCTTTTAGCAAGAAATGCATGGAAAACAGTGTGCGTCTTATCATTGAGGTTGTCTTGTTAGGAAAATGAGTTAGGAGACAAAATAACGGTGTTTCTACATTAAGTTAGTGTGTCTCTTTTAGATCGGAGTTGAATTAGCCCCCTAGCTCATTCAGCAACAGAGATAATCACGATCTTAGCTCTTTTAGCAAGAAATGCATGGAAAACAGTGTTCGTCTTATCATTGAGGTTGTCTTGTTAGGAAAATGAGTTAGGAGACAAAATAACGGTGTTTCTACATTAAGTTAGTGTGTCTCTTTTAGATCGGAGTTGAATTAGCCCCCTAGCTCATTCAGCAACAGAGATAATCACGATCTTAGCTCTTTTAGCAAGAAATGCATGGAAAACAGTGTGCGTCTTATCATTGAGGTTGTCTTGTTAGGAAAATGAGTTAGGAGACAAAATAACGGTGTTTCTACATTAAGTTAGTGTGTCTCTTTTAGATCGGAGTTGAATAGCCCCCTAGCTCATTCAGCAACAGAGATAATCACGATCTTAGCTCTTTTAGCAAGAAATGCATGGAAAACAGTGTGCGTCTTATAATTGAGGTTGTCTTGTTAGGAAAATGAGTTAGGAGACAAAATAACGATGTTTCTACATTAAGTTTGTGTGTCTCTTTTAGATCGGAGTTGAATAGCCCCCTAGCTCATTCTGCAACAGAGATAATCACGATCTTAGCTCTTTTAGCAAGAAATGCATGGAAAACAGTGTTCGTCTTATCATTGAGGTTGTCTTTTTAGGATAATGAGTTAGGAGACAAAATAACGGTGTTTCTACATAAAGTTAGTGTGTTTCTTTTAGATCGGAGTTGAATAGCCCCAAAGCTCATTCAGCAATAAAGATAATCACGATCTTAGCTCTTTTAGCAAGAAATGCATGGAAAACAGTGTGCGTCTTATCATTGAGGTTGTCTTGTTAGGAAAATGAGTTAGGAGACAAAATAACGGTGTTTCTACATTAAGTTAGTGTGTCTCTTTTAGATCGGAGTTGAATTAGCCCCCTAGCTCATTCAGCAACAGAGATAATCACGATCTTAGCTCTTTTAGCAAGAAATGCATGGAAAACAGTGTTCGTCTTATCATTGAGGTTGTCTTGTTAGGAAAATGAGTTAGGAGACAAAATAACGGTGTTTCTACATTAAGTTAGTGTGTCTCTTTTAGATCGGAGTTGAATTAGCCCCCTAGCTCATTCAGCAACAGAGATAATCACGATCTTAGCTCTTTTAGCAAGAAATGCATGGAAAACAGTGTGCGTCTTATCATTGAGGTTGTCTTGTTAGGAAAATGAGTTAGGAGACAAAATAACGGTGTTTCTACATTAAGTTAGTGTGTCTCTTTTAGATTAGAGTTGAATAGCCCCCTAGCTGATTCAGCAACAGAGATAATCACGATCTTAGCTCTTTTAGCAAGAAATGCATGGAAAACAGTGTGCGTCTTATCATTGAGGTTGTCTTGTTAGGAAAATGAGTTAGGAGACAAAATAACGGTGTTTCTACATTAAGTTAGTGAGTCTCTTTTAGATCGGAGTTGAATTAGCCCCCTAGCTCATTCAGCAACAGAGATAATCACGATCTTAGCTCTTTTAGCAAGAAATGCATGGAAAACAGTGTTCGTCTTATCATTGAGGTTGTCTTGTTAGGAAAATGAGTTAGGAGACAAAATAACGGTGTTTCTACATTAAGTTAGTGTGTCTCTTTTAGATCGGAGTTGAATAGCCCCCTAGCTCATTCAGCAACAGAGATAATCACGATCTTAGCTCTTTTAGCAAGAAATGCATGGAAAACAGTGTGCGTCTTATCATTGAGGTTGTCTTGTTAGGAAAATGAGTTAGGAGACAAAATAACGGTGTTTCTACATTAAGTTAGTGTGTCTCTTTTAGATCGGAGTTGAATAGCCCCCTAGCTCATTCTGCAACAGAGATAATCACGATCTTAGCTCTTTTAGCAAGAAATGCATGGAAAACAGTGTTCGTCTTATCATTGAGGTTGTCTTTTTAGGATAATGAGTTAGGAGACAAAATAACGGTGTTTCTACATAAAGTTAGTGTGTTTCTTTTAGATCGGAGTTGAATAGCCCCAAAGCTCATTCAGCAATAAAGATAATCACGATCTTAGCTCTTTTAGCAAGAAATGCATGGAAAACAGTGTGCGTCTTATCATTGAGGTTGTCTTGTTAGGAAAATGAGTTAGGAGACAAAATAACGGTGTTTCTACATTAAGTTAGTGTGTCTCTTTTAGATCGGAGTTGAATTAGCCCCCTAGCTCATTCAGCAACAGAGATAATCACGATCTTAGCTCTTTTAGCAAGAAATGCATGGAAAACAGTGTTCGTCTTATCATTGAGGTTGTCTTGTTAGGAAAATGAGTTAGGAGACAAAATAACGGTGTTTCTACATTAAGTTAGTGTGTCTCTTTTAGATCGGAGTTGAATTAGCCCCCTAGCTCATTCAGCAACAGAGATAATCACGATCTTAGCTCTTTTAGCAAGAAATGCATGGAAAACAGTGTGCGTCTTATCATTGAGGTTGTCTTGTTAGGAAAATGAGTTAGGAGACAAAATAACGGTGTTTCTACATTAAGTTAGTGTGTCTCTTTTAGATCGGAGTTGAATAGCCCCCTAGCTCATTCAGCAACAGAGATAATCACGATCTTAGCTCTTTTAGCAAGAAATGCATGGAAAACAGTGTGCGTCTTATAATTGAGGTTGTCTTGTTAGGAAAATGAGTTAGGAGACAAAATAACGGTGTTTCTACATTAAGTTTGTGTGTCTCTTTTAGATCGGAGTTGAATAGCCCCCTAGCTCATTCTGCAACAGAGATAATCACGATCTTAGCTCTTTTAGCAAGAAATGCATGGAAAACAGTGTTCGTCTTATCATTGAGGTTGTCTTTTTAGGAAAATGAGTTAGGAGACAAAATAACGGTGTTTCTACATAAAGTTAGTGTGTTTCTTTTAGATCGGAGTTGAATAGCCCCAAAGCTCATTCAGCAATAAAGATAATCACGATCTTAGCTCTTTTAGCAAGAAATGCATGGAAAACAGTGTGCGTCTTATCATTGAGGTTGTCTTGTTAGGAAAATGAGTTAGGAGACAAAATAACGGTGTTTCTACATTAAGTTAGTGTGTCTCTTTTAGATCAGAGTTGAATAGCCCCCTAGCTCATTCAGCAACAGAGATAATCACGATCTTAGCTCTTTTAGCAAGAAATGCATGGAAAACAGTGTGCGTCTTATCATTGAGGTTGTCTTGTTAGGAAAATGAGTTAGGAGACAAAATAACGGTGTTTCTACATTAAGTTAGTGTGTCTCTTTTAGATCGGAGTTGAATAGCCCCCTAGCTCATTCTGCAACAGAGATAATCACGATCTTAGCTCTTTTAGCAAGAAATGCATGGAAAACAGTGTTCGTCTTATCATTGAGGTTGTCTTTTTAGGATAATGAGTTAGGAGACAAAATAACGGTGTTTCTACATAAAGTTAGTGTGTTTCTTTTAGATCGGAGTTGAATAGCCCCAAAGCTCATTCAGCAATAAAGATAATCACGATCTTAGCTCTTTTAGCAAGAAATGCATGGAAAACAGTGTGCGTCTTATCATTGAGGTTGTCTTGTTAGGAAAATGAGTTAGGAGACAAAATAACGGTGTTTCTACATTAAGTTAGTGTGTCTCTTTTAGATCGGAGTTGAATTAGCCCCCTAGCTCATTCAGCAACAGAGATAATCACGATCTTAGCTCTTTTAGCAAGAAATGCATGGAAAACAGTGTTCGTCTTATCATTGAGGTTGTCTTGTTAGGAAAATGAGTTAGGAGACAAAATAACGGTGTTTCTACATTAAGTTAGTGTGTCTCTTTTAGATCGGAGTTGAATTAGCCCCCTAGCTCATTCAGCAACAGAGATAATCACGATCTTAGCTCTTTTAGCAAGAAATGCATGGAAAACAGTGTTCGTCTTATCATTGAGGTTGTCTTGTTAGGAAAATGAGTTAGGAGACAAAATAACGGTGTTTCTACATTAAGTTAGTGTGTCTCTTTTAGATCGGAGTTGAATTAGCCCCCTAGCTCATTCAGCAACAGAGATAATCACGATCTTAGCTCTTTTAGCAAGAAATGCATGGAAAACAGTGTGCGTCTTATCATTGAGGTTGTCTTGTTAGGAAAATGAGTTAGGAGACAAAATAACGGTGTTTCTACATTAAGTTAGTGTGTCTCTTTTAGATCAGAGTTGAATAGCCCCCTAGCTGATTCAGCAACAGAGATAATCACGATCTTAGCTCTTTTAGCAAGAAATGCATGGAAAACAGTGTGCGTCTTATCATTGAGGTTGTCTTGTTAGGAAAATGAGTTAGGAGACAAAATAACGGTGTTTCTACATTAAGTTAGTGAGTCTCTTTTAGATCGGAGTTGAATTAGCCCCCTAGCTCATTCAGCAACAGAGATAATCACGATCTTAGCTCTTTTAGCAAGAAATGCATGGAAAACAGTGTTCGTCTTATCATTGAGGTTGTCTTTTTAGGATAATGAGTTAGGAGACAAAATAACGGTGTTTCTACATAAAGTTAGTGTGTTTCTTTTAGATCGGAGTTGAATAGCCCCAAAGCTCATTCAGCAATAAAGATAATCACGATCTTAGCTCTTTTAGCAAGAAATGCATGGAAAACAGTGTGCGTCTTATCATTGAGGTTGTCTTGTTAGGAAAATGAGTTAGGAGACAAAATAACGGTGTTTCTACATTAAGTTAGTGAGTCTCTTTTAGATCGGAGTTGAATTAGCCCCCTAGCTCATTCAGCAACAGAGATAATCACGATCTTAGCTCTTTTAGCAAGAAATGCATGGAAAACAGTGTTCGTCTTATCATTGAGGTTGTCTTTTTAGGATAATGAGTTAGGAGACAAAATAACGGTGTTTCTACATAAAGTTAGTGTGTTTCTTTTAGATCGGAGTTGAATAGCCCCAAAGCTCATTCAGCAATAAAGATAATCACGATCTTAGCTCTTTTAGCAAGAAATGCATGGAAAACAGTGTGCGTCTTATCATTGAGGTTGTCTTGTTAGGAAAATGAGTTAGGAGACAAAATAACGGTGTTTCTACATTAAGTTAGTGTGCCTCTTTTAGATCGGAGTTGAATTAGCCCCCTAGCTCATTCAGCAACAGAGATAATCACGATCTTAGCTCTTTTAGCAAGAAATGCATGGAAAACAGTGTTCGTCTTATCATTGAGGTTGTCTTTTTAGGATAATGAGTTAGGAGACAAAATAACGGTGTTTCTACATAAAGTTAGTGTGTTTCTTTTAGATCGGAGTTGAATAGCCCCAAAGCTCATTCAGCAATAAAGATAATCACGATCTTAGCTCTTTTAGCAAGAAATGCATGGAAAACAGTGTGCGTCTTATCATTGAGGTTGTCTTGTTAGGAAAATGAGTTAGGAGACAAAATAACGGTGTTTCTACATTAAGTTAGTGTGTCTCTTTTAGATCGGAGTTGAATAGCCCCCTAGCTCATTCTGCAACAGAGATAATCACGATCTTAGCTCTTTTAGCAAGAAATGCATGGAAAACAGTGTTCGTCTTATCATTGAGGTTGTCTTTTTAGGATAATGAGTTAGGAGACAAAATAACGGTGTTTCTACATAAAGTTAGTGTATTTCTTTTAGATCGGAGTTGAATAGCCCCAAAGCTCATTCAGCAATAAAGATAATCACGATCTTAGCTCTTTTAGCAAGAAATGCATGGAAAACAGTGTGCGTCTTATCATTGAGGTTGTCTTGTTAGGAAAATGAGTTAGGAGACAAAATAACGGTGTTTCTACATTAAGTTAGTGTGTCTCTTTTAGATCGGAGTTGAATTAGCCCCCTAGCTCATTCAGCAACAGAGATAATCACGATCTTAGCTCTTTTAGCAAGAAATGCATGGAAAACAGTGTTCGTCTTATCATTGAGGTTGTCTTGTTAGGAAAATGAGTTAGGAGACAAAATAACGGTGTTTCTACATTAAGTTAGTGTGTCTCTTTTAGATCGGAGTTGAATTAGCCCCCTAGCTCATTCAGCAACAGAGATAATCACGATCTTAGCTCTTTTAGCAAGAAATGCATGGAAAACAGTGTGCGTCTTATCATTGAGGTTGTCTTGTTAGGAAAATGAGTTAGGAGACAAAATAACGGTGTTTCTACATTAAGTTAGTGTGTCTCTTTTAGATCAGAGTTGAATAGCCCCCTAGCTGATTCAGCAACAGAGATAATCACGATCTTAGCTCTTTTAGCAAGAAATGCATGGAAAACAGTGTGCGTCTTATCATTGAGGTTGTCTTGTTAGGAAAATGAGTTAGGAGACAAAATAACGGTGTTTCTACATTAAGTTAGTGAGTCTCTTTTAGATCGGAGTTGAATTAGCCCCCTAGCTCATTCAGCAACAGAGATAATCACGATCTTAGCTCTTTTAGCAAGAAATGCATGGAAAACAGTGTTCGTCTTATCATTGAGGTTGTCTTGTTAGGAAAATGAGTTAGGAGACAAAATAACGGTGTTTCTACATTAAGTTAGTGTGTCTCTTTTAGATCGGAGTTGAATAGCCCCCTAGCTCATTCAGCAACAGAGATAATCACGATCTTAGCTCTTTTAGCAAGAAATGCATGGAAAACAGTGTGCGTCTTATCATTGAGGTTGTCTTGTTAGGAAAATGAGTTAGGAGACAAAATAACGGTGTTTCTACATTAAGTTAGTGTGTCTCTTTTAGATCGGAGTTGAATAGCCCCCTAGCTCATTCTGCAACAGAGATAATCACGATCTTAGCTCTTTTAGCAAGAAATGCATGGAAAACAGTGTTCGTCTTATCATTGAGGTTGTCTTTTTAGGATAATGAGTTAGGAGACAAAATAACGGTGTTTCTACATAAAGTTAGTGTGTTTCTTTTAGATCGGAGTTGAATAGCCCCAAAGCTCATTCAGCAATAAAGATAATCACGATCTTAGCTCTTTTAGCAAGAAATGCATGGAAAACAGTGTGCGTCTTATCATTGAGGTTGTCTTGTTAGGAAAATGAGTTAGGAGACAAAATAACGGTGTTTCTACATTAAGTTAGTGTGTCTCTTTTAGATCGGAGTTGAATTAGCCCCCTAGCTCATTCAGCAACAGAGATAATCACGATCTTAGCTCTTTTAGCAAGAAATGCATGGAAAACAGTGTTCGTCTTATCATTGAGGTTGTCTTGTTAGGAAAATGAGTTAGGAGACAAAATAACGGTGTTTCTACATTAAGTTAGTGTGTCTCTTTTAGATCGGAGTTGAATTAGCCCCCTAGCTCATTCAGCAACAGAGATAATCACGATCTTAGCTCTTTTAGCAAGAAATGCATGGAAAACAGTGTGCGTCTTATCATTGAGGTTGTCTTGTTAGGAAAATGAGTTAGGAGACAAAATAACGGTGTTTCTACATTAAGTTAGTGTGTCTCTTTTAGATCGGAGTTGAATAGCCCCCTAGCTCATTCAGCAACAGAGATAATCACGATCTTAGCTCTTTTAGCAAGAAATGCATGGAAAACAGTGTGCGTCTTATAATTGAGGTTGTCTTGTTAGGAAAATGAGTTAGGAGACAAAATAACGGTGTTTCTACATTAAGTTTGTGTGTCTCTTTTAGATCGGAGTTGAATAGCCCCCTAGCTCATTCTGCAACAGAGATAATCACGATCTTAGCTCTTTTAGCAAGAAATGCATGGAAAACAGTGTTCGTCTTATCATTGAGGTTGTCTTTTTAGGATAATGAGTTAGGAGACAAAATAACGGTGTTTCTACATAAAGTTAGTGTGTTTCTTTTAGATCGGAGTTGAATAGCCCCAAAGCTCATTCAGCAATAAAGATAATCACGATCTTAGCTCTTTTAGCAAGAAATGCATGGAAAACAGTGTGCGTCTTATCATTGAGGTTGTCTTGTTAGGAAAATGAGTTAGGAGACAAAATAACGGTGTTTCTACATTAAGTTAGTGTGTCTCTTTTAGATCGGAGTTGAATTAGCCCCCTAGCTCATTCAGCAACAGAGATAATCACGATCTTAGCTCTTTTAGCAAGAAATGCATGGAAAACAGTGTTCGTCTTATCATTGAGGTTGTCTTGTTAGGAAAATGAGTTAGGAGACAAAATAACGGTGTTTCTACATTAAGTTAGTGTGTCTCTTTTAGATCGGAGTTGAATTAGCCCCCTAGCTCATTCAGCAACAGAGATAATCACGATCTTAGCTCTTTTAGCAAGAAATGCATGGAAAACAGTGTGCGTCTTATCATTGAGGTTGTCTTGTTAGGAAAATGAGTTAGGAGACAAAATAACGGTGTTTCTACATTAAGTTAGTGTGTCTCTTTTAGATTAGAGTTGAATAGCCCCCTAGCTGATTCAGCAACAGAGATAATCACGATCTTAGCTCTTTTAGCAAGAAATGCATGGAAAACAGTGTGCGTCTTATCATTGAGGTTGTCTTGTTAGGAAAATGAGTTAGGAGACAAAATAACGGTGTTTCTACATTAAGTTAGTGAGTCTCTTTTAGATCGGAGTTGAATTAGCCCCCTAGCTCATTCAGCAACAGAGATAATCACGATCTTAGCTCTTTTAGCAAGAAATGCATGGAAAACAGTGTTCGTCTTATCATTGAGGTTGTCTTGTTAGGAAAATGAGTTAGGAGACAAAATAACGGTGTTTCTACATTAAGTTAGTGTGTCTCTTTTAGATCGGAGTTGAATAGCCCCCTAGCTCATTCAGCAACAGAGATAATCACGATCTTAGCTCTTTTAGCAAGAAATGCATGGAAAACAGTGTGCGTCTTATCATTGAGGTTGTCTTGTTAGGAAAATGAGTTAGGAGACAAAATAACGGTGTTTCTACATTAAGTTAGTGTGTCTCTTTTAGATCGGAGTTGAATAGCCCCCTAGCTCATTCTGCAACAGAGATAATCACGATCTTAGCTCTTTTAGCAAGAAATGCATGGAAAACAGTGTTCGTCTTATCATTGAGGTTGTCTTTTTAGGATAATGAGTTAGGAGACAAAATAACGGTGTTTCTACATAAAGTTAGTGTGTTTCTTTTAGATCGGAGTTGAATAGCCCCAAAGCTCATTCAGCAATAAAGATAATCACGATCTTAGCTCTTTTAGCAAGAAATGCATGGAAAACAGTGTGCGTCTTATCATTGAGGTTGTCTTGTTAGGAAAATGAGTTAGGAGACAAAATAACGGTGTTTCTACATTAAGTTAGTGTGTCTCTTTTAGATCGGAGTTGAATTAGCCCCCTAGCTCATTCAGCAACAGAGATAATCACGATCTTAGCTCTTTTAGCAAGAAATGCATGGAAAACAGTGTTCGTCTTATCATTGAGGTTGTCTTGTTAGGAAAATGAGTTAGGAGACAAAATAACGGTGTTTCTACATTAAGTTAGTGTGTCTCTTTTAGATCGGAGTTGAATTAGCCCCCTAGCTCATTCAGCAACAGAGATAATCACGATCTTAGCTCTTTTAGCAAGAAATGCATGGAAAACAGTGTGCGTCTTATCATTGAGGTTGTCTTGTTAGGAAAATGAGTTAGGAGACAAAATAACGGTGTTTCTACATTAAGTTAGTGTGTCTCTTTTAGATCGGAGTTGAATAGCCCCCTAGCTCATTCAGCAACAGAGATAATCACGATCTTAGCTCTTTTAGCAAGAAATGCATGGAAAACAGTGTGCGTCTTATAATTGAGGTTGTCTTGTTAGGAAAATGAGTTAGGAGACAAAATAACGGTGTTTCTACATTAAGTTTGTGTGTCTCTTTTAGATCGGAGTTGAATAGCCCCCTAGCTCATTCTGCAACAGAGATAATCACGATCTTAGCTCTTTTAGCAAGAAATGCATGGAAAACAGTGTTCGTCTTATCATTGAGGTTGTCTTTTTAGGAAAATGAGTTAGGAGACAAAATAACGGTGTTTCTACATAAAGTTAGTGTGTTTCTTTTAGATCGGAGTTGAATAGCCCCAAAGCTCATTCAGCAATAAAGATAATCACGATCTTAGCTCTTTTAGCAAGAAATGCATGGAAAACAGTGTGCGTCTTATCATTGAGGTTGTCTTGTTAGGAAAATGAGTTAGGAGACAAAATAACGGTGTTTCTACATTAAGTTAGTGTGTCTCTTTTAGATCGGAGTTGAATAGCCCCCTAGCTCATTCAGCAACAGAGATAATCACGATCTTAGCTCTTTTAGCAAGAAATGCATGGAAAACAGTGTGCGTCTTATCATTGAGGTTGTCTTGTTAGGAAAATGAGTTAGGAGACAAAATAACGGTGTTTCTACATTAAGTTAGTGTGTCTCTTTTAGATCGGAGTTGAATAGCCCCCTAGCTCATTCTGCAACAGAGATAATCACGATCTTAGCTCTTTTAGCAAGAAATGCATGGAAAACAGTGTTCGTCTTATCATTGAGGTTGTCTTTTTAGGATAATGAGTTAGGAGACAAAATAACGGTGTTTCTACATAAAGTTAGTGTGTTTCTTTTAGATCGGAGTTGAATAGCCCCAAAGCTCATTCAGCAACAGAGATAATCACGATCTTAGCTCTTTTAGCAAGAAATGCATGGAAAACAGTGTGCATCTTATCATTGAGGTTGTCTTGTTAGGAAAATGAGTTAGGAGACAAAATAACGGTGTTTCTACATTAAGTTAGTGTGTCTCTTTTAGATCGGAGTTGAATAGCCCCCTAGCTCATTCAGCAACAGAGATAATCACGATCTTAGCTCTTTTAGCAAGAAATGCATGGAAAACAGTGTGCGTCTTATAATTGAGGTTGTCTTGTTAGGAAAATGAGTTAGGAGACAAAATAACGGTGTTTCTACATTAAGTTAGTGTGTCTCTTTTAGATCGGAGTTGAATTAGCCCCTTAGCTCATTCAGCAACAGAGATAATCACGATCTTAGCTCTTTTAGCAAGAAATGCATGGAAAACAGTGTTCGTCTTATCATTGAGGTTGTCTTGTTAGGAAAATGAGGTAGGAGACAAAATAACGGTGTTTCTACATTAAGTTAGTGTGTCTCTTTTAGATCGGAGTTGAATTAGCCCCCTAGCTCATTCAGCAACAGAGATAATCACGATCTTAGCTCTTTTAGCAAGAAATGCATGGAAAACAGTGTGCGTCTTATCATTGAGGTTGTCTTGTTAGGAAAATGAGTTAGGAGACAAAATAACGGTGTTTCTACATTAAGTTAGTGTGTCTCTTTTAGATCGGAGTTGAATAGCCCCCTAGCTCATTCAGCAACAGAGATAATCACGATCTTAGCTCTTTTAGCAAGAAATGCATGGAAAACAGTGTGCGTCTTATAATTGAGGTTGTCTTGTTAGGAAAATGAGTTAGGAGACAAAATAACGGTGTTTCTACATTAAGTTTGTGTGTCTCTTTTAGATCGGAGTTGAATAGCCCCCTAGCTCATTCTGCAACAGAGATAATCACGATCTTAGCTCTTTTAGCAAGAAATGCATGGAAAACAGTGTTCGTCTTATCATTGAGGTTGTCTTTTTAGGAAAATGAGTTAGGAGACAAAATAACGGTGTTTCTACATAAAGTTAGTGTGTTTCTTTTAAATCGGAGTTGAATAGCCCCAAAGCTCATTCAGCAATAAAGATAATCACGATCTTAGCTCTTTTAGCAAGAAATGCATGGAAAACAGTGTGCGTCTTATCATTGAGGTTGTCTTGTTAGGAAAATGAGTTAGGAGACAAAATAACGGTGTTTCTACATTAAGTTAGTGTGTCTCTTTTAGATCGGAGTTGAATAGCCCCCTAGCTCATTCAGCAACAGAGATAATCACGATCTTAGCTCTTTTAGCAAGAAATGCATGGAAAACAGTGTGCGTCTTATCATTGAGGTTGTCTTGTTAGGAAAATGAGTTAGGAGACAAAATAACGGTGTTTCTACATTAAGTTAGTGTGTCTCTTTTAGATCGGAGTTGAATAGCCCCCTAGCTCATTCAGCAACAGAGATAATCACGATCTTAGCTCTTTTAGCAAGAAATGCATGGAAAACAGTGTGCGTCTTATCATTGAGGTTGTCTTGTTAGGAAAATGAGTTAGGAGACAAAATAACGGTGTTTCTACATTAAGTTAGTGTGTCTCTTTTAGATCGGAGTTGAATAGCCCCCTAGCTCATTCTGCAACAGAGATAATCACGATCTTAGCTCTTTTAGCAAGAAATGCATGGAAAACAGTGTTCGTCTTATCATTGAGGTTGTCTTTTTAGGATAATGAGTTAGGAGACAAAATAACGGTGTTTCTACATAAAGTTAGTGTGTTTCTTTTAGATCGGAGTTGAATAGCCCCAAAGCTCATTCAGCAACAGAGATAATCACGATCTTAGCTCTTTTAGCAAGAAATGCATGGAAAACAGTGTGCGTCTTATCATTGAGGTTGTCTTGTTAGGAAAATGAGTTAGGAGACAAAATAACGGTGTTTCTACATTAAGTTAGTGTGTCTCTTTTAGATCGGAGTTGAATAGCCCCCTAGCTCATTCAGCAACAGAGATAATCACGATCTTAGCTCTTTTAGCAAGAAATGCATGGAAAACAGTGTGCGTCTTATAATTGAGGTTGTCTTGTTAGGAAAATGAGTTAGGAGACAAAATAACGGTGTTTCTACATTAAGTTTGTGTGTCTCTTTTAGATCGGAGTTGAATAGCCCCCTAGCTCATTCTGCAACAGAGATAATCACGATCTTAGCTCTTTTAGCAAGAAATGCATGGAAAACAGTGTTCGTCTTATCATTGAGGTTGTCTTTTTAGGAAAATGAGTTAGGAGACAAAATAACGGTGTTTCTACATAAAGTTAGTGTGTTTCTTTTAGATCGGAGTTGAATAGCCCCAAAGCTCATTCAGCAATAAAGATAATCACGATCTTAGCTCTTTTAGCAAGAAATGCATGGAAAACAGTGTGCGTCTTATCATTGAGGTTGTCTTGTTAGGAAAATGAGTTAGGAGACAAAATAACGGTGTTTCTACATTAAGTTAGTGTGTCTCTTTTAGATCGGAGTTGAATAGCCCCCTAGCTCATTCAGCAACAGAGATAATCACGATCTTAGCTCTTTTAGCAAGAAATGCATGGAAAACAGTGTGCGTCTTATCATTGAGGTTGTCTTGTTAGGAAAATGAGTTAGGAGACAAAATAACAGTGTTTCTACATTAAGTTAGTGTGTCTCTTTTAGATCGGAGTTGAATAGCCCCCTAGCTCATTCTGCAACAGAGATAATGACGATCTTAGCTCTTTTAGCAAGAAATGCATGGAAAACAGTGTTCGTCTTATCATTAAGGTTGTCTTTTTAGGATAATGAGTTAGGAGACAAAATAACGGTGTTTCTACATAAAGTTAGTGTGTTTCTTTTAGATCGGAGTTGAATAGCCCCAAAGCTCATTCAGCAATAAAGATAATCACGATCTTAGCTCTTTTAGCAAGAAATGCATGGAAAACAGTGTGCGTCTTATCATTGAGGTTGTCTTGTTAGGAAAATGAGTTAGGAGACAAAATAACGGTGTTTCTACATTAAGTTAGTGTGTCTCTTTTAGATCGGAGTTGAATTAGCCCCCTAGCTCATTCAGCAACAGAGATAATCACGATCTTAGCTCTTTTAGCAAGAAATGCATGGAAAACAGTGTTCGTCTTATCATTGAGGTTGTCTTGTTAGGAAAATGAGTTAGGAGACAAAATAACGGTGTTTCTACATTAAGTTAGTGTGTCTCTTTTAGATCGGAGTTGAATTAGCCCCCTAGCTCATTCAGCAACAGAGATAATCACGATCTTAGCTCTTTTAGCAAGAAATGCATGGAAAACAGTGTGCGTCTTATCATTGAGGTTGTCTTGTTAGGAAAATGAGTTAGGAGACAAAATAACGGTGTTTCTACATTAAGTTAGTGTGTCTCTTTTAGATCGGAGTTGAATAGCCCCCTAGCTCATTCAGCAACAGAGATAATCACGATCTTAGCTCTTTTAGCAAGAAATGCATGGAAAACAGTGTGCGTCTTATAATTGAGGTTGTCTTGTTAGGAAAATGAGTTAGGAGACAAAATAACGGTGTTTCTACATTAAGTTTGTGTGTCTCTTTTAGATCGGAGTTGAATAGCCCCCTAGCTCATTCTGCAACAGAGATAATCACGATCTTAGCTCTTTTAGCAAGAAATGCATGGAAAACAGTGTTCGTCTTATCATTGAGGTTGTCTTTTTAGGAAAATGAGTTAGGAGACAAAATAACGGTGTTTCTACATAAAGTTAGTGTGTTTCTTTTAGATCGGAGTTGAATAGCCCCAAAGCTCATTCAGCAATAAAGATAATCACGATCTTAGCTCTTTTAGCAAGAAATGCATGGAAAACAGTGTTCGTCTTATCATTGAGGTTGTCTTGTTAGGAAAATGAGTTAGGAGACAAAATAACGGTGTTTCTACATTAAGTTAGTGTGTCTCTTTTAGATCGGAGTTGAATAGCCCCCTAGCTCATTCAGCAACAGAGATAATCACGATCTTAGCTCTTTTAGCAAGAAATGCATGGAAAACAGTGTGCGTCTTATCATTGAGGTTGTCTTGTTAGGAAAATGAGTTAGGAGACAAAATAACGGTGTTTCTACATTAAGTTAGTGTGTCTCTTTTAGATCGGAGTTGAATAGCCCCCTAGCTCATTCTGCAACAGAGATAATCACGATCTTAGCTCTTTTAGCAAGAAATGCATGGAAAACAGTGTTCGTCTTATCATTGAGGTTGTCTTTTTAGGATAATGAGTTAGGAGACAAAATAACGGTGTTTCTACATAAAGTTAGTGTGTTTCTTTTAGATCGGAGTTGAATAGCCCCAAAGCTCATTCAGCAATAAAGATAATCACGATCTTAGCTCTTTTAGCAAGAAATGCATGGAAAACAGTGTGCGTCTTATCATTGAGGTTGTCTTGTTAGGAAAATGAGTTAGGAGACAAAATAACGGTGTTTCTACATTAAGTTAGTGTGTCTCTTTTAGATCGGAGTTGAATTAGCCCCCTAGCTCATTCAGCAACAGAGATAATCACGATCTTAGCTCTTTTAGCAAGAAATGCATGGAAAACAGTGTTCGTCTTATCATTGAGGTTGTCTTGTTAGGAAAATGAGTTAGGAGACAAAATAACGGTGTTTCTACATTAAGTTAGTGTGTCTCTTTTAGATCGGAGTTGAATTAGCCCCCTAGCTCATTCAGCAACAGAGATAATCACGATCTTAGCTCTTTTAGCAAGAAATGCATGGAAAACAGTGTGCGTCTTATCATTGAGGTTGTCTTGTTAGGAAAATGAGTTAGGAGACAAAATAACGGTGTTTCTACATTAAGTTAGTGTGTCTCTTTTAGATCGGAGTTGAATAGCCCCCTAGCTCATTCAGCAACAGAGATAATCACGATCTTAGCTCTTTTAGCAAGAAATGCATGGAAAACAGTGTGCGTCTTATAATTGAGGTTGTCTTGTTAGGAAAATGAGTTAGGAGACAAAATAACGGTGTTTCTACATTAAGTTTGTGTGTCTCTTTTAGATCGGAGTTGAATAGCCCCCTAGCTCATTCTGCAACAGAGATAATCACGATCTTAGCTCTTTTAGCAAGAAATGCATGGAAAACAGTGTTCGTCTTATCATTGAGGTTGTCTTTTTAGGAAAATGAGTTAGGAGACAAAATAACGGTGTTTCTACATAAAGTTAGTGTGTTTCTTTTAGATCGGAGTTGAATAGCCCCAAAGCTCATTCAGCAATAAAGATAATCACGATCTTAGCTCTTTTAGCAAGAAATGCATGGAAAACAGTGTTCGTCTTATCATTGAGGTTGTCTTTTTAGGATAATGAGTTAGGAGACAAAATAACGGTGTTTCTACATAAAGTTAGTGTGTTTCTTTTAGATCGGAGTTGAATAGCCCCAAAGCTCATTCAGCAACAGAGATAATCACGATCTTAGCTCTTTTAGCAAGAAATGCATGGAAAACAGTGTGCATCTTATCATTGAGGTTGTCTTGTTAGGAAAATGAGTTAGGAGACAAAATAACGGTGTTTCTACATTAAGTTAGTGTGTCTCTTTTAGATCGGAGTTGAATAGCCCCCTAGCTCATTCAGCAACAGAGATAATCACGATCTTAGCTCTTTTAGCAAGAAATGCATGGAAAACAGTGTGCGTCTTATAATTGAGGTTGTCTTGTTAGGAAAATGAGTTAGGAGACAAAATAACGGTGTTTCTACATTAAGTTAGTGTGTCTCTTTTAGATCGGAGTTGAATTAGCCCCTTAGCTCATTCAGCAACAGAGATAATCACGATCTTAGCTCTTTTAGCAAGAAATGCATGGAAAACAGTGTTCGTCTTATCATTGAGGTTGTCTTGTTAGGAAAATGAGGTAGGAGACAAAATAACGGTGTTTCTACATTAAGTTAGTGTGTCTCTTTTAGATCGGAGTTGAATTAGCCCCCTAGCTCATTCAGCAACAGAGATAATCACGATCTTAGCTCTTTTAGCAAGAAATGCATGGAAAACAGTGTGCGTCTTATCATTGAGGTTGTCTTGTTAGGAAAATGAGTTAGGAGACAAAATAACGGTGTTTCTACATTAAGTTAGTGTGTCTCTTTTAGATCGGAGTTGAATAGCCCCCTAGCTCATTCAGCAACAGAGATAATCACGATCTTAGCTCTTTTAGCAAGAAATGCATGGAAAACAGTGTGCGTCTTATAATTGAGGTTGTCTTGTTAGGAAAATGAGTTAGGAGACAAAATAACGGTGTTTCTACATTAAGTTTGTGTGTCTCTTTTAGATCGGAGTTGAATAGCCCCCTAGCTCATTCTGCAACAGAGATAATCACGATCTTAGCTCTTTTAGCAAGAAATGCATGGAAAACAGTGTTCGTCTTATCATTGAGGTTGTCTTTTTAGGAAAATGAGTTAGGAGACAAAATAACGGTGTTTCTACATAAAGTTAGTGTGTTTCTTTTAAATCGGAGTTGAATAGCCCCAAAGCTCATTCAGCAATAAAGATAATCACGATCTTAGCTCTTTTAGCAAGAAATGCATGGAAAACAGTGTGCGTCTTATCATTGAGGTTGTCTTGTTAGGAAAATGAGTTAGGAGACAAAATAACGGTGTTTCTACATTAAGTTAGTGTGTCTCTTTTAGATCGGAGTTGAATAGCCCCCTAGCTCATTCAGCAACAGAGATAATCACGATCTTAGCTCTTTTAGCAAGAAATGCATGGAAAACAGTGTGCGTCTTATCATTGAGGTTGTCTTGTTAGGAAAATGAGTTAGGAGACAAAATAACGGTGTTTCTACATTAAGTTAGTGTGTCTCTTTTAGATCGGAGTTGAATAGCCCCCTAGCTCATTCAGCAACAGAGATAATCACGATCTTAGCTCTTTTAGCAAGAAATGCATGGAAAACAGTGTGCGTCTTATCATTGAGGTTGTCTTGTTAGGAAAATGAGTTAGGAGACAAAATAACGGTGTTTCTACATTAAGTTAGTGTGTCTCTTTTAGATCGGAGTTGAATAGCCCCCTAGCTCATTCTGCAACAGAGATAATCACGATCTTAGCTCTTTTAGCAAGAAATGCATGGAAAACAGTGTTCGTCTTATCATTGAGGTTGTCTTTTTAGGATAATGAGTTAGGAGACAAAATAACGGTGTTTCTACATAAAGTTAGTGTGTTTCTTTTAGATCGGAGTTGAATAGCCCCAAAGCTCATTCAGCAACAGAGATAATCACGATCTTAGCTCTTTTAGCAAGAAATGCATGGAAAACAGTGTGCGTCTTATCATTGAGGTTGTCTTGTTAGGAAAATGAGTTAGGAGACAAAATAACGGTGTTTCTACATTAAGTTAGTGTGTCTCTTTTAGATCGGAGTTGAATAGCCCCCTAGCTCATTCAGCAACAGAGATAATCACGATCTTAGCTCTTTTAGCAAGAAATGCATGGAAAACAGTGTGCGTCTTATAATTGAGGTTGTCTTGTTAGGAAAATGAGTTAGGAGACAAAATAACGGTGTTTCTACATTAAGTTTGTGTGTCTCTTTTAGATCGGAGTTGAATAGCCCCCTAGCTCATTCTGCAACAGAGATAATCACGATCTTAGCTCTTTTAGCAAGAAATGCATGGAAAACAGTGTTCGTCTTATCATTGAGGTTGTCTTTTTAGGAAAATGAGTTAGGAGACAAAATAACGGTGTTTCTACATAAAGTTAGTGTGTTTCTTTTAGATCGGAGTTGAATAGCCCCAAAGCTCATTCAGCAATAAAGATAATCACGATCTTAGCTCTTTTAGCAAGAAATGCATGGAAAACAGTGTGCGTCTTATCATTGAGGTTGTCTTGTTAGGAAAATGAGTTAGGAGACAAAATAACGGTGTTTCTACATTAAGTTAGTGTGTCTCTTTTAGATCGGAGTTGAATAGCCCCCTAGCTCATTCAGCAACAGAGATAATCACGATCTTAGCTCTTTTAGCAAGAAATGCATGGAAAACAGTGTGCGTCTTATCATTGAGGTTGTCTTGTTAGGAAAATGAGTTAGGAGACAAAATAACGGTGTTTCTACATTAAGTTAGTGTGTCTCTTTTAGATCGGAGTTGAATAGCCCCCTAGCTCATTCTGCAACAGAGATAATGACGATCTTAGCTCTTTTAGCAAGAAATGCATGGAAAACAGTGTTCGTCTTATCATTAAGGTTGTCTTTTTAGGATAATGAGTTAGGAGACAAAATAACGGTGTTTCTACATAAAGTTAGTGTGTTTCTTTTAGATCGGAGTTGAATAGCCCCAAAGCTCATTCAGCAATAAAGATAATCACGATCTTAGCTCTTTTAGCAAGAAATGCATGGAAAACAGTGTGCGTCT
The DNA here is from genome assembly GCF_040894005.1 of Engystomops pustulosus. Classification (NCBI taxonomy): domain Eukaryota; kingdom Metazoa; phylum Chordata; class Amphibia; order Anura; family Leptodactylidae; genus Engystomops; species Engystomops pustulosus. Next base: position 57,999,337 of record NC_092418.1, on the reverse strand, counting down.
TATCATTGAGGTTGTCTTGTTAGGAAAATGAGTTAGGAGACAAAATAACGGTGTTTCTACATTAAGTTAGTGTGTCTCTTTTAGATCGGAGTTGAATTAGCCCCCTAGCTCATTCAGCAACAGAGATAATCACGATCTTAGCTCTTTTAGCAAGAAATGCATGGAAAACAGTGTTCGTCTTATCATTGAGGTTGTCTTGTTAGGAAAATGAGTTAGGAGACAAAATAACGGTGTTTCTACATTAAGTTAGTGTGTCTCTTTTAGATCGGAGTTGAATTAGCCCCCTAGCTCATTCAGCAACAGAGATAATCACGATCTTAGCTCTTTTAGCAAGAAATGCATGGAAAACAGTGTGCGTCTTATCATTGAGGTTGTCTTGTTAGGAAAATGAGTTAGGAGACAAAATAACGGTGTTTCTACATTAAGTTAGTGTGTCTCTTTTAGATCGGAGTTGAATAGCCCCCTAGCTCATTCAGCAACAGAGATAATCACGATCTTAGCTCTTTTAGCAAGAAATGCATGGAAAACAGTGTGCGTCTTATAATTGAGGTTGTCTTGTTAGGAAAATGAGTTAGGAGACAAAATAACGGTGTTTCTACATTAAGTTTGTGTGTCTCTTTTAGATCGGAGTTGAATAGCCCCCTAGCTCATTCTGCAACAGAGATAATCACGATCTTAGCTCTTTTAGCAAGAAATGCATGGAAAACAGTGTTCGTCTTATCATTGAGGTTGTCTTTTTAGGAAAATGAGTTAGGAGACAAAATAACGGTGTTTCTACATAAAGTTAGTGTGTTTCTTTTAGATCGGAGTTGAATAGCCCCAAAGCTCATTCAGCAATAAAGATAATCACGATCTTAGCTCTTTTAGCAAGAAATGCATGGAAAACAGTGTTCGTCTTATCATTGAGGTTGTCTTGTTAGGAAAATGAGTTAGGAGACAAAATAACGGTGTTTCTACATTAAGTTAGTGTGTCTCTTTTAGATCGGAGTTGAATAGCCCCCTAGCTCATTCAGCAACAGAGATAATCACGATCTTAGCTCTTTTAGCAAGAAATGCATGGAAAACAGTGTGCGTCTTATCATTGAGGTTGTCTTGTTAGGAAAATGAGTTAGGAGACAAAATAACGGTGTTTCTACATTAAGTTAGTGTGTCTCTTTTAGATCGGAGTTGAATAGCCCCCTAGCTCATTCTGCAACAGAGATAATCACGATCTTAGCTCTTTTAGCAAGAAATGCATGGAAAACAGTGTTCGTCTTATCATTGAGGTTGTCTTTTTAGGATAATGAGTTAGGAGACAAAATAACGGTGTTTCTACATAAAGTTAGTGTGTTTCTTTTAGATCGGAGTTGAATAGCCCCAAAGCTCATTCAGCAATAAAGATAATCACGATCTTAGCTCTTTTAGCAAGAAATGCATGGAAAACAGTGTGCGTCTTATCATTGAGGTTGTCTTGTTAGGAAAATGAGTTAGGAGACAAAATAACGGTGTTTCTACATTAAGTTAGTGTGTCTCTTTTAGATCGGAGTTGAATTAGCCCCCTAGCTCATTCAGCAACAGAGATAATCACGATCTTAGCTCTTTTAGCAAGAAATGCATGGAAAACAGTGTTCGTCTTATCATTGAGGTTGTCTTGTTAGGAAAATGAGTTAGGAGACAAAATAACGGTGTTTCTACATTAAGTTAGTGTGTCTCTTTTAGATCGGAGTTGAATTAGCCCCCTAGCTCATTCAGCAACAGAGATAATCACGATCTTAGCTCTTTTAGCAAGAAATGCATGGAAAACAGTGTGCGTCTTATCATTGAGGTTGTCTTGTTAGGAAAATGAGTTAGGAGACAAAATAACGGTGTTTCTACATTAAGTTAGTGTGTCTCTTTTAGATCGGAGTTGAATAGCCCCCTAGCTCATTCAGCAACAGAGATAATCACGATCTTAGCTCTTTTAGCAAGAAATGCATGGAAAACAGTGTGCGTCTTATAATTGAGGTTGTCTTGTTAGGAAAATGAGTTAGGAGACAAAATAACGGTGTTTCTACATTAAGTTTGTGTGTCTCTTTTAGATCGGAGTTGAATAGCCCCCTAGCTCATTCTGCAACAGAGATAATCACGATCTTAGCTCTTTTAGCAAGAAATGCATGGAAAACAGTGTTCGTCTTATCATTGAGGTTGTCTTTTTAGGAAAATGAGTTAGGAGACAAAATAACGGTGTTTCTACATAAAGTTAGTGTGTTTCTTTTAGATCGGAGTTGAATAGCCCCAAAGCTCATTCAGCAATAAAGATAATCACGATCTTAGCTCTTTTAGCAAGAAATGCATGGAAAACAGTGTGCGTCTTATCATTGAGGTTGTCTTGTTAGGAAAATGAGTTAGGAGACAAAATAACGGTGTTTCTACATTAAGTTAGTGTGTCTCTTTTAGATCGGAGTTGAATAGCCCCCTAGCTCATTCAGCAACAGAGATAATCACGATCTTAGCTCTTTTAGCAAGAAATGCATGGAAAACAGTGTGCGTCTTATCATTGAGGTTGTCTTGTTAGGAAAATGAGTTAGGAGACAAAATAACGGTGTTTCTACATTAAGTTAGTGTGTCTCTTTTAGATCGGAGTTGAATAGCCCCCTAGCTCATTCTGCAACAGAGATAATGACGATCTTAGCTCTTTTAGCAAGAAATGCATGGAAAACAGTGTTCGTCTTATCATTAAGGTTGTCTTTTTAGGATAATGAGTTAGGAGACAAAATAACGGTGTTTCTACATAAAGTTAGTGTGTTTCTTTTAGATCGGAGTTGAATAGCCCCAAAGCTCATTCAGCAATAAAGATAATCACGATCTTAGCTCTTTTAGCAAGAAATGCATGGAAAACAGTGTGCGTCTTATCATTGAGGTTGTCTTGTTAGGAAAATGAGTTAGGAGACAAAATAACGGTGTTTCTACATTAAGTTAGTGTGTCTCTTTTAGATCGGAGTTGAATTAGCCCCCTAGCTCATTCAGCAACAGAGATAATCACGATCTTAGCTCTTTTAGCAAGAAATGCATGGAAAACAGTGTTCGTCTTATCATTGAGGTTGTCTTGTTAGGAAAATGAGTTAGGAGACAAAATAACGGTGTTTCTACATTAAGTTAGTGTGTCTCTTTTAGATCGGAGTTGAATTAGCCCCCTAGCTCATTCAGCAACAGAGATAATCACGATCTTAGCTCTTTTAGCAAGAAATGCATGGAAAACAGTGTGCGTCTTATCATTGAGGTTGTCTTGTTAGGAAAATGAGTTAGGAGACAAAATAACGGTGTTTCTACATTAAGTTAGTGTGTCTCTTTTAGATCGGAGTTGAATAGCCCCCTAGCTCATTCAGCAACAGAGATAATCACGATCTTAGCTCTTTTAGCAAGAAATGCATGGAAAACAGTGTGCGTCTTATAATTGAGGTTGTCTTGTTAGGAAAATGAGTTAGGAGACAAAATAACGGTGTTTCTACATTAAGTTTGTGTGTCTCTTTTAGATCGGAGTTGAATAGCCCCCTAGCTCATTCTGCAACAGAGATAATCACGATCTTAGCTCTTTTAGCAAGAAATGCATGGAAAACAGTGTTCGTCTTATCATTGAGGTTGTCTTTTTAGGAAAATGAGTTAGGAGACAAAATAACGGTGTTTCTACATAAAGTTAGTGTGTTTCTTTTAGATCGGAGTTGAATAGCCCCAAAGCTCATTCAGCAATAAAGATAATCACGATCTTAGCTCTTTTAGCAAGAAATGCATGGAAAACAGTGTTCGTCTTATCATTGAGGTTGTCTTGTTAGGAAAATGAGTTAGGAGACAAAATAACGGTGTTTCTACATTAAGTTAGTGTGTCTCTTTTAGATCGGAGTTGAATAGCCCCCTAGCTCATTCAGCAACAGAGATAATCACGATCTTAGCTCTTTTAGCAAGAAATGCATGGAAAACAGTGTGCGTCTTATCATTGAGGTTGTCTTGTTAGGAAAATGAGTTAGGAGACAAAATAACGGTGTTTCTACATTAAGTTAGTGTGTCTCTTTTAGATCGGAGTTGAATAGCCCCCTAGCTCATTCTGCAACAGAGATAATCACGATCTTAGCTCTTTTAGCAAGAAATGCATGGAAAACAGTGTTCGTCTTATCATTGAGGTTGTCTTTTTAGGATAATGAGTTAGGAGACAAAATAACGGTGTTTCTACATAAAGTTAGTGTGTTTCTTTTAGATCGGAGTTGAATAGCCCCAAAGCTCATTCAGCAATAAAGATAATCACGATCTTAGCTCTTTTAGCAAGAAATGCATGGAAAACAGTGTGCGTCTTATCATTGAGGTTGTCTTGTTAGGAAAATGAGTTAGGAGACAAAATAACGGTGTTTCTACATTAAGTTAGTGTGTCTCTTTTAGATCGGAGTTGAATTAGCCCCCTAGCTCATTCAGCAACAGAGATAATCACGATCTTAGCTCTTTTAGCAAGAAATGCATGGAAAACAGTGTTCGTCTTATCATTGAGGTTGTCTTGTTAGGAAAATGAGTTAGGAGACAAAATAACGGTGTTTCTACATTAAGTTAGTGTGTCTCTTTTAGATCGGAGTTGAATTAGCCCCCTAGCTCATTCAGCAACAGAGATAATCACGATCTTAGCTCTTTTAGCAAGAAATGCATGGAAAACAGTGTGCGTCTTATCATTGAGGTTGTCTTGTTAGGAAAATGAGTTAGGAGACAAAATAACGGTGTTTCTACATTAAGTTAGTGTGTCTCTTTTAGATCGGAGTTGAATAGCCCCCTAGCTCATTCAGCAACAGAGATAATCACGATCTTAGCTCTTTTAGCAAGAAATGCATGGAAAACAGTGTGCGTCTTATAATTGAGGTTGTCTTGTTAGGAAAATGAGTTAGGAGACAAAATAACGGTGTTTCTACATTAAGTTTGTGTGTCTCTTTTAGATCGGAGTTGAATAGCCCCCTAGCTCATTCTGCAACAGAGATAATCACGATCTTAGCTCTTTTAGCAAGAAATGCATGGAAAACAGTGTTCGTCTTATCATTGAGGTTGTCTTTTTAGGAAAATGAGTTAGGAGACAAAATAACGGTGTTTCTACATAAAGTTAGTGTGTTTCTTTTAGATCGGAGTTGAATAGCCCCAAAGCTCATTCAGCAATAAAGATAATCACGATCTTAGCTCTTTTAGCAAGAAATGCATGGAAAACAGTGTGCGTCTTATCATTGAGGTTGTCTTGTTAGGAAAATGAGTTAGGAGACAAAATAACGGTGTTTCTACATTAAGTTAGTGTGTCTCTTTTAGATCGGAGTTGAATAGCCCCAAAGCTCATTCAGCAATAAAGATAATCACGATCTTAGCTCTTTTAGCAAGAAATGCATGGAAAACAGTGTGCGTCTTATCATTGAGGTTGTCTTGTTAGGAAAATGAGTTAGGAGACAAAATAACGGTGTTTCTACATTAAGTTAGTGTGTCTCTTTTAGATCGGAGTTGAATAGCCCCCTAGCTCATTCTGCAACAGAGATAATCACGATCTTAGCTCTTTTAGCAAGAAATGCATGGAAAACAGTGTTCGTCTTATCATTGAGGTTGTCTTTTTAGGATAATGAGTTAGGAGACAAAATAACGGTGTTTCTACATAAAGTTAGTGTGTTTCTTTTAGATCGGAGTTGAATAGCCCCAAAGCTCATTCAGCAATAAAGATAATCACGATCTTAGCTCTTTTAGCAAGAAATGCATGGAAAACAGTGTGCGTCTTATCATTGAGGTTGTCTTGTTAGGAAAATGAGTTAGGAGACAAAATAACGGTGTTTCTACATTAAGTTAGTGTGTCTCTTTTAGATCGGAGTTGAATTAGCCCCTTAGCTCATTCAGCAACAGAGATAATCACGATCTTAGCTCTTTTAGCAAGAAATGCATGGAAAACAGTGTTCGTCTTATCATTGAGGTTGTCTTGTTAGGAAAATGAGGTAGGAGACAAAATAACGGTGTTTCTACATTAAGTTAGTGTGTCTCTTTTAGATCGGAGTTGAATTAGCCCCCTAGCTCATTCAGCAACAGAGATAATCACGATCTTAGCTCTTTTAGCAAGAAATGCATGGAAAACAGTGTGCGTCTTATCATTGAGGTTGTCTTGTTAGGAAAATGAGTTAGGAGACAAAATAACGGTGTTTCTACATTAAGTTAGTGTGTCTCTTTTAGATCGGAGTTGAATAGCCCCCTAGCTCATTCAGCAACAGAGATAATCACGATCTTAGCTCTTTTAGCAAGAAATGCATGGAAAACAGTGTGCGTCTTATAATTGAGGTTGTCTTGTTAGGAAAATGAGTTAGGAGACAAAATAACGGTGTTTCTACATTAAGTTTGTGTGTCTCTTTTAGATCGGAGTTGAATAGCCCCCTAGCTCATTCTGCAACAGAGATAATCACGATCTTAGCTCTTTTAGCAAGAAATGCATGGAAAACAGTGTGCGTCTTATCATTGAGGTTGTCTTGTTAGGAAAATGAGTTAGGAGACAAAATAACGGTGTTTCTACATTAAGTTAGTGTGTCTCTTTTAGATCGGAGTTGAATTAGCCCCTTAGCTCATTCAGCAACAGAGATAATCACGATCTTAGCTCTTTTAGCAAGAAATGCATGGAAAACAGTGTTCGTCTTATCATTGAGGTTGTCTTGTTAGGAAAATGAGGTAGGAGACAAAATAACGGTGTTTCTACATTAAGTTAGTGTGTCTCTTTTAGATCGGAGTTGAATTAGCCCCCTAGCTCATTCAGCAACAGAGATAATCACGATCTTAGCTCTTTTAGCAAGAAATGCATGGAAAACAGTGTGCGTCTTATCATTGAGGTTGTCTTGTTAGGAAAATGAGTTAGGAGACAAAATAACGGTGTTTCTACATTAAGTTAGTGTGTCTCTTTTAGATCGGAGTTGAATAGCCCCCTAGCTCATTCAGCAACAGAGATAATCACGATCTTAGCTCTTTTAGCAAGAAATGCATGGAAAACAGTGTGCGTCTTATAATTGAGGTTGTCTTGTTAGGAAAATGAGTTAGGAGACAAAATAACGGTGTTTCTACATTAAGTTTGTGTGTCTCTTTTAGATCGGAGTTGAATAGCCCCCTAGCTCATTCTGCAACAGAGATAATCACGATCTTAGCTCTTTTAGCAAGAAATGCATGGAAAACAGTGTTCGTCTTATCATTGAGGTTGTCTTTTTAGGAAAATGAGTTAGGAGACAAAATAACGGTGTTTCTACATAAAGTTAGTGTGTTTCTTTTAGATCGGAGTTGAATAGCCCCAAAGCTCATTCAGCAATAAAGATAATCACGATCTTAGCTCTTTTAGCAAGAAATGCATGGAAAACAGTGTGCGTCTTATCATTGAGGTTGTCTTGTTAGGAAAATGAGTTAGGAGACAAAATAACGGTGTTTCTACATTAAGTTAGTGTGTCTCTTTTAGATCGGAGTTGAATAGCCCCCTAGCTCATTCAGCAACAGAGATAATCACGATCTTAGCTCTTTTAGCAAGAAATGCATGGAAAACAGTGTGCGTCTTATCATTGAGGTTGTCTTGTTAGGAAAATGAGTTAGGAGACAAAATAACGGTGTTTCTACATTAAGTTAGTGTGTCTCTTTTAGATCGGAGTTGAATAGCCCCCTAGCTCATTCAGCAACAGAGATAATCACGATCTTAGCTCTTTTAGCAAGAAATGCATGGAAAACAGTGTGCGCCTTATCATTGAGGTTGTCTTGTTAGGAAAATGAGTTAGGAGACAAAATAACGGTGTTTCTACATTAAGTTAGTGTGTCTCTTTTAGATCGGAGTTGAATAGCCCCCTAGCTCATTCTGCAACAGAGATAATCACGATCTTAGCTCTTTTAGCAAGAAATGCATGGAAAACAGTGTTCTTCTTATCATTGAGGTTGTCTTTTTAGGATAATGAGTTAGGAGACAAAATAACGGTGTTTCTACATAAAGTTAGTGTGTTTCTTTTAGATCGGAGTTGAATAGCCCCAAAGCTCATTCAGCAACAGAGATAATCACGATCTTAGCTCTTTTAGCAAGAAATGCATGGAAAACAGTGTGCGTCTTATCATTGAGGTTGTCTTGTTAGGAAAATGAGTTAGGAGACAAAATAACGGTGTTTCTACATTAAGTTAGTGTGTCTCTTTTAGATCGGAGTTGAATAGCCCCCTAGCTCATTCAGCAACAGAGATAATCACGATCTTAGCTCTTTTAGCAAGAAATGCATGGAAAACAGTGTGCGTCTTATAATTGAGGTTGTCTTGTTAGGAAAATGAGTTAGGAGACAAAATAACGGTGTTTCTACATTAAGTTTGTGTGTCTCTTTTAGATCGGAGTTGAATAGCCCCCTAGCTCATTCTGCAACAAAGATAACCACGATCTTAGCTCTTTTAGCAAGAAATGCATGGAAAACAGTGTTCGTCTTATCATTGAGGTTGTCTTTTTAGGAAAATGAGTTAGGAGACAAAATAACGGTGTTTCTACATAAAGTTAGTGTGTTTCTTTTAGATCGGAGTTGAATAGCCCCAAAGCTCATTCAGCAATAAAGATAATCACGATCTTAGCTCTTTTAGCAAGAAATGCATGGAAAACAGTGTGCGTCTTATCATTGAGGTTGTCTTGTTAGGAAAATGAGTTAGGAGACAAAATAACGGTGTTTCTACATTAAGTTAGTGTGTCTCTTTTAGATCGGAGTTGAATAGCCCCCTAGCTCATTCAGCAACAGAGATAATCACGATCTTAGCTCTTTTAGCAAGAAATGCATGGAAAACAGTGTGCGTCTTATCATTGAGGTTGTCTTGTTAGGAAAATGAGTTAGGAGACAAAATAACGGTGTTTCTACATTAAGTTAGTGTGTCTCTTTTAGATCGGAGTTGAATAGCCCCCTAGCTCATTCTGCAACAGAGATAATGACGATCTTAGCTATTTTAGCAAGAAATGCATGGAAAACAGTGTTCGTCTTATCATTAAGGTTGTCTTTTTAGGATAATGAGTTAGGAGACAAAATAACGGTGTTTCTACATAAAGTTAGTGTGTTTCTTTTAGATCGGAGTTGAATAGCCCCAAAGCTCATTCAGCAATAAAGATAATCACGATCTTAGCTCTTTTAGCAAGAAATGCATGGAAAACAGTGTGCGTCTTATCATTGAGGTTGTCTTGTTAGGAAAATGAGTTAGGAGACAAAATAACGGTGTTTCTACATTAAGTTAGTGTGTCTCTTTTAGATCGGAGTTGAATTAGCCCCCTAGCTCATTCAGCAACAGAGATAATCACGATCTTAGCTCTTTTAGCAAGAAATGCATGGAAAACAGTGTTCGTCTTATCATTGAGGTTGTCTTGTTAGGAAAATGAGTTAGGAGACAAAATAACGGTGTTTCTACATTAAGTTAGTGTGTCTCTTTTAGATCGGAGTTGAATTAGCCCCCTAGCTCATTCAGCAACAGAGATAATCACGATCTTAGCTCTTTTAGCAAGAAATGCATGGAAAACAGTGTGCGTCTTATCATTGAGGTTGTCTTGTTAGGAAAATGAGTTAGGAGACAAAATAACGGTGTTTCTACATTAAGTTAGTGTGTCTCTTTTAGATCGGAGTTGAATAGCCCCCTAGCTCATTCAGCAACAGAGATAATCACGATCTTAGCTCTTTTAGCAAGAAATGCATGGAAAACAGTGTGCGTCTTATAATTGAGGTTGTCTTGTTAGGAAAATGAGTTAGGAGACAAAATAACGGTGTTTCTACATTAAGTTTGTGTGTCTCTTTTAGATCGGAGTTGAATAGCCCCCTAGCTCATTCTGCAACAGAGATAATCACGATCTTAGCTCTTTTAGCAAGAAATGCATGGAAAACAGTGTTCGTCTTATCATTGAGGTTGTCTTTTTAGGAAAATGAGTTAGGAGACAAAATAACGGTGTTTCTACATAAAGTTAGTGTGTTTCTTTTAGATCGGAGTTGAATAGCCCCAAAGCTCATTCAGCAATAAAGATAATCACGATCTTAGCTCTTTTAGCAAGAAATGCATGGAAAACAGTGTGCGTCTTATCATTGAGGTTGTCTTGTTAGGAAAATGAGTTAGGAGACAAAATAACGGTGTTTCTACATTAAGTTAGTGTGTCTCTTTTAGATCGGAGTTGAATAGCCCCCTAGCTCATTCAGCAACAGAGATAATCACGATCTTAGCTCTTTTAGCAAGAAATGCATGGAAAACAGTGTGCGTCTTATCATTGAGGTTGTCTTGTTAGGAAAATGAGTTAGGAGACAAAATAACGGTGTTTCTACATTAAGTTAGTGTGTCTCTTTTAGATCGGAGTTGAATTAGCCCCCTAGCTCATTCAGCAACAGAGATAATCACGATCTTAGCTCTTTTAGCAAGAAATGCATGGAAAACAGTGTGCGTCTTATCATTGAGGTTGTCTTGTTAGGAAAATGAGTTAGGAGACAAAATAACGGTGTTTCTACATTAAGTTAGTGTGTCTCTTTTAGATCGGAGTTGAATAGCCCCCTAGCTCATTCAGCAACAGAGATAATCACGATCTTAGCTCTTTTAGCAAGAAATGCATGGAAAACAGTGTGCGTCTTATAATTGAGGTTGTCTTGTTAGGAAAATGAGTTAGGAGACAAAATAACGGTGTTTCTACATTAAGTTTGTGTGTCTCTTTTAGATCGGAGTTGAATAGCCCCCTAGCTCATTCTGCAACAGAGATAATCACGATCTTAGCTCTTTTAGCAAGAAATGCATGGAAAACAGTGTTCGTCTTATCATTGAGGTTGTCTTTTTAGGAAAATGAGTTAGGAGACAAAATAACGGTGTTTCTACATAAAGTTAGTGTGTTTCTTTTAGATCGGAGTTGAATAGCCCCAAAGCTCATTCAGCAATAAAGATAATCACGATCTTAGCTCTTTTAGCAAGAAATGCATGGAAAACAGTGTGCGTCTTATCATTGAGGTTGTCTTGTTAGGAAAATGAGTTAGGAGACAAAATAACGGTGTTTCTACATTAAGTTAGTGTGTCTCTTTTAGATCGGAGTTGAATAGCCCCCTAGCTCATTCAGCAACAGAGATAATCACGATCTTAGCTCTTTTAGCAAGAAATGCATGGAAAACAGTGTGCGTCTTATCATTGAGGTTGTCTTGTTAGGAAAATGAGTTAGGAGACAAAATAACGGTGTTTCTACATTAAGTTAGTGTGTCTCTTTTAGATCGGAGTTGAATAGCCCCCTAGCTCATTCTGCAACAGAGATAATCACGATCTTAGCTCTTTTAGCAAGAAATGCATGGAAAACAGTGTTCGTCTTATCATTGAGGTTGTCTTTTTAGGATAATGAGTTAGGAGACAAAATAACGGTGTTTCTACATAAAGTTAGTGTGTTTCTTTTAGATCGGAGTTGAATAGCCCCAAAGCTCATTCAGCAATAAAGATAATCACGATCTTAGCTCTTTTAGCAAGAAATGCATGGAAAACAGTGTGCGTCTTATCATTGAGGTTGTCTTGTTAGGAAAATGAGTTAGGAGACAAAATAACGGTGTTTCTACATTAAGTTTGTGTGTCTCTTTTAGATCGGAGTTGAATAGCCCCCTAGCTCATTCTGCAACAGAGATAATCACGATCTTAGCTCTTTTAGCAAGAAATGCATGGAAAACAGTGTTCGTCTTATCATTGAGGTTGTCTTTTTAGGAAAATGAGTTAGGAGACAAAATAACGGTGTTTCTACATAAAGTTAGTGTGTTTCTTTTAGATCGGAGTTGAATAGCCCCAAAGCTCATTCAGCAATAAAGATAATCACGATCTTAGCTCTTTTAGCAAGAAATGCATGGAAAACAGTGTGCGTCTTATCATTGAGGTTGTCTTGTTAGGAAAATGAGTTAGGAGACAAAATAACGGTGTTTCTACATTAAGTTAGTGTGTCTCTTTTAGATCGGAGTTGAATAGCCCCCTAGCTCATTCAGCAACAGAGATAATCACGATCTTAGCTCTTTTAGCAAGAAATGCATGGAAAACAGTGTGCGTCTTATCATTGAGGTTGTCTTGTTAGGAAAATGAGTTAGGAGACAAAATAACGGTGTTTCTACATTAAGTTAGTGTGTCTCTTTTAGATCGGAGTTGAATAGCCCCCTAGCTCATTCTGCAACAGAGATAATCACGATCTTAGCTCTTTTAGCAAGAAATGCATGGAAAACAGTGTTCGTCTTATCATTGAGGTTGTCTTTTTAGGATAATGAGTTAGGAGACAAAATAACGGTGTTTCTACATAAAGTTAGTGTGTTTCTTTTAGATCGGAGTTGAATAGCCCCAAAGCTCATTCAGCAATAAAGATAATCACGATCTTAGCTCTTTTAGCAAGAAATGCATGGAAAACAGTGTGCGTCTTATCATTGAGGTTGTCTTGTTAGGAAAATGAGTTAGGAGACAAAATAACGGTGTTTCTACATTAAGTTAGTGTGTCTCTTTTAGATCGGAGTTGAATAGCCCCCTAGCTCATTCAGCAACAGAGATAATCACGATCTTAGCTCTTTTAGCAAGAAATGCATGGAAAACAGTGTGCGTCTTATCATTGAGGTTGTCTTGTTAGGAAAATGAGTTAGGAGACAAAATAACGGTGTTTCTACATTAAGTTAGTGTGTCTCTTTTAGATCGGAGTTGAATAGCCCCCTAGCTCATTCTGCAACAGAGATAATCACGATCTTAGCTCTTTTAGCAAGAAATGCATGGAAAACAGTGTTCGTCTTATCATTGAGGTTGTCTTTTTAGGATAATGAGTTAGGAGACAAAATAACGGTGTTTCTACATAAAGTTAGTGTGTTTCTTTTAGATCGGAGTTGAATAGCCCCAAAGCTCATTCAGCAACAGAGATAATCACGATCTTAGCTCTTTTAGCAAGAAATGCATGGAAAACAGTGTGCGTCTTATCATTGAGGTTGTCTTGTTAGGAAAATGAGTTAGGAGACAAAATAACGGTGTTTCTACATTAAGTTAGTGTGTCTCTTTTAGATCGGAGTTGAATTAGCCCCCTAGCTCATTCAGCAACAGAGATAATCACGATCTTAGCTCTTTTAGCAAGAAATGCATGGAAAACAGTGTTCGTCTTATCATTGAGGTTGTCTTGTTAGGAAAATGAGTTAGGAGACAAAATAACGGTGTTTCTACATTAAGTTAGTGTGTCTCTTTTAGATCGGAGTTGAATTAGCCCCCTAGCTCATTCAGCAACAGAGATAATCACGATCTTAGCTCTTTTAGCAAGAAATGCATGGAAAACAGTGTGCGTCTTATCATTGAGGTTGTCTTGTTAGGAAAATGAGTTAGGAGACAAAATAACGGTGTTTCTACATTAAGTTAGTGTGTCTCTTTTAGATCGGAGTTGAATAGCCCCCTAGCTCATTCAGCAACAGAGATAATCACGATCTTAGCTCTTTTAGCAAGAAATGCATGGAAAACAGTGTGCGTCTTATAATTGAGGTTGTCTTGTTAGGAAAATGAGTTAGGAGACAAAATAACGGTGTTTCTACATTAAGTTTGTGTGTCTCTTTTAGATCGGAGTTGAATAGCCCCCTAGCTCATTCTGCAACAGAGATAATCACGATCTTAGCTCTTTTAGCAAGAAATGCATGGAAAACAGTGTTCGTCTTATCATTGAGGTTGTCTTTTTAGGAAAATGAGTTAGGAGACAAAATAACGGTGTTTCTACATAAAGTTAGTGTGTCTCTTTTAGATCGGAGTTGAATAGCCCCAAAGCTCATTCAGCAATAAAGATAATCACGATCTTAGCTCTTTTAGCAAGAAATGCATGGAAAACAGTGTGCGTCTTATCATTGAGGTTGTCTTGTTAGGAAAATGAGTTAGGAGACAAAATAACGGTGTTTCTACATTAAGTTAGTGTGTCTCTTTTAGATCGGAGTTGAATAGCCCCCTAGCTCATTCAGCAACAGAGATAATCACGATCTTAGCTCTTTTAGCAAGAAATGCATGGAAAACAGTGTGCGTCTTATCATTGAGGTTGTCTTGTTAGGAAAATGAGTTAGGAGACAAAATAACGGTGTTTCTACATTAAGTTAGTGTGTCTCTTTTAGATCGGAGTTGAATAGCCCCCTAGCTCATTCTGCAACAGAGATAATCACGATCTTAGCTCTTTTAGCAAGAAATGCATGGAAAACAGTGTTCGTCTTATCATTGAGGTTGTCTTTTTAGGATAATGAGTTAGGAGACAAAATAACGGTGTTTCTACATAAAGTTAGTGTGTTTCTTTTAGATCGGAGTTGAATAGCCCCAAAGCTCATTCAGCAATAAAGATAATCACGATCTTAGCTCTTTTAGCAAGAAATGCATGGAAAACAGTGTGCGTCTTATCATTGAGGTTGTCTTGTTAGGAAAATGAGTTAGGAGACAAAATAACGGTGTTTCTACATTAAGTTAGTGTGTCTCTTTTAGATCGGAGTTGAATTAGCCCCCTAGCTCATTCAGCAACAGAGATAATCACGATCTTAGCTCTTTTAGCAAGAAATGCATGGAAAACAGTGTTCGTCTTATCATTGAGGTTGTCTTGTTAGGAAAATGAGTTAGGAGACAAAATAACGGTGTTTCTACATTAAGTTAGTGTGTCTCTTTTAGATCGGAGTTGAATTAGCCCCCTAGCTCATTCAGCAACAGAGATAATCACAATCTTAGCTCTTTTAGCAAGAAATGCATGGAAAACAGTGTGCGTCTTATCATTGAGGTTGTCTTGTTAGGAAAATGAGTTAGGAGACAAAATAACGGTGTTTCTACATTAAGTTAGTGTGTCTCTTTTAGATCGGAGTTGAATAGCCCCCTAGCTCATTCAGCAACAGAGATAATCACGATCTTAGCTCTTTTAGCAAGAAATGCATGGAAAACAGTGTGCGTCTTATAATTGAGGTTGTCTTGTTAGGAAAATGAGTTAGGAGACAAAATAACGGTGTTTCTACATTAAGTTTGTGTGTCTCTTTTAGATCGGAGTTGAATAGCCCCCTAGCTCATTCTGCAACAGAGATAATCACGATCTTAGCTCTTTTAGCAAGAAATGCATGGAAAACAGTGTTCGTCTTATCATTGAGGTTGTCTTTTTAGGAAAATGAGTTAGGAGACAAAATAACGGTGTTTCTACATAAAGTTAGTGTGTTTCTTTTAGATCGGAGTTGAATAGCCCCAAAGCTCATTCAGCAATAAAGATAATCACGATCTTAGCTCTTTTAGCAAGAAATGCATGGAAAACAGTGTGCGTCTTATCATTGAGGTTGTCTTGTTAGGAAAATGAGTTAGGAGACAAAATAACGGTGTTTCTACATTAAGTTAGTGTGTCTCTTTTAGATCGGAGTTGAATAGCCCCCTAGCTCATTCAGCAACAGAGATAATCACGATCTTAGCTCTTTTAGCAAGAAATGCATGGAAAACAGTGTGCGTCTTATCATTGAGGTTGTCTTGTTAGGAAAATGAGTTAGGAGACAAAATAACGGTGTTTCTACATTAAGTTAGTGTGTCTCTTTTAGATCGGAGTTGAATAGCCCCCTAGCTCATTCTGCAACAGAGATAATCACGATCTTAGCTCTTTTAGCAAGAAATGCATGGAAAACAGTGTTCGTCTTATCATTGAGGTTGTCTTTTTAGGATAATGAGTTAGGAGACAAAATAACGGTGTTTCTACATAAAGTTAGTGTGTTTCTTTTAGATCGGAGTTGAATAGCCCCAAAGCTCATTCAGCAATAAAGATAATCACGATCTTAGCTCTTTTAGCAAGAAATGCATGGAAAACAGTGTGCGTCTTATCATTGAGGTTGTCTTGTTAGGAAAATGAGTTAGGAGACAAAATAACGGTGTTTCTACATTAAGTTAGTGTGTCTCTTTTAGATCGGAGTTGAATTAGCCCCCTAGCTCATTCAGCAACAGAGATAATCACGATCTTAGCTCTTTTAGCAAGAAATGCATGGAAAACAGTGTTCGTCTTATCATTGAGGTTGTCTTGTTAGGAAAATGAGTTAGGAGACAAAATAACGTTGTTTCTACATTAAGTTAGTGTGTCTCTTTTAGATCGGAGTTGAATTAGCCCCCTAGCTCATTCAGCAACAGAGATAATCACGATCTTAGCTCTTTTAGCAAGAAATGCATGGAAAACAGTGTGCGTCTTATCATTGAGGTTGTCTTGTTAGGAAAATGAGTTAGGAGACAAAATAACGGTGTTTCTACATTAAGTTAGTGTGTCTCTTTTAGATCAGAGTTGAATAGCCCCCTAGCTGATTCAGCAACAGAGATAATCACGATCTTAGCTCTTTTAGCAAGAAATGCATGGAAAACAGTGTGCGTCTTATCATTGAGGTTGTCTTGTTAGGAAAATGAGTTAGGAGACAAAATAACGGTGTTTCTACATTAAGTTAGTGTGTCTCTTTTAGATCGGAGTTGAATTAGCCCCCTAGCTCATTCAGCAACAGAGATAATCACGATCTTAGCTCTTTTAGCAAGAAATGCATGGAAAACAGTGTTCGTCTTATCATTGAGGTTGTCTTGTTAGGAAAATGAGTTAGGAGACAAAATAACGGTGTTTCTACATTAAGTTAGTGTGTCTCTTTTAGATCAGAGTTGAATAGCCCCCTAGCTGATTCAGCAACAGAGATAATCACGATCTTAGCTCTTTTAGCAAGAAATGCATGGAAAACAGTGTGCGTCTTATCATTGAGGTTGTCTTGTTAGGAAAATGAGTTAGGAGACAAAATAACGGTGTTTCTACATTAAGTTAGTGTGTCTCTTTTAGATCAGAGTTGAATAGCCCCCTAGCTGATTCAGCAACAGAGATAATCACGATCTTAGCTCTTTTAGCAAGAAATGCATGGAAAACAGTGTGCGTCTTATCATTGAGGTTGTCTTGTTAGGAAAATGAGTTAGGAGACAAAATAACGGTGTTTCTACATTAAGTTAGTGTGTCTCTTTTAGATCGGAGTTGAATTAGCCCCCTAGCTCATTCAGCAACAGAGATAATCACGATCTTAGCTCTTTTAGCAAGAAATGCATGGAAAACAGTGTGCGTCTTATCATTGAGGTTGTCTTGTTAGGAAAATGAGTTAGGAGACAAAATAACGGTGTTTCTACATTAAGTTAGTGTGTCTCTTTTAGATCGGAGTTGAATTAGCCCCCTAGCTCATTCAGCAACAGAGATAATCACGATCTTAGCTCTTTTAGCAAGAAATGCATGGAAAACAGTGTGCGTCTTATCATTGAGGTTGTCTTGTTAGGAAAATGAGTTAGGAGACAAAATAACGGTGTTTCTACATTAAGTTAGTGTGTCTCTTTTAGATCGGAGTTGAATAGCCCCCTAGCTCATTCAGCAACAGAGATAATCACGATCTTAGCTCTTTTAGCAAGAAATGCATGGAAAACAGTGTGCGTCTTATCATTGAGGTTGTCTTGTTAGGAAAATGAGTTAGGAGACAAAATAACGGTGTTTCTACATTAAGTTAGTGTGTCTCTTTTAGATCGGAGTTGAATAGCCCCCTAGCTCATTCTGCAACAGAGATAATCACGATCTTAGCTCTTTTAGCAAGAAATTCATGGAAAACAGTGTTCGTCTTATCATTGAGGTTGTCTTGTTAGGAAAATGAGTTAGGAGACAAAATAACGGGGTTTCTACATTAAGTTAGTGTGATCGGAGTTGAATAGCCCCCTAGCTCATTCTGCAACAGAGATAATCACGATCTAAGCTCTTTTAGCAAGAAATGCATGGAAAACAGTGTTCGTCTTATCATTGAGGTTGTCTTGTTAGGAAAATGAGTTAGGAGACAAAATAACGGTGTTTCTACATTAAGTTAGTGTGTCTCTTTTAGATCGGAGTTGAATTAGCCCCCTAGCTCATTCAGCAACAGAGATAATCACGATCTTAGCTCTTTTAGCAAGAAATGCATGGAAAACAGTGTGCGTCTTATCATTGAGGTTGTCTTGTTAGGAAAATGAGTTAGGAGACAAAATAACGGTGTTTCTACATTAAGTTAGTGTGTCTCTTTTAGATCAGAGTTGAATAGCCCCCTAGCTGATTCAGCAACAGAGATAATCACGATCTTAGCTCTTTTAGCAAGAAATGCATGGAAAACAGTGTGCGTCTTATCATTGAGGTTGTCTTGTTAGGAAAATGAGTTAGGAGACAAAATAACGGTGTTTCTACATTAAGTTAGTGTGTCTCTTTTAGATCGGAGTTGAATTAGCCCCCTAGCTCATTCAGCAACAGAGATAATCACGATCTTAGCTCTTTTAGCAAGAAATGCATGGAAAACAGTGTGCGTCTTATCATTGAGGTTGTCTTGTTAGGAAAATGAGTTAGGAGACAAAATAACGGTGTTTCTACATTAAGTTAGTGTGTCTCTTTTAGATCGGAGTTGAATTAGCCCCCTAGCTCATTCAGCAACAGAGATAATCACGATCTTAGCTCTTTTAGCAAGAAATGCATGGAAAACAGTGTGCGTCTTATCATTGAGGTTGTCTTGTTAGGAAAATGAGTTAGGAGACAAAATAACGGTGTTTCTACATTAAGTTAGTGTGTCTCTTTTAGATCGGAGTTGAATAGCCCCCTAGCTCATTCAGCAACAGAGATAATCACGATCTTAGCTCTTTTAGCAAGAAATGCATGGAAAACAGTGTGCGTCTTATCATTGAGGTTGTCTTGTTAGGAAAATGAGTTAGGAGACAAAATAACGGTGTTTCTACATTAAGTTAGTGTGTCTCTTTTAGATCGGAGTTGAATAGCCCCCTAGCTCATTCTGCAACAGAGATAATCACGATCTTAGCTCTTTTAGCAAGAAATTCATGGAAAACAGTGTTCGTCTTATCATTGAGGTTGTCTTGTTAGGAAAATGAGTTAGGAGACAAAATAACGGGGTTTCTACATTAAGTTAGTGTGATCGGAGTTGAATAGCCCCCTAGCTCATTCTGCAACAGAGATAATCACGATCTAAGCTCTTTTAGCAAGAAATGCATGGAAAACAGTGTTCGTCTTATCATTGAGGTTGTCTTGTTAGGAAAATGAGTTAGGAGACAAAATAACGGTGTTTCTACATTAAGTTAGTGTGTCTCTTTTAGATCGGAGTTGAATTAGCCCCCTCGCTCATTCAGCAACAGAGATAATCACGATCTTAGCTCTTTTAGCAAGAAATGCATGGAAAACAGTGTGCGTCTTATCATTGAGGTTGTCTTGTTAGGAAAATGAGTTAGGAGACAAAATAACGGTGTTTCTACATTAAGTTAGTGTGTCTCTTTTAGATCGGAGTTGAATTAGCCCCCTAGCTCATTCAGCAACAGAGATAATCACGATCTTAGCTCTTTTAGCAAGAAATGCATGGAAAACAGTGTGCGTCTTATCATTGAGGTTGTCTTGTTAGGAAAATGAGTTAGGAGACAAAATAACGGTGTTTCTACATTAAGTTAGTGTGTCTCTTTTAGATCGGAGTTGAATTAGCCCCCTAGCTCATTCAGCAACAGAGATAATCACGATCTTAGCTCTTTTAGCAAGAAATGCATGGAAAACAGTGTGCGTCTTATCATTGAGGTTGTCTTGTTAGGAAAATGAGTTAGGAGACAAAATAACGGTGTTTCTACATTAAGTTAGTGTGTCTCTTTTAGATCAGAGTTGAATAGCCCCCTAGCTGATTCAGCAACAGAGATAATCACGATCTTAGCTCTTTTAGCAAGAAATGCATGGAAAACAGTGTGCGTCTTATCATTGAGGTTGTTTTGTTAGGAAAATGAGTTAGGAGACAAAATAACGGTGTTTCTACATTAAGTTAGTGTGTCTCTTTTAGATCGGAGTTGAATTAGCCCCCTAGCTCATTCAGCAACAGAGATAATCACGATCTTAGCTCTTTTAGCAAGAAATGCATGGAAAACAGTGTGCGTCTTATCATTGAGGTTGTCTTGTTAGGAAAATGAGTTAGGAGACAAAATAACGGTGTTTCTACATTAAGTTAGTGTGTCTCTTTTAGATCGGAGTTTAATTAGCCCCCTAGCTCATTCAGCAACAGAGATAATCACGATCTTAGCTCTTTTAGCAAGAAATGCATGGAAAACAGTGTGCGTCTTATCATTGAGGTTGTCTTGTTAGGAAAATGAGTTAGGAGACACAATAACGGTGTTTCTACATTAAGTTAGTGTGTCTCTTTTAGATCGGAGTTGAATAGCCCCCTAGCTCATTCAGCAACAGAGATAATCACGATCTTAGCTCTTTTAGCAAGATATGCATGGAAAACAGTGTTCGTCTTATCATTGAGGTTGTCTTGTTAGGAAAATGAGTTAGGAGACAAAATAACGGTGTTTCTACATTAAGTTAGTGTGTCTCTTTTAGATCGGAGTTGAATTAGCCCCCTAGCTCATTCAGCAACAGAGATAATCACGATCTTAGCTCTTTTAGCAAGAAATGCATGGAAAACAGTGTGCGTCTTATGATTGAGGTTGTCTTGTTAGGAAAATGAGTTAGGAGACAAAATAACGGTGTTTCTACATTAAGTTAGTGTGTCTCTTTTAGATCAGAGTTGAATAGCCCCCTAGCTGATTCAGCAACAGAGATAATCACGATCTTAGCTCTTTTAGCAAGAAATGCATGGAAAACAGTGTTCGTCTTATCATTGAGGTTGTCTTGTTAGGAAAATGAGTTAGGAGACAAAATAACGGTGTTTCTACATTAAGTTAGTGTGTCTCTTTTAGATCGGAGTTGAATTAGCCCCCTAGCTCATTCTGCAACAGAGATAATCACGATCTTAGCTCTTTTAGCAAGAAATGCATGGAAAACAGTGTGCGTCTTATCATTGAGGTTGTCTTGTTAGGAAAATGAGTTAGGAGACAAAATAACGGTGTTTCTACATTAAGTTAGTGTGTCTCTTTTAGATCGGAGTTGAATTAGCCCCCTAGCTCATTCAGCAACAGAGATAATCACGATCTTAGCTCTTTTAGCAAGAAATGCATGGAAAACAGTGTGCGTCTTATCATTGAGGTTGTCTTGTTAGGAAAATGAGTTAGGAGACAAAATAACGGTGTTTCTACATTAAGTTAGTGTGTCTCTTTTAGATCGGAGTTGAATAGCCCCCTAGCTCATTCAGCAACAGAGATAATCACGATCTTAGCTCTT
Organism: Engystomops pustulosus; assembly: GCF_040894005.1. Taxonomy (NCBI): domain Eukaryota; kingdom Metazoa; phylum Chordata; class Amphibia; order Anura; family Leptodactylidae; genus Engystomops; species Engystomops pustulosus. The sequence continues at coordinate 57,978,234 of NC_092418.1, read as the reverse complement.
TTAGCAAGAAATGCATGGAAAACAGTGTGCGTCTTATCATTGAGGTTGTCTTGTTAGGAAAATGAGTTAGGAGACAAAATAACGGTGTTTCTACATTAAGTTAGTGTGTCTCTTTTAGATCGGAGTTGAATAGCCCCCTAGCTCATTCTGCAACAGAGATAATCACGATCTTAGCTCTTTTAGCAAGAAATGCATGGAAAACAGTGGGCGTCTTATCATTGAGGTTGTCTTGTTAGGAAAATGAGTTAGGAGACAAAATAACGGTGTTTCTACATTAAGTTAGTGTGTCTCTTTTAGATCGGAGTTGAATAGCCCCCTAGCTCATTCAGCAACAGAGATAATCACGATCTTAGCTCTTTTAGCAAGAAATGCATGGAAAACAGTGTGCGTCTTATCATTGAGGTTGTCTTGTTAGGAAAATGAGTTAGGAGACAAAATAACGGTGTTTCTACATTAAGTTAGTGTGTCTCTTTTAGATCGGAGTTGAATTAGCCCCCTAGCTCATTCAGCAACAGAGATAATCACGATCTTAGCTCTTTTAGCAAGAAATGCATGGAAAACAGTGTGCGTCTTATCATTGAGGTTGTCTTGTTAGGAAAATGAGTTAGGAGACAAAATAACGGTGTTTCTACATTAAGTTAGTGTGTCTCTTTTAGATCGGAGTTGAATTAGCCCCCTAGCTCATTCAGCAACAGAGATAATCACGATCTTAGCTCTTTTAGCAAGAAATGCATGGAAAACAGTGTGCGTCTTATCATTGAGGTTGTCTTGTTAGGAAAATGAGTTAGGAGACAAAATAACGGTGTTTCTACATTAAGTTAGTGTGTCTCTTTTAGATCAGAGTTGAATAGCCCCCTAGCTGATTCAGCAACAGAGATAATCACGATCTTAGCTCTTTTAGCAAGAAATGCATGGAAAACAGTGTGCGTCTTATCATTGAGGTTGTTTTGTTAGGAAAATGAGTTAGGAGACAAAATAACGGTGTTTCTACATTAAGTTAGTGTGTCTCTTTTAGATCGGAGTTGAATTAGCCCCCTAGCTCATTCAGCAACAGAGATAATCACGATCTTAGCTCTTTTAGCAAGAAATGCATGGAAAACAGTGTGCGTCTTATCATTGAGGTTGTCTTGTTAGGAAAATGAGTTAGGAGACAAAATAACGGTGTTTCTACATTAAGTTAGTGTGTCTCTTTTAGATCGGAGTTTAATTAGCCCCCTAGCTCATTCAGCAACAGAGATAATCACGATCTTAGCTCTTTTAGCAAGAAATGCATGGAAAACAGTGTGCGTCTTATCATTGAGGTTGTCTTGTTAGGAAAATGAGTTAGGAGACACAATAACGGTGTTTCTACATTAAGTTAGTGTGTCTCTTTTAGATCGGAGTTGAATAGCCCCCTAGCTCATTCAGCAACAGAGATAATCACGATCTTAGCTCTTTTAGCAAGATATGCATGGAAAACAGTGTTCGTCTTATCATTGAGGTTGTCTTGTTAGGAAAATGAGTTAGGAGACAAAATAACGGTGTTTCTACATTAAGTTAGTGTGTCTCTTTTAGATCGGAGTTGAATTAGCCCCCTAGCTCATTCAGCAACAGAGATAATCACGATCTTAGCTCTTTTAGCAAGAAATGCATGGAAAACAGTGTGCGTCTTATGATTGAGGTTGTCTTGTTAGGAAAATGAGTTAGGAGACAAAATAACGGTGTTTCTACATTAAGTTAGTGTGTCTCTTTTAGATCAGAGTTGAATAGCCCCCTAGCTGATTCAGCAACAGAGATAATCACGATCTTAGCTCTTTTAGCAAGAAATGCATGGAAAACAGTGTTCGTCTTATCATTGAGGTTGTCTTGTTAGGAAAATGAGTTAGGAGACAAAATAACGGTGTTTCTACATTAAGTTAGTGTGTCTCTTTTAGATCGGAGTTGAATTAGCCCCCTAGCTCATTCTGCAACAGAGATAATCACGATCTTAGCTCTTTTAGCAAGAAATGCATGGAAAACAGTGTGCGTCTTATCATTGAGGTTGTCTTGTTAGGAAAATGAGTTAGGAGACAAAATAACGGTGTTTCTACATTAAGTTAGTGTGTCTCTTTTAGATCGGAGTTGAATTAGCCCCCTAGCTCATTCAGCAACAGAGATAATCACGATCTTAGCTCTTTTAGCAAGAAATGCATGGAAAACAGTGTGCGTCTTATCATTGAGGTTGTCTTGTTAGGAAAATGAGTTAGGAGACAAAATAACGGTGTTTCTACATTAAGTTAGTGTGTCTCTTTTAGATCGGAGTTGAATAGCCCCCTAGCTCATTCAGCAACAGAGATAATCACGATCTTAGCTCTTTTAGCAAGAAATGCATGGAAAACAGTGTGCGTCTTATCATTGAGGTTGTCTTGTTAGGAAAATGAGTTAGGAGACAAAATAACGGTGTTTCTACATTAAGTTAGTGTGTCTCTTTTAGATCGGAGTTGAATAGCCCCCTAGCTCATTCTGCAACAGAGATAATCACGATCTTAGCTCTTTTAGCAAGAAATGCATGGAAAACAGTGGGCGTCTTATCATTGAGGTTGTCTTGTTAGGAAAATGAGTTAGGAGACAAAATAACGGTGTTTCTACATTAAGTTAGTGTGTCTCTTTTAGATCGGAGTTGAATAGCCCCCTAGCTCATTCAGCAACAGAGATAATCACGATCTTAGCTCTTTTAGCAAGAAATGCATGGAAAACAGTGTGCGTCTTATCATTGAGGTTGTCTTGTTAGGAAAATGAGTTAGGAGACAAAATAACGGTGTTTCTACATTAAGTTAGTGTGTCTCTTTTAGATCGGAGTTGAATAGCCCCCTAGCTCATTCTGCAACAGAGATAATCACGATCTTAGCTCTTTTAGCAAGAAATGCATGGAAAACAGTGTTCGTCTTATCATTGAGGTTGTCTTTTTAGGATAATGAGTTAGGAGACAAAATAACGGTGTTTCTACATAAAGTTAGTGTGTTTCTTTTAGATCAGAGTTGAATAGCCCCAAAGCTCATTCAGCAATAAAGATAATCACGATCTTAGCTCTTTTAGCAAGAAATGCATGGAAAACAGTGTTCGTCTTATCATTGAGGTTGTCTTGTTAGGAAAATGAGTTAGGAGACAAAATAACGGGGTTTCTACATTAAGTTAGTGTGTCTCTTTTAGATCGGAGTTGAATAGCCCCCTAGCTCATTCAGCAACAGAGATAATCACGATCTTAGCTCTTTTAGCAAGAAATGCATGGAAAACAGTGTTCGTCTTATCATTGAGGTTGTCTTGTTAGGAAAATGAGTTAGGAGACAAAATAACGGGGTTTCTACATTAAGTTAGTGTGTCTCTTTTAGATCGGAGTTGAATTAGCCCCCTAGCTCATTCAGCAACAGAGATAATCACGATCTTAGCTCTTTTAGCAAGAAATGCATGGAAAACAGTGTGCGTCTTATCATTGAGGTTGTCTTGTTAGGAAAATGAGTTAGGAGACAAAATAACGGTGTTTCTACATTAAGTTAGTGTGTCTCTTTTAGATCAGAGTTGAATAGCCCCCCAGCTGATTCAGCAACAGAGATAATCACGATCTTAGCTCTTTTAGCAAGAAATGCATGGAAAACAGTGTTCGTCTTATCATTGAGGTTGTCTTGTTAGGAAAATGAGTTAGGAGACAAAATAACGGTGTTTCTACATAAAGTTAGTGTGTTTCTTTTAGATCGGTGTTGAATAGCCCCAAAGCTCATTCAGCAATAAAGATAATCACGATCTTAGCTCTTTTAGCAAGAAATGCATGGAAAACAGTGTGCGTCTTATCATTGAGGTTGTCTTGTTAGGAAAATGAGTTAGGAGACAAAATAACGGTGTTTCTACATTAAGTTAGTGTGTCTCTTTTAGATCGGAGTTGAATAGCCCCCTAGCTCATTCTGCAACAGAGATAATCACGATCTTAGCTCTTTTAGCAAGAAATGCATGGAAAACAGTGTTCGTCTTATCATTGAGGTTGTCTTTTTAGGATAATGAGTTAGGAGACAAAATAACGGTGTTTCTACATAAAGTTAGTGTGTTTCTTTTAGATCGGAGTTGAATAGCCCCAAAGCTCATTCAGCAATAAAGATAATCACGATCTTAGCTCTTTTAGCAAGAAATGCATGGAAAACAGTGTGCGTCTTATCATTGAGGTTGTCTTGTTAGGAAAATGAGTTAGGAGACAAAATAACGGTGTTTCTACATTAAGTTAGTGTGTCTCTTTTAGATCGGAGTTGAATTAGCCCCCTAGCTCATTCAGCAACAGAGATAATCACGATCTTAGCTCTTTTAGCAAGAAATGCATGGAAAACAGTGTTCGTCTTATCATTGAGGTTGTCTTGTTAGGAAAATGAGTTAGGAGACAAAATAACGGTGTTTCTACATTAAGTTAGTGTGTCTCTTTTAGATCGGAGTTGAATTAGCCCCCTAGCTCATTCAGCAACAGAGATAATCACGATCTTAGCTCTTTTAGCAAGAAATGCATGGAAAACAGTGTGCGTCTTATCATTGAGGTTGTCTTGTTAGGAAAATGAGTTAGGAGACAAAATAACGGTGTTTCTACATTAAGTTAGTGTGTCTCTTTTAGATCAGAGTTGAATAGCCCCCTAGCTGATTCAGCAACAGAGATAATCACGATCTTAGCTCTTTTAGCAAGAAATGCATGGAAAACAGTGTGCGTCTTATCATTGAGGTTGTCTTGTTAGGAAAATGAGTTAGGAGACAAAATAACGGTGTTTCTACATTAAGTTAGTGTGTCTCTTTTAGATCGGAGTTGAATTAGCCCCCTAGCTCATTCAGCAACAGAGATAATCACGATCTTAGCTCTTTTAGCAAGAAATGCATGGAAAACAGTGTTCGTCTTATCATTGAGGTTGTCTTGTTAGGAAAATGAGTTAGGAGACAAAATAACGGTGTTTCTACATTAAGTTAGTGTGTCTCTTTTAGATCGGAGTTGAATTAGCCCCCTAGCTCATTCAGCAACAGAGATAATCACGATCTTAGCTCTTTTAGCAAGAAATGCATGGAAAACAGTGTGCGTCTTATCATTGAGGTTGTCTTGTTAGGAAAATGAGTTAGGAGACAAAATAACGGTGTTTCTACATTAAGTTAGTGTGTCTCTTTTAGATCAGAGTTGAATAGCCCCCTAGCTGATTCAGCAACAGAGATAATCACGATCTTAGCTCTTTTAGCAAGAAATGCATGGAAAACAGTGTGCGTCTTATCATTGAGGTTGTCTTGTTAGGAAAATGAGTTAGGAGACAAAATAACGGTGTTTCTACATTAAGTTAGTGTGTCTCTTTTAGATCGGAGTTGAATTAGCCCCCTAGCTCATTCAGCAACAGAGATAATCACGATCTTAGCTCTTTTAGCAAGAAATGCATGGAAAACAGTGTGCGTCTTATCATTGAGGTTGTCTTGTTAGGAAAATGAGTTAGGAGACAAAATAACGGTGTTTCTACATTAAGTTAGTGTGTCTCTTTTAGATCGGAGTTGAATTAGCCCCCTAGCTCATTCAGCAACAGAGATAATCACGATCTTAGCTCTTTTAGCAAGAAATGCATGGAAAACAGTGTGCGTCTTATCATTGAGGTTGTCTTGTTAGGAAAATGAGTTAGGAGACAAAATAACGGTGTTTCTACATTAAGTTAGTGTGTCTCTTTTAGATCGGAGTTGAATAGCCCCCTAGCTCATTCAGCAACAGAGATAATCACGATCTTAGCTCTTTTAGCAAGAAATGCATGGAAAACAGTGTGCGTCTTATCATTTAGGTTGTCTTGTTAGGAAAATGAGTTAGGAGACAAAATAACGGTGTTTCTACATTAAGTTAGTGTGTCTCTTTTAGATCGGAGTTGAATAGCCCCCTAGCTCATTCTGCAACAGAGATAATCACGATCTTAGCTCTTTTAGCAAGAAATTCATGGAAAACAGTGTTCGTCTTATCATTGAGGTTGTCTTGTTAGGAAAATGAGTTAGGAGACAAAATAACGGGGTTTCTACATTAAGTTAGTGTGATCGGAGTTGAATAGCCCCCTAGCTCATTCTGCAACAGAGATAATCACGATCTAAGCTCTTTTAGCAAGAAATGCATGGAAAACAGTGTTCGTCTTATCATTGAGGTTGTCTTGTTAGGAAAATGAGTTAGGAGACAAAATAACGGTGTTTCTACATTAAGTTAGTGTGTCTCTTTTAGATCGGAGTTGAATTAGCCCCCTCGCTCATTCAGCAACAGAGATAATCACGATCTTAGCTCTTTTAGCAAGAAATGCATGGAAAACAGTGTGCGTCTTATCATTGAGGTTGTCTTGTTAGGAAAATGAGTTAGGAGACAAAATAACGGTGTTTCTACATTAAGTTAGTGTGTCTCTTTTAGATCGGAGTTGAATTAGCCCCCTAGCTCATTCAGCAACAGAGATAATCACGATCTTAGCTCTTTTAGCAAGAAATGCATGGAAAACAGTGTGCGTCTTATCATTGAGGTTGTCTTGTTAGGAAAATGAGTTAGGAGACAAAATAACTGTGTTTCTACATTAAGTTAGTGTGTCTCTTTTAGATCGGAGTTGAATTAGCCCCCTAGCTCATTCAGCAACAGAGATAATCACGATCTTAGCTCTTTTAGCAAGAAATGCATGGAAAACAGTGTGCGTCTTATCATTGAGGTTGTCTTGTTAGGAAAATGAGTTAGGAGACAAAATAACGGTGTTTCTACATTAAGTTAGTGTGTCTCTTTTAGATCAGAGTTGAATAGCCCCCTAGCTGATTCAGCAACAGAGATAATCACGATCTTAGCTCTTTTAGCAAGAAATGCATGGAAAACAGTGTGCGTCTTATCATTGAGGTTGTTTTGTTAGGAAAATGAGTTAGGAGACAAAATAACGGTGTTTCTACATTAAGTTAGTGTGTCTCTTTTAGATCGGAGTTGAATTAGCCCCCTAGCTCATTCAGCAACAGAGATAATCACGATCTTAGCTCTTTTAGCAAGAAATGCATGGAAAACAGTGTGCGTCTTATCATTGAGGTTGTCTTGTTAGGAAAATGAGTTAGGAGACAAAATAACGGTGTTTCTACATTAAGTTAGTGTGTCTCTTTTAGATCGGAGTTTAATTAGCCCCCTAGCTCATTCAGCAACAGAGATAATCACGATCTTAGCTCTTTTAGCAAGAAATGCATGGAAAACAGTGTGCGTCTTATCATTGAGGTTGTCTTGTTAGGAAAATGAGTTAGGAGACACAATAACGGTGTTTCTACATTAAGTTAGTGTGTCTCTATTAGATCGGAGTTGAATAGCCCCCTAGCTCATTCAGCAACAGAGATAATCACGATCTTAGCTCTTTTAGCAAGATATGCATGGAAAACAGTGTTCGTCTTATCATTGAGGTTGTCTTGTTAGGAAAATGAGTTAGGAGACAAAATAACGGTGTTTCTACATTAAGTTAGTGTGTCTCTTTTAGATCGGAGTTGAATTAGCCCCCTAGCTCATTCAGCAACAGAGATAATCACGATCTTAGCTCTTTTAGCAAGAAATGCATGGAAAACAGTGTGCGTCTTATGATTGAGGTTGTCTTGTTAGGAAAATGAGTTAGGAGACAAAATAACGGTGTTTCTACATTAAGTTAGTGTGTCTCTTTTAGATCAGAGTTGAATAGCCCCCTAGCTGATTCAGCAACAGAGATAATCACGATCTTAGCTCTTTTAGCAAGAAATGCATGGAAAACAGTGTTCGTCTTATCATTGAGGTTGTCTTGTTAGGAAAATGAGTTAGGAGACAAAATAACGGTGTTTCTACATTAAGTTAGTGTGTCTCTTTTAGATCGGAGTTGAATTAGCCCCCTAGCTCATTCTGCAACAGAGATAATCACGATCTTAGCTCTTTTAGCAAGAAATGCATGGAAAACAGTGTGCGTCTTATCATTGAGGTTGTCTTGTTAGGAAAATGAGTTAGGAGACAAAATAACGGTGTTTCTACATTAAGTTAGTGTGTCTCTTTTAGATCGGAGTTGAATTAGCCCCCTAGCTGATTCAGCAACAGAGATAATCACGATCTTAGCTCTTTTAGCAAGAAATGCATGGAAAACAGTGTGCGTCTTATCATTGAGGTTGTTTTGTTAGGAAAATGAGTTAGGAGACAAAATAACGGTGTTTCTACATTAAGTTAGTGTGTCTCTTTTAGATCGGAGTTGAATTAGCCCCCTAGCTCATTCAGCAACAGAGATAATCACGATCTTAGCTCTTTTAGCAAGAAATGCATGGAAAACAGTGTGCGTCTTATCATTGAGGTTGTCTTGTTAGGAAAATGAGTTAGGAGACAAAATAACGGTGTTTCTACATTAAGTTAGTGTGTCTCTTTTAGATCGGAGTTTAATTAGCCCCCTAGCTCATTCAGCAACAGAGATAATCACGATCTTAGCTCTTTTAGCAAGAAATGCATGGAAAACAGTGTGTGTCTTATCATTGAGGTTGTCTTGTTAGGAAAATGAGTTAGGAGACACAATAACGGTGTTTCTACATTAAGTTAGTGTGTCTCTATTAGATCGGAGTTGAATAGCCCCCTAGCTCATTCAGCAACAGAGATAATCACGATCTTAGCTCTTTTAGCAAGATATGCATGGAAAACAGTGTTCGTCTTATCATTGAGGTTGTCTTGTTAGGAAAATGAGTTAGGAGACAAAATAACGGTGTTTCTACATTAAGTTAGTGTGTCTCTTTTAGATCGGAGTTGAATTAGCCCCCTAGCTCATTCAGCAACAGAGATAATCACGATCTTAGCTCTTTTAGCAAGAAATGCATGGAAAACAGTGTGCGTCTTATGATTGAGGTTGTCTTGTTAGGAAAATGAGTTAGGAGACAAAATAACGGTGTTTCTACATTAAGTTAGTGTGTCTCTTTTAGATCAGAGTTGAATAGCCCCCTAGCTGATTCAGCAACAGAGATAATCACGATCTTAGCTCTTTTAGCAAGAAATGCATGGAAAACAGTGTTCGTCTTATCATTGAGGTTGTCTTGTTAGGAAAATGAGTTAGGAGACAAAATAACGGTGTTTCTACATTAAGTTAGTGTGTCTCTTTTAGATCGGAGTTGAATTAGCCCCCTAGCTCATTCTGCAACAGAGATAATCACGATCTTAGCTCTTTTAGCAAGAAATGCATGGAAAACAGTGTGCGTCTTATCATTGAGGTTGTCTTGTTAGGAAAATGAGTTAGGAGACAAAATAACGGTGTTTCTACATTAAGTTAGTGTGTCTCTTTTAGATCGGAGTTGAATTAGCCCCCTAGCTCATTCAGCAACAGAGATAATCACGATCTTAGCTCTTTTAGCAAGAAATGCATGGAAAACAGTGTGCGTCTTATCATTGAGGTTGTCTTGTTAGGAAAATGAGTTAGGAGACAAAATAACGGTGTTTCTACATTAAGTTAGTGTGTCTCTTTTAGATCGGAGTTGAATAGCCCCCTAGCTCATTCAGCAACAGAGATAATCACGATCTTAGCTCTTTTAGCAAGAAATGCATGGAAAACAGTGTGCGTCTTATCATTGAGGTTGTCTTGTTAGGAAAATGAGTTAGGAGACAAAATAACGGTGTTTCTACATTAAGTTAGTGTGTCTCTTTTAGATCGGAGTTGAATAGCCCCCTAGCTCATTCTGCAACAGAGATAATCACGATCTTAGCTCTTTTAGCAAGAAATGCATGGAAAACAGTGGGCGTCTTATCATTGAGGTTGTCTTGTTAGGAAAATGAGTTAGGAGACAAAATAACGGTGTTTCTACATTAAGTTAGTGTGTCTCTTTTAGATCGGAGTTGAATAGCCCCCTAGCTCATTCAGCAACAGAGATAATCACGATCTTAGCTCTTTTAGCAAGAAATGCATGGAAAACAGTGTGCGTCTTATCATTGAGGTTGTCTTGTTAGGAAAATGAGTTAGGAGACAAAATAACGGTGTTTCTACATTAAGTTAGTGTGTCTCTTTTAGATCGGAGTTGAATAGCCCCCTAGCTCATTCTGCAACAGAGATAATCACGATCTTAGCTCTTTTAGCAAGAAATGCATGGAAAACAGTGTTCGTCTTATCATTGAGGTTGTCTTTTTAGGATAATGAGTTAGGAGACAAAATAACGGTGTTTCTACATAAAGTTAGTGTGTTTCTTTTAGATCAGAGTTGAATAGCCCCAAAGCTCATTCAGCAATAAAGATAATCACGATCTTAGCTCTTTTAGCAAGAAATGCATGGAAAACAGTGTGCGTCTTATCATTGAGGTTGTCTTGTTAGGAAAATGAGTTAGGAGACAAAATAACGGTGTTTCTACATTAAGTTAGTGTGTCTCTTTTAGATCGGAGTTGAATAGCCCCCTAGCTCATTCAGCAACAGAGATAATCACGATCTTAGCTCTTTTAGCAAGAAATGCATGGAAAACAGTGTTCGTCTTATCATTGAGGTTGTCTTGTTAGGAAAATGAGTTAGGAGACAAAATAACGGGGTTTCTACATTAAGTTAGTGTGTCTCTTTTAGATCGGAGTTGAATTAGCCCCCTAGCTCATTCAGCAACAGAGATAATCACGATCTTAGCTCTTTTAGCAAGAAATGCATGGAAAACAGTGTGCGTCTTATCATTGAGGTTGTCTTGTTAGGAAAATGAGTTAGGAGACAAAATAACGGTGTTTCTACATTAAGTTAGTGTGTCTCTTTTAGATCAGAGTTGAATAGCCCCCCAGCTGATTCAGCAACAGAGATAATCACGATCTTAGCTCTTTTAGCAAGAAATGCATGGAAAACAGTGTTCGTCTTATCATTGAGGTTGTCTTGTTAGGAAAATGAGTTAGGAGACAAAATAACGGTGTTTCTACATAAAGTTAGTGTGTTTCTTTTAGATCGGTGTTGAATAGCCCCAAAGCTCATTCAGCAATAAAGATAATCACGATCTTAGCTCTTTTAGCAAGAAATGCATGGAAAACAGTGTGCGTCTTATCATTGAGGTTGTCTTGTTAGGAAAATGAGTTAGGAGACAAAATAACGGTGTTTCTACATTAAGTTAGTGTGTCTCTTTTAGATCGGAGTTGAATTAGCCCCCTAGCTCATTCAGCAACAGAGATAATCACGATCTTAGCTCTTTTAGCAAGAAATGCATGGAAAACAGTGTGCGTCTTATCATTGAGGTTGTCTTGTTAGGAAAATGAGTTAGGAGACACAATAACGGTGTTTCTACATTAAGTTAGTGTGTCTCTTTTAGATCGGAGTTGAATAGCCCCCTAGCTCATTCAGCAACAGAGATAATCACGATCTTAGCTCTTTTAGCAAGATATGCATGGAAAACAGTGTTCGTCTTATCATTGAGGTTGTCTTGTTAGGAAAATGAGTTAGGAGACAAAATAACGGTGTTTCTACATTAAGTTAGTGTGTCTCTTTTAGATCGGAGTTGAATTAGCCCCCTAGCTCATTCAGCAACAGAGATAATCACGATCTTTGCTCTTTTAGCAAGAAATGCATGGAAAACAGTGTGCGTCTTATCATTGAGGTTGTCTTGTTAGGAAAATGAGTTAGGAGACAAAATAACGGGGTTTCTACATTAAGTTAGTGTGTCTCTTTTAGATCAGAGTTGAATAGCCCCCCAGCTGATTCAGCAACAGAGATAATCACGATCTTAGCTCTTTTAGCAAGAAATGCATGGAAAACAGTGTTCGTCTTATCATTGAGGTTGTCTTGTTAGGAAAATGAGTTAGGAGACAAAATAACGGTGTTTCTACATAAAGTTAGTGTGTTTCTTTTAGATCGGAGTTGAATAGCCCCCTAGCTTATTCAGCAAAAAAGATAATCACGATCTTAGCTCTTTTAGCAAGAAATGCATGGAAAACAGTGTGCGTCTTATCATTGAGGTTGTCTTGTTAGGAAAATGAGTTAGGAGACAAAATAACGGTGTTTCTACATTAAGTTAGTGTGTCTCTTTTAGATCAGAGTTGAATAGCCCCCTAGCTGATTCAGCAACAGAGATAATCACGATCTTATCTCTTTTAGCAAGAAATGCATGGAAAACAGTGTTCGTCTTATCATTGAGGTTGTCTTGTTAGGAAAATGAGTTAGGAGACAAAATAACGGTGTTTCTACATTAAGTTAGTGTGTCTCTTTTAGATCGGAGTTGAATTAGCCCCCTAGCTCATTCTGCAACAGAGATAATCACGATCTTAGCTCTTTTAGCAAGAAATGCATGGAAAACAGTGTGCGTCTTATCATTGAGGTTGTCTTGTTAGGAAAATGAGTTAGGAGACAAAATAACGGTGTTTCTACATTAAGTTAGTGTGTCTCTTTTAGATCGGAGTTGAATTAGCCCCCTAGCTCATTCAGCAACAGAGATAATCACGATCTTAGCTCTTTTAGCAAGAAATGCATGGAAAACAGTGTGCGTCTTATCATTGAGGTTGTCTTGTTAGGAAAATGAGTAAGGAGACACAATAACGGTGTTTCTACATTAAGTTAGTGTGTCTCTTTTAGATCGGAGTTGAATAGCCCCCTAGCTCATTCAGCAACAGAGATAATCACGATCTTAGCTCTTTTAGCAAGAAATGCATGGAAAACAGTGTTCGTCTTATCATTGAGGTTGTCTTGTTAGGAAAATGAGTTAGGAGACAAAATAACGGTGTTTCTACATTAAGTTAGTGTGTCTCTTTTAGATCGGAGTTGAAATAGCCCCCTAGCTCATTCAGCAACAGAGATAATCACGATCTTAGCTCTTTTAGCAAGAAATGCATGGAAAACAGTGGGGCAGATTTATCAAGCAGTCTGAAAGTCAGAATATTTCTAGTTGCCCATGGAAACCAATCACAGCTCCCCTTTAAAATATTCATGAGCACTGGTAAAATGAAAGCTGAGCTGTGATTGGTTGCCATGGGCAACTGGAAATATTCTGACTTTCAGACTGATTGATAAATCTTCTCCAGTGTGCGTCTTATGATTGAGGTTGTCTTGTTAGGAAAATGAGTTAGGAGACAAAATAACGGTGTTTCTACATTAAGTTAGTGTGTCTCTTTTAGATCAGAGTTGAATAGCCCCCTAGCTGATTCAGCAACAGAGATAATCACGATCTTATCTCTTTTAGCAAGAAATGCATGGAAAACAGTGTTCGTCTTATCATTGAGGTTGTCTTGTTAGGAAAATGAGTTAGGAGACAAAATAACGGTGTTTCTACATTAAGTTAGTGTGTCTCTTTTAGATCGGAGTTGAATTAGCCCCCTAGCTCATTCTGCAACAGAGATAATCACGATCTTAGCTCTTTTAGCAAGAAATGCATGGAAAACAGTGTGCGTCTTATCATTGAGGTTGTCTTGTTAGGAAAATGAGTTAGGAGACAAAATAACGGTGTTTCTACATTAAGTTAGTGTGTCTCTTTTAGATCGGAGTTGAATTAGCCCCCTAGCTCATTCAGCAACAGAGATAATCACGATCTTAGCTCTTTTAGCAAGAAATGCATGGAAAACAGTGTGCGTCTTATCATTGAGGTTGTCTTGTTAGGAAAATGAGTTAGGAGACAAAATAACGGTGTTTCTACATTAAGTTAGTGTGTCTCTTTTAGATCGGAGTTGAATAGCCCCCTAGCTCATTCAGCAACAGAGATAATCACGATCTTAGCTCTTTTAGCAAGAAATGCATGGAAAACAGTGTGCGTCTTATCATTGAGGTTGTCTTGTTAGGAAAATGAGTTAGGAGACAAAATAACGGTGTTTCTACATTAAGTTAGTGTGTCTCTTTTAGATCGGAGTTGAATAGCTCCCTAGCTCATTCAGCAACAGAGATAATCACGATCTTAGCTCTTTTAGCAAGAAATGCATGGAAAACAGTGTTCGTCTTATCATTGAGGTTGTCTTTTTAGGAAAATGAGTTAGGAGACAAAATAACGGTGTTTCTACATAAAGTTAGTGTGTTTCTTTTAGATCGGAGTTGAATAGCCCCAAAGCTCATTCAGCAATAAAGATAATCACGATCTTAGCTCTTTTAGCAAGAAATGCATGGAAAACAGTGTGCGTCTTATCATTGAGGTTGTCTTGTTAGGAAAATGAGTTAGGAGACAAAATAACGGTGTTTCTACATTAAGTTAGTGTGTCTCTTTTAGATCGGAGTTGAATAGCCCCCTAGCTCATTCAGCAACAGAGATAATCACGATCTTAGCTCTTTTAGCAAGAAATGCATGGAAAACAGTGTGCGTCTTATCATTGAGGTTGTCTTGTTAGGAAAATGAGTTAGGAGACAAAATAACGGTGTTTCTACATTAAGTTAGTGTGTCTCTTTTAGATCGGAGTTGAATAGCCCCCTAGCTCATTCAGCAACAGAGATAATCACGATCTTAGCTCTTTTAGCAAGAAATGCATGGAAAACAGTGTGCGTCTTATCATTGAGGTTGTCTTGTTAGGAAAATGAGTTAGGAGACAAAATAACGGTGTTTCTACATTAAGTTAGTGTGTCTCTTTTAGATCGGAGTTGAATAGCCCCCTAGCTCATTCTGCAACAGAGATAATCACGATCTTAGCTCTTTTAGCAAGAAATGCATGGAAAACAGTGTTCGTCTTATCATTGAGGTTGTCTTTTTAGGATAATGAGTTAGGAGACAAAATAACGGTGTTTCTACATAAAGTTAGTGTGTTTCTTTTAGATCGGAGTTGAATAGCCCCAAAGCTCATTCAGCAATAAAGATAATCACGATCTTAGCTCTTTTAGCAAGAAATGCATGGAAAACAGTGTGCGTCTTATCATTGAGGTTGTCTTGTTAGGAAAATGAGTTAGGAGACAAAATAACGGTGTTTCTACATTAAGTTAGTGTGTCTCTTTTAGATCGGAGTTGAATTAGCCCCCTAGCTCATTCAGCAACAGAGATAATCACGATCTTAGCTCTTTTAGCAAGAAATGCATGGAAAACAGTGTTCGTCTTATCATTGAGGTTGTCTTGTTAGGAAAATGAGTTAGGAGAAAAAATAACGGTGTTTCTACATTAAGTTAGTGTGTCTCTTTTAGATCGGAGTTGAATTAGCCTCCTAGCTCATTCAGCAACAGAGATAATCACGATCTTAGCTCTTTTAGCAAGAAATGCATGGAAAACAGTGTGCGTCTTATCATTGAGGTTGTCTTGTTAGGAAAATGAGTTAGGAGACAAAATAACGGTGTTTCTACATTAAGTTAGTGTGTCTCTTTTAGATCGGAGTTGAATTAGCCCCCTAGCTCATTCAGCAACAGAGATAATCACGATCTTAGCTCTTTTAGCAAGAAATGCATGGAAAACAGTGTGCGTCTTATCATTGAGGTTGTCTTGTTAGGAAAATGAGTTAGGAGACAAAATAACGGTGTTTCTACATTAAGTTAGTGTGTCTCTTTTAGATCGGAGTTGAATTAGCCCCCTAGCTCATTCAGCAACAGAGATAATCACGATCTTAGCTCTTTTAGCAAGAAATGCATGGAAAACAGTGTTCGTCTTATCATTGAGGTTGTCTTGTTAGGAAAATGAGTTAGGAGACAAAATAACGGTGTTTCTACATTAAGTTAGTGTGTCTCTTTTAGATCGGAGTTGAATTAGCCCCCTAGCTCATTCAGCAACAGAGATAATCACGATCTTAGCTCTTTTAGCAAGAAATGCATGGAAAACAGTGTGCGTCTTATCATTGAGGTTGTCTTGTTAGGAAAATGAGTTAGGAGACAAAATAACGGTGTTTCTACATTAAGTTAGTGTGTCTCTTTTAGATCGGAGTTGAATTAGCCCCCTAGCTCATTCAGCAACAGAGATAATCACGATCTTAGCTCTTTTAGCAAGAAATGCATGGAAAACAGTGTTCCTCTTATCATTGAGGTTGTCTTGTTAGGAAAATGAGTTAGGAGAAAAAATAACGGTGTTTCTACATTAAGTTAGTGTGTCTCTTTTAGATCGGAGTTGAATTAGCCCCCTAGCTCATTCAGCAACAGAGATAATCACGATCTTAGCTCTTTTAGCAAGAAATGCATGGAAAACAGTGTGCGTCATATCATTGAGGTTGTCTTGTTAGGAAAATGAGTTAGGAGACAAAATAACGGTGTTTCTACATTAAGTTAGTGTGTCTCTTTTAGATCGGAGTTGAATTAGCCCCCTAGCTCATTCAGCAACAGAGATAATTACGATCTTAGCTCTTTTAGCAAGAAATGCATGGAAAACAGTGTGCGTCTTATCATTGAGGTTGTCTTGTTAAGAAAATGAGTTAGGAGACAAAATAACGGTGTTTCTACATTAAGTTAGTGTGTCTCTTTTAGATCGGAGTTGAATTAGCCCCCTAGCTCATTCAGCAACAAAGATAATCACGATCTTAGCTCTTTTAGCAAGAAATGCATGGAAAACAGTGTGCGTCTTATCATTGAGGTTGTCTTGTTAGGAAAATGAGTTAGGAGACACAATAACGGTGTTTCTACATTAAGTTAGTGTGTCTCTTTTAGATCAGAGTTGAATAGCCCCCTAGCTCATTCAGCAACAGAGATAATCACGATCTTAGCTCTTTTAGCAAGAAATGCATGGAAAACAGTGTTCGTCTTATCATTGAGGTTGTCTTGTTAGGAAAATGAGTTAGGAGACAAAATAACGGTGTTTCTACATTAAGTTAGTGTGTCTCTTTTAGATCGGAGTTGAATTAGCCCCCTAGCTCATTCAGCAACAGAGATAATCACGATCTTAGCTCTTTTAGCAAGAAATGCATGGAAAACAGTGTGCGTCTTATGATTGAGGTTGTCTTGTTAGGAAAATGAGTTAGGAGACAAAATAACGGTGTTTCTACATTAAGTTAGTGTGTCTCTTTTAGATCAGAGTTGAATAGCCCCCTAGCTGATTCAGCAACAGAGATAATCACGATCTTAGCTCTTTTAGCAAGAAATGCATGGAAAACAGTGTGCGTCTTATCATTGAGGTTGTCTTGTTAGGAAAATGAGTTAGGAGACAAAATAACGGTGTTTCTACATTAAGTTAGTGTGTCTCTTTTAGATCGGAGTTGAATTAGCCCCCTAGCTCATTCAGCAACAGAGATAATCACGATCTTAGCTCTTCTAGCAAGAAATGCATGGAAAACAGTGTTCCTCTTATCATTGAGGTTGTCTTGTTAGGAAAATGAGTTAGGAGAAAAAATAACGGTGTTTCTACATTAAGTTAGTGTGTCTCTTTTAGATCGGAGTTGAATTAGCCCCCTAGCTCATTCAGCAACAGAGATAATCACGATCTTAGCTCTTTTAGCAAGAAATGCATGGAAAACAGTGTGCGTCTTATCATTGAGGTTGTCTTGTTAGGAAAATGAGTTAGGAGACAAAATAACGGTGTTTCTACATTAAGTTAGTGTGTCTCTTTTAGATCGGAGTTGAATTAGCCCCCTAGCTCATTCAGCAACAGAGATAATTACGATCTTAGCTCTTTTAGCAAGAAATGCATGGAAAACAGTGTGCGTCTTATCATTGAGGTTGTCTTGTTAAGAAAATGAGTTAGGAGACAAAATAACGGTGTTTCTACATTAAGTTAGTGTGTCTCTTTTAGATCGGAGTTGAATTAGCCCCCTAGCTCATTCAGCAACAGAGATAATCACGATCTTAGCTCTTCTAGCAAGAAATGCATGGAAAACAGTGTTCCTCTTATCATTGAGGTTGTCTTGTTAGGAAAATGAGTTAGGAGAAAAAATAACGGTGTTTCTACATTAAGTTAGTGTGTCTCTTTTAGATCGGAGTTGAATTAGCCCCCTAGCTCATTCAGCAACAGAGATAATCACGATCTTAGCTCTTTTAGCAAGAAATGCATGGAAAACAGTGTGCGTCTTATCATTGAGGTTGTCTTGTTAGGAAAATGAGTTAGGAGACAAAATAACGGTGTTTCTACATTAAGTTAGTGTGTCTCTTTTAGATCGGAGTTGAATTAGCCCCCTAGCTCATTCAGCAACAGAGATAATTACGATCTTAGCTCTTTTAGCAAGAAATGCATGGAAAACAGTGTGCGTCTTATCATTGAGGTTGTCTTGTTAAGAAAATGAGTTAGGAGACAAAATAACGGTGTTTCTACATTAAGTTAGTGTGTCTCTTTTAGATCGGAGTTGAATTAGCCCCCTAGCTCATTCAGCAACAAAGATAATCACGATCTTAGCTCTTTTAGCAAGAAATGCATGGAAAACAGTGTGCGTCTTATCATTGAGGTTGTCTTGTTAGGAAAATGAGTTAGGAGACACAATAACGGTGTTTCTACAATAAGTTAGTGTGTCTCTTTTAGATCAGAGTTGAATAGCCCCCTAGCTCATTCAGCAACAGAGATAATCACGATCTTAGCTCTTTTAGCAAGAAATGCATGGAAAACAGTGTGCGTCTTATCATTGAGGTTGTCTTGTTAGGAAAATGAGTTAGGAGACAAAATAACGGTGTTTCTACATTAAGTTAGTGTGTCTCTTTTAGATCGGAGTTGAATTAGCCCCCTAGCTCATTCAGCAACAGAGATAATCACGATCTTAGCTCTTTTAGCAAGAAATGCATGGAAAACAGTGTGCGTCTTATCATTGAGGTTGTCTTGTTAGGAAAATGAGTTAGGAGACAAAATAACGGTGTTTCTACATTAAGTTAGTGTGTTTCTTTTAGATCGGAGTTGAATAGCCCCCTAGCTCATTCAGCAATAAAGATAATCACGATCTTAGCTCTTTTAGCAAGAAATGCATGAAAAACAGTGGGCGTCTTATCCTTGAGGTTGTCTTGTTAGGAAAATGAGTTAGGAGACAAAATAACGGTGTTTCTACATTAAGTTAGTGTGTCTCTTTTAGATCGGAGTTGAATTAGCCCCCTAGCTCATTCAGCAACAGAGATAATCACGATCTTAGCTCTTTTAGCAAGAAATGCATGGAAAACAGTGTTCGTCTTATCATTGAGGTTGTCTTTTTAGGAAAATGAGTTAGGAGACAAAATAACGGTGTTTCTACATAAAGTTAGTGTGTTTCTTTTAGATCGGAGTTGAATAGCCCCAAAGCTCATTCAGCAATAAAGATAATCACGATCTTAGCTCTTTTAGCAAGAAATGCATGGAAAACAGTGTGCGTCTTATCATTGAGGTTGTCTTGTTAGGAAAATGAGTTAGGAGACAAAATAACGGTGTTTCTACATTAAGTTAGTGTGTCTCTTTTAGATCGGAGTTGAATTAGCCCCCTAGCTCATTCAGCAACAGAGATAATCACGATCTTAGCTCTTTTAGCAAGAAATGCATGGAAAACAGTGTGCGTCTTATGATTGAGGTTGTCTTGTTAGGAAAATGAGTTAGGAGACAAAATAACGGTGTTTCTACATTAAGTTAGTGTGTCTCTTTTAGATCAGAGTTGAATAGCCCCCTAGCTGATTCAGCAACAGAGATAATCACGATCTTATCTCTTTTAGCAAGAAATGCATGGAAAACAGTGTGCGTCTTATCATTGAGGTTGTCTTGTTAGGAAAATGAGTTAAAAGATAAAATAACGGTGTTTCTACATTAAGTTAGTGTGATCGGAGTTGAATAGCCCCCTAGCTCATTCTGCAACAGAGATAATCACGATCTAAGCTCTTTTAGGAAGAAATGCATGGAAAACAGTGTTCGTCTTATCATTGAGGTTGTCTTGTTAGGAAAATGAGTTAGGAGACAAAATAACGGTGTTTCTACATAAAGTTAGTGTGTTTCTTTTAGATCTGAGTTGAATAGCCCCCTAGCTCATTCAGCAACAGAGATAATCACGATCTTAGCTCTTTTAGCAAGAAATGCATGGAAAACAGTGTTCGTCTTATCATTGAGGTTGTCTTTTTAGGAAAATGAGTTAGGAGACAAAATAACGGTGTTTCTACATTAAGTTAGTGTGTCTCTTTTAGATCGGAGTTGAATAGCCCCCTAGCTCATTCAGCAACAGAGATAATCACGATCTTAGCTCTTTTAGCAAGAAATGCATGGAAAACAGTGTTCGTCTTATCATTGAGGTTGTCTTTTTAGGAAAATGAGTTAGGAGACAAAATAACGGTGTTTCTACATAAAGTTAGTGTGTTTCTTTTAGATCGGAGTTGAATAGCCCCAAAGCTCATTCAGCAATAAAGATAATCACGATCTTAGCTCTTTTAGCAAGAAATGCATGGAAAACAGTGTGCGTCTTATCATTGAGGTTGTCTTGTTAGGAAAATGAGTTAGGAGACAAAATAACGGTGTTTCTACATAAAGTTAGTGTGTTTCTTTTAGATCGGAGTTGAATAGCCCCAAAGCTCATTCAGCAATAAAGATAATCACGATCTTAGCTCTTTTAGCAAGAAATGCATGGAAAACAGTGTGCGTCTTATCATTGAGGTTGTCTTGTTAGGAAAATGAGTTAGGAGACAAAATAACGGTGTTTCTACATTAAGTTAGTGTGTCTCTTTTAGATCGGAGTTGAATAGCCCCCTAGCTCATTCAGCAACAGAGATAATCACGATCTTAGCTCTTTTAGCAAGAAATGCATGGAAAACAGTGTGCGTCTTATCATTGAGGTTGTCTTGTTAGGAAAATGAGTTAGGAGACAAAATAACGGTGTTTCTACATTAAGTTAGTGTGTCTCTTTTAGATCGGAGTTGAATAGCCCCCTAGCTCATTCTGCAACAGAGATAATCACGATCTTAGCTCTTTTAGCAAGAAATGCATGGAAAACAGTGTTCGTCTTATCATTGAGGTTGTCTTTTTAGGATAATGAGTTAGGAGACAAAATAACAGTGTTTCTACATAAAGTTAGTGTGTTTCTTTTAGATCGGAGTTGAATAGCCCCAAAGCTCATTCAGCAATAAAGATAATCACGATCTTAGCTCTTTTAGCAAGAAATGCATGGAAAACAGTGTGCGTCTTATCATTGAGGTTGTCTTGTTAGGAAAATGAGTTAGGAGACAAAATAACGGTGTTTCTACATAAAGTTAGTGTGTTTCTTTTAGATCGGAGTTGAATAGCCCCCTAGCTCATTCAGCAACAGAGATAATCACGATCTTAGCTCTTTTAGCAAGAAATGCATGGAAAACAGTGTGCGTCTTATCATTGAGGTTGTCTTGTTAGGAAAATGAGTTAGGAGACAAAATAACGGTGTTTCTACATTAAGTTAGTGTGTCTCTTTTAGATCGGAGTTGAATTAGCCCCCTAGCTCATTCAGCAACAGAGATAATCACGATCTTAGCTCTTTTAGCAAGAAATGCATGGAAAACAGTGTGCGTCTTATCATTGAGGTTGTCTTGTTAGGAAAATGAGTTAGGAGACAAAATAACGGTGTTTCTACATTAAGTTAGTGTGTCTCTTTTAGATCGGAGTTGAATAGCCCCCTAGCTCATTCAGCAACAGAGATAATCACGATCTTAGCTCTTTTAGCAAGAAATGCATGGAAAACAGTGTGCGTCTTATCATTGAGGTTGTCTTGTTAGGAAAATGAGTTAGGAGACAAAATAACGGTGTTTCTACATAAAGTTAGTGTGTTTCTTTTAGATCGGAGTTGAATAGCCCCAAAGCTCATTCAGCAATAAAGATAATCACGATCTTAGCTCTTTTAGCAAGAAATGCATGAAAAACAGTGGGCGTCTTATCCTTGAGGTTGTCTTGTTAGGAAAATGAGTTAGGAGACAAAATAACGGTGTTTCTACATTAAGTTAGTGTGTCTCTTTTAGATCGGAGTTGAATTAGCCCCCTAGCTCATTCAGCAACAGAGATAATCACGATCTTAGCTCTTTTAGCAAGAAATGCATGGAAAACAGTGTTCGTCTTATCATTGAGGTTGTCTTTTTAGGAAAATGAGTTAGGAGACAAAATAACGGTGTTTCTACATAAAGTTAGTGTGTTTCTTTTAGATCGGAGTTGAATAGCCCCAAAGCTCATTCAGCAATAAAGATAATCACGATCTTAGCTCTTTTAGCAAGAAATGCATGGAAAACAGTGTGCGTCTTATCATTGAGGTTGTCTTGTTAGGAAAATGAGTTAGGAGACAAAATAACGGTGTTTCTACATTAAGTTAGTGTGTCTCTTTTAGATCGGAGTTGAATTAGCCCCCTTGCTCATTCAGCAACAGAGATAATCACGATCTTAGCTCTTTTAGCAAGAAATGCATGGAAAACAGTGTGCGTCTTATGATTGAGGTTGTCTTGTTAGGAAAATGAGTTAGGAGACAAAATAACGGTGTTTCTACATTAAGTTAGTGTGTCTCTTTTAGATCAGAGTTGAATAGCCCCCTAGCTGATTCAGCAACAGAGATAATCACGATCTTAGCTCTTTTAGCAAGAAATGCATGGAAAACAGTGTGCGTCTTATCATTGAGGTTGTCTTGTTAGGAAAATGAGTTAAAAGATAAAATAACGGTGTTTCTACATTAAGTTAGTGTGATCGGAGTTGAATAGCCCCCTAGCTCATTCTGCAACAGAGATAATCACGATCTAAGCTCTTTTAGCAAGAAATGCATGGAAAACAGTGTTCGTCTTATCATTGAGGTTGTCTTGTTAGGAAAATGAGTTAGGAGACAAAATAACGGTGTTTCTACATAAAGTTAGTGTGTTTCTTTTAGATCTGAGTTGAATAGCCCCCTAGCTCATTCAGCAACAGAGATAATCACGATCTTAGCTCTTTTAGCAAGAAATGCATGGAAAACAGTGTTCGTCTTATCATTGAGGTTGTCTTTTTAGGAAAATGAGTTAGGAGACAAAATAACGGTGTTTCTACATTAAGTTAGTGTGTCTCTTTTAGATCGGAGTTGAATAGCCCCCTAGCTCATTCAGCAACAGAGATAATCACGATCTTAGCTCTTTTAGCAAGAAATGCATGGAAAACAGTGTTCGTCTTATCATTGAGGTTGTCTTTTTAGGAAAATGAGTTAGGAGACAAAATAACGGTGTTTCTACATAAAGTTAGTGTGTTTCTTTTAGATCGGAGTTGAATAGCCCCAAAGCTCATTCAGCAATAAAGATAATCACGATCTTAGCTCTTTTAGCAAGAAATGCATGGAAAACAGTGTGCGTCTTATCATTCAGGTTGTCTTGTTAGGAAAATGAGTTAGGAGACAAAATAACGGTGTTTCTACATTAAGTAATTGTGTCTCTTTTAGATCGGAGTTGAATAGCCCCCTAGCTCATTCAGCAACAGAGATAATCACGATCTTAGCTCTTTTAGCAAGAAATGCATGGAAAACAGTGTGCGTCTTATCATTGAGGTTGTCTTGTTAGGAAAATGAGTTAGGAGACAAAATAACGGTGTTTCTACATTAAGTTAGTGTGTCTCTTTTAGATCGGAGTTGAATAGCCCCCTAGCTCATTCTGCAACAGAGATAATCACGATCTTAGCTCTTTTAGCAAGAAATGCATGGAAAACAGTGTTCGTCTTATCATTGAGGTTGTCTTTTTAGGATAATGAGTTAGGAGACAAAATAACGGTGTTTCTACATAAAGTTAGTGTGTTTCTTTTAGATCGGAGTTGAATAGCCCCAAAGCTCATTCAGCAATAAAGATAATCACGATCTTAGCTCTTTTAGCAAGAAATGCATGGAAAACAGTGTGCGTCTTATCATTGAGGTTGTCTTGTTAGGAAAATGAGTTAGGAGACAAAATAACGGTGTTTCTACATAAAGTTAGTGTGTTTCTTTTAGATCGGAGTTGAATAGCCCCAAAGCTCATTCAGCAATAAAGATAATCACGATCTTAGCTCTTTTAGCAAGAAATGCATGGAAAACAGTGTGCGTCTTATCATTGAGGTTGTCTTGTTAGGAAAATGAGTTAGGAGACAAAATAACGGTGTTTCTACATTAAGTTAGTGTGTCTCTTTTAGATCGGAGTTGAATAGCCCCCTAGCTCATTCAGCAACAGAGATAATCACGATCTTAGCTCTTTTAGCAAGAAATGCATGGAAAACAGTGTGCGTCTTATCATTGAGGTTGTCTTGTTAGGAAAATGAGTTAGGAGACAAAATAACGGTGTTTCTACATTAAGTTAGTGTGTCTCTTTTAGATCGGAGTTGAATAGCCCCCTAGCTCATTCTGCAACAGAGATAATCACGATCTTAGCTCTTTTAGCAAGAAATGCATGGAAAACAGTGTTCGTCTTATCATTGAGGTTGTCTTTTTAGGATAATGAGTTAGGAGACAAAATAACAGTGTTTCTACATAAAGTTAGTGTGTTTCTTTTAGATCGGAGTTGAATAGCCCCAAAGCTCATTCAGCAATAAAGATAATCACGATCTTAGCTCTTTTAGCAAGAAATGCATGGAAAACAGTGTGCGTCTTATCATTGAGGTTGTCTTGTTAGGAAAATGAGTTAGGAGACAAAATAACGGTGTTTCTACATAAAGTTAGTGTGTTTCTTTTAGATCGGAGTTGAATAGCCCCCTAGCTCATTCAGCAACAGAGATAATCACGATCTTAGCTCTTTTAGCAAGAAATGCATGGAAAACAGTGTGCGTCTTATCATTGAGGTTGTCTTGTTAGGAAAATGAGTTAGGAGACAAAATAACGGTGTTTCTACATTAAGTTAGTGTGTCTCTTTTAGATCGGAGTTGAATTAGCCCCCTAGCTCATTCAGCAACAGAGATAATCACGATCTTAGCTCTTTTAGCAAGAAATGCATGGAAAACAGTGTGCGTCTTATCATTGAGGTTGTCTTGTTAGGAAAATGAGTTAGGAGACAAAATAACGGTGTTTCTACATTAAGTTAGTGTGTCTCTTTTAGATCGGAGTTGAATTAGCCCCCTAGCTCATTCAGCAACAGAGAAAATCACGATCTTAGCTCTTTTAGCAAGAAATGCATGGAAAACAGTGTGCGTCTTATCATTGAGGTTGTCTTGTTAGGAAAATGAGTTAGGAGACAAAATAACGGTGTTTCTACATTTAGTTAGTGTGTCTCTTTTAGATCGGAGTTGAATAGCCCCCTAGCTCATTCAGCAACAGATATAATCACGATCTTAGCTCTTTTAGCAAGAAATGCATGGAAAACAGTGTGCGTCTTATCATTGAGGTTGTCTTGTTAGGAAAATGAGTTAGGAGACAAAATAACGGTGTTTCTACATTAAGTTAGTGTGTCTCTTTTAGATCGGAGTTGAATAGCCCCCTAGCTCATTCTGCAACAGAGATAATCACGATCTTAGCTCTTTTAGCAAGAAATGCATGGAAAACAGTGTTCGTCTTATCATTGAGGTTGTCTTTTTAGGAAAATGAGTTAGGAGACAAAATAACGGTGTTTCTACATAAAGTTAGTGTGTTTCTTTTAGATCGGAGTTGAATAGCCCCAAAGCTCATTCAGCAATAAAGATAATCACGATCTTAGCTCTTTTAGCAAGAAATGCATGGAAAACAGTGTTCGTCTTATCATTGAGGTTGTCTTGTTAGGAAAAGGAGTTAGGAGAAAAAATAACGGTGTTTCTACATTAAGTTAGTGTGTCTCTTTTAGATCGGAGTTGAATTAGCCCCCTAGCTCATTCAACAACAGAGATAATCACGATCTTAGCTCTTTTAGCAAGAAATGCATGGAAAACAGTGTGCGTCTTATCATTGAGGTTGTCTTGTTAGGAAAATGAGTTAAAAGATAAAATAACGGTGTTTCTACATTAAGTTAGTGTGATCGGAGTTGAATAGCCCCCTAGCTCATTCTGCAACAGAGATAATCACGATCTAAGCTCTTTTAGCAAGAAATGCATGGAAAACAGTGTTCGTCTTATCATTGAGGTTGTCTTGTTAGGAAAATGAGTTAGGAGACAAAATAACGGTGTTTCTACATAAAGTTAGTGTGTCTCTTTTAGATCGGAGTTGAATTAGCCCCCTAGCTCATTCAGCAACAGAGATAATCACGATCTTAGCTCTTTTAGCAAGAAATGCATGGAAAACAGTGTGCGTCTTATGATTGAGGTTGTCTTGTTAGGAAAATGAGTTAGGAGACAAAATAACGGTGTTTCTACATTAAGTTAGTGTGTCTCTTTTAGATCAGAGTTGAATAGCCCCCTAGCTGATTCAGCAACAGAGATAATCACGATCTTAGCTCTTTTAGCAAGAAATGCATGGAAAACAGTGTTCGTCTTATCATTGAGGTTGTCTTGTTAGGAAAATGAGTTAGGAGACAAAATAACGGTGTTTCTACATTAAGTTAGTGTGTCTCTTTTAGATCGGAGTTGAATTAGCCCCCTAGCTCATTCTGCAACAGAGATAATCACGATCTTAGCTCTTTTAGCAAGAAATGCATGGAAAACAGTGTGCGTCTTATCATTGAGGTTGTCTTGTTAGGAAAATGAGTTAGGAGACAAAATAACGGTGTTTCTACATTAAGTTAGTGTGTCTCTTTTAGATCGGAGTTGAAATAGCCCCCTAGCTCATTCAGCAACAGAGATAATCACGATCTTAGCTCTTTTAGCAAGAAATGCATGGAAAACAGTGTGCGTCTTATCATTGAGGTTGTCTTGTTAGGAAAATGAGTTAGGAGACAAAATAACGGTGTTTCTACATTAAGTTAGTGTGTCTCTTTTAGATCGGAGTTGAATAGCCCCCTAGCTCATTCAGCAACAGAGATAATCACGATCTTAGCTCTTTTAGCAAGAAATGCATGGAAAACAGTGTGCGTCTTATCATTGAGGTTGTCTTGTTAGGAAAATGAGTTAGGAGACAAAATAACGGTGTTTCTACATTAAGTTAGTGTGTCTCTTTTAGATCGGAGTTGAATAGCCCCCTAGCTCATTCTGCAACAGAGATAATCACGATCTTAGCTCTTTTAGCAAGAAATGCATGGAAAACAGTGTGCGTCTTATCATTGAGGTTGTCTTGTTAGGAAAATGAGTTAGGAGACAAAATAACGGTGTTTCTACATAAAGTTAGTGTGTTTCTTTTAGATCGGAGTTGAATAGCCCCAAAGCTCATTCAGCAATAAAGATAATCACGATCTTAGCTCTTTTAGCAAGAAATGCATGGAAAACAGTGTGCGTCTTATCATTGAGGTTGTCTTGTTAGGAAAATGAGTTAGGAGACAAAATAACGGTGTTTCTACATAAAGTTAGTGTGTTTCTTTTAGATCGGAGTTGAATAGCCCCAAAGCTCATTCAGCAATAAAGATAATCACGATCTTAGCTCTTTTAGCAAGAAATGCATGGAAAACAGTGTGCGTCTTATCATTGAGGTTGTCTTGTTAGGAAAATGAGTTAGGAGACAAAATAACGGTGTTTCTACATTAAGTTAGTGTGTCTCTTTTAGATCGGAGTTGAATAGCCCCCTAGCTCATTCAGCAACAGAGATTATCACGATCTTAGCTCTTTTAGCAAGAAATGCATGGAAAACAGTGTGCGTCTTATCATTGAGGTTGTCTTGTTAGGAAAATGAGTTAGGAGACAAAATAACGGTGTTTCTACATTAAGTTAGTGTGTCTCTTTTAGATCGGAGTTGAATAGCCCCCTAGCTCATTCTGCAACAGAGATAATCACGATCTTAGCTCTTTTAGCAAGAAATGCATGGAAAACAGTGTTCGTCTTATCATTGAGGTTGTCTTTTTAGGATAATGAGTTAGGAGACAAAATAACAGTGTTTCTACATAAAGTTAGTGTGTTTCTTTTAGATCAGAGTTGAATAGCCCCAAAGCTCATTCAGCAATAAAGATAATCACGATCTTAGCTCTTTTAGCAAGAAATGCATGGAAAACAGTGTGCGTCTTATCATTGAGGTTGTCTTGTTAGGAAAATGAGTTAGGAGACAAAATAACGGTGTTTCTACATAAAGTTAGTGTGTTTCTTTTAGATCGGAGTTGAATAGCCCCCTAGCTCATTCAGCAACAGAGATAATCACGATCTTAGCTCTTTTAGCAAGAAATGCATGGAAAACAGTGTGCGTCTTATCATTGAGGTTGTCTTGTTAGGAAAATGAGTTAGGAGACAAAATAACGGTGTTTCTACATTAAGTTAGTGTGTCTCTTTTAGATCGGAGTTGAATTAGCCCCCTAGCTCATTCAGCAACAGAGATAATCACGATCTTAGCTCTTTTAGCAAGAAATGCATGGAAAACAGTGTGCGTCTTATCATTGAGGTTGTCTTGTTAGGAAAATGAGTTAGGAGACAAAATAACGGTGTTTCTACATTAAGTTAGTGTGTCTCTTTTAGATCGGAGTTGAATTAGCCCCCTAGCTCATTCAGCAACAGAGAAAATCACGATCTTAGCTCTTTTAGCAAGAAATGCATGGAAAACAGTGTGCGTCTTATCATTGAGGTTGTCTTGTTAGGAAAATGAGTTAGGAGACAAAATAACGGTGTTTCTACATTTAGTTAGTGTGTCTCTTTTAGATCGGAGTTGAATAGCCCCCTAGCTCATTCAGCAACAGATATAATCACGATCTTAGCTCTTTTAGCAAGAAATGCATGGAAAACAGTGTGCGTCTTATCATTGAGGTTGTCTTGTTAGGAAAATGAGTTAGGAGACAAAATAACGGTGTTTCTACATTAAGTTAGTGTGTCTCTTTTAGATCGGAGTTGAATAGCCCCCTAGCTCATTCTGCAACAGAGATAATCACGATCTTAGCTCTTTTAGCAAGAAATGCATGGAAAACAGTGTTCGTCTTATCATTGAGGTTGTCTTTTTAGGAAAATGAGTTAGGAGACAAAATAACGGTGTTTCTACATAAAGTTAGTGTGTTTCTTTTAGATCGGAGTTGAATAGCCCCAAAGCTCATTCAGCAATAAAGATAATCACGATCTTAGCTCTTTTAGCAAGAAATGCATGGAAAACAGTGTTCGTCTTATCATTGAGGTTGTCTTGTTAGGAAAAGGAGTTAGGAGAAAAAATAACGGTGTTTCTACATTAAGTTAGTGTGTCTCTTTTAGATCGGAGTTGAATTAGCCCCCTAGCTCATTCAGCAACAGAGATAATCACGATCTTAGCTCTTTTAGCAAGAAATGCATGGAAAACAGTGTGCGTCTTATCATTGAGGTTGTCTTGTTAGGAAAATGAGTTAAAAGATAAAATAACGGTGTTTCTACATTAAGTTAGTGTGATCGGAGTTGAATAGCCCCCTAGCTCATTCTGCAACAGAGATAATCACGATCTAAGCTCTTTTAGCAAGAAATGCATGGAAAACAGTGTTCGTCTTATCATTGAGGTTGTCTTGTTAGGAAAATGAGTTAGGAGACAAAATAACGGTGTTTCTACATAAAGTTAGTGTGTCTCTTTTAGATCGGAGTTGAATTAGCCCCCTAGCTCATTCAGCAACAGAGATAATCACGATCTTAGCTCTTTTAGCAAGAAATGCATGGAAAACAGTGTGCGTCTTATGATTGAGGTTGTCTTGTTAGGAAAATGAGTTAGGAGACAAAATAACGGTGTTTCTACATTAAGTTAGTGTGTCTCTTTTAGATCAGAGTTGAATAGCCCCCTAGCTGATTCAGCAACAGAGATAATCACGATCTTAGCTCTTTTAGCAAGAAATGCATGGAAAACAGTGTTCGTCTTATCATTGAGGTTTTCTTGTTAGGAAAATGAGTTAGGAGACAAAATAACGGTGTTTCTACATTAAGTTAGTGTGTCTCTTTTAGATCGGAGTTGAATTAGCCCCCTAGCTCATTCTGCAACAGAGATAATCACGATCTTAGCTCTTTTAGCAAGAAATGCATGGAAAACAGTGTGCGTCTTATCATTGAGGTTGTCTTGTTAGGAAAATGAGTTAGGAGACAAAATAACGGTGTTTCTACATTAAGTTAGTGTGTCTCTTTTAGATCGGAGTTGAATTAGCCCCCTAGCTCATTCAGCAACAGAGATAATCACGATCTTAGCTCTTTTAGCAAGAAATGCATGGAAAACAGTGTGCGTCTTATCATTGAGGTTGTCTTGTTAGGAAAATGAGTTAGGAGACAAAATAACGGTGTTTCTACATTAAGTTAGTGTGTCTCTTTTAGATCGGAGTTGAATAGCCCCCTAGCTCATTCAGCAACAGAGATAATCACGATCTTAGCTCTTTTAGCAAGAAATGCATGGAAAACAGTGTGCGTCTTATCATTGAGGTTGTCTTGTTAGGAAAATGAGTTAGGAGACAAAATAACGGTGTTTCTACATTAAGTTAGTGTGTCTCTTTTAGATCGGAGTTGAATAGCCCCCTAGCTCATTCTGCAACAGAGATAATCACGATCTTAGCTCTTTTAGCAAGAAATGCATGGAAAACAGTGTGCGTCTTATCATTGAGGTTGTCTTGTTAGGAAAATGAGTTAGGAGACAAAATAACGGTGTTTCTACATAAAGTTAGTGTGTTTCTTTTAGATCGGAGTTGAATAGCCCCAAAGCTCATTCAGCAATAAAGATAATCACGATCTTAGCTCTTTTAGCAAGAAATGCATGGAAAACAGTGTGCGTCTTATCATTGAGGTTGTCTTGTTAGGAAAATGAGTTAGGAGACAAAATAACGGTGTTTCTACATAAAGTTAGTGTGTTTCTTTTAGATCGGAGTTGAATAGCCCCAAAGCTCATTCAGCAATAAAGATAATCACGATCTTAGCTCTTTTAGCAAGAAATGCATGGAAAACAGTGTGCGTCTTATCATTGAGGTTGTCTTGTTAGGAAAATGAGTTAGGAGACAAAATAACGGTGTTTCTACATTAAGTTAGTGTGTCTCTTTTAGATCGGAGTTGAATAGCCCCCTAGCTCATTCAGCAACAGAGATAATCACGATCTTAGCTCTTTTAGCAAGAAATGCATGGAAAACAGTGTGCGTCTTATCATTGAGGTTGTCTTGTTAGGAAAATGAGTTAGGAGACAAAATAACGGTGTTTCTACATTAAGTTAGTGTGTCTCTTTTAGATCGGAGTTGAATAGCCCCCTAGCTCATTCTGCAACAGAGATAATCACGATCTTAGCTCTTTTAGCAAGAAATGCATGGAAAACAGTGTTCGTCTTATCATTGAGGTTGTCTTTTTAGGATAATGAGTTAGGAGACAAAATAACAGTGTTTCTACATAAAGTTAGTGTGTTTCTTTTAGATCGGAGTTGAATAGCCCCAAAGCTCATTCAGCAATAAAGATAATCACGATCTTAGCTCTTTTAGCAAGAAATGCATGGAAAACAGTGTGCGTCTTATCATTGAGGTTGTCTTGTTAGGAAAATGAGTTAGGAGACAAAATAACGGTGTTTCTACATAAAGTTAGTGTGTTTCTTTTAGATCGGAGTTGAATAGCCCCCTAGCTCATTCAGCAACAGAGATAATCACGATCTTAGCTCTTTTAGCAAGAAATGCATGGAAAACAGTGTGCGTCTTATCATTGAGGTTGTCTTGTTAGGAAAATGAGTTAGGAGACAAAATAACGGTGTTTCTACATTAAGTTAGTGTGTCTCTTTTAGATCGGAGTTGAATTAGCCCCCTAGCTCATTCAGCAACAGAGATAATCACGATCTTAGCTCTTTTAGCAAGAAATGCATGGAAAACAGTGTGCGTCTTATCATTGAGGTTGTCTTGTTAGGAAAATGAGTTAGGAGACAAAATAACGGTGTTTCTACATTTAGTTAGTGTGTCTCTTTTAGATCGGAGTTGAATAGCCCCCTAGCTCATTCAGCAACAGATATAATCACGATCTTAGCTCTTTTAGCAAGAAATGCATGGAAAACAGTGTGCGTCTTATCATTGAGGTTGTCTTGTTAGGAAAATGAGTTAGGAGACAAAATAACGGTGTTTCTACATTAAGTTAGTGTGTCTCTTTTAGATCGGAGTTGAATAGCCCCCTAGCTCATTCTGCAACAGAGATAATCACGATCTTAGCTCTTTTAGCAAGAAATGCATGGAAAACAGTGTTCGTCTTATCATTGAGGTTGTCTTTTTAGGAAAATGAGTTAGGAGACAAAATAACGGTGTTTCTACATAAAGTTAGTGTGTTTCTTTTAGATCGGAGTTGAATAGCCCCAAAGCTCATTCAGCAATAAAGATAATCACGATCTTAGCTCTTTTAGCAAGAAATGCATGGAAAACAGTGTTCGTCTTATCATTGAGGTTGTCTTGTTAGGAAAAGGAGTTAGGAGAAAAAATAACGGTGTTTCTACATTAAGTTAGTGTGTCTCTTTTAGATCGGAGTTGAATTAGCCCCCTAGCTCATTCAGCAACAGAGATAATCACGATCTTAGCTCTTTTAGCAAGAAATGCATGGAAAACAGTGTGCGTCTTATCATTGAGGTTGTCTTGTTAGGAAAATGAGTTAGGAGACAAAATAACGGTGTTTCTACATTAAGTTAGTGTGTCTCTTTTAGATCGGAGTTGAATAGCCCCCTAGCTCATTCAGCAACAGAGATAATCACGATCTTAGCTCTTTTAGCAAGAAATGCATGGAAAACAGTGTGCGTCTTATCATTGAGGTTGTCTTGTTAGGAAAATGAGTTAGGAGACAAAATAACGGTGTTTCTACATTAAGTTAGTGTGTCTCTTTTAGATCGGAGTTGAATAGCCCCCTAGCTCATTCTGCAACAGAGATAATCACGATCTTAGCTCTTTTAGCAAGAAATGCATGGAAAACAGTGTGCGTCTTATCATTGAGGTTGTCTTGTTAGGAAAATGAGTTAGGAGACAAAATAACGGTGTTTCTACATAAAGTTAGTGTGTTTCTTTTAGATCGGAGTTGAATAGCCCCAAAGCTCATTCAGCAATAAAGATAATCACGATCTTAGCTCTTTTAGCAAGAAATGCATGGAAAACAGTGTGCGTCTTATCATTGAGGTTGTCTTGTTAGGAAAATGAGTTAGGAGACAAAATAACGGTGTTTCTACATAAAGTTAGTGTGTTTCTTTTAGATCGGAGTTGAATAGCCCCAAAGCTCATTCAGCAATAAAGATAATCACGATCTTAGCTCTTTTAGCAAGAAATGCATGGAAAACAGTGTGCGTCTTATCATTGAGGTTGTCTTGTTAGGAAAATGAGTTAGGAGACAAAATAACGGTGTTTCTACATTAAGTTAGTGTGTCTCTTTTAGATCGGAGTTGAATAGCCCCCTAGCTCATTCAGCAACAGAGATAATCACGATCTTAGCTCTTTTAGCAAGAAATGCATGGAAAACAGTGTGCGTCTTATCATTGAGGTTGTCTTGTTAGGAAAATGAGTTAGGAGACAAAATAACGGTGTTTCTACATTAAGTTAGTGTGTCTCTTTTAGATCGGAGTTGAATAGCCCCCTAGCTCATTCTGCAACAGAGATAATCACGATCTTAGCTCTTTTAGCAAGAAATGCATGGAAAACAGTGTGCGTCTTATCATTGAGGTTGTCTTGTTAGGAAAATGAGTTAGGAGACAAAATAACGGTGTTTCTACATAAAGTTAGTGTGTTTCTTTTAGATCGGAGTTGAATAGCCCCAAAGCTCATTCAGCAATAAAGATAATCACGATCTTAGCTCTTTTAGCAAGAAATGCATGGAAAACAGTGTGCGTCTTATCATTGAGGTTGTCTTGTTAGGAAAATGAGTTAGGAGACAAAATAACGGTGTTTCTACATAAAGTTAGTGTGTTTCTTTTAGATCGGAGTTGAATAGCCCCAAAGCTCATTCAGCAATAAAGATAATCACGATCTTAGCTCTTTTAGCAAGAAATGCATGGAAAACAGTGTGCGTCTTATCATTGAGGTTGTCTTGTTAGGAAAATGAGTTAGGAGACAAAATAACGGTGTTTCTACATTAAGTTAGTGTGTCTCTTTTAGATCGGAGTTGAATAGCCCCCTAGCTCATTCAGCAACAGAGATAATCACGATCTTAGCTCTTTTAGCAAGAAATGCATGGAAAACAGTGTGCGTCTTATCATTGAGGTTGTCTTTTTAGGATAATGAGTTAGGAGACAAAATAACAGTGTTTCTACATAAAGTTAGTGTGTTTCTTTTAGATCGGAGTTGAATAGCCCCAAAGCTCATTCAGCAATAAAGATAATCACGATCTTAGCTCTTTTAGCAAGAAATGCATGGAAAACAGTGTGCGTCTTATCATTGAGGTTGTCTTGTTAGGAAAATGAGTTAGGAGACAAAATAACGGTGTTTCTACATAAAGTTAGTGTGTTTCTTTTAGATCGGAGTTGAATAGCCCCCTAGCTCATTCAGCAACAGAGATAATCACGATCTTAGCTCTTTTAGCAAGAAATGCATGGAAAACAGTGTTCGTCTTATCATTGAGGTTGTCTTGTTAGGAAAAGGAGTTAGGAGAAAAAATAACGGTGTTTCTACATTAAGTTAGTGTGTCTCTTTTAGATCGGAGTTGAATTAGCCCCCTAGCTCATTCAGCAACAGAGATAATCACGATCTTAGCTCTTTTAGCAAGAAATGCATGGAAAACAGTGTGCGTCTTATCATTGAGGTTGTCTTGTTAGGAAAATGAGTTAGGAGACAAAATAACGGTGTTTCTACATTAAGTTAGTGTGTCTCTTTTAGATCGGAGTTGAATAGCCCCCTAGCTCATTCAGCAACAGAGATAATCACGATCTTAGCTCTTTTAGCAAGAAATGCATGGAAAACAGTGTGCGTCTTATCATTGAGGTTGTCTTGTTAGGAAAATGAGTTAGGAGACAAAATAACGGTGTTTCTACATTAAGTTAGTGTGTCTCTTTTAGATCGGAGTTGAATAGCCCCCTAGCTCATTCTGCAACAGAGATAATCACGATCTTAGCTCTTTTAGCAAGAAATGCATGGAAAACAGTGTGCGTCTTATCATTGAGGTTGTCTTGTTAGGAAAATGAGTTAGGAGACAAAATAACGGTGTTTCTACATAAAGTTAGTGTGTTTCTTTTAGATCGGAGTTGAATAGCCCCAAAGCTCATTCAGCAATAAAGATAATCACGATCTTAGCTCTTTTAGCAAGAAATGCATGGAAAACAGTGTGCGTCTTATCATTGAGGTTGTCTTGTTAGGAAAATGAGTTAGGAGACAAAATAACGGTGTTTCTACATAAAGTTAGTGTGTTTCTTTTAGATCGGAGTTGAATAGCCCCAAAGCTCATTCAGCAATAAAGATAATCACGATCTTAGCTCTTTTAGCAAGAAATGCATGGAAAACAGTGTGCGTCTTATCATTGAGGTTGTCTTGTTAGGAAAATGAGTTAGGAGACAAAATAACGGTGTTTCTACATTAAGTTAGTGTGTCTCTTTTAGATCGGAGTTGAATAGCCCCCTAGCTCATTCAGCAACAGAGATAATCACGATCTTAGCTCTTTTAGCAAGAAATGCATGGAAAACAGTGTGCGTCTTATCATTGAGGTTGTCTTGTTAGGAAAATGAGTTAGGAGACAAAATAACGGTGTTTCTACATTAAGTTAGTGTGTCTCTTTTAGATCGGAGTTGAATAGCCCCCTAGCTCATTCTGCAACAGAGATAATCACGATCTTAGCTCTTTTAGCAAGAAATGCATGGAAAACAGTGTTCGTCTTATCATTGAGGTTGTCTTTTTAGGATAATGAGTTAGGAGACAAAATAACAGTGTTTCTACATAAAGTTAGTGTGTTTCTTTTAGATCGGAGTTGAATAGCCCCAAAGCTCATTCAGCAATAAAGATAATCACGATCTTAGCTCTTTTAGCAAGAAATGCATGGAAAACAGTGTGCGTCTTATCATTGAGGTTGTCTTGTTAGGAAAATGAGTTAGGAGACAAAATAACGGTGTTTCTACATAAAGTTAGTGTGTTTCTTTTAGATCGGAGTTGAATAGCCCCCTAGCTCATTCAGCAACAGAGATAATCACGATCTTAGCTCTTTTAGCAAGAAATGCATGGAAAACAGTGTGCGTCTTATCATTGAGGTTGTCTTGTTAGGAAAATGAGTTAGGAGACAAAATAACGGTGTTTCTACATAAAGTTAGTGTGTTTCTTTTAGATCGGAGTTGAATTAGCCCCCTAGCTCATTCAGCAACAGAGATAATCACGATCTTAGCTCTTTTAGCAAGAAATGCATGGAAAACAGTGTGCGTCTTATCATTGAGGTTGTCTTGTTAGGAAAATGAGTTAGGAGACAAAATAACGGTGTTTCTACATTTAGTTAGTGTGTCTCTTTTAGATCGGAGTTGAATAGCCCCCTAGCTCATTCAGCAACAGATATAATCACGATCTTAGCTCTTTTAGCAAGAAATGCATGGAAAACAGTGTGCGTCTTATCATTGAGGTTGTCTTGTTAGGAAAATGAGTTAGGAGACAAAATAACGGTGTTTCTACATTAAGTTAGTGTGTCTCTTTTAGATCGGAGTTGAATAGCCCCCTAGCTCATTCTGCAACAGAGATAATCACGATCTTAGCTCTTTTAGCAAGAAATGCATGGAAAACAGTGTTCGTCTTATCATTGAGGTTGTCTTTTTAGGAAAATGAGTTAGGAGACAAAATAACGGTGTTTCTACATAAAGTTAGTGTGTTTCTTTTAGATCGGAGTTGAATAGCCCCAAAGCTCATTCAGCAATAAAGATAATCACGATCTTAGCTCTTTTAGCAAGAAATGCATGGAAAACAGTGTTCGTCTTATCATTGAGGTTGTCTTGTTAGGAAAAGGAGTTAGGAGAAAAAATAACGGTGTTTCTACATTAAGTTAGTGTGTCTCTTTTAGATCGGAGTTGAATTAGCCCCCTAGCTCATTCAGCAACAGAGATAATCACGATCTTAGCTCTTTTAGCAAGAAATGCATGGAAAACAGTGTGCGTCTTATCATTGAGGTTGTCTTGTTAGGAAAATGAGTTAAAAGATAAAATAACGGTGTTTCTACATTAAGTTAGTGTGATCGGAGTTGAATAGCCCCCTAGCTCATTCTGCAACAGAGATAATCACGATCTAAGCTCTTTTAGCAAGAAATGCATGGAAAACAGTGTTCGTCTTATCATTGAGGTTGTCTTGTTAGGAAAATGAGTTAGGAGACAAAATAACGGTGTTTCTACATAAAGTTAGTGTGTCTCTTTTAGATCGGAGTTGAATTAGCCCCCTAGCTCATTCAGCAACAGAGATAATCACGATCTTAGCTCTTTTAGCAAGAAATGCATGGAAAACAGTGTGCGTCTTATGATTGAGGTTGTCTTGTTAGGAAAATGAGTTAGGAGACAAAATAACGGTGTTTCTACATTAAGTTAGTGTGTCTCTTTTAGATCAGAGTTGAATAGCCCCCTAGCTGATTCAGCAACAGAGATAATCACGATCTTAGCTCTTTTAGCAAGAAATGCATGGAAAACAGTGTTCGTCTTATCATTGAGGTTGTCTTGTTAGGAAAATGAGTTAGGAGACAAAATAACGGTGTTTCTACATTAAGTTAGTGTGTCTCTTTTAGATCGGAGTTGAATTAGCCCCCTAGCTCATTCTGCAACAGAGATAATCACGATCTTAGCTCTTTTAGCAAGAAATGCATGGAAAACAGTGTGCGTCTTATCATTGAGGTTGTCTTGTTAGGAAAATGAGTTAGGAGACAAAATAACGGTGTTTCTACATTAAGTTAGTGTGTCTCTTTTAGATCGGAGTTGAATTAGCCCCCTAGCTCATTCAGCAACAGAGATAATCACGATCTTAGCTCTTTTAGCAAGAAATGCATGGAAAACAGTGTGCGTCTTATCATTGAGGTTGTCTTGTTAGGAAAATGAGTTAGGAGACAAAATAACGGTGTTTCTACATTAAGTTAGTGTGTCTCTTTTAGATCGGAGTTGAATAGCCCCCTAGCGCATTCAGCAACAGAGATAATCACGATCTTAGCTCTTTTAGCAAGAAATGCATGGAAAACAGTGTGCGTCTTATCATTGAGGTTGTCTTGTTAGGAAAATGAGTTAGGAGACAAAATAACGGTGTTTCTACATTAAGTTAGTGTGTCTCTTTTAGATCGGAGTTGAATAGCCCCCTAGCTCATTCAGCAACAGAGATAATCACGATCTTAGCTCTTTTAGCAAGAAATGCATGGAAAACAGTGTGCGTCTTATTGAGGTTGTCTTTTTAGGAAAATGAGTTAGGAGACAAAATAACGGTGTTTCTACATTAAGTTAGTGTGTCTCTTTTAGATCGGAGTTGAATAGCCCCCTAGCTCATTCAGCAACAGAGATAATCACGATCTTAGCTCTTTTAGCAAGAAATGCATGGAAAACAGTGTTCGTCTTATCATTGAGGTTGTCTTTTTAGGAAAATGAGTTAGGAGACAAAATAACGGTGTTTCTACATAAAGTTAGTGTGTTTCTTTTAGATCGGAGTTGAATAGCCCCAAAGCTCATTCAGCAATAAAGATAATCACGATCTTAGCTCTTTGAGCAAGAAATGCATGGAAAACAGTGTGCGTCTTATCATTGAGGTTGTCTTGTTAGGAAAATGAGTTAGGAGACAAAATAACGGTGTTTCTACATAAAGTTAGTGTGTTTCTTTTAGATCGGAGTTGAATAGCCCCAAAGCTCATTCAGCAATAAAGATAATCACGATCTTAGCTCTTTTAGCAAGAAATGCATGGAAAACAGTGTGCGTCTTATCATTGAGGTTGTCTTGTTAGGAAAATGAGTTAGGAGAAAAAATAACGGTGTTTCTACATAAAGTTAGTGTGTTTCTTTTAGATCGGAGTTGAATAGCCCCCTAGCTCATTCAGCAACAGAGATAATCACGATCTTAGCTCTTTTAGCAAGAAATGCATGGAAAACAGTGTGCGTCTTATCATTGAGGTTGTCTTGTTAGGAAAATGAGTTAGGAGACAAAATAACGGTGTTTCTACATTAAGTTAGTGTGTCTCTTTTAGATCGGAGTTGAATTAGCCCCCTAGCTCATTCAGCAACAGAGATAATCACGATCTTAGCTCTTTTAGCAAGAAATGCATGGAAAACAGTGTGCGTCTTATCATTGAGGTTGTCTTGTTAGGAAAATGAGTTAGGAGACAAAATAACGGTGTTTCTACATTAAGTTAGTGTGTCTCTTTTAGATCGGAGTTGAATTAGCCCCCTAGCTCATTCAGCAACAGAGAAAATCACGATCTTAGCTCTTTTAGCAAGAAATGCATGGAAAACAGTGTGCGTCTTATCATTGAGGTTGTCTTGTTAGGAAAATGAGTTAGGAGACAAAATAACGGTGTTTCTACATTTAGTTAGTGTGTCTCTTTTAGATCGGAGTTTAATAGCCCCCTAGCTCATTCAGCAACAGATATAATCACGATCTTAGCTCTTTTAGCAAGAAATGCATGGAAAACAGTGTGCGTCTTATCATTGAGGTTGTCTTGTTAGGAAAATGAGTTAGGAGACAAAATAACGGTGTTTCTACATTAAGT
Source organism: Engystomops pustulosus (assembly GCF_040894005.1). NCBI lineage: Eukaryota > Metazoa > Chordata > Amphibia > Anura > Leptodactylidae > Engystomops > Engystomops pustulosus. The sequence goes on along the minus strand of NC_092418.1, from coordinate 57,939,093 downwards.
TAGTGTGTCTCTTTTAGATCGGAGTTGAATAGCCCCCTAGCTCATTCTTCAACAGAGATAATCACGATCTTAGCTCTTTTAGCAAGAAATGCATGGAAAACAGTGTTCGTCTTATCATTGAGGTTGTCTTGTTAGGAAAATGAGTTAGGAGACAAAATAACGGTGTTTCTACATTAAGTTAGTGTGTCTCTTTTAGATCGGAGTTGAATTAGCCCCCTAGCTCATTCTGCAACAGAGATAATCACGATCTTAGCTCTTTTAGCAAGAAATGCATGGAAAACAGTGTGCGTCTTATCATTGAGGTTGTCTTGTTAGGAAAATGAGTTAGGAGACAAAATAACGGTGTTTCTACATTAAGTTAGTGTGTCTCTTTTAGATCGGAGTTGAATTAGCCCCCTAGCTCATTCAGCAACAGAGATAATCACGATCTTAGCTCTTTTAGCAAGAAATGCATGGAAAACAGTGTGCGTCTTATCATTGAGGTTGTCTTGTTAGGAAAATGAGTTAGGAGACAAAATAACGGTGTTTCTACATTAAGTTAGTGTGTCTCTTTTAGATCGGAGTTGAATAGCCCCCTAGCTCATTCAGCAACAGAGATAATCACGATCTTAGCTCTTTTAGCAAGAAATGCATGGAAAACAGTGTGCGTCTTATCACTGAGGTTGTCTTGTTAGGAAAATGAGTTAGGAGACAAAATAACGGTGTTTCTACATTAAGTTAGTGTGTCTCTTTTAGATCGGAGTTGAATAGCCCCCTAGCTCATTCAGCAACAGAGATAATCACGATCTTAGCTCTTTTAGCAAGAAATGCATGGAAAACAGTGTTCGTCTTATCATTGAGGTTGTCTTTTTAGGAAAATGAGTTAGGAGACAAAATAACGGTGTTTCTACATTAAGTTAGTGTGTCTCTTTTAGATCGGAGTTGAATTAGCCCCCTAGCTCATTCAGCAACAGAGAAAATCACGATCTTAGCTCTTTTAGCAAGAAATGCATGGAAAACAGTGTGCGTCTTATCATTGAGGTTGTCTTGTTAGGAAAATGAGTTAGGAGACAAAATAACGGTGTTTCTACATTTAGTTAGTGTGTCTCTTTTAGATCGGAGTTGAATAGCCCCCTAGCTCATTCAGCAACAGATATAATCACGATCTTAGCTCTTTTAGCAAGAAATGCATGGAAAACAGTGTGCGTCTTATCATTGAGGTTGTCTTGTTAGGAAAATGAGTTAGGAGACAAAATAACGGTGTTTCTACATTAAGTTAGTGTGTCTCTTTTAGATCGGAGTTGAATAGCCCCCTAGCTCATTCTGCAACAGAGATAATCACGATCTTAGCTCTTTTAGCAAGAAATGCATGGAAAACAGTGTTCGTCTTATCATTGAGGTTGTCTTTTTAGGAAAATGAGTTAGGAGACAAAATAACGGTGTTTCTACATAAAGTTAGTGTGTTTCTTTTAGATCGGAGTTGAATAGCCCCAAAGCTCATTCAGCAATAAAGATAATCACGATCTTAGCTCTTTTAGCAAGAAATGCATGGAAAACAGTGTTCGTCTTATCATTGAGGTTGTCTTGTTAGGAAAAGGAGTTAGGAGAAAAAATAACGGTGTTTCTACATTAAGTTAGTGTGTCTCTTTTAGATCGGAGTTGAATTAGCCCCCTAGCTCATTCAGCAACAGAGATAATCACGATCTTAGCTCTTTTAGCAAGAAATGCATGGAAAACAGTGTGCGTCTTATCATTGAGGTTGTCTTGTTAGGAAAATGAGTTAAAAGATAAAATAACGGTGTTTCTACATTAAGTTAGTGTGATCGGAGTTGAATAGCCCCCTAGCTCATTCTGCAACAGAGATAATCACGATCTAAGCTCTTTTAGCAAGAAATGCATGGAAAACAGTGTTCGTCTTATCATTGAGGTTGTCTTGTTAGGAAAATGAGTTAGGAGACAAAATAACGGTGTTTCTACATAAAGTTAGTGTGTTTCTTTTAGATCGGAGTTGAATAGCCCCCTAGCTCATTCAGCAATAAAGATAATCACGATCTTAGCTCTTTTAGCAAGAAATGCATGAAAAACAGAGTGCATCTTATCATTGAGGTTGTCTTGTTAGGAAAATGAGTTAGGAGACAAAATAACGGTGTTTCTACATAAAGTTAGTGTGTTTCTTTTAGATCGGAGTTGAATAGCCCCCTAGCTTATTCAGCAATAAAGATAATCACGATCTTAGCTCTTTTAGCAAGAAATGCATGGAAAAAAGTGTGCGTCTTATCATTGAGGTTGTCTTGTTAGGAAAATGAGTTAGGAGACAAAATAACGGTGTTTCTACATTAAGTTAGTGTGTCTCTTTTAGATCGGAGTTGAATAGCCCCCTAGCTCATTCAGCAACAGAGATAATCACGATCTTAGCTCTTTTAGCAAGAAATGCATGGAAAACAGTGTTCGTCTTATCATTGAGGTTGTCTTTTTAGGATAATGAGTTAGGAGACAAAATAACGGTGTTTCTACATTAAGTTAGTGTGTTTCTTTTAGATCGGAGTTGAATAGCCCCAAAGCTCATTCAGCAACAGAGATAATCACGATCTTAGCTCTTTTAGCAAGAAATGCATGGAAAACAGTGTGCGTCTTATCATTGAGGTTGTCTTGTTAGGAAAATGAGTTAGGAGACAAAATAACGGTGTTTCTACATTAAGTTAGTGTGTCTCTTTTAGATCGGAGTTGAATAGCCCCCTAGCTCATTCAGCAACAGAGATAATCACGATCTTAGCTCTTTTAGCAAGAAATGCATGGAAAACAGTGTGCGTCTTATAATTGAGGTTGTCTTGTTAGGAAAATGAGTTAGGAGACAAAATAACGGTGTTTCTACATTAAGTTTGTGTGTCTCTTTTAGATCGGAGTTGAATAGCCCCCTAGCTCATTCTGCAACAGAGATAATCACGATCTTAGCTCTTTTAGCAAGAAATGCATGGAAAACAGTGTTCGTCTTATCATTGAGGTTGTCTTTTTAGGAAAATGAGTTAGGAGACAAAATAACGGTGTTTCTACATAAAGTTAGTGTGTTTCTTTTAGATCGGAGTTGAATAGCCCCAAAGCTCATTCAGCAATAAAGATAATCACGATCTTAGCTCTTTTAGCAAGAAATGCATGGAAAACAGTGTGCGTCTTATCATTGAGGTTGTCTTGTTAGGAAAATGAGTTAGGAGACAAAATAACGGTGTTTCTACATTAAGTTAGTGTGTCTCTTTTAGATCGGAGTTGAATAGCCCCCTAGCTCATTCAGCAACAGAGATAATCACGATCTTAGCTCTTTTAGCAAGAAATGCATGGAAAACAGTGTGCGTCTTATCATTGAGGTTGTCTTGTTAGGAAAATGAGTTAGGAGACAAAATAACGGTGTTTCTACATTAAGTTAGTGTGTCTCTTTTAGATCGGAGTTGAATAGCCCCCTAGCTCATTCTGCAACAGAGATAATGACGATCTTAGCTCTTTTAGCAAGAAATGCATGGAAAACAGTGTTCGTCTTATCATTAAGGTTGTCTTTTTAGGATAATGAGTTAGGAGACAAAATAACGGTGTTTCTACATAAAGTTAGTGTGTTTCTTTTAGATCGGAGTTGAATAGCCCCAAAGCTCATTCAGCAATAAAGATAATCACGATCTTAGCTCTTTTAGCAAGAAATGCATGGAAAACAGTGTGCGTCTTATCATTGAGGTTGTCTTGTTAGGAAAATGAGTTAGGAGACAAAATAACGGTGTTTCTACATTAAGTTAGTGTGTCTCTTTTAGATCGGAGTTGAATTAGCCCCCTAGCTCATTCAGCAACAGAGATAATCACGATCTTAGCTCTTTTAGCAAGAAATGCATGGAAAACAGTGTTCGTCTTATCATTGAGGTTGTCTTGTTAGGAAAATGAGTTAGGAGACAAAATAACGGTGTTTCTACATTAAGTTAGTGTGTCTCTTTTAGATCGGAGTTGAATTAGCCCCCTAGCTCATTCAGCAACAGAGATAATCACGATCTTAGCTCTTTTAGCAAGAAATGCATGGAAAACAGTGTGCGTCTTATCATTGAGGTTGTCTTGTTAGGAAAATGAGTTAGGAGACAAAATAACGGTGTTTCTACATTAAGTTAGTGTGTCTCTTTTAGATCGGAGTTGAATAGCCCCCTAGCTCATTCAGCAACAGAGATAATCACGATCTTAGCTCTTTTAGCAAGAAATGCATGGAAAACAGTGTGCGTCTTATAATTGAGGTTGTCTTGTTAGGAAAATGAGTTAGGAGACAAAATAACGGTGTTTCTACATTAAGTTTGTGTGTCTCTTTTAGATCGGAGTTGAATAGCCCCCTAGCTCATTCTGCAACAGAGATAATCACGATCTTAGCTCTTTTAGAAAGAAATGCATGGAAAACAGTGTTCGTCTTATCATTGAGGTTGTCTTTTTAGGAAAATGAGTTAGGAGACAAAAATAACGGTGTTTCTACATAAAGTTAGTGTGTTTCTTTTAGATCGGAGTTGAATAGCCCCAAAGCTCATTCAGCAATAAAGATAATCACGATCTTAGCTCTTTTAGCAAGAAATGCATGGAAAACAGTGTGCGTCTTATCATTGAGGTTGTCTTGTTAGGAAAATGAGTTAGGAGACAAAATAACGGTGTTTCTACATTAAGTTAGTGTGTCTCTTTTAGATCGGAGTTGAATAGCCCCCTAGCTCATTCAGCAACAGAGATAATCACGATCTTAGCTCTTTTAGCAAGAAATGCATGGAAAACAGTGTTCGTCTTATCATTGAGGTTGTCTTTTTAGGATAATGAGTTAGGAGACAAAATAACGGTGTTTCTACATAAAGTTAGTGTGTTTCTTTTAGATCGGAGTTGAATAGCCCCAAAGCTCATTCAGCAATAAAGATAATCACGATCTTAGCTCTTTTAGCAAGAAATGCATGGAAAACAGTGTGCGTCTTATCATTGAGGTTGTCTTGTTAGGAAAATGAGTTAGGAGACAAAATAACGGTGTTTCTACATTAAGTTAGTGTGTCTCTTTTAGATCGGAGTTGAATAGCCCCCTAGCTCATTCAGCAACAGAGATAATCACGATCTTAGCTCTTTTAGCAAGAAATGCATGGAAAACAGTGTGCGTCTTATCATTGAGGTTGTCTTGTTAGGAAAATGAGTTAGGAGACAAAATAACGGTGTTTCTACATTAAGTTAGTGTGTCTCTTTTAGATCGGAGTTGAATAGCCCCCTAGCTCATTCTGCAACAGAGATAATCACGATCTTAGCTCTTTTAGCAAGAAATGCATGGAAAACAGTGTTCGTCTTATCATTGAGGTTGTCTTTTTAGGATAATGAGTTAGGAGACAAAATAACGGTGTTTCTACATAAAGTTAGTGTGTTTCTTTTAGATCGGAGTTGAATAGCCCCAAAGCTCATTCAGCAATAAAGATAATCACGATCTTAGCTCTTTTAGCAAGAAATGCATGGAAAACAGTGTGCGTCTTATCATTGAGGTTGTCTTGTTAGGAAAATGAGTTAGGAGACAAAATAACGGTGTTTCTACATAAAGTTAGTGTGTTTCTTTTAGATCGGAGTTGAATAGCCCCCTAGCTCATTCAGCAACAGAGATAATCACGATCTTAGCTCTTTTAGCAAGAAATGCATGGAAAACAGTGTGCGTCTTATCATTGAGGTTGTCTTGTTAGGAAAATGAGTTAGGAGACAAAATAACGGTGTTTCTACATTAAGTTAGTGTGTCTCTTTTAGATCGGAGTTGAATTAGCCCCCTAGCTCATTCAGCAACAGAGATAATCACGATCTTAGCTCTTTTAGCAAGAAATGCATGGAAAACAGTGTGCGTCTTATCATTGAGGTTGTCTTGTTAGGAAAATGAGTTAGGAGACAAAATAACGGTGTTTCTACATTAAGTTAGTGTGTCTCTTTTAGATCGGAGTTGAATTAGCCCCCTAGCTCATTCAGCAACAGAGAAAATCACGATCTTAGCTCTTTTAGCAAGAAATGCATGGAAAACAGTGTGCGTCTTATCATTGAGGTTGTCTTGTTAGGAAAATGAGTTAGGAGACAAAATAACGGTGTTTCTACATTTAGTTAGTGTGTCTCTTTTAGATCGGAGTTGAATAGCCCCCTAGCTCATTCAGCAACAGATATAATCACGATCTTAGCTCTTTTAGCAAGAAATGCATGGAAAACAGTGTGCGTCTTATCATTGAGGTTGTCTTGTTAGGAAAATGAGTTAGGAGACAAAATAACGGTGTTTCTACATTAAGTTAGTGTGTCTCTTTTAGATCGGAGTTGAATAGCCCCCTAGCTCATTCTGCAACAGAGATAATCACGATCTTAGCTCTTTTAGCAAGAAATGCATGGAAAACAGTGTTCGTCTTATCATTGAGGTTGTCTTTTTAGGAAAATGAGTTAGGAGACAAAATAACGGTGTTTCTACATAAAGTTAGTGTGTTTCTTTTAGATCGGAGTTGAATAGCCCCAAAGCTCATTCAGCAATAAAGATAATCACGATCTTAGCTCTTTTAGCAAGAAATGCATGGAAAACAGTGTGCGTCTTATCATTGAGGTTGTCTTGTTAGGAAAAGGAGTTAGGAGAAAAAATAACGGTGTTTCTACATTAAGTTAGTGTGTCTCTTTTAGATCGGAGTTGAATTAGCCCCCTAGCTCATTCAGCAACAGAGATAATCACGATCTTAGCTCTTTTAGCAAGAAATGCATGGAAAACAGTGTGCGTCTTATCATTGAGGTTGTCTTGTTAGGAAAATGAGTTAAAAGATAAAATAACGGTGTTTCTACATTAAGTTAGTGTGATCGGAGTTGAATAGCCCCCTAGCTCATTCTGCAACAGAGATAATCACGATCTAAGCTCTTTTAGCAAGAAATGCATGGAAAACAGTGTTCGTCTTATCATTGAGGTTGTCTTGTTAGGAAAATGAGTTAGGAGACAAAATAACGGTGTTTCTACATAAAGTTAGTGTGTTTCTTTTAGATCGGAGTTGAATAGCCCCCTAGCTCATTCAGCAATAAAGATAATCACGATCTTAGCTCTTTTAGCAAGAAATGCATGAAAAACAGAGTGCATCTTATCATTGAGGTTGTCTTGTTAGGAAAATGAGTTAGGAGACAAAATAACGGTGTTTCTACATAAAGTTAGTGTGTTTCTTTTAGATCGGAGTTGAATAGCCCCCTAGCTTATTCAGCAATAAAGATAATCACGATCTTAGCTCTTTTAGCAAGAAATGCATGGAAAAAAGTGTGCGTCTTATCATTGAGGTTGTCTTGTTAGGAAAATGAGTTAGGAGACAAAATAACGGTGTTTCTACATTAAGTTAGTGTGTCTCTTTTAGATCGGAGTTGAATAGCCCCCTAGCTCATTCAGCAACAGAGATAATCACGATCTTAGCTCTTTTAGCAAGAAATGCATGGAAAACAGTGTTCGTCTTATCATTGAGGTTGTCTTTTTAGGATAATGAGTTAGGAGACAAAATAACGGTGTTTCTACATTAAGTTAGTGTGTTTCTTTTAGATCGGAGTTGAATAGCCCCAAAGCTCATTCAGCAACAGAGATAATCACGATCTTAGCTCTTTTAGCAAGAAATGCATGGAAAACAGTGTGCGTCTTATCATTGAGGTTGTCTTGTTAGGAAAATGAGTTAGGAGACAAAATAACGGTGTTTCTACATTAAGTTAGTGTGTCTCTTTTAGATCGGAGTTGAATAGCCCCCTAGCTCATTCAGCAACAGAGATAATCACGATCTTAGCTCTTTTAGCAAGAAATGCATGGAAAACAGTGTGCGTCTTATAATTGAGGTTGTCTTGTTAGGAAAATGAGTTAGGAGACAAAATAACGGTGTTTCTACATTAAGTTTGTGTGTCTCTTTTAGATCGGAGTTGAATAGCCCCCTAGCTCATTCTGCAACAGAGATAATCACGATCTTAGCTCTTTTAGCAAGAAATGCATGGAAAACAGTGTTCGTCTTATCATTGAGGTTGTCTTTTTAGGAAAATGAGTTAGGAGACAAAATAACGGTGTTTCTACATAAAGTTAGTGTGTTTCTTTTAGATCGGAGTTGAATAGCCCCAAAGCTCATTCAGCAATAAAGATAATCACGATCTTAGCTCTTTTAGCAAGAAATGCATGGAAAACAGTGTGCGTCTTATCATTGAGGTTGTCTTGTTAGGAAAATGAGTTAGGAGACAAAATAACGGTGTTTCTACATTAAGTTAGTGTGTCTCTTTTAGATCGGAGTTGAATAGCCCCCTAGCTCATTCAGCAACAGAGATAATCACGATCTTAGCTCTTTTAGCAAGAAATGCATGGAAAACAGTGTGCGTCTTATCATTGAGGTTGTCTTGTTAGGAAAATGAGTTAGGAGACAAAATAACGGTGTTTCTACATTAAGTTAGTGTGTCTCTTTTAGATCGGAGTTGAATAGCCCCCTAGCTCATTCTGCAACAGAGATAATGACGATCTTAGCTCTTTTAGCAAGAAATGCATGGAAAACAGTGTTCGTCTTATCATTAAGGTTGTCTTTTTAGGATAATGAGTTAGGAGACAAAATAACAGTGTTTCTACATAAAGTTAGTGTGTTTCTTTTAGATAGGAGTTGAATAGCCCCAAAGCTCATTCAGCAATAAAGATAATCACGATCTTAGCTCTTTTAGCAAGAAATGCATGGAAAACAGTGTGCGTCTTATCATTGAGGTTGTCTTGTTAGGAAAATGAGTTAGGAGACAAAATAACGGTGTTTCTACATTAAGTTAGTGTGTCTCTTTTAGATCGGAGTTGAATTAGCCCCCTAGCTCATTCAGCAACAGAGATAATCACGATCTTAGCTCTTTTAGCAAGAAATGCATGGAAAACAGTGTTCGTCTTATCATTGAGGTTGTCTTGTTAGGAAAATGAGTTAGGAGACAAAATAACGGTGTTTCTACATTAAGTTAGTGTGTCTCTTTTAGATCGGAGTTGAATTAGCCCCCTAGCTCATTCAGCAACAGAGATAATCACGATCTTAGCTCTTTTAGCAAGAAATGCATGGAAAACAGTGTGCGTCTTATCATTGAGGTTGTCTTGTTAGGAAAATGAGTTAGGAGACAAAATAACGGTGTTTCTACATTAAGTTAGTGTGTCTCTTTTAGATCGGAGTTGAATTAGCCCCCTAGCTCATTCAGCAACAGAGATAATCACGATCTTAGCTCTTTTAGCAAGAAATGCATGGAAAACAGTGTGCGTCTTATCATTGAGGTTGTCTTGTTAGGAAAATGAGTTAGGAGACAAAATAACGGTGTTTCTACATTAAGTTAGTGTGTCTCTTTTAGATCGGAGTTGAATAGCCCCCTAGCTCATTCAGCAACAGAGATAATCACGATCTTAGCTCTTTTAGCAAGAAATGCATGGAAAACAGTGTGCGTCTTATAATTGAGGTTGTCTTGTTAGGAAAATGAGTTAGGAGACAAAATAACGGTGTTTCTACATTAAGTTTGTGTGTCTCTTTTAGATCGGAGTTGAATAGCCCCCTAGCTCATTCTGCAACAGAGATAATCACGATCTTAGCTCTTTTAGAAAGAAATGCATGGAAAACAGTGTTCGTCTTATCATTGAGGTTGTCTTTTTAGGAAAATGAGTTAGGAGACAAAATAACGGTGTTTCTACATAAAGTTAGTGTGTTTCTTTTAGATCGGAGTTGAATAGCCCCAAAGCTCATTCAGCAATAAAGATAATCACGATCTTAGCTCTTTTAGCAAGAAATGCATGGAAAACAGTGTGCGTCTTATCATTGAGGTTGTCTTGTTAGGAAAATGAGTTAGGAGACAAAATAACGGTGTTTCTACATTAAGTTAGTGTGTCTCTTTTAGATCGGAGTTGAATAGCCCCCTAGCTCATTCAGCAACAGAGATAATCACGATCTTAGCTCTTTTAGCAAGAAATGCATGGAAAACAGTGTTCGTCTTATCATTGAGGTTGTCTTTTTAGGATAATGAGTTAGGAGACAAAATAACGGTGTTTCTACATAAAGTTAGTGTGTTTCTTTTAGATCGGAGTTGAATAGCCCCAAAGCTCATTCAGCAATAAAGATAATCACGATCTTAGCTCTTTTAGCAAGAAATGCATGGAAAACAGTGTGCGTCTTATCATTGAGGTTGTCTTGTTAGGAAAATGAGTTAGGAGACAAAATAACGGTGTTTCTACATTAAGTTAGTGTGTCTCTTTTAGATCGGAGTTGAATAGCCCCCTAGCTCATTCAGCAACAGAGATAATCACGATCTTAGCTCTTTTAGCAAGAAATGCATGGAAAACAGTGTGCGTCTTATCATTGAGGTTGTCTTTTTAGGAAAATGAGTTAGGAGACAAAATAACGGTGTTTCTACATTAAGTTAGTGTGTCTCTTTTAGATCGGAGTTGAATAGCCCCCTAGCTCATTCTGCAACAGAGATAATCACGATCTTAGCTCTTTTAGCAAGAAATGCATGGAAAACAGTGTTCGTCTTATCATTGAGGTTGTCTTTTTAGGATAATGAGTTAGGAGACAAAATAACGGTGTTTCTACATAAAGTTAGTGTGTTTCTTTTAGATCGGAGTTGAATAGCCCCAAAGCTCATTCAGCAACAGAGATAATCACGATCTTAGCTCTTTTAGCAAGAAATGCATGGAAAACAGTGTGCGTCTTATCATTGAGGTTGTCTTGTTAGGAAAATGAGTTAGGAGACAAAATAACGGTGTTTCTACATTAAGTTAGTGTGTCTCTTTTAGATCGGAGTTGAATTAGCCCCCTAGCTCATTCAGCAACAGAGATAATCACGATCTTAGCTCTTTTAGCAAGAAATGCATGGAAAACAGTGTTCGTCTTATCATTGAGGTTGTCTTGTTAGGAAAATGAGTTAGGAGACAAAATAACGGTGTTTCTACATTAAGTTAGTGTGTCTCTTTTAGATCGGAGTTGAATTAGCCCCCTAGCTCATTCAGCAACAGAGATAATCACGATCTTAGCTCTTTTAGCAAGAAATGCATGGAAAACAGTGTGCGTCTTATCATTGAGGTTGTCTTGTTAGGAAAATGAGTTAGGAGACAAAATAACGGTGTTTCTACATTAAGTTAGTGTGTCTCTTTTAGATCGGAGTTGAATAGCCCCCTAGCTCATTCAGCAACAGAGATAATCACGATCTTAGCTCTTTTAGCAAGAAATGCATGGAAAACAGTGTGCGTCTTATAATTGAGGTTGTCTTGTTAGGAAAATGAGTTAGGAGACAAAATAACGGTGTTTCTACATTAAGTTTGTGTGTCTCTTTTAGATCGGAGTTGAATAGCCCCCTAGCTCATTCTGCAACAGAGATAATCACGATCTTAGCTCTTTTAGCAAGAAATGCATGGAAAACAGTGTTCGTCTTATCATTGAGGTTGTCTTTTTAGGAAAATGAGTTAGGAGACAAAATAACGGTGTTTCTACATAAAGTTAGTGTGTTTCTTTTAGATCGGAGTTGAATAGCCCCAAAGCTCATTCAGCAATAAAGATAATCACGATCTTAGCTCTTTTAGCAAGAAATGCATGGAAAACAGTGTGCGTCTTATCATTGAGGTTGTCTTGTTAGGAAAATGAGTTAGGAGACAAAATAACGGTGTTTCTACATTAAGTTAGTGTGTCTCTTTTAGATCGGAGTTGAATAGCCCCCTAGCTCATTCAGCAACAGAGATAATCACGATCTTAGCTCTTTTAGCAAGAAATGCATGGAAAACAGTGTGCGTCTTATCATTGAGGTTGTCTTGTTAGGAAAATGAGTTAGGAGACAAAATAACGGTGTTTCTACATTAAGTTAGTGTGTCTCTTTTAGATCGGAGTTGAATAGCCCCCTAGCTCATTCTGCAACAGAGATAATCACGATCTTAGCTCTTTTAGCAAGAAATGCATGGAAAACAGTGTTCGTCTTATCATTGAGGTTGTCTTTTTAGGATAATGAGTTAGGAGACAAAATAACGGTGTTTCTACATAAAGTTAGTGTGTTTCTTTTAGATCGGAGTTGAATAGCCCCAAAGCTCATTCAGCAATAAAGATAATCACGATCTTAGCTCTTTTAGCAAGAAATGCATGGAAAACAGTGTGCGTCTTATCATTGAGGTTGTCTTGTTAGGAAAATGAGTTAGGAGACAAAATAACGGTGTTTCTACATTAAGTTAGTGTGTCTCTTTTAGATCGGAGTTGAATTAGCCCCCTAGCTCATTCAGCAACAGAGATAATCACGATCTTAGCTCTTTTAGCAAGAAATGCATGGAAAACAGTGTTCGTCTTATCATTGAGGTTGTCTTGTTAGGAAAATGAGTTAGGAGACAAAATAACGGTGTTTCTACATTAAGTTAGTGTGTCTCTTTTAGATCGGAGTTGAATTAGCCCCCTAGCTCATTCAGCAACAGAGATAATCACGATCTTAGCTCTTTTAGCAAGAAATGCATGGAAAACAGTGTGCGTCTTATCATTGAGGTTGTCTTGTTAGGAAAATGAGTTAGGAGACAAAATAACGGTGTTTCTACATTAAGTTAGTGTGTCTCTTTTAGATCGGAGTTGAATAGCCCCCTAGCTCATTCAGCAACAGAGATAATCACGATTTTAGCTCTTTTAGCAAGAAATGCATGGAAAACAGTGTGCGTCTTATAATTGAGGTTGTCTTGTTAGGAAAATGAGTTAGGAGACAAAATAACGGTGTTTCTACATTAAGTTTGTGTGTCTCTTTTAGATCGGAGTTGAATAGCCCCCTAGCTCATTCTGCAACAGAGATAATCACGATCTTAGCTCTTTTAGCAAGAAATGCATGGAAAACAGTGTTCGTCTTATCATTGAGGTTGTCTTTTTAGGAAAATGAGTTAGGAGACAAAATAACGGTGTTTCTACATAAAGTTAGTGTGTTTCTTTTAGATCGGAGTTGAATAGCCCCAAAGCTCATTCAGCAATAAAGATAATCACGATCTTAGCTCTTTTAGCAAGAAATGCATGGAAAACAGTGTGCGTCTTATCATTGAGGTTGTCTTGTTAGGAAAATGAGTTAGGAGACAAAATAACGGTGTTTCTACATTAAGTTAGTGTGTCTCTTTTAGATCGGAGTTGAATAGCCCCCTAGCTCATTCAGCAACAGAGATAATCACGATCTTAGCTCTTTTAGCAAGAAATGCATGGAAAACAGTGTGCGTCTTATCATTGAGGTTGTCTTGTTAGGAAAATGAGTTAGGAGACAAAATAACGGTGTTTCTACATTAAGTTAGTGTGTCTCTTTTAGATCGGAGTTGAATAGCCCCCTAGCTCATTCTGCAACAGAGATAATCACGATCTTAGCTCTTTTAGCAAGAAATGCATGGAAAACAGTGTTCGTCTTATCATTGAGGTTGTCTTTTTAGGATAATGAGTTAGGAGACAAAATAACGGTGTTTCTACATAAAGTTAGTGTGTTTCTTTTAGATCGGAGTTGAATAGCCCCAAAGCTCATTCAGCAATAAAGATAATCACGATCTTAGCTCTTTTAGCAAGAAATGCATGGAAAACAGTGTGCGTCTTATCATTGAGGTTGTCTTGTTAGGAAAATGAGTTAGGAGACAAAATAACGGTGTTTCTACATTAAGTTAGTGTGTCTCTTTTAGATCGGAGTTGAATTAGCCCCCTAGCTCATTCAGCAACAGAGATAATCACGATCTTAGCTCTTTTAGCAAGAAATGCATGGAAAACAGTGTTCGTCTTATCATTGAGGTTGTCTTGTTAGGAAAATGAGTTAGGAGACAAAATAACGGTGTTTCTACATTAAGTTAGTGTGTCTCTTTTAGATCGGAGTTGAATTAGCCCCCTAGCTCATTCAGCAACAGAGATAATCACGATCTTAGCTCTTTTAGCAAGAAATGCATGGAAAACAGTGTGCGTCTTATCATTGAGGTTGTCTTGTTAGGAAAATGAGTTAGGAGACAAAATAACGGTGTTTCTACATTAAGTTAGTGTGTCTCTTTTAGATCAGAGTTGAATAGCCCCCTAGCTGATTCAGCAACAGAGATAATCACGATCTTAGCTCTTTTAGCAAGAAATGCATGGAAAACAGTGTGCGTCTTATCATTGAGGTTGTCTTGTTAGGAAAATGAGTTAGGAGACAAAATAACGGTGTTTCTACATTAAGTTAGTGTGTCTCTTTTAGATCGGAGTTGAATTAGCCCCCTAGCTCATTCAGCAACAGAGATAATCACGATCTTAGCTCTTTTAGCAAGAAATGCATGGAAAACAGTGTTCGTCTTATCATTGAGGTTGTCTTGTTAGGAAAATGAGTTAGGAGACAAAATAACGGTGTTTCTACATTAAGTTAGTGTGTCTCTTTTAGATCGGAGTTGAATTAGCCCCCTAGCTCATTCAGCAACAGAGATAATCACGATCTTAGCTCTTTTAGCAAGAAATGCATGGAAAACAGTGTGCGTCTTATCATTGAGGTTGTCTTGTTAGGAAAATGAGTTAGGAGACAAAATAACGGTGTTTCTACATTAAGTTAGTGTGTCTCTTTTAGATCAGAGTTGAATAGCCCCCTAGCTGATTCAGCAACAGAGATAATCACGATCTTAGCTCTTTTAGCAAGAAATGCATGGAAAACAGTGTGCGTCTTATCATTGAGGTTGTCTTGTTAGGAAAATGAGTTAGGAGACAAAATAACGGTGTTTCTACATTAAGTTAGTGTGTCTCTTTTAGATCGGAGTTGAATTAGCCCCCTAGCTCATTCAGCAACAGAGATAATCACGATCTTAGCTCTTTTAGCAAGAAATGCATGGAAAACAGTGTGCGTCTTATCATTGAGGTTGTCTTGTTAGGAAAATGAGTTAGGAGACAAAATAACGGTGTTTCTACATTAAGTTAGTGTGTCTCTTTTAGATCGGAGTTGAATTAGCCCCCTAGCTCATTCAGCAACAGAGATAATCACGATCTTAGCTCTTTTAGCAAGAAATGCATGGAAAACAGTGTGCGTCTTATCATTGAGGTTGTCTTGTTAGGAAAATGAGTTAGGAGACAAAATAACGGTGTTTCTACATTAAGTTAGTGTGTCTCTTTTAGATCGGAGTTGAATTAGCCCCCTAGCTCATTCAGCAACAGAGATAATCACGATCTTAGCTCTTTTAGCAAGAAATGCATGGAAAACAGTGTGCGTCTTATCATTGAGGTTGTCTTGTTAGGAAAATGAGTTAGGAGACAAAATAACGGTGTTTCTACATTAAGTTAGTGTGTCTCTTTTAGATCGGAGTTGAATAGCCCCCTAGCTCATTCAGCAACAGAGATAATCACGATCTTAGCTCTTTTAGCAAGAAATGCATGGAAAACAGTGTGCGTCTTATCATTGAGGTTGTCTTGTTAGGAAAATGAGTTAGGAGACAAAATAACGGTGTTTCTACATTAAGTTAGTGTGTCTCTTTTAGATCGGAGTTGAATAGCCCCCTAGCTCATTCTGCAACAGAGATAATCACGATCTTAGCTCTTTTAGCAAGAAATTCATGGAAAACAGTGTTCGTCTTATCATTGAGGTTGTCTTGTTAGGAAAATGAGTTAGGAGACAAAATAACGGGGTTTCTACATTAAGTTAGTGTGATCGGAGTTGAATAGCCCCCTAGCTCATTCTGCAACAGAGATAATCACGATCTAAGCTCTTTTAGCAAGAAATGCATGGAAAACAGTGTTCGTCTTATCATTGAGGTTGTCTTGTTAGGAAAATGAGTTAGGAGACAAAATAACGGTGTTTCTACATTAAGTTAGTGTGTCTCTTTTAGATCGGAGTTGAATTAGCCCCCTAGCTCATTCAGCAACAGAGATAATCACGATCTTAGCTCTTTTAGCAAGAAATGCATGGAAAACAGTGTGCGTCTTATCATTGAGGTTGTCTTGTTAGGAAAATGAGTTAGGAGACAAAATAACGGTGTTTCTACATTAAGTTAGTGTGTCTCTTTTAGATCGGAGTTGAATTAGCCCCCTAGCTCATTCAGCAACAGAGATAATCACGATCTTAGCTCTTTTAGCAAGAAATGCATGGAAAACAGTGTGCGTCTTATCATTGAGGTTGTCTTGTTAGGAAAATGAGTTAGGAGACAAAATAACGGTGTTTCTACATTAAGTTAGTGTGTCTCTTTTAGATCGGAGTTTAATTAGCCCCCTAGCTCATTCAGCAACAGAGATAATCACGATCTTAGCTCTTTTAGCAAGAAATGCATGGAAAACAGTGTTCGTCTTATCATTGAGGTTGTCTTGTTAGGAAAATGAGTTAGGAGACAAAATAACGGTGTTTCTACATTAAGTTAGTGTGTCTCTTTTAGATCGGAGTTGAATTAGCCCCCTAGCTCATTCAGCAACAGAGATAATCACGATCTTAGCTCTTTTAGCAAGAAATGCATGGAAAACAGTGTGCGTCTTATGATTGAGGTTGTCTTGTTAGGAAAATGAGTTAGGAGACAAAATAACGGTGTTTCTACATTAAGTTAGTGTGTCTCTTTTAGATCAGAGTTGAATAGCCCCCTAGCTGATTCAGCAACAGAGATAATCACGATCTTAGCTCTTTTAGCAAGAAATGCATGGAAAACAGTGTTCGTCTTATCATTGAGGTTGTCTTGTTAGGAAAATGAGTTAGGAGACAAAATAACGGTGTTTCTACATTAAGTTAGTGTGTCTCTTTTAGATCGGAGTTGAATTAGCCCCCTAGCTCATTCTGCAACAGAGATAATCACGATCTTAGCTCTTTTAGCAAGAAATGCATGGAAAACAGTGTGCGTCTTATCATTGAGGTTGTCTTGTTAGGAAAATGAGTTAGGAGACAAAATAACGGTGTTTCTACATTAAGTTAATGTGTCTCTTTTAGATCGGAGTTGAATTAGCCCCCTAGCTCATTCAGCAACAGAGATAATCACGATCTTAGCTCTTTTAGCAAGAAATGCATGGAAAACAGTGTGCGTCTCATCATTGAGGTTGTCTTGTTAGGAAAATGAGTTAGGAGACAAAATAACGGTGTTTCTACATTAAGTTAGTGTGTCTCTTTTAGATCGGAGTTGAATAGCCCCCTAGCTCATTCAGCAACAGAGATAATCACGATCTTAGCTCTTTTAGCAAGAAATGCATGGAAAACAGTGTGCGTCTTATGATTGAGGTTGTCTTGTTAGGAAAATGAGTTAGGAGACAAAATAACGGTGTTTCTACATTAAGTTAGTGTGTCTCTTTTAGATCAGAGTTGAATAGCCCCCTAGCTGATTCAGCAACAGAGATAATCACGATCTTAGCTCTTTTAGCAAGAAATGCATGGAAAACAGTGTTCGTCTTATCATTGAGGTTGTCTTGTTAGGAAAATGAGTTAGGAGACAAAATAACGGTGTTTCTACATTAAGTTAGTGTGTCTCTTTTAGATCGGAGTTGAATTAGCCCCCTAGCTCATTCTGCAACAGAGATAATCACGATCTTAGCTCTTTTAGCAAGAAATGCATGGAAAACAGTGTGCGTCTTATCATTGAGGTTGTCTTGTTAGGAAAATGAGTTAGGAGACAAAATAACGGTGTTTCTACATTAAGTTAATGTGTCTCTTTTAGATCGGAGTTGAATTAGCCCCCTAGCTCATTCAGCAACAGAGATAATCACGATCTTAGCTCTTTTAGCAAGAAATGCATGGAAAACAGTGTGCGTCTCATCATTGAGGTTGTCTTGTTAGGAAAATGAGTTAGGAGACAAAATAACGGTGTTTCTACATTAAGTTAGTGTGTCTCTTTTAGATCGGAGTTGAATAGCCCCCTAGCTCATTCAGCAACAGAGATAATCACGATCTTAGCTCTTTTAGCAAGAAATGCATGGAAAACAGTGTGCGTCTTATCATTGAGGTTGTCTTGTTAGGAAAATGAGTTAGGAGACAAAATAACGGTGTTTCTACATTAAGTTAGTGTGTCTCTTTTAGATCGGAGTTGAATAGCCCCCTAGCTCATTCTGCAACAGAGATAATCACGATCTTAGCTCTTTTAGCAAGAAATGCATGGAAAACAGTGGGCGTCTTATCATTGAGGTTGTCTTGTTAGGAAAATGAGTTAGGAGACAAAATAACGGTGTTTCTACATTAAGTTAGTGTGTCTCTTTTAGATCGGAGTTGAATAGCCCCCTAGCTCATTCAGCAACAGAGATAATCACGATCTTAGCTCTTTTAGCAAGAAATGCATGGAAAACAGTGTGCGTCTTATCATTGAGGTTGTCTTGTTAGGAAAATGAGTTAGGAGACAAAATAACGGTGTTTCTACATTAAGTTAGTGTGTCTCTTTTAGATCGGAGTTGAATAGCCCCCTAGCTCATTCTGCAACAGAGATAATCACGATCTTAGCTCTTTTAGCAAGAAATGCATGGAAAACAGTGTTCGTCTTATCATTGAGGTTGTCTTTTTAGGATAATGAGTTAGGAGACAAAATAACGGTGTTTCTACATAAAGTTAGTGTGTTTCTTTTAGATCAGAGTTGAATAGCCCCAAAGCTCATTCAGCAATAAAGATAATCACGATCTTAGCTCTTTTAGCAAGAAATGCATGGAAAACAGTGTGCGTCTTATCATTGAGGTTGTCTTGTTAGGAAAATGAGTTAGGAGACAAAATAACGGTGTTTCTACATTAAGTTAGTGTGTCTCTTTTAGATCGGAGTTGAATAGCCCCCTAGCTCATTCAGCAACAGAGATAATCACGATCTTAGCTCTTTTAGCAAGAAATGCATGGAAAACAGTGTTCGTCTTATCATTGAGGTTGTCTTGTTAGGAAAATGAGTTAGGAGACAAAATAACGGGGTTTCTACATTAAGTTAGTGTGTCTCTTTTAGATCGGAGTTGAATTAGCCCCCTAGCTCATTCAGCAACAGAGATAATCACGATCTTAGCTCTTTTAGCAAGAAATGCATGGAAAACAGTGTGCGTCTTATCATTGAGGTTGTCTTGTTAGGAAAATGAGTTAGGAGACAAAATAACGGTGTTTCTACATTAAGTTAGTGTGTCTCTTTTAGATCAGAGTTGAATAGCCCCCCAGCTGATTCAGCAACAGAGATAATCACGATCTTAGCTCTTTTAGCAAGAAATGCATGGAAAACAGTGTTCGTCTTATCATTGAGGTTGTCTTGTTAGGAAAATGAGTTAGGAGACAAAATAACGGTGTTTCTACATAAAGTTAGTGTGTTTCTTTTAGATCGGTGTTGAATAGCCCCAAAGCTCATTCAGCAATAAAGATAATCACGATCTTAGCTCTTTTAGCAAGAAATGCATGGAAAACAGTGTGCGTCTTATCATTGAGGTTGTCTTGTTAGGAAAATGAGTTAGGAGACAAAATAACGGTGTTTCTACATTAAGTTAGTGTGTCTCTTTTAGATCGGAGTTGAATTAGCCCCCTAGCTCATTCAGCAACAGAGATAATCACGATCTTAGCTCTTTTAGCAAGAAATGCATGGAAAACAGTGTGCGTCTTATCATTGAGGTTGTCTTGTTAGGAAAATGAGTTAGGAGACACAATAACGGTGTTTCTACATTAAGTTAGTGTGTCTCTTTTAGATCGGAGTTGAATAGCCCCCTAGCTCATTCAGCAACAGAGATAATCACGATCTTAGCTCTTTTAGCAAGATATGCATGGAAAACAGTGTTCGTCTTATCATTGAGGTTGTCTTGTTAGGAAAATGAGTTAGGAGACAAAATAACGGTGTTTCTACATTAAGTTAGTGTGTCTCTTTTAGATCGGAGTTGAATTAGCCCCCTAGCTCATTCAGCAACAGAGATAATCACGATCTTTGCTCTTTTAGCAAGAAATGCATGGAAAACAGTGTGCGTCTTATCATTGAGGTTGTCTTGTTAGGAAAATAAGTTAGGAGACAAAATAACGGGGTTTCTACATTAAGTTAGTGTGTCTCTTTTAGATCAGAGTTGAATAGCCCCCCAGCTGATTCAGCAACAGAGATAATCACGATCTTAGCTCTTTTAGCAAGAAATGCATGGAAAACAGTGTTCGTCTTATCATTGAGGTTGTCTTGTTAGGAAAATGAGTTAGGAGACAAAATAACGGTGTTTCTACATAAAGTTAGTGTGTTTCTTTTAGATCGGAGTTGAATAGCCCCCTAGCTTATTCAGCAAAAAAGATAATCACGATCTTAGCTCTTTTAGCAAGAAATGCATGGAAAACAGTGTGCGTCTTATCATTGAGGTTGTCTTGTTAGGAAAATGAGTTAGGAGACAAAATAACGGTGTTTCTACATTAAGTTAGTGTGTCTCTTTTAGATCGGAGTTGAATTAGCCTCCTAGCTCATTCAGCAACAGAGATAATCACGATCTTAGCTCTTTTAGCAAGAAATGCATGGAAAACAGTGTGCGTCTTATCATTGAGGTTGTCTTGTTAGGAAAATGAGTTAGGAGACAAAATAACGGTGTTTCTACATTAAGTTAGTGTGTCTCTTTTAGATCGGAGTTGAATTAGCCCCCTAGCTCATTCAGCAACAGAGATAATCACGATCTTAGCTCTTTTAGCAAGAAATGCATGGAAAACAGTGTGCGTCTTATCATTGAGGTTGTCTTGTTAGGAAAATGAGTAAGGAGACACAATAACGGTGTTTCTACATTAAGTTAGTGTGTCTCTTTTAGATCGGAGTTGAATAGCCCCCTAGCTCATTCAGCAACAGAGATAATCACGATCTTAGCTCTTTTAGCAAGAAATGCATGGAAAACAGTGTTCGTCTTATCATTGAGGTTGTCTTGTTAGGAAAATGAGTTAGGAGACAAAATAACGGTGTTTCTACATTAAGTTAGTGTGTCTCTTTTAGATCGGAGTTGAAATAGCCCCCTAGCTCATTCAGCAACAGAGATAATCACGATCTTAGCTCTTTTAGCAAGAAATGCATGGAAAACAGTGGGGCAGATTTATCAAGCAGTCTGAAAGTCAGAATATTTCTAGTTGCCCATGGAAACCAATCACAGCTCCCCTTTAAAATATTCATGAGCACTGGTAAAATGAAAGCTGAGCTGTGATTGGTTGCCATGGGCAACTGGAAATATTCTGACTTTCAGACTGATTGATAAATCTTCTCCAGTGTGCGTCTTATGATTGAGGTTGTCTTGTTAGGAAAATAAGTTAGGAGACAAAATAACGGTGTTTCTACATTAAGTTAGTGTGTCTCTTTTAGATCAGAGTTGAATAGCCCCCTAGCTGATTCAGCAACAGAGATAATCACGATCTTATCTCTTTTAGCAAGAAATGCATGGAAAACAGTGTTCGTCTTATCATTGAGGTTGTCTTGTTAGGAAAATGAGTTAGGAGACAAAATAACGGTGTTTCTACATTAAGTTAGTGTGTCTCTTTTAGATCGGAGTTGAATTAGCCCCCTAGCTCATTCTGCAACAGAGATAATCACGATCTTAGCTCTTTTAGCAAGAAATGCATGGAAAACAGTGTGCGTCTTATCATTGAGGTTGTCTTGTTAGGAAAATGAGTTAGGAGACAAAATAACGGTGTTTCTACATTAAGTTAGTGTGTCTCTTTTAGATCGGAGTTGAATTAGCCCCCTAGCTCATTCAGCAACAGAGATAATCACGATCTTAGCTCTTTTAGCAAGAAATGCATGGAAAACAGTGTGCGTCTTATCATTGAGGTTGTCTTGTTAGGAAAATGAGTTAGGAGACAAAATAACGGTGTTTCTACATTAAGTTAGTGTGTCTCTTTTAGATCGGAGTTGAATAGCCCCCTAGCTCATTCAGCAACAGAGATAATCACGATCTTAGCTCTTTTAGCAAGAAATGCATGGAAAACAGTGTGCGTCTTATCATTGAGGTTGTCTTGTTAGGAAAATGAGTTAGGAGACAAAATAACGGTGTTTCTACATTAAGTTAGTGTGTCTCTTTTAGATCGGAGTTGAATAGCTCCCTAGCTCATTCAGCAACAGAGATAATCACGATCTTAGCTCTTTTAGCAAGAAATGCATGGAAAACAGTGTTCGTCTTATCATTGAGGTTGTCTTTTTAGGAAAATGAGTTAGGAGACAAAATAACGGTGTTTCTACATAAAGTTAGTGTGTTTCTTTTAGATCGGAGTTGAATAGCCCCAAAGCTAATTCAGCAATAAAGATAATCACGATCTTAGCTCTTTTAGCAAGAAATGCATGGAAAACAGTGTGCGTCTTATCATTGAGGTTGTCTTGTTAGGAAAATGAGTTAGGAGACAAAATAACGGTGTTTCTACATTAAGTTAGTGTGTCTCTTTTAGATCGGAGTTGAATAGCCCCCTAGCTGATTCAGCAACAGAGATAATCACGATCTTAGCTCTTTTAGCAAGAAATGCATGGAAAACAGTGTGCGTCTTATCATTGAGGTTGTCTTGTTAGGAAAATGAGTTAGGAGACAAAATAACGGTGTTTCTACATTAAGTTAGTGTGTCTCTTTTAGATCGGAGTTGAATAGCCCCCTAGCTCATTCAGCAACAGAGATAATCACGATCTTAGCTCTTTTAGCAAGAAATGCATGGAAAACAGTGTGCGTCTTATCATTGAGGTTGTCTTGTTAGGAAAATGAGTTAGGAGACAAAATAACGGTGTTTCTACATTAAGTTAGTGTGTCTCTTTTAGATCGGAGTTGAATAGCCCCCTAGCTGATTCAGCAACAGAGATAATCACGATCTTAGCTCTTTTAGCAAGAAATGCATGGAAAACAGTGTGCGTCTTATCATTGAGGTTGTCTTGTTAGGAAAATGAGTTAGGAGACAAAATAACGGTGTTTCTACATTAAGTTAGTGTGTCTCTTTTAGATCGGAGTTGAATTAGCCCCCTAGCTCATTCAGCAACAGAGATAATCACGATCTTAGCTCTTCTAGCAAGAAATGCATGGAAAACAGTGTTCCTCTTATCATTGAGGTTGTCTTGTTAGGAAAATGAGTTAGGAGAAAAAATAACGGTGTTTCTACATTAAGTTAGTGTGTCTCTTTTAGATCGGAGTTGAATTAGCCCCCTAGCTCATTCAGCAACAGAGATAATCACGATCTTAGCTCTTTTAGCAAGAAATGCATGGAAAACAGTGTGCGTCTTATCATTGAGGTTGTCTTGTTAGGAAAATGAGTTAGGAGACAAAATAACGGTGTTTCTACATTAAGTTAGTGTGTCTCTTTTAGATCGGAGTTGAATTAGCCCCCTAGCTCATTCAGCAACAGAGATAATTACGATCTTAGCTCTTTTAGCAAGAAATGCATGGAAAACAGTGTGCGTCTTATCATTGAGGTTGTCTTGTTAAGAAAATGAGTTAGGAGACAAAATAACGGTGTTTCTACATTAAGTTAGTGTGTCTCTTTTAGATCGGAGTTGAATTAGCCCCCTAGCTCATTCAGCAACAAAGATAATCACGATCTTAGCTCTTTTAGCAAGAAATGCATGGAAAACAGTGTGCGTCTTATCATTGAGGTTGTCTTGTTAGGAAAATGAGTTAGGAGACACAATAACGGTGTTTCTACAATAAGTTAGTGTGTCTCTTTTACATCGTAGTTGAATAGCCCCCTAGCTGATTCAGCAACAGAGATAATCACGATCTTAGCTCTTTTAGCAAGAAATGCATGGAAAACAGTGTGCGTCTTATCATTGAGGTTGTCTTGTTAGGAAAATGAGTTAGGAGACAAAATAACGGTGTTTCTACATTAAGTTAGTGTGTCTCTTTTAGATCGGAGTTGAATTAGCCCCCTAGCTCATTCAGCAACAGAGATAATCACGATCTTAGCTCTTCTAGCAAGAAATGCATGGAAAACAGTGTTCCTCTTATCATTGAGGTTGTCTTGTTAGGAAAATGAGTTAGGAGAAAAAATAACGGTGTTTCTACATTAAGTTAGTGTGTCTCTTTTAGATCGGAGTTGAATTAGCCCCCTAGCTCATTCAGCAACAGAGATAATCACGATCTTAGCTCTTTTAGCAAGAAATGCATGGAAAACAGTGTGCGTCTTATCATTGAGGTTGTCTTGTTAGGAAAATGAGTTAGGAGACAAAATAACGGTGTTTCTACATTAAGTTAGTGTGTCTCTTTTAGATCGGAGTTGAATTAGCCCCCTAGCTCATTCAGCAACAGAGATAATTACGATCTTAGCTCTTTTAGCAAGAAATGCATGGAAAACAGTGTGCGTCTTATCAATGAGGTTGTCTTGTTAAGAAAATGAGTTAGGAGACAAAATAACGGTGTTTCTACATTAAGTTAGTGTGTTTCTTTTAGATCGGAGTTGAATAGCCCCAAAGCTCATTCAGCAACAGAGATAATCACGATCTTAGCTCTTTTAGCAAGAAATGCATGGAAAACAGTGTGCGTCTTATCATTGAGGTTGTCTTGTTAGGAAAATGAGTTAGGAGACAAAATAACGGTGTTTCTACATTAAGTTAGTGTGTCTCTTTTAGATCGGAGTTGAATTAGCCCCCTAGCTCATTCAGCAACAGAGATAATCACGATCTTAGCTCTTTTAGCAAGAAATGCATGGAAAACAGTGTTCGTCTTATCATTGAGGTTGTCTTGTTAGGAAAATGAGTTAGGAGACAAAATAACGGTGTTTCTACATTAAGTTAGTGTGTCTCTTTTAGATCGGAGTTGAATTAGCCCCCTAGCTCATTCAGCAACAGAGATAATCACGATCTTAGCTCTTTTAGCAAGAAATGCATGGAAAACAGTGTGCGTCTTATCATTGAGGTTGTCTTGTTAGGAAAATGAGTTAGGAGACAAAATAACGGTGTTTCTACATTAAGTTAGTGTGTCTCTTTTAGATCGGAGTTGAATAGCCCCCTAGCTCATTCAGCAACAGAGATAATCACGATCTTAGCTCTTTTAGCAAGAAATGCATGGAAAACAGTGTGCGTCTTATAATTGAGGTTGTCTTGTTAGGAAAATGAGTTAGGAGACAAAATAACGGTGTTTCTACATTAAGTTTGTGTGTCTCTTTTAGATCGGAGTTGAATAGCCCCCTAGCTCATTCTGCAACAGAGATAATCACGATCTTAGCTCTTTTAGCAAGAAATGCATGGAAAACAGTGTTCGTCTTATCATTGAGGTTGTCTTTTTAGGAAAATGAGTTAGGAGACAAAATAACGGTGTTTCTACATAAAGTTAGTGTGTTTCTTTTAGATCGGAGTTGAATAGCCCCAAAGCTCATTCAGCAATAAAGATAATCACGATCTTAGCTCTTTTAGCAAGAAATGCATGGAAAACAGTGTGCGTCTTATCATTGAGGTTGTCTTGTTAGGAAAATGAGTTAGGAGACAAAATAACGGTGTTTCTACATTAAGTTAGTGTGTCTCTTTTAGATCGGAGTTGAATAGCCCCCTAGCTCATTCAGCAACAGAGATAATCACGATCTTAGCTCTTTTAGCAAGAAATGCATGGAAAACAGTGTGCGTCTTATCATTGAGGTTGTCTTGTTAGGAAAATGAGTTAGGAGACAAAATAACGGTGTTTCTACATTAAGTTAGTGTGTCTCTTTTAGATCGGAGTTGAATAGCCCCCTAGCTCATTCTGCAACAGAGATAATCACGATCTTAGCTCTTTTAGCAAGAAATGCATGGAAAACAGTGTTCGTCTTATCATTGAGGTTGTCTTTTTAGGATAATGAGTTAGGAGACAAAATAACGGTGTTTCTACATAAAGTTAGTGTGTTTCTTTTAGATCGGAGTTGAATAGCCCCAAAGCTCATTCAGCAATAAAGATAATCACGATCTTAGCTCTTTTAGCAAGAAATGCATGGAAAACAGTGTGCGTCTTATCATTGAGGTTGTCTTGTTAGGAAAATGAGTTAGGAGACAAAATAACGGTGTTTCTACATTAAGTTAGTGTGTCTCTTTTAGATCGGAGTTGAATTAGCCCCCTAGCTCATTCAGCAACAGAGATAATCACGATCTTAGCTCTTTTAGCAAGAAATGCATGGAAAACAGTGTTCGTCTTATCATTGAGGTTGTCTTGTTAGGAAAATGAGTTAGGAGACAAAATAACGGTGTTTCTACATTAAGTTAGTGTGTCTCTTTTAGATCGGAGTTGAATTAGCCCCCTAGCTCATTCAGCAACAGAGATAATCACGATCTTAGCTCTTTTAGCAAGAAATGCATGGAAAACAGTGTGCGTCTTATCATTGAGGTTGTCTTGTTAGGAAAATGAGTTAGGAGACAAAATAACGGTGTTTCTACATTAAGTTAGTGTGTCTCTTTTAGATCGGAGTTGAATAGCCCCCTAGCTCATTCAGCAACAGAGATAATCACGATTTTAGCTCTTTTAGCAAGAAATGCATGGAAAACAGTGTGCGTCTTATAATTGAGGTTGTCTTGTTAGGAAAATGAGT
Source organism: Engystomops pustulosus (assembly GCF_040894005.1). Classification (NCBI taxonomy): domain Eukaryota; kingdom Metazoa; phylum Chordata; class Amphibia; order Anura; family Leptodactylidae; genus Engystomops; species Engystomops pustulosus. The sequence continues at coordinate 57,912,792 of NC_092418.1, read as the reverse complement.
TAGGAGACAAAATAACGGTGTTTCTACATTAAGTTTGTGTGTCTCTTTTAGATCGGAGTTGAATAGCCCCCTAGCTCATTCTGCAACAGAGATAATCACGATCTTAGCTCTTTTAGCAAGAAATGCATGGAAAACAGTGTTCGTCTTATCATTGAGGTTGTCTTTTTAGGAAAATGAGTTAGGAGACAAAATAACGGTGTTTCTACATAAAGTTAGTGTGTTTCTTTTAGATCGGAGTTGAATAGCCCCAAAGCTCATTCAGCAATAAAGATAATCACGATCTTAGCTCTTTTAGCAAGAAATGCATGGAAAACAGTGTGCGTCTTATCATTGAGGTTGTCTTGTTAGGAAAATGAGTTAGGAGACAAAATAACGGTGTTTCTACATTAAGTTAGTGTGTCTCTTTTAGATCGGAGTTGAATAGCCCCCTAGCTCATTCAGCAACAGAGATAATCACGATCTTAGCTCTTTTAGCAAGAAATGCATGGAAAACAGTGTGCGTCTTATCATTGAGGTTGTCTTGTTAGGAAAATGAGTTAGGAGACAAAATAACGGTGTTTCTACATTAAGTTAGTGTGTCTCTTTTAGATCGGAGTTGAATAGCCCCCTAGCTCATTCTGCAACAGAGATAATCACGATCTTAGCTCTTTTAGCAAGAAATGCATGGAAAACAGTGTTCGTCTTATCATTGAGGTTGTCTTTTTAGGATAATGAGTTAGGAGACAAAATAACGGTGTTTCTACATAAAGTTAGTGTGTTTCTTTTAGATCGGAGTTGAATAGCCCCAAAGCTCATTCAGCAATAAAGATAATCACGATCTTAGCTCTTTTAGCAAGAAATGCATGGAAAACAGTGTGCGTCTTATCATTGAGGTTGTCTTGTTAGGAAAATGAGTTAGGAGACAAAATAACGGTGTTTCTACATTAAGTTAGTGTGTCTCTTTTAGATCGGAGTTGAATTAGCCCCCTAGCTCATTCAGCAACAGAGATAATCACGATCTTAGCTCTTTTAGCAAGAAATGCATGGAAAACAGTGTTCGTCTTATCATTGAGGTTGTCTTGTTAGGAAAATGAGTTAGGAGACAAAATAACGGTGTTTCTACATTAAGTTAGTGTGTCTCTTTTAGATCGGAGTTGAATTAGCCCCCTAGCTCATTCAGCAACAGAGATAATCACGATCTTAGCTCTTTTAGCAAGAAATGCATGGAAAACAGTGTGCGTCTTATCATTGAGGTTGTCTTGTTAGGAAAATGAGTTAGGAGACAAAATAACGGTGTTTCTACATTAAGTTAGTGTGTCTCTTTTAGATCAGAGTTGAATAGCCCCCTAGCTGATTCAGCAACAGAGATAATCACGATCTTAGCTCTTTTAGCAAGAAATGCATGGAAAACAGTGTGCGTCTTATCATTGAGGTTGTCTTGTTAGGAAAATGAGTTAGGAGACAAAATAACGGTGTTTCTACATTAAGTTAGTGTGTCTCTTTTAGATCGGAGTTGAATTAGCCCCCTAGCTCATTCAGCAACAGAGATAATCACGATCTTAGCTCTTTTAGCAAGAAATGCATGGAAAACAGTGTTCGTCTTATCATTGAGGTTGTCTTGTTAGGAAAATGAGTTAGGAGACAAAATAACGGTGTTTCTACATTAAGTTAGTGTGTCTCTTTTAGATCGGAGTTGAATTAGCCCCCTAGCTCATTCAGCAACAGAGATAATCACGATCTTAGCTCTTTTAGCAAGAAATGCATGGAAAACAGTGTGCGTCTTATCATTGAGGTTGTCTTGTTAGGAAAATGAGTTAGGAGACAAAATAACGGTGTTTCTACATTAAGTTAGTGTGTCTCTTTTAGATCAGAGTTGAATAGCCCCCTAGCTGATTCAGCAACAGAGATAATCACGATCTTAGCTCTTTTAGCAAGAAATGCATGGAAAACAGTGTGCGTCTTATCATTGAGGTTGTCTTGTTAGGAAAATGAGTTAGGAGACAAAATAACGGTGTTTCTACATTAAGTTAGTGTGTCTCTTTTAGATCGGAGTTGAATTAGCCCCCTAGCTCATTCAGCAACAGAGATAATCACGATCTTAGCTCTTTTAGCAAGAAATGCATGGAAAACAGTGTGCGTCTTATCATTGAGGTTGTCTTGTTAGGAAAATGAGTTAGGAGACAAAATAACGGTGTTTCTACATTAAGTTAGTGTGTCTCTTTTAGATCGGAGTTGAATTAGCCCCCTAGCTCATTCAGCAACAGAGATAATCACGATCTTAGCTCTTTTAGCAAGAAATGCATGGAAAACAGTGTGCGTCTTATCATTGAGGTTGTCTTGTTAGGAAAATGAGTTAGGAGACAAAATAACGGTGTTTCTACATTAAGTTAGTGTGTCTCTTTTAGATCGGAGTTGAATTAGCCCCCTAGCTCATTCAGCAACAGAGATAATCACGATCTTAGCTCTTTTAGCAAGAAATGCATGGAAAACAGTGTGCGTCTTATCATTGAGGTTGTCTTGTTAGGAAAATGAGTTAGGAGACAAAATAACGGTGTTTCTACATTAAGTTAGTGTGTCTCTTTTAGATCGGAGTTGAATAGCCCCCTAGCTCATTCAGCAACAGAGATAATCACGATCTTAGCTCTTTTAGCAAGAAATGCATGGAAAACAGTGTGCGTCTTATCATTGAGGTTGTCTTGTTAGGAAAATGAGTTAGGAGACAAAATAACGGTGTTTCTACATTAAGTTAGTGTGTCTCTTTTAGATCGGAGTTGAATAGCCCCCTAGCTCATTCTGCAACAGAGATAATCACGATCTTAGCTCTTTTAGCAAGAAATTCATGGAAAACAGTGTTCGTCTTATCATTGAGGTTGTCTTGTTAGGAAAATGAGTTAGGAGACAAAATAACGGGGTTTCTACATTAAGTTAGTGTGATCGGAGTTGAATAGCCCCCTAGCTCATTCTGCAACAGAGATAATCACGATCTAAGCTCTTTTAGCAAGAAATGCATGGAAAACAGTGTTCGTCTTATCATTGAGGTTGTCTTGTTAGGAAAATGAGTTAGGAGACAAAATAACGGTGTTTCTACATTAAGTTAGTGTGTCTCTTTTAGATCGGAGTTGAATTAGCCCCCTAGCTCATTCAGCAACAGAGATAATCACGATCTTAGCTCTTTTAGCAAGAAATGCATGGAAAACAGTGTGCGTCTTATCATTGAGGTTGTCTTGTTAGGAAAATGAGTTAGGAGACAAAATAACGGTGTTTCTACATTAAGTTAGTGTGTCTCTTTTAGATCGGAGTTGAATTAGCCCCCTAGCTCATTCAGCAACAGAGATAATCACGATCTTAGCTCTTTTAGCAAGAAATGCATGGAAAACAGTGTGCGTCTTATCATTGAGGTTGTCTTGTTAGGAAAATGAGTTAGGAGACAAAATAACGGTGTTTCTACATTAAGTTAGTGTGTCTCTTTTAGATCGGAGTTTAATTAGCCCCCTAGCTCATTCAGCAACAGAGATAATCACGATCTTAGCTCTTTTAGCAAGAAATGCATGGAAAACAGTGTTCGTCTTATCATTGAGGTTGTCTTGTTAGGAAAATGAGTTAGGAGACAAAATAACGGTGTTTCTACATTAAGTTAGTGTGTCTCTTTTAGATCGGAGTTGAATTAGCCCCCTAGCTCATTCAGCAACAGAGATAATCACGATCTTAGCTCTTTTAGCAAGAAATGCATGGAAAACAGTGTGCGTCTTATGATTGAGGTTGTCTTGTTAGGAAAATGAGTTAGGAGACAAAATAACGGTGTTTCTACATTAAGTTAGTGTGTCTCTTTTAGATCAGAGTTGAATAGCCCCCTAGCTGATTCAGCAACAGAGATAATCACGATCTTAGCTCTTTTAGCAAGAAATGCATGGAAAACAGTGTTCGTCTTATCATTGAGGTTGTCTTGTTAGGAAAATGAGTTAGGAGACAAAATAACGGTGTTTCTACATTAAGTTAGTGTGTCTCTTTTAGATCGGAGTTGAATTAGCCCCCTAGCTCATTCTGCAACAGAGATAATCACGATCTTAGCTCTTTTAGCAAGAAATGCATGGAAAACAGTGTGCGTCTTATCATTGAGGTTGTCTTGTTAGGAAAATGAGTTAGGAGACAAAATAACGGTGTTTCTACATTAAGTTAATGTGTCTCTTTTAGATCGGAGTTGAATTAGCCCCCTAGCTCATTCAGCAACAGAGATAATCACGATCTTAGCTCTTTTAGCAAGAAATGCATGGAAAACAGTGTGCGTCTTATCATTGAGGTTGTCTTGTTAGGAAAATGAGTTAGGAGACAAAATAACGGTGTTTCTACATTAAGTTAGTGTGTCTCTTTTAGATCGGAGTTGAATTAGCCCCCTAGCTCATTCAGCAACAGAGATAATCACGATCTTAGCTCTTCTAGCAAGAAATGCATGGAAAACAGTGTTCCTCTTATCATTGAGGTTGTCTTGTTAGGAAAATGAGTTAGGAGAAAAAATAACGGTGTTTCTACATTAAGTTAGTGTGTCTCTTTTAGATCGGAGTTGAATTAGCCCCCTAGCTCATTCAGCAACAGAGATAATCACGATCTTAGCTCTTTTAGCAAGAAATGCATGGAAAACAGTGTGCGTCTTATCATTGAGGTTGTCTTGTTAGGAAAATGAGTTAGGAGACAAAATAACGGTGTTTCTACATTAAGTTAGTGTGTCTCTTTTAGATCGGAGTTGAATTAGCCCCCTAGCTCATTCAGCAACAGAGATAATTACGATCTTAGCTCTTTTAGCAAGAAATGCATGGAAAACAGTGTGCGTCTTATCATTGAGGTTGTCTTGTTAAGAAAATGAGTTAGGAGACAAAATAACGGTGTTTCTACATTAAGTTAGTGTGTCTCTTTTAGATCGGAGTTGAATTAGCCCCCTAGCTCATTCAGCAACAAAGATAATCACGATCTTAGCTCTTTTAGCAAGAAATGCATGGAAAACAGTGTGCGTCTTATCATTGAGGTTGTCTTGTTAGGAAAATGAGTTAGGAGACACAATAACGGTGTTTCTACAATAAGTTAGTGTGTCTCTTTTACATCGTAGTTGAATAGCCCCCTAGCTGATTCAGCAACAGAGATAATCACGATCTTAGCTCTTTTAGCAAGAAATGCATGGAAAACAGTGTGCGTCTTATCATTGAGGTTGTCTTGTTAGGAAAATGAGTTAGGAGACAAAATAACGGTGTTTCTACATTAAGTTAGTGTGTCTCTTTTAGATCGGAGTTGAATTAGCCCCCTAGCTCATTCAGCAACAGAGATAATCACGATCTTAGCTCTTCTAGCAAGAAATGCATGGAAAACAGTGTTCCTCTTATCATTGAGGTTGTCTTGTTAGGAAAATGAGTTAGGAGAAAAAATAACGGTGTTTCTACATTAAGTTAGTGTGTCTCTTTTAGATCGGAGTTGAATTAGCCCCCTAGCTCATTCAGCAACAGAGATAATCACGATCTTAGCTCTTTTAGCAAGAAATGCATGGAAAACAGTGTGCGTCTTATCATTGAGGTTGTCTTGTTAGGAAAATGAGTTAGGAGACAAAATAACGGTGTTTCTACATTAAGTTAGTGTGTCTCTTTTAGATCGGAGTTGAATTAGCCCCCTAGCTCATTCAGCAACAGAGATAATTACGATCTTAGCTCTTTTAGCAAGAAATGCATGGAAAACAGTGTGCGTCTTATCATTGAGGTTGTCTTGTTAGGAAAATGAGTTAGGAGACAAAATAACGGTGTTTCTACATAAAGTTAGTGTGTTTCTTTTAGATCGGAGTTGAATAGCCCCCTAGCTCATTCAGCAACAGAGATAATCACGATCTTAGCTCTTTTAGCAAGAAATGCATGGAAAACAGTGTGCGTCTTATCATTGAGGTTGTCTTGTTAGGAAAATGAGTTAGGAGACAAAATAACGGTGTTTCTACATTAAGTTAGTGTGTCTCTTTTAGATCGGAGTTGAATTAGCCCCCTAGCTCATTCAGCAACAGAGATAATCACGATCTTAGCTCTTTTAGCAAGAAATGCATGGAAAACAGTGTGCGTCTTATCATTGAGGTTGTCTTGTTAGGAAAATGAGTTAGGAGACAAAATAACGGTGTTTCTACATTAAGTTAGTGTGTCTCTTTTAGATCGGAGTTGAATTAGCCCCCTAGCTCATTCAGCAACAGAGAAAATCACGATCTTAGCTCTTTTAGCAAGAAATGCATGGAAAACAGTGTGCGTCTTATCATTGAGGTTGTCTTGTTAGGAAAATGAGTTAGGAGACAAAATAACGGTGTTTCTACATTTAGTTAGTGTGTCTCTTTTAGATCGGAGTTGAATAGCCCCCTAGCTCATTCAGAAACAGATATAATCACGATCTTAGCTCTTTTAGCAAGAAATGCATGGAAAACAGTGTTCGTCTTATCATTGAGGTTGTCTTTTTAGGAAAATGAGTTAGGAGACAAAATAACGGTGTTTCTACATAAAGTTAGTGTGTTTCTTTTAGATCGGAGTTGAATAGCCCCAAAGCTCATTCAGCAATAAAGATAATCACGATCTTAGCTCTTTTAGCAAGAAATGCATGGAAAACAGTGTGCGTCTTATCATTGAGGTTGTCTTGTTAGGAAAATGAGTTAGGAGACAAAATAACGGTGTTTCTACATAAAGTTAGTGTGTTTCTTTTAGATCGGAGTTGAATAGCCCCAAAGCTCATTCAGCAATAAAGATAATCACGATCTTAGCTCTTTTAGCAAGAAATGCATGGAAAACAGTGTGCGTCTTATCATTGAGGTTGTCTTGTTAGGAAAATGAGTTAGGAGACAAAATAACGGTGTTTCTACATAAAGTTAGTGTGTTTCTTTTAGATCGGAGTTGAATAGCCCCCTAGCTCATTCAGCAACAGAGATAATCACGATCTTAGCTCTTTTAGCAAGAAATGCATGGAAAACAGTGTGCGTCTTATCATTGAGGTTGTCTTGTTAGGAAAATGAGTTAGGAGACAAAATAACGGTGTTTCTACATTAAGTTAGTGTGTCTCTTTTAGATCGGAGTTGAATTAGCCCCCTAGCTCATTCAGCAACAGAGATAATCACGATCTTAGCTCTTTTAGCAAGAAATGCATGGAAAACAGTGTGCGTCTTATCATTGAGGTTGTCTTGTTAGGAAAATGAGTTAGGAGACAAAATAACGGTGTTTCTACATTAAGTTAGTGTGTCTCTTTTAGATCGGAGTTGAATTAGCCCCCTAGCTCATTCAGCAACAGAGAAAATCACGATCTTAGCTCTTTTAGCAAGAAATGCATGGAAAACAGTGTGCGTCTTATCATTGAGGTTGTCTTGTTAGGAAAATGAGTTAGGAGACAAAATAACGGTGTTTCTACATTTAGTTAGTGTGTCTCTTTTAGATCGGAGTTTAATAGCCCCCTAGCTCATTCAGCAACAGATATAATCACGATCTTAGCTCTTTTAGCAAGAAATGCATGGAAAACAGTGTGCGTCTTATCATTGAGGTTGTCTTGTTAGGAAAATGAGTTAGGAGACAAAATAACGGTGTTTCTACATTAAGTTAGTGTGTCTCTTTTAGATCGGAGTTGAATAGCCCCCTAGCTCATTCTTCAACAGAGATAATCACGATCTTAGCTCTTTTAGCAAGAAATGCATGGAAAACAGTGTTCGTCTTATCATTGAGGTTGTCTTGTTAGGAAAATGAGTTAGGAGACAAAATAACGGTGTTTCTACATTAAGTTAGTGTGTCTCTTTTAGATCGGAGTTGAATTAGCCCCCTAGCTCATTCTGCAACAGAGATAATCACGATCTTAGCTCTTTTAGCAAGAAATGCATGGAAAACAGTGTGCGTCTTATCATTGAGGTTGTCTTGTTAGGAAAATGAGTTAGGAGACAAAATAACGGTGTTTCTACATTAAGTTAGTGTGTCTCTTTTAGATCGGAGTTGAATTAGCCCCCTAGCTCATTCAGCAACAGAGATAATCACGATCTTAGCTCTTTTAGCAAGAAATGCATGGAAAACAGTGTGCGTCTTATCATTGAGGTTGTCTTGTTAGGAAAATGAGTTAGGAGACAAAATAACGGTGTTTCTACATTAAGTTAGTGTGTCTCTTTTAGATCGGAGTTGAATAGCCCCCTAGCTCATTCAGCAACAGAGATAATCACGATCTTAGCTCTTTTAGCAAGAAATGCATGGAAAACAGTGTGCGTCTTATCATTGAGGTTGTCTTGTTAGGAAAATGAGTTAGGAGACAAAATAACGGTGTTTCTACATTAAGTTAGTGTGTCTCTTTTAGATCGGAGTTGAATAGCCCCCTAGCTCATTCAGCAACAGAGATAATCACGATCTTAGCTCTTTTAGCAAGAAATGCATGGAAAACAGTGTTCGTCTTATCATTGAGGTTGTCTTTTTAGGAAAATGAGTTAGGAGACAAAATAACGGTGTTTCTACATTAAGTTAGTGTGTCTCTTTTAGATCGGAGTTGAATAGCCCCCTAGCTCATTCAGCAACAGAGATAATCACGATCTTAGCTCTTTTAGCAAGAAATGCATGGAAAACAGTGTTCGTCTTATCATTGAGGTTGTCTTTTTAGGAAAATGAGTTAGGAGACAAAATAACGGTGTTTCTACATAAAGTTAGTGTGTTTCTTTTAGATCGGAGTTGAATAGCCCCAAAGCTCATTCAGCAATAAAGATAATCACGATCTTAGCTCTTTTAGCAAGAAATGCATGGAAAACAGTGTGCGTCTTATCATTGAGGTTGTCTTGTTAGGAAAATGAGTTAGGAGACAAAATAACGGTGTTTCTACATAAAGTTAGTGTGTTTCTTTTAGATCGGAGTTGAATAGCCCCAAAGCTCATTCAGCAATAAAGATAATCACGATCTTAGCTCTTTTAGCAAGAAATGCATGGAAAACAGTGTGCGTCTTATCATTGAGGTTGTCTTGTTAGGAAAATGAGTTAGGAGACAAAATAACGGTGTTTCTACATTAAGTTAGTGTGTCTCTTTTAGATCGGAGTTGAATAGCCCCCTAGCTCATTCAGCAACAGAGATAATCATGATCTTAGCTCTTTTAGCAAGAAATGCATGGAAAACAGTGTGCGTCTTATCATTGAGGTTGTCTTGTTAGGAAAATGAGTTAGGAGACAAAATAACGGTGTTTCTACATTAAGTTAGTGTGTCTCTTTTAGATCGGAGTTGAATAGCCCCCTAGCTCATTCTGCAACAGAGATAATCACGATCTTAGCTCTTTTAGCAAGAAATGCATGGAAAACAGTGTTCGTCTTATCATTGAGGTTGTCTTTTTAGGATAATGAGTTAGGAGACAAAATAACGGTGTTTCTACATAAAGTTAGTGTGTTTCTTTTAGATCGGAGTTGAATAGCCCCAAAGCTCATTCAGCAATAAAGATAATCACGATCTTAGCTCTTTTAGCAAGAAATGCATGGAAAACAGTGTGCGTCTTATCATTGAGGTTGTCTTGTTAGGAAAATGAGTTAGGAGACAAAATAACGGTGTTTCTACATAAAGTTAGTGTGTTTCTTTTAGATCGGAGTTGAATAGCCCCCTAGCTCATTCAGCAACAGAGATAATCACGATCTTAGCTCTTTTAGCAAGAAATGCATGGAAAACAGTGTGCGTCTTATCATTGAGGTTGTCTTGTTAGGAAAATGAGTTAGGAGACAAAATAACGGTGTTTCTACATTAAGTTAGTGTGTCTCTTTTAGATCGGAGTTGAATTAGCCCCCTAGCTCATTCAGCAACAGAGATAATCACGATCTTAGCTCTTTTAGCAAGAAATGCATGGAAAACAGTGTGCGTCTTATCATTGAGGTTGTCTTGTTAGGAAAATGAGTTAGGAGACAAAATAACGGTGTTTCTACATTAAGTTAGTGTGTCTCTTTTAGATCGGAGTTGAATTAGCCCCCTAGCTCATTCAGCAACAGAGAAAATCACGATCTTAGCTCTTTTAGCAAGAAATGCATGGAAAACAGTGTGCGTCTTATCATTGAGGTTGTCTTGTTAGGAAAATGAGTTAGGAGACAAAATAACGGTGTTTCTACATTTAGTTAGTGTGTCTCTTTTAGATCGGAGTTGAATAGCCCCCTAGCTCATTCAGCAACAGATATAATCACGATCTTAGCTCTTTTAGCAAGAAATGCATGGAAAACAGTGTGCGTCTTATCATTGAGGTTGTCTTGTTAGGAAAATGAGTTAGGAGACAAAATAACGGTGTTTCTACATTAAGTTAGTGTGTCTCTTTTAGATCGGAGTTGAATTAGCCCCCTAGCTCATTCAGCAACAGAGATAATCACGATCTTAGCTCTTTTAGCAAGAAATGCATGGAAAACAGTGTGCGTCTTATGATTGAGGTTGTCTTGTTAGGAAAATGAGTTAGGAGACAAAATAACGGTGTTTCTACATTAAGTTAGTGTGTCTCTTTTAGATCAGAGTTGAATAGCCCCCTAGCTGATTCAGCAACAGAGATAATCACGATCTTAGCTCTTTTAGCAAGAAATGCATGGAAAACAGTGTTCGTCTTATCATTGAGGTTGTCTTGTTAGGAAAATGAGTTAGGAGACAAAATAACGGTGTTTCTACATTAAGTTAGTGTGTCTCTTTTAGATCGGAGTTGAATTAGCCCCCTAGCTCATTCTGCAACAGAGATAATCACGATCTTAGCTCTTTTAGCAAGAAATGCATGGAAAACAGTGTGCGTCTTATCATTGAGGTTGTCTTGTTAGGAAAATGAGTTAGGAGACAAAATAACGGTGTTTCTACATTAAGTTAGTGTGTCTCTTTTAGATCGGAGTTGAATTAGCCCCCTAGCTCATTCAGCAACAGAGATAATCACGATCTTAGCTCTTTTAGCAAGAAATGCATGGAAAACAGTGTGCGTCTTATCATTGAGGTTGTCTTGTTAGGAAAATGAGTTAGGAGACAAAATAACGGTGTTTCTACATTAAGTTAGTGTGTCTCTTTTAGATCGGAGTTGAATAGCCCCCTAGCTCATTCAGCAACAGAGATAATCACGATCTTAGCTCTTTTAGCAAGAAATGCATGGAAAACAGTGTGCGTCTTATCATTGAGGTTGTCTTGTTAGGAAAATGAGTTAGGAGACAAAATAACGGTGTTTCTACATTAAGTTAGTGTGTCTCTTTTAGATCGGAGTTGAATAGCCCCCTAGCTCATTCAGCAACAGAGATAATCACGATCTTAGCTCTTTTAGCAAGAAATGCATGGAAAACAGTGTTCGTCTTATCATTGAGGTTGTCTTTTTAGGAAAATGAGTTAGGAGACAAAATAACGGTGTTTCTACATTAAGTTAGTGTGTCTCTTTTAGATCGGAGTTGAATAGCCCCCTAGCTCATTCAGCAACAGAGATAATCACGATCTTAGCTCTTTTAGCAAGAAATGCATGGAAAACAGTGTTCGTCTTATCATTGAGGTTGTCTTTTTAGGAAAATGAGTTAGGAGACAAAATAACGGTGTTTCTACATAAAGTTAGTGTGTTTCTTTTAGATCGGAGTTGAATAGCCCCAAAGCTCATTCAGCAATAAAGATAATCACGATCTTAGCTCTTTTAGCAAGAAATGCATGGAAAACAGTGTGCGTCTTATCATTGAGGTTGTCTTGTTAGGAAAATGAGTTAGGAGACAAAATAACGGTGTTTCTACATAAAGTTAGTGTGTTTCTTTTAGATCGGAGTTGAATAGCCCCAAAGCTCATTCAGCAATAAAGATAATCACGATCTTAGCTCTTAGCAAGAAATGCATGGAAAACAGTGTGCGTCTTATCATTGAGGTTGTCTTGTTAGGAAAATGAGTTAGGAGACAAAATAACGGTGTTTCTACATTAAGTTAGTGTGTCTCTTTTAGATCGGAGTTGAATAGCCCCCTAGCTCATTCAGCAACAGAGATAATCACGATCTTAGCTCTTTTAGCAAGAAATGCATGGAAAACAGTGTGCGTCTTATCATTGAGGTTGTCTTGTTAGGAAAATGAGTTAGGAGACAAAATAACGGTGTTTCTACATTAAGTTAGTGTGTCTCTTTTAGATCGGAGTTGAATAGCCCCCTAGCTCATTCTGCAACAGAGATAATCACGATCTTAGCTCTTTTAGCAAGAAATGCATGGAAAACAGTGTTCGTCTTATCATTGAGGTTGTCTTTTTAGGATAATGAGTTAGGAGACAAAATAACGGTGTTTCTACATAAAGTTAGTGTGTTTCTTTTAGATCGGAGTTGAATAGCCCCAAAGCTCATTCAGCAATAAAGATAATCACGATCTTAGCTCTTTTAGCAAGAAATGCATGGAAAACAGTGTGCGTCTTATCATTGAGGTTGTCTTGTTAGGAAAATGAGTTAGGAGACAAAATAACGGTGTTTCTACATAAAGTTAGTGTGTTTCTTTTAGATCGGAGTTGAATAGCCCCCTAGCTCATTCAGCAACAGAGATAATCACGATCTTAGCTCTTTTAGCAAGAAATGCATGGAAAACAGTGTGCGTCTTATCATTGAGGTTGTCTTGTTAGGAAAATGAGTTAGGAGACAAAATAACGGTGTTTCTACATTAAGTTAGTGTGTCTCTTTTAGATCGGAGTTGAATTAGCCCCCTAGCTCATTCAGCAACAGAGATAATCACGATCTTAGCTCTTTTAGCAAGAAATGCATGGAAAACAGTGTGCGTCTTATCATTGAGGTTGTCTTGTTAGGAAAATGAGTTAGGAGACAAAATAACGGTGTTTCTACATTAAGTTAGTGTGTCTCTTTTAGATCGGAGTTGAATTAGCCCCCTAGCTCATTCAGCAACAGAGAAAATCACGATCTTAGCTCTTTTAGCAAGAAATGCATGGAAAACAGTGTGCGTCTTATCATTGAGGTTGTCTTGTTAGGAAAATGAGTTAGGAGACAAAATAACGGTGTTTCTACATTTAGTTAGTGTGTCTCTTTTAGATCGGAGTTTAATAGCCCCCTAGCTCATTCAGCAACAGATATAATCACGATCTTAGCTCTTTTAGCAAGAAATGCATGGAAAACAGTGTGCGTCTTATCATTGAGGTTGTCTTGTTAGGAAAATGAGTTAGGAGACAAAATAACGGTGTTTCTACATTAAGTTAGTGTGTCTCTTTTAGATCGGAGTTGAATAGCCCCCTAGCTCATTCTTCAACAGAGATAATCACGATCTTAGCTCTTTTAGCAAGAAATGCATGGAAAACAGTGTTCGTCTTATCATTGAGGTTGTCTTGTTAGGAAAATGAGTTAGGAGACAAAATAACGGTGTTTCTACATTAAGTTAGTGTGTCTCTTTTAGATCGGAGTTGAATAGCCCCCTAGCTCATTCAGCAACAGAGATAATCACGATCTTAGCTCTTTTAGCAAGAAATGCATGGAAAACAGTGTTCGTCTTATCATTGAGGTTGTCTTTTTAGGAAAATGAGTTAGGAGACAAAATAACGGTGTTTCTACATAAAGTTAGTGTGTTTCTTTTAGATCGGAGTTGAATAGCCCCAAAGCTCATTCAGCAATAAAGATAATCACGATCTTAGCTCTTTTAGCAAGAAATGCATGGAAAACAGTGTGCGTCTTATCATTGAGGTTGTCTTGTTAGGAAAATGAGTTAGGAGACAAAATAACGGTGTTTCTACATAAAGTTAGTGTGTCTCTTTTAGATCGGAGTTGAATTAGCCCCCTAGCTCATTCAGCAACAAAGATAATCACGATCTTAGCTCTTTTAGCAAGAAATGCATGGAAAACAGTGTGCGTCTTATCATTGAGGTTGTCTTGTTAGGAAAATGAGTTAGGAGGCACAATAACGGTGTTTCTACAATAAGTTAGTGTGTCTCTTTTAGATCAGAGTTGAATAGCCCCCTAGCTCATTCAGCAACAGAGATAATCACGATCTTAGCTCTTTTAGCAAGAAATGCATGGAAAACAGTGTTCGTCTTATCATTGAGGTTGTCTTGTTAGGAAAATGAGTTAGGAGACAAAATAACGGTGTTTCTACATTAAGTTAGTGTGTCTCTTTTAGATCGGAGTTGAATTAGCCCCCTAGCTCATTCAGCAACAGAGATAATCACGATCTTAGCTCTTTTAGCAAGAAATGCATGGAAAACAGTGTGCGTCTTATCATTGAGGTTGTCTTGTTAGGAAAATGAGTTAGGAGACAAAATAACGGTGTTTCTACATTAAGTTAGTGTGTCTCTTTTAGATCGGAGTTGAATTAGCCCCCTAGCTCATTCAGCAACAGAGATAATCACGATCTTAGCTCTTCTAGCAAGAAATGCATGGAAAACAGTGTTCCTCTTATCATTGAGGTTGTCTTGTTAGGAAAATGAGTTAGGAGAAAAAATAACGGTGTTTCTACATTAAGTTAGTGTGTCTCTTTTAGATCGGAGTTGAATTAGCCCCCTAGCTCATTCAGCAACAGAGATAATCACGATCTTAGCTCTTTTAGCAAGAAATGCATGGAAAACAGTGTGCGTCTTATCATTGAGGTTGTCTTGTTAGGAAAATGAGTTAGGAGACAAAATAACGGTGTTTCTACATTAAGTTAGTGTGTCTCTTTTAGATCGGAGTTGAATTAGCCCCCTAGCTCATTCAGCAACAGAGATAATTACGATCTTAGCTCTTTTAGCAAGAAATGCATGGAAAACAGTGTGCGTCTTATCATTGAGGTTGTCTTGTTAAGAAAATGAGTTAGGAGACAAAATAACGGTGTTTCTACATTAAGTTAGTGTGTCTCTTTTAGATCGGAGTTGAATTAGCCCCCTAGCTCATTCAGCAACAAAGATAATCACGATCTTAGCTCTTTTAGCAAGAAATGCATGGAAAACAGTGTGCGTCTTATCATTGAGGTTGTCTTGTTAGGAAAATGAGTTAGGAGACACAATAACGGTGTTTCTACAATAAGTTAGTGTGTCTCTTTTACATCGTAGTTGAATAGCCCCCTAGCTGATTCAGCAACAGAGATAATCACGATCTTAGCTCTTTTAGCAAGAAATGCATGGAAAACAGTGTGCGTCTTATCATTGAGGTTGTCTTGTTAGGAAAATGAGTTAGGAGACAAAATAACGGTGTTTCTACATTAAGTTAGTGTGTCTCTTTTAGATCGGAGTTGAATTAGCCCCCTAGCTCATTCAGCAACAGAGATAATCACGATCTTAGCTCTTCTAGCAAGAAATGCATGGAAAACAGTGTTCCTCTTATCATTGAGGTTGTCTTGTTAGGAAAATGAGTTAGGAGAAAAAATAACGGTGTTTCTACATTAAGTTAGTGTGTCTCTTTTAGATCGGAGTTGAATTAGCCCCCTAGCTCATTCAGCAACAGAGATAATCACGATCTTAGCTCTTTTAGCAAGAAATGCATGGAAAACAGTGTGCGTCTTATCATTGAGGTTGTCTTGTTAGGAAAATGAGTTAGGAGACAAAATAACGGTGTTTCTACATTAAGTTAGTGTGTCTCTTTTAGATCGGAGTTGAATTAGCCCCCTAGCTCATTCAGCAACAGAGATAATTACGATCTTAGCTCTTTTAGCAAGAAATGCATGGAAAACAGTGTGCGTCTTATCATTGAGGTTGTCTTGTTAAGAAAATGAGTTAGGAGACAAAATAACGGTGTTTCTACATTAAGTTAGTGTGTCTCTTTTAGATCGGAGTTGAATTAGCCCCCTAGCTCATTCAGCAACAAAGATAATCACGATCTTAGCTCTTTTAGCAAGAAATGCATGGAAAACAGTGTGCGTCTTATCATTGAGGTTGTCTTGTTAGGAAAATGAGTTAGGAGACACAATAACGGTGTTTCTACAATAAGTTAGTGTGTCTCTTTTAGATCAGAGTTGAATAGCCCCCTAGCTCATTCAGCAACAGAGATAATCACGATCTTAGCTCTTTTAGCAAGAAATGCATGGAAAACAGTGTTCGTCTTATCATTGAGGTTGTCTTGTTAGGAAAATGAGTTAGGAGACAAAATAACGGTGTTTCTACATTAAGTTAGTGTGTCTCTTTTAGATCGGAGTTGAATTAGCCCCCTAGCTCATTCAGCAACAGAGATAATCACGATCTTAGCTCTTTTAGCAAGAAATGCATGGAAAACAGTGTGCGTCTTATGATTGAGGTTGTCTTGTTAGGAAAATGAGTTAGGAGACAAAATAACGGTGTTTCTACATTAAGTTAGTGTGTCTCTTTTAGATCAGAGTTGAATAGCCCCCTAGCTGATTCAGCAACAGAGATAATCACGATCTTAGCTCTTTTAGCAAGAAATGCATGGAAAACAGTGTGCGTCTTATCATTGAGGTTGTCTTGTTAGGAAAATGAGTTAGGAGACAAAATAACGGTGTTTCTACATTAAGTTAGTGTGTCTCTTTTAGATCGGAGTTGAATTAGCCCCCTAGCTCATTCAGCAACAGAGATAATCACGATCTTAGCTCTTTTAGCAAGAAATGCATGGAAAACAGTGTGCGTCTTATCATTGAGGTTGTCTTGTTAGGAAAATGAGTTAGGAGACAAAATAACGGTGTTTCTACATTAAGTTAGTGTGTCTCTTTTAGATCGGAGTTGAATAGCCCCCTAGCTCATTCTGCAACAGAGATAATCACGATCTTAGCTCTTTTAGCAAGAAATGCATGGAAAACAGTGTTCGTCTTATCATTGAGGTTGTCTTTTTAGGAAAATGAGTTAGGAGACAAAATAACGGTGTTTCTACATAAAGTTAGTGTGTTTCTTTTAGATCGGAGTTGAATAGCCCCAAAGCTCATTCAGCAATAAAGATAATCACGATCTTAGCTCTTTTAGCAAGAAATGCATGAAAAACAGTGGGCGTCTTATCCTTGAGGTTGTCTTGTTAGGAAAATGAGTTAGGAGACAAAATAACGGTGTTTCTACATTAAGTTAGTGTGTCTCTTTTAGATCGGAGTTGAATTAGCCCCCTAGCTCATTCAGCAACAGAGATAATCACGATCTTAGCTCTTTTAGCAAGAAATGCATGGAAAACAGTGTTCGTCTTATCATTGAGGTTGTCTTTTTAGGAAAATGAGTTAGGAGACAAAATAACGGTGTTTCTACATAAAGTTAGTGTGTTTCTTTTAGATCGGAGTTGAATAGCCCCAAAGCTCATTCAGCAATAAAGATAATCACGATCTTAGCTCTTTTAGCAAGAAATGCATGGAAAACAGTGTGCGTCTTATGATTGAGGTTGTCTTGTTAGGAAAATGAGTTAGGAGACAAAATAACGGTGTTTCTACATTAAGTTAGTGTGTCTCTTTTAGATCAGAGTTGAATAGCCCCCTAGCTGATTCAGCAACAGAGATAATCACGATCTTAGCTCTTTTAGCAAGAAATGCATGGAAAACAGTGTGCGTCTTATCATTGAGGTTGTCTTGTTAGGAAAATGAGTTAAAAGATAAAATAACGGTGTTTCTACATTAAGTTAGTGTGATCGGAGTTGAATAGCCCCCTAGCTCATTCTGCAACAGAGATAATCACGATCTAAGCTCTTTTAGCAAGAAATGCATGGAAAACAGTGTTCGTCTTATCATTGAGGTTGTCTTGTTAGGAAAATGAGTTAGGAGACAAAATAACGGTGTTTCTACATAAAGTTAGTGTGTTTCTTTTAGATCTGAGTTGAATAGCCCCCTAGCTCATTCAGCAACAGAGATAATCACGATCTTAGCTCTTTTAGCAAGAAATGCATGGAAAACAGTGTTCGTCTTATCATTGAGGTTGTCTTTTTAGGAAAATGAGTTAGGAGACAAAATAACGGTGTTTCTACATTAAGTTAGTGTGTCTCTTTTAGATCGGAGTTGAATAGCCCCCTAGCTCATTCAGCAACAGAGATAATCACGATCTTAGCTCTTTTAGCAAGAAATGCATGGAAAACAGTGTGCGTCTTATCATTGAGGTTGTCTTGTTAGGAAAATGAGTTAAAAGATAAAATAACGGTGTTTCTACATTAAGTTAGTGTGATCGGAGTTGAATAGCCCCCTAGCTCATTCTGCAACAGAGATAATCACGATCTAAGCTCTTTTAGCAAGAAATGCATGGAAAACAGTGTTCGTCTTATCATTGAGGTTGTCTTGTTAGGAAAATGAGTTAGGAGACAAAATAACGGTGTTTCTACATAAAGTTAGTGTGTTTCTTTTAGATCTGAGTTGAATAGCCCCCTAGCTCATTCAGCAACAGAGATAATCACGATCTTAGCTCTTTTAGCAAGAAATGCATGGAAAACAGTGTTCGTCTTATCATTGAGGTTGTCTTTTTAGAAAAATGAGTTAGGAGACAAAATAACGGTGTTTCTACATTAAGTTAGTGTGTCTCTTTTAGATCGGAGTTGAATAGCCCCCTAGCTCATTCAGCAACAGAGATAATCACGATCTTAGCTCTTTTAGCAAGAAATGCATGGAAAACAGTGTTCGTCTTATCATTGAGGTTGTCTTTTTAGGAAAATGAGTTAGGAGACAAAATAACGGTGTTTCTACATAAAGTTAGTGTGTTTCTTTTAGATCGGAGTTGAATAGCCCCAAAGCTCATTCAGCAATAAAGATAATCACGATCTTAGCTCTTTTAGCAAGAAATGCATGGAAAACAGTGTGCGTCTTATCATTGAGGTTGTCTTGTTAGGAAAATGAGTTAGGAGACAAAATAACGGTGTTTCTACATTAAGTAATTGTGTCTCTTTTAGATCGGAGTTGAATAGCCCCCTAGCTCATTCAGCAACAGAGATAATCACGATCTTAGCTCTTTTAGCAAGAAATGCATGGAAAACAGTGTGCGTCTTATCATTGAGGTTGTCTTGTTAGGAAAATGAGTTAGGAGACAAAATAACGGTGTTTCTACATTAAGTTAGTGTGTCTCTTTTAGATCGGAGTTGAATAGCCCCCTAGCTCATTCTGCAACAGAGATAATCACGATCTTAGCTCTTTTAGCAAGAAATGCATGGAAAACAGTGTTCGTCTTATCATTGAGGTTGTCTTTTTAGGATAATGAGTTAGGAGACAAAATAACGGTGTTTCTACATAAAGTTAGTGTGTTTCTTTTAGATCGGAGTTGAATAGCCCCAAAGCTCATTCAGCAATAAAGATAATCACGATCTTAGCTCTTTTAGCAAGAAATGCATGGAAAACAGTGTGCGTCTTATCATTGAGGTTGTCTTGTTAGGAAAATGAGTTAGGAGACAAAATAACGGTGTTTCTACATAAAGTTAGTGTGTTTCTTTTAGATCGGAGTTGAATAGCCCCAAAGCTCATTCAGCAATAAAGATAATCACGATCTTAGCTCTTTTAGCAAGAAATGCATGGAAAACAGTGTGCGTCTTATCATTGAGGTTGTCTTGTTAGGAAAATGAGTTAGGAGACAAAATAACGGTGTTTCTACATTAAGTTAGTGTGTCTCTTTTAGATCGGAGTTGAATAGCCCCCTAGCTCATTCAGCAACAGAGATAATCACGATCTTAGCTCTTTTAGCAAGAAATGCATGGAAAACAGTGTGCGTCTTATCATTGAGGTTGTCTTGTTAGGAAAATGAGTTAGGAGACAAAATAACGGTGTTTCTACATTAAGTTAGTGTGTCTCTTTTAGATCGGAGTTGAATAGCCCCCTAGCTCATTCTGCAACAGAGATAATCACGATCTTAGCTCTTTTAGCAAGAAATGCATGGAAAACAGTGTTCGTCTTATCATTGAGGTTGTCTTTTTAGGATAATGAGTTAGGAGACAAAATAACAGTGTTTCTACATAAAGTTAGTGTGTTTCTTTTAGATCGGCGTTGAATAGCCCCAAAGCTCATTCAGCAATAAAGATAATCACGATCTTAGCTCTTTTAGCAAGAAATGCATGGAAAACAGTGTGCGTCTTATCATTGAGGTTGTCTTGTTAGGAAAATGAGTTAGGAGACAAAATAACGGTGTTTCTACATAAAGTTAGTGTGTTTCTTTTAGATCGGAGTTGAATAGCCCCCTAGCTCATTCAGCAACAGAGATAATCACGATCTTAGCTCTTTTAGCAAGAAATGCATGGAAAACAGTGTGCGTCTTATCATTGAGGTTGTCTTGTTAGGAAAATGAGTTAGGAGACAAAATAACGGTGTTTCTACATTAAGTTAGTGTGTCTCTTTTAGATCGGAGTTGAATTAGCCCCCTAGCTCATTCAGCAACAGAGATAATCACGATCTTAGCTCTTTTAGCAAGAAATGCATGGAAAACAGTGTGCGTCTTATCATTGAGGTTGTCTTGTTAGGAAAATGAGTTAGGAGACAAAATAACGGTGTTTCTACATTAAGTTAGTGTGTCTCTTTTAGATCGGAGTTGAATTAGCCCCCTAGCTCATTCAGCAACAGAGAAAATCACGATCTTAGCTCTTTTAGCAAGAAATGCATGGAAAACAGTGTGCGTCTTATCATTGAGGTTGTCTTGTTAGGAAAATGAGTTAGGAGACAAAATAACGGTGTTTCTACATTTAGTTAGTGTGTCTCTTTTAGATCGGAGTTGAATAGCCCCCTAGCTCATTCAGCAACAGATATAATCACGATCTTAGCTCTTTTAGCAAGAAATGCATGGAAAACAGTGTGCGTCTTATCATTGAGGTTGTCTTGTTAGGAAAATGAGTTAGGAGACAAAATAACGGTGTTTCTACATTAAGTTAGTGTGTCTCTTTTAGATCGGAGTTGAATAGCCCCCTAGCTCATTCTGCAACAGAGATAATCACGATCTTAGCTCTTTTAGCAAGAAATGCATGGAAAACAGTGTTCGTCTTATCATTGAGGTTGTCTTTTTAGGAAAATGAGTTAGGAGACAAAATAACGGTGTTTCTACATAAAGTTAGTGTGTTTCTTTTAGATCGGAGTTGAAGAGCCCCAAAGCTCATTCAGCAATAAAGATAATCACGATCTTAGCTCTTTTAGCAAGAAATGCATGGAAAACAGTGTTCGTCTTATCATTGAGGTTGTCTTGTTAGGAAAAGGAGTTAGGAGAAAAAATAACGGTGTTTCTACATTAAGTTAGTGTGTCTCTTTTAGATCGGAGTTGAATTAGCCCCCTAGCTCATTCAGCAACAGAGATAATCACGATCTTAGCTCTTTTAGCAAGAAATGCATGGAAAACAGTGTGCGTCTTATCATTGAGGTTGTCTTGTTAGGAAAATGAGTTAAAAGATAAAATAACGGTGTTTCTACATTAAGTTAGTGTGATCGGAGTTGAATAGCCCCCTAGCTCATTCTGCAACAGAGATAATCACGATCTAAGCTCTTTTAGCAAGAAATGCATGGAAAACAGTGTTCGTCTTATCATTGAGGTTGTCTTGTTAGGAAAATGAGTTAGGAGACAAAATAACGGTGTTTCTACATAAAGTTAGTGTGTCTCTTTTAGATCGGAGTTGAATTAGCCCCCTAGCTCATTCAGCAACAGAGATAATCACGATCTTAGCTCTTTTAGCAAGAAATGCATGGAAAACAGTGTGCGTCTTATGATTGAGGTTGTCTTGTTAGGAAAATGAGTTAGGAGACAAAATAACGGTGTTTCTACATTAAGTTAGTGTGTCTCTTTTAGATCAGAGTTGAATAGCCCCCTAGCTGATTCAGCAACAGAGATAATCACGATCTTAGCTCTTTTAGCAAGAAATGCATGGAAAACAGTGTTCGTCTTATCATTGAGGTTGTCTTGTTAGGAAAATGAGTTAGGAGACAAAATAACGGTGTTTCTACATTAAGTTAGTGTGTCTCTTTTAGATCGGAGTTGAATTAGCCCCCTAGCTCATTCTGCAACAGAGATAATCACGATCTTAGCTCTTTTAGCAAGAAATGCATGGAAAACAGTGTGCGTCTTATCATTGAGGTTGTCTTGTTAGGAAAATGAGTTAGGAGACAAAATAACGGTGTTTCTACATTAAGTTAGTGTGTCTCTTTTAGATCGGAGTTGAATTAGCCCCCTAGCTCATTCAGCAACAGAGATAATCACGATCTTAGCTCTTTTAGCAAGAAATGCATGGAAAACAGTGTGCGTCTTATCATTGAGGTTGTCTTGTTAGGAAAATGAGTTAGGAGACAAAATAACGGTGTTTCTACATTAAGTTAGTGTGTCTCTTTTAGATCGGAGTTGAATAGCCCCCTAGCTCATTCAGCAACAGAGATAATCACGATCTTAGCTCTTTTAGCAAGAAATGCATGGAAAACAGTGTGCGTCTTATCATTGAGGTTGTCTTGTTAGGAAAATGAGTTAGGAGACAAAATAACGGTGTTTCTACATTAAGTTAGTGTGTCTCTTTTAGATCGGAGTTGAATAGCCCCCTAGCTCATTCAGCAACAGAGATAATCACGATCTTAGCTCTTTTAGCAAGAAATGCATGGAAAACAGTGTTCGTCTTATCATTGAGGTTGTCTTTTTAGGAAAATGAGTTAGGAGACAAAATAACGGTGTTTCTACATTAAGTTAGTGTGTCTCTTTTAGATCGGAGTTGAATAGCCCCCTAGCTCATTCAGCAACAGAGATAATCACGATCTTAGCTCTTTTAGCAAGAAATGCATGGAAAACAGTGTTCGTCTTATCATTGAGGTTGTCTTTTTAGGAAAATGAGTTAGGAGACAAAATAACGGTGTTTCTACATAAAGTTAGTGTGTTTCTTTTAGATCGGAGTTGAATAGCCCCAAAGCTCATTCAGCAATAAAGATAATCACGATCTTAGCTCTTTTAGCAAGAAATGCATGGAAAACAGTGTGCGTCTTATCATTGAGGTTGTCTTGTTAGGAAAATGAGTTAGGAGACAAAATAACGGTGTTTCTACATAAAGTTAGTGTGTTTCTTTTAGATCGGAGTTGAATAGCCCCAAAGCTCATTCAGCAATAAAGATAATCACGATCTTAGCTCTTAGCAAGAAATGCATGGAAAACAGTGTGCGTCTTATCATTGAGGTTGTCTTGTTAGGAAAATGAGTTAGGAGACAAAAAAACGGTGTTTCTACATTAAGTTAGTGTGTCTCTTTTAGATCGGAGTTGAATAGCCCCCTAGCTCATTCAGCAACAGAGATAATCACGATCTTAGCTCTTTTAGCAAGAAATGCATGGAAAACAGTGTGCGTCTTATCATTGAGGTTGTCTTGTTAGGAAAATGAGTTAGGAGACAAAATAACGGTGTTTCTACATAAAGTTAGTGTGTCTCTTTTAGATCGGAGTTGAATAGCCCCCTAGCTCATTCTGCAACAGAGATAATCACGATCTTAGCTCTTTTAGCAAGAAATGCATGGAAAACAGTGTTCGTCTTATCATTGAGGTTGTCTTTTTAGGATAATGAGTTAGGAGACAAAATAACGGTGTTTCTACATAAAGTTAGTGTGTTTCTTTTAGATCGGAGTTGAATAGCCCCAAAGCTCATTCAGCAATAAAGATAATCACGATCTTAGCTCTTTTAGCAAGAAATGCATGGAAAACAGTGTGCGTCTTATCATTGAGGTTGTCTTGTTAGGAAAATGAGTTAGGAGACAAAATAACGGTGTTTCTACATAAAGTTAGTGTGTTTCTTTTAGATCGGAGTTGAATAGCCCCCTAGCTCATTCAGCAACAGAGATAATCACGATCTTAGCTCTTTTAGCAAGAAATGCATGGAAAACAGTGTGCGTCTTATCATTGAGGTTGTCTTGTTAGGAAAATGAGTTAGGAGACAAAATAACGGTGTTTCTACATTAAGTTAGTGTGTCTCTTTTAGATCGGAGTTGAATTAGCCCCCTAGCTCATTCAGCAACAGAGATAATCACGATCTTAGCTCTTTTAGCAAGAAATGCATGGAAAACAGTGTGCGTCTTATCATTGAGGTTGTCTTGTTAGGAAAATGAGTTAGGAGACAAAATAACGGTGTTTCTACATTAAGTTAGTGTGTCTCTTTTAGATCGGAGTTGAATTAGCCCCCTAGCTCATTCAGCAACAGAGAAAATCACGATCTTAGCTCTTTTAGCAAGAAATGCATGGAAAACAGTGTGCGTCTTATCATTGAGGTTGTCTTGTTAGGAAAATGAGTTAGGAGACAAAATAACGGTGTTTCTACATTTAGTTAGTGTGTCTCTTTTAGATCGGAGTTGAATAGCCCCCTAACTCATTCAGCAACAGATATAATCACGATCTTAGCTCTTTTAGCAAGAAATGCATGGAAAACAGTGTGCGTCTTATCATTGAGGTTGTCTTGTTAGGAAAATGAGTTAGGAGACAAAATAACGGTGTTTCTACATTAAGTTAGTGTGTCTCTTTTAGATCGGAGTTGAATAGCCCCCTAGCTCATTCTGCAACAGAGATAATCACGATCTTAGCTCTTTTAGCAAGAAATGCATGGAAAACAGTGTTCGTCTTATCATTGAGGTTGTCTTTTTAGGAAAATGAGTTAGGAGACAAAATAACGGTGTTTCTACATAAAGTTAGTGTGTTTCTTTTAGATCGGAGTTGAATAGCCCCAAAGCTCATTCAGCAATAAAGATAATCACGATCTTAGCTCTTTTAGCAAGAAATGCATGGAAAACAGTGTGCGTCTTATCATTGAGGTTGTCTTGTTAGGAAAATGAGTTAGGAGACAAAATAACGGTGTTTCTACATAAAGTTAGTGTGTTTCTTTTAGATCGGAGTTGAATAGCCCCAAAGCTCATTCAGCAATAAAGATAATCACGATCTTAGCTCTTTTAGCAAGAAATGCATGGAAAACAGTGTGCGTCTTATCATTGAGGTTGTCTTGTTAGGAAAATGAGTTAGGAGACAAAATAACGGTGTTTCTACATTAAGTTAGTGTGTCTCTTTTAGATCGGAGTTGAATAGCCCCCTAGCTCATTCAGCAACAGAGATAATCATGATCTTAGCTCTTTTAGCAAGAAATGCATGGAAAACAGTGTGCGTCTTATCATTGAGGTTGTCTTGTTAGGAAAATGAGTTAGGAGACAAAATAACGGTGTTTCTACATTAAGTTAGTGTGTCTCTTTTAGATCGGAGTTGAATAGCCCCCTAGCTCATTCTGCAACAGAGATAATCACGATCTTAGCTCTTTTAGCAAGAAATGCATGGAAAACAGTGTTCGTCTTATCATTGAGGTTGTCTTTTTAGGATAATGAGTTAGGAGACAAAATAACGGTGTTTCTACATAAAGTTAGTGTGTTTCTTTTAGATCGGAGTTGAATAGCCCCAAAGCTCATTCAGCAATAAAGATAATCACGATCTTAGCTCTTTTAGCAAGAAATGCATGGAAAACAGTGTGCGTCTTATCATTGAGGTTGTCTTGTTAGGAAAATGAGTTAGGAGACAAAATAACGGTGTTTCTACATAAAGTTAGTGTGTTTCTTTTAGATCGGAGTTGAATAGCCCCCTAGCTCATTCAGCAACAGAGATAATCACGATCTTAGCTCTTTTAGCAAGAAATGCATGGAAAACAGTGTGCGTCTTATCATTGAGGTTGTCTTGTTAGGAAAATGAGTTAGGAGACAAAATAACGGTGTTTCTACATTAAGTTAGTGTGTCTCTTTTAGATCGGAGTTGAATTAGCCCCCTAGCTCATTCAGCAACAGAGATAATCACGATCTTAGCTCTTTTAGCAAGAAATGCATGGAAAACAGTGTGCGTCTTATCATTGAGGTTGTCTTGTTAGGAAAATGAGTTAGGAGACAAAATAACGGTGTTTCTACATTAAGTTAGTGTGTCTCTTTTAGATCGGAGTTGAATTAGCCCCCTAGCTCATTCAGCAACAGAGAAAATCACGATCTTAGCTCTTTTAGCAAGAAATGCATGGAAAACAGTGTGCGTCTTATCATTGAGGTTGTCTTGTTAGGAAAATGAGTTAGGAGACAAAATAACGGTGTTTCTACATTTAGTTAGTGTGTCTCTTTTAGATCGGAGTTGAATAGCCCCCTAGCTCATTCAGCAACAGATATAATCACGATCTTAGCTCTTTTAGCAAGAAATGCATGGAAAACAGTGTGCGTCTTATCATTGAGGTTGTCTTGTTAGGAAAATGAGTTAGGAGACAAAATAACGGTGTTTCTACATTAAGTTAGTGTGTCTCTTTTAGATCGGAGTTGAATTAGCCCCCTAGCTCATTCAGCAACAGAGATAATCACGATCTTAGCTCTTTTAGCAAGAAATGCATGGAAAACAGTGTGCGTCTTATGATTGAGGTTGTCTTGTTAGGAAAATGAGTTAGGAGACAAAATAACGGTGTTTCTACATTAAGTTAGTGTGTCTCTTTTAGATCAGAGTTGAATAGCCCCCTAGCTGATTCAGCAACAGAGATAATCACGATCTTAGCTCTTTTAGCAAGAAATGCATGGAAAACAGTGTTCGTCTTATCATTGAGGTTGTCTTGTTAGGAAAATGAGTTAGGAGACAAAATAACGGTGTTTCTACATTAAGTTAGTGTGTCTCTTTTAGATCGGAGTTGAATTAGCCCCCTAGCTCATTCTGCAACAGAGATAATCACGATCTTAGCTCTTTTAGCAAGAAATGCATGGAAAACAGTGTGCGTCTTATCATTGAGGTTGTCTTGTTAGGAAAATGAGTTAGGAGACAAAATAACGGTGTTTCTACATTAAGTTAGTGTGTCTCTTTTAGATCGGAGTTGAATTAGCCCCCTAGCTCATTCAGCAACAGAGATAATCACGATCTTAGCTCTTTTAGCAAGAAATGCATGGAAAACAGTGTGCGTCTTATCATTGAGGTTGTCTTGTTAGGAAAATGAGTTAGGAGACAAAATAACGGTGTTTCTACATTAAGTTAGTGTGTCTCTTTTAGATCGGAGTTGAATAGCCCCCTAGCTCATTCAGCAACAGAGATAATCACGATCTTAGCTCTTTTAGCAAGAAATGCATGGAAAACAGTGTGCGTCTTATCATTGAGGTTGTCTTGTTAGGAAAATGAGTTAGGAGACAAAATAACGGTGTTTCTACATTAAGTTAGTGTGTCTCTTTTAGATCGGAGTTGAATAGCCCCCTAGCTCATTCAGCAACAGAGATAATCACGATCTTAGCTCTTTTAGCAAGAAATGCATGGAAAACAGTGTTCGTCTTATCATTGAGGTTGTCTTTTTAGGAAAATGAGTTAGGAGACAAAATAACGGTGTTTCTACATTAAGTTAGTGTGTCTCTTTTAGATCGGAGTTGAATAGCCCCCTAGCTCATTCAGCAACAGAGATAATCACGATCTTAGCTCTTTTAGCAAGAAATGCATGGAAAACAGTGTTCGTCTTATCATTGAGGTTGTCTTTTTAGGAAAATGAGTTAGGAGACAAAATAACGGTGTTTCTACATAAAGTTAGTGTGTTTCTTTTAGATCGGAGTTGAATAGCCCCAAAGCTCATTCAGCAATAAAGATAATCACGATCTTAGCTCTTTTAGCAAGAAATGCATGGAAAACAGTGTGCGTCTTATCATTGAGGTTGTCTTGTTAGGAAAATGAGTTAGGAGACAAAATAACGGTGTTTCTACATAAAGTTAGTGTGTTTCTTTTAGATCGGAGTTGAATAGCCCCAAAGCTCATTCAGCAATAAAGATAATCACGATCTTAGCTCTTAGCAAGAAATGCATGGAAAACAGTGTGCGTCTTATCATTGAGGTTGTCTTGTTAGGAAAATGAGTTAGGAGACAAAATAACGGTGTTTCTACATTAAGTTAGTGTGTCTCTTTTAGATCGGAGTTGAATAGCCCCCTAGCTCATTCAGCAACAGAGATAATCACGATCTTAGCTCTTTTAGCAAGAAATGCATGGAAAACAGTGTGCGTCTTATCATTGAGGTTGTCTTGTTAGGAAAATGAGTTAGGAGACAAAATAACGGTGTTTCTACATTAAGTTAGTGTGTCTCTTTTAGATCGGAGTTGAATAGCCCCCTAGCTCATTCTGCAACAGAGATAATCACGATCTTAGCTCTTTTAGCAAGAAATGCATGGAAAACAGTGTTCGTCTTATCATTGAGGTTGTCTTTTTAGGATAATGAGTTAGGAGACAAAATAACGGTGTTTCTACATAAAGTTAGTGTGTTTCTTTTAGATCGGAGTTGAATAGCCCCAAAGCTCATTCAGCAATAAAGATAATCACGATCTTAGCTCTTTTAGCAAGAAATGCATGGAAAACAGTGTGCGTCTTATCATTGAGGTTGTCTTGTTAGGAAAATGAGTTAGGAGACAAAATAACGGTGTTTCTACATAAAGTTAGTGTGTTTCTTTTAGATCGGAGTTGAATAGCCCCCTAGCTCATTCAGCAACAGAGATAATCACGATCTTAGCTCTTTTAGCAAGAAATGCATGGAAAACAGTGTGCGTCTTATCATTGAGGTTGTCTTGTTAGGAAAATGAGTTAGGAGACAAAATAACGGTGTTTCTACATTAAGTTAGTGTGTCTCTTTTAGATCGGAGTTGAATTAGCCCCCTAGCTCATTCAGCAACAGAGATAATCACGATCTTAGCTCTTTTAGCAAGAAATGCATGGAAAACAGTGTGCGTCTTATCATTGAGGTTGTCTTGTTAGGAAAATGAGTTAGGAGACAAAATAACGGTGTTTCTACATTAAGTTAGTGTGTCTCTTTTAGATCGGAGTTGAATTAGCCCCCTAGCTCATTCAGCAACAGAGAAAATCACGATCTTAGCTCTTTTAGCAAGAAATGCATGGAAAACAGTGTGCGTCTTATCATTGAGGTTGTCTTGTTAGGAAAATGAGTTAGGAGACAAAATAACGGTGTTTCTACATTTAGTTAGTGTGTCTCTTTTAGATCGGAGTTTAATAGCCCCCTAGCTCATTCAGCAACAGATATAATCACGATCTTAGCTCTTTTAGCAAGAAATGCATGGAAAACAGTGTGCGTCTTATCATTGAGGTTGTCTTGTTAGGAAAATGAGTTAGGAGACAAAATAACGGTGTTTCTACATTAAGTTAGTGTGTCTCTTTTAGATCGGAGTTGAATAGCCCCCTAGCTCATTCTTCAACAGAGATAATCACGATCTTAGCTCTTTTAGCAAGAAATGCATGGAAAACAGTGTTCGTCTTATCATTGAGGTTGTCTTGTTAGGAAAATGAGTTAGGAGACAAAATAACGGTGTTTCTACATTAAGTTAGTGTGTCTCTTTTAGATCGGAGTTGAATAGCCCCCTAGCTCATTCAGCAACAGAGATAATCACGATCTTAGCTCTTTTAGCAAGAAATGCATGGAAAACAGTGTTCGTCTTATCATTGAGGTTGTCTTTTTAGGAAAATGAGTTAGGAGACAAAATAACGGTGTTTCTACATAAAGTTAGTGTGTTTCTTTTAGATCGGAGTTGAATAGCCCCAAAGCTCATTCAGCAAAAAAGATAATCACGATCTTAGCTCTTTTAGCAAGAAATGCATGGAAAACAGTGTGCGTCTTATCATTGAGGTTGTCTTGTTAGGAAAATGAGTTAGGAGACAAAATAACGGTGTTTCTACATAAAGTTAGTGTGTTTCTTTTAGATCGGAGTTGAATAGCCCCAAAGCTCATTCAGCAATAAAGATAATCACGATCTTAGCTCTTTTAGCAAGAAATGCATGGAAAACAGTGTGCGTCTTATCATTGAGGTTGTCTTGTTAGGAAAATGAGTTAGGAGACAAAATAACGGTGTTTCTACATAAAGTTAGTGTGTTTCTTTTAGATCGGAGTTGAATAGCCCCAAAGCTCATTCAGCAATAAAGATAATCACGATCTTAGCTCTTTTAGCAAGAAATGCATGGAAAACAGTGTGCGTCTTATCATTGAGGTTGTCTTGTTAGGAAAATGAGTTAGGAGACAAAATAACGGTGTTTCTACATAAAGTTAGTGTGTTTCTTTTAGATCGGAGTTGAATAGCCCCCTAGCTCATTCAGCAACAGAGATAATCACGATCTTAGCTCTTTTAGCAAGAAATGCATGGAAAACAGTGTGCGTCTTATCATTGAGGTTGTCTTGTTAGGAAAATGAGTTAGGAGACAAAATAACGGTGTTTCTACATTAAGTTAGTGTGTCTCTTTTAGATCGGAGTTGAATTAGCCCCCTAGCTCATTCAGCAACAGAGATAATCACGATCTTAGCTCTTTTAGCAAGAAATGCATGGAAAACAGTGTGCGTCTTATCATTGAGGTTGTCTTGTTAGGAAAATGAGTTAGGAGACAAAATAACGGTGTTTCTACATTAAGTTAGTGTGTCTCTTTTAGATCGGAGTTGAATTAGCCCCCTAGCTCATTCAGCAACAGAGAAAATCACGATCTTAGCTCTTTTAGCAAGAAATGCATGGAAAACAGTGTGCGTCTTATCATTGAGGTTGTCTTGTTAGGAAAATGAGTTAGGAGACAAAATAACGGTGTTTCTACATTTAGTTAGTGTGTCTCTTTTAGATCGGAGTTTAATAGCCCCCTAGCTCATTCAGCAACAGATATAATCACGATCTTAGCTCTTTTAGCAAGAAATGCATGGAAAACAGTGTGCGTCTTATCATTGAGGTTGTCTTGTTAGGAAAATGAGTTAGGAGACAAAATAACGGTGTTTCTACATTAAGTTAGTGTGTCTCTTTTAGATCGGAGTTGAATAGCCCCCTAGCTCATTCTTCAACAGAGATAATCACGATCTTAGCTCTTTTAGCAAGAAATGCATGGAAAACAGTGTTCGTCTTATCATTGAGGTTGTCTTGTTAGGAAAATGAGTTAGGAGACAAAATAACGGTGTTTCTACATTAAGTTAGTGTGTCTCTTTTAGATCGGAGTTGAATTAGCCCCCTAGCTCATTCTGCAACAGAGATAATCACGATCTTAGCTCTTTTAGCAAGAAATGCATGGAAAACAGTGTGCGTCTTATCATTGAGGTTGTCTTGTTAGGAAAATGAGTTAGGAGACAAAATAACGGTGTTTCTACATTAAGTTAGTGTGTCTCTTTTAGATCGGAGTTGAATTAGCCCCCTAGCTCATTCAGCAACAGAGATAATCACGATCTTAGCTCTTTTAGCAAGAAATGCATGGAAAACAGTGTGCGTCTTATCATTGAGGTTGTCTTGTTAGGAAAATGAGTTAGGAGACAAAATAACGGTGTTTCTACATTAAGTTAGTGTGTCTCTTTTAGATCGGAGTTGAATAGCCCCCTAGCTCATTCAGCAACAGAGATAATCACGATCTTAGCTCTTTTAGCAAGAAATGCATGGAAAACAGTGTGCGTCTTATCATTGAGGTTGTCTTGTTAGGAAAATGAGTTAGGAGACAAAATAACGGTGTTTCTACATTAAGTTAGTGTGTCTCTTTTAGATCGGAGTTGAATAGCCCCCTAGCTCATTCAGCAACAGAGATAATCACGATCTTAGCTCTTTTAGCAAGAAATGCATGGAAAACAGTGTTCGTCTTATCATTGAGGTTGTCTTTTTAGGAAAATGAGTTAGGAGACAAAATAACGGTGTTTCTACATTAAGTTAGTGTGTCTCTTTTAGATCGGAGTTGAATAGCCCCCTAGCTCATTCAGCAACAGAGATAATCACGATCTTAGCTCTTTTAGCAAGAAATGCATGGAAAACAGTGTTCGTCTTATCATTGAGGTTGTCTTTTTAGGAAAATGAGTTAGGAGACAAAATAACGGTGTTTCTACATAAAGTTAGTGTGTTTCTTTTAGATCGGAGTTGAATAGCCCCAAAGCTCATTCAGCAATAAAGATAATCACGATCTTAGCTCTTTTAGCAAGAAATGCATGGAAAACAGTGTGCGTCTTATCATTGAGGTTGTCTTGTTAGGAAAATGAGTTAGGAGACAAAATAACGGTGTTTCTACATAAAGTTAGTGTGTTTCTTTTAGATCGGAGTTGAATAGCCCCAAAGCTCATTCAGCAATAAAGATAATCACGATCTTAGCTCTTTTAGCAAGAAATGCATGGAAAACAGTGTGCGTCTTATCATTGAGGTTGTCTTGTTAGGAAAATGAGTTAGGAGACAAAATAACGGTGTTTCTACATTAAGTTAGTGTGTCTCTTTTAGATCGGAGTTGAATAGCCCCCTAGCTCATTCAGCAACAGAGATAATCACGATCTTAGCTCTTTTAGCAAGAAATGCATGGAAAACAGTGTGCGTCTTATCATTGAGGTTGTCTTGTTAGGAAAATGAGTTAGGAGACAAAATAACGGTGTTTCTACATTAAGTTAGTGTGTCTCTTTTAGATCGGAGTTGAATAGCCCCCTAGCTCATTCTGCAACAGAGATAATCACGATCTTAGCTCTTTTAGCAAGAAATGCATGGAAAACAGTGTTCGTCTTATCATTGAGGTTGTCTTTTTAGGATAATGAGTTAGGAGACAAAATAACGGTGTTTCTACATAAAGTTAGTGTGTTTCTTTTAGATCGGAGTTGAATAGCCCCAAAGCTCATTCAGCAATAAAGATAATCACGATCTTAGCTCTTTTAGCAAGAAATGCATGGAAAACAGTGTGCGTCTTATCATTGAGGTTGTCTTGTTAGGAAAATGAGTTAGGAGACAAAATAACGGTGTTTCTACATAAAGTTAGTGTGTTTCTTTTAGATCGGAGTTGAATAGCCCCCTAGCTCATTCAGCAACAGAGATAATCACGATCTTAGCTCTTTTAGCAAGAAATGCATGGAAAACAGTGTGCGTCTTATCATTGAGGTTGTCTTGTTAGGAAAATGAGTTAGGAGACAAAATAACGGTGTTTCTACATTAAGTTAGTGTGTCTCTTTTAGATCGGAGTTGAATTAGCCCCCTAGCTCATTCAGCAACAGAGATAATCACGATCTTAGCTCTTTTAGCAAGAAATGCATGGAAAACAGTGTGCGTCTTATCATTGAGGTTGTCTTGTTAGGAAAATGAGTTAGGAGACAAAATAACGGTGTTTCTACATTAAGTTAGTGTGTCTCTTTTAGATCGGAGTTGAATTAGCCCCCTAGCTCATTCAGCAACAGAGAAAATCACGATCTTAGCTCTTTTAGCAAGAAATGCATGGAAAACAGTGTGCGTCTTATCATTGAGGTTGTCTTGTTAGGAAAATGAGTTAGGAGACAAAATAACGGTGTTTCTACATTTAGTTAGTGTGTCTCTTTTAGATCGGAGTTGAATAGCCCCCTAGCTCATTCAGCAACAGATATAATCACGATCTTAGCTCTTTTAGCAAGAAATGCATGGAAAACAGTGTGCGTCTTATCATTGAGGTTGTCTTGTTAGGAAAATGAGTTAGGAGACAAAATAACGGTGTTTCTACATTAAGTTAGTGTGTCTCTTTTAGATCGGAGTTGAATTAGCCCCCTAGCTCATTCAGCAACAGAGATAATCACGATCTTAGCTCTTTTAGCAAGAAATGCATGGAAAACAGTGTGCGTCTTATGATTGAGGTTGTCTTGTTAGGAAAATGAGTTAGGAGACAAAATAACGGTGTTTCTACATTAAGTTAGTGTGTCTCTTTTAGATCAGAGTTGAATAGCCCCCTAGCTGATTCAGCAACAGAGATAATCACGATCTTAGCTCTTTTAGCAAGAAATGCATGGAAAACAGTGTTCGTCTTATCATTGAGGTTGTCTTGTTAGGAAAATGAGTTAGGAGACAAAATAACGGTGTTTCTACATTAAGTTAGTGTGTCTCTTTTAGATCGGAGTTGAATTAGCCCCCTAGCTCATTCTGCAACAGAGATAATCACGATCTTAGCTCTTTTAGCAAGAAATGCATGGAAAACAGTGTGCGTCTTATCATTGAGGTTGTCTTGTTAGGAAAATGAGTTAGGAGACAAAATAACGGTGTTTCTACATTAAGTTAGTGTGTCTCTTTTAGATCGGAGTTGAATTAGCCCCCTAGCTCATTCAGCAACAGAGATAATCACGATCTTAGCTCTTTTAGCAAGAAATGCATGGAAAACAGTGTGCGTCTTATCATTGAGGTTGTCTTGTTAGGAAAATGAGTTAGGAGACAAAATAACGGTGTTTCTACATTAAGTTAGTGTGTCTCTTTTAGATCGGAGTTGAATAGCCCCCTAGCTCATTCAGCAACAGAGATAATCACGATCTTAGCTCTTTTAGCAAGAAATGCATGGAAAACAGTGTGCGTCTTATCATTGAGGTTGTCTTGTTAGGAAAATGAGTTAGGAGACAAAATAACGGTGTTTCTACATTAAGTTAGTGTGTCTCTTTTAGATCGGAGTTGAATAGCCCCCTAGCTCATTCAGCAACAGAGATAATCACGATCTTAGCTCTTTTAGCAAGAAATGCATGGAAAACAGTGTTCGTCTTATCATTGAGGTTGTCTTTTTAGGAAAATGAGTTAGGAGACAAAATAACGGTGTTTCTACATTAAGTTAGTGTGTCTCTTTTAGATCGGAGTTGAATAGCCCCCTAGCTCATTCAGCAACAGAGATAATCACGATCTTAGCTCTTTTAGCAAGAAATGCATGGAAAACAGTGTTCGTCTTATCATTGAGGTTGTCTTTTTAGGAAAATGAGTTAGGAGACAAAATAACGGTGTTTCTACATAAAGTTAGTGTGTTTCTTTTAGATCGGAGTTGAATAGCCCCAAAGCTCATTCAGCAATAAAGATAATCACGATCTTAGCTCTTTTAGCAAGAAATGCATGGAAAACAGTGTGCGTCTTATCATTGAGGTTGTCTTGTTAGGAAAATGAGTTAGGAGACAAAATAACGGTGTTTCTACATAAAGTTAGTGTGTTTCTTTTAGATCGGAGTTGAATAGCCCCAAAGCTCATTCAGCAATAAAGATAATCACGATCTTAGCTCTTAGCAAGAAATGCATGGAAAACAGTGTGCGTCTTATCATTGAGGTTGTCTTGTTAGGAAAATGAGTTAGGAGACAAAATAACGGTGTTTCTACATTAAGTTAGTGTGTCTCTTTTAGATCGGAGTTGAATAGCCCCCTAGCTCATTCAGCAACAGAGATAATCACGATCTTAGCTCTTTTAGCAAGAAATGCATGGAAAACAGTGTGCGTCTTATCATTGAGGTTGTCTTGTTAGGAAAATGAGTTAGGAGACAAAATAACGGTGTTTCTACATTAAGTTAGTGTGTCTCTTTTAGATCGGAGTTGAATAGCCCCCTAGCTCATTCTGCAACAGAGATAATCACGATCTTAGCTCTTTTAGCAAGAAATGCATGGAAAACAGTGTTCGTCTTATCATTGAGGTTGTCTTTTTAGGATAATGAGTTAGGAGACAAAATAACGGTGTTTCTACATAAAGTTAGTGTGTTTCTTTTAGATCGGAGTTGAATAGCCCCAAAGCTCATTCAGCAATAAAGATAATCACGATCTTAGCTCTTTTAGCAAGAAATGCATGGAAAACAGTGTGCGTCTTATCATTGAGGTTGTCTTGTTAGGAAAATGAGTTAGGAGACAAAATAACGGTGTTTCTACATAAAGTTAGTGTGTTTCTTTTAGATCGGAGTTGAATAGCCCCCTAGCTCATTCAGCAACAGAGATAATCACGATCTTAGCTCTTTTAGCAAGAAATGCATGGAAAACAGTGTGCGTCTTATCATTGAGGTTGTCTTGTTAGGAAAATGAGTTAGGAGACAAAATAACGGTGTTTCTACATTAAGTTAGTGTGTCTCTTTTAGATCGGAGTTGAATTAGCCCCCTAGCTCATTCAGCAACAGAGATAATCACGATCTTAGCTCTTTTAGCAAGAAATGCATGGAAAACAGTGTGCGTCTTATCATTGAGGTTGTCTTGTTAGGAAAATGAGTTAGGAGACAAAATAACGGTGTTTCTACATTAAGTTAGTGTGTCTCTTTTAGATCGGAGTTGAATTAGCCCCCTAGCTCATTCAGCAACAGAGAAAATCACGATCTTAGCTCTTTTAGCAAGAAATGCATGGAAAACAGTGTGCGTCTTATCATTGAGGTTGTCTTGTTAGGAAAATGAGTTAGGAGACAAAATAACGGTGTTTCTACATTTAGTTAGTGTGTCTCTTTTAGATCGGAGTTTAATAGCCCCCTAGCTCATTCAGCAACAGATATAATCACGATCTTAGCTCTTTTAGCAAGAAATGCATGGAAAACAGTGTGCGTCTTATCATTGAGGTTGTCTTGTTAGGAAAATGAGTTAGGAGACAAAATAACGGTGTTTCTACATTAAGTTAGTGTGTCTCTTTTAGATCGGAGTTGAATAGCCCCCTAGCTCATTCTTCAACAGAGATAATCACGATCTTAGCTCTTTTAGCAAGAAATGCATGGAAAACAGTGTTCGTCTTATCATTGAGGTTGTCTTGTTAGGAAAATGAGTTAGGAGACAAAATAACGGTGTTTCTACATTAAGTTAGTGTGTCTCTTTTAGATCGGAGTTGAATAGCCCCCTAGCTCATTCAGCAACAGAGATAATCACGATCTTAGCTCTTTTAGCAAGAAATGCATGGAAAACAGTGTTCGTCTTATCATTGAGGTTGTCTTTTTAGGAAAATGAGTTAGGAGACAAAATAACGGTGTTTCTACATAAAGTTAGTGTGTTTCTTTTAGATCGGAGTTGAATAGCCCCAAAGCTCATTCAGCAATAAAGATAATCACGATCTTAGCTCTTTTAGCAAGAAATGCATGGAAAACAGTGTGCGTCTTATCATTGAGGTTGTCTTGTTAGGAAAATGAGTTAGGAGACAAAATAACGGTGTTTCTACATAAAGTTAGTGTGTTTCTTTTAGATCGGAGTTGAATAGCCCCAAAGCTCATTCAGCAATAAAGATAATCACGATCTTAGCTCTTTTAGCAAGAAATGCATGGAAAACAGTGTGCGTCTTATCATTGAGGTTGTCTTGTTAGGAAAATGAGTTAGGAGACAAAATAACGGTGTTTCTACATAAAGTTAGTGTGTTTCTTTTAGATCGGAGTTGAATAGCCCCAAAGCTCATTCAGCAATAAAGATAATCACGATCTTAGCTCTTTTAGCAAGAAATGCATGGAAAACAGTGTGCGTCTTATCATTGAGGTTGTCTTGTTAGGAAAATGAGTTAGGAGACAAAATAACGGTGTTTCTACATAAAGTTAGTGTGTTTCTTTTAGATCGGAGTTGAATAGCCCCCTAGCTCATTCAGCAACAGAGATAATCACGATCTTAGCTCTTTTAGCAAGAAATGCATGGAAAACAGTGTGCGTCTTATCATTGAGGTTGTCTTGTTAGGAAAATGAGTTAGGAGACAAAATAACGGTGTTTCTACATTAAGTTAGTGTGTCTCTTTTAGATCGGAGTTGAATTAGCCCCCTAGCTCATTCAGCAACAGAGATAATCACGATCTTAGCTCTTTTAGCAAGAAATGCATGGAAAACAGTGTGCGTCTTATCATTGAGGTTGTCTTGTTAGGAAAATGAGTTAGGAGACAAAATAACGGTGTTTCTACATTAAGTTAGTGTGTCTCTTTTAGATCGGAGTTGAATTAGCCCCCTAGCTCATTCAGCAACAGAGAAAATCACGATCTTAGCTCTTTTAGCAAGAAATGCATGGAAAACAGTGTGCGTCTTATCATTGAGGTTGTCTTGTTAGGAAAATGAGTTAGGAGACAAAATAACGGTGTTTCTACATTTAGTTAGTGTGTCTCTTTTAGATCGGAGTTTAATAGCCCCCTAGCTCATTCAGCAACAGATATAATCACGATCTTAGCTCTTTTAGCAAGAAATGCATGGAAAACAGTGTGCGTCTTATCATTGAGGTTGTCTTGTTAGGAAAATGAGTTAGGAGACAAAATAACGGTGTTTCTACATTAAGTTAGTGTGTCTCTTTTAGATCGGAGTTGAATAGCCCCCTAGCTCATTCTTCAACAGAGATAATCACGATCTTAGCTCTTTTAGCAAGAAATGCATGGAAAACAGTGTTCGTCTTATCATTGAGGTTGTCTTGTTAGGAAAATGAGTTAGGAGACAAAATAACGGTGTTTCTACATTAAGTTAGTGTGTCTCTTTTAGATCGGAGTTGAATAGCCCCCTAGCTCATTCAGCAACAGAGATAATCACGATCTTAGCTCTTTTAGCAAGAAATGCATGGAAAACAGTGTTCGTCTTATCATTGAGGTTGTCTTTTTAGGAAAATGAGTTAGGAGACAAAATAACGGTGTTTCTACATAAAGTTAGTGTGTTTCTTTTAGATCGGAGTTGAATAGCCCCAAAGCTCATTCAGCAATAAAGATAATCACGATCTTAGCTCTTTTAGCAAGAAATGCATGGAAAACAGTGTGCGTCTTATCATTGAGGTTGTCTTGTTAGGAAAATGAGTTAGGAGACAAAATAACGGTGTTTCTACATAAAGTTAGTGTGTTTCTTTTAGATCGGAGTTGAATAGCCCCAAAGCTCATTCAGCAATAAAGATAATCACGATCTTAGCTCTTTTAGCAAGAAATGCATGGAAAACAGTGTGCGTCTTATCATTGAGGTTGTCTTGTTAGGAAAATGAGTTAGGAGACAAAATAACGGTGTTTCTACATAAAGTTAGTGTGTTTCTTTTAGATCGGAGTTGAATAGCCCCAAAGCTCATTCAGCAATAAAGATAATCACGATCTTAGCTCTTTTAGCAAGAAATGCATGGAAAACAGTGTGCGTCTTATCATTGAGGTTGTCTTGTTAGGAAAATGAGTTAGGAGACAAAATAACGGTGTTTCTACATAAAGTTAGTGTGTTTCTTTTAGATCGGAGTTGAATAGCCCCCTAGCTCATTCAGCAACAGAGATAATCACGATCTTAGCTCTTTTAGCAAGAAATGCATGGAAAACAGTGTGCGTCTTATCATTGAGGTTGTCTTGTTAGGAAAATGAGTTAGGAGACAAAATAACGGTGTTTCTACATTAAGTTAGTGTGTCTCTTTTAGATCGGAGTTGAATTAGCCCCCTAGCTCATTCAGCAACAGAGATAATCACGATCTTAGCTCTTTTAGCAAGAAATGCATGGAAAACAGTGTGCGTCTTATCATTGAGGTTGTCTTGTTAGGAAAATGAGTTAGGAGACAAAATAACGGTGTTTCTACATTAAGTTAGTGTGTCTCTTTTAGATCGGAGTTGAATTAGCCCCCTAGCTCATTCAGCAACAGAGAAAATCACGATCTTAGCTCTTTTAGCAAGAAATGCATGGAAAACAGTGTGCGTCTTATCATTGAGGTTGTCTTGTTAGGAAAATGAGTTAGGAGACAAAATAACGGTGTTTCTACATTTAGTTAGTGTGTCTCTTTTAGATCGGAGTTTAATAGCCCCCTAGCTCATTCAGCAACAGATATAATCACGATCTTAGCTCTTTTAGCAAGAAATGCATGGAAAACAGTGTGCGTCTTATCATTGAGGTTGTCTTGTTAGGAAAATGAGTTAGGAGACAAAATAACGGTGTTTCTACATTAAGTTAGTGTGTCTCTTTTAGATCGGAGTTGAATAGCCCCCTAGCTCATTCTTCAACAGAGATAATCACGATCTTAGCTCTTTTAGCAAGAAATGCATGGAAAACAGTGTTCGTCTTATCATTGAGGTTGTCTTGTTAGGAAAATGAGTTAGGAGACAAAATAACGGTGTTTCTACATTAAGTTAGTGTGTCTCTTTTAGATCGGAGTTGAATTAGCCCCCTAGCTCATTCTGCAACAGAGATAATCACGATCTTAGCTCTTTTAGCAAGAAATGCATGGAAAACAGTGTGCGTCTTATCATTGAGGTTGTCTTGTTAGGAAAATGAGTTAGGAGACAAAATAACGGTGTTTCTACATTAAGTTAGTGTGTCTCTTTTAGATCGGAGTTGAATTAGCCCCCTAGCTCATTCAGCAACAGAGATAATCACGATCTTAGCTCTTTTAGCAAGAAATGCATGGAAAACAGTGTGCGTCTTATCATTGAGGTTGTCTTGTTAGGAAAATGAGTTAGGAGACAAAATAACGGTGTTTCTACATTAAGTTAGTGTGTCTCTTTTAGATCGGAGTTGAATAGCCCCCTAGCTCATTCAGCAACAGAGATAATCACGATCTTAGCTCTTTTAGCAAGAAATGCATGGAAAACAGTGTGCGTCTTATCATTGAGGTTGTCTTGTTAGGAAAATGAGTTAGGAGACAAAATAACGGTGTTTCTACATTAAGTTAGTGTGTCTCTTTTAGATCGGAGTTGAATAGCCCCCTAGCTCATTCAGCAACAGAGATAATCACGATCTTAGCTCTTTTAGCAAGAAATGCATGGAAAACAGTGTTCGTCTTATCATTGAGGTTGTCTTTTTAGGAAAATGAGTTAGGAGACAAAATAACGGTGTTTCTACATTAAGTTAGTGTGTCTCTTTTAGATCGGAGTTGAATAGCCCCCTAGCTCATTCAGCAACAGAGATAATCACGATCTTAGCTCTTTTAGCAAGAAATGCATGGAAAACAGTGTTCGTCTTATCATTGAGGTTGTCTTTTTAGGAAAATGAGTTAGGAGACAAAATAACGGTGTTTCTACATAAAGTTAGTGTGTTTCTTTTAGATCGGAGTTGAATAGCCCCAAAGCTCATTCAGCAATAAAGATAATCACGATCTTAGCTCTTTTAGCAAGAAATGCATGGAAAACAGTGTGCGTCTTATCATTGAGGTTGTCTTGTTAGGAAAATGAGTTAGGAGACAAAATAACGGTGTTTCTACATAAAGTTAGTGTGTTTCTTTTAGATCGGAGTTGAATAGCCCCAAAGCTCATTCAGCAATAAAGATAATCACGATCTTAGCTCTTTTAGCAAGAAATGCATGGAAAACAGTGTGCGTCTTATCATTGAGGTTGTCTTGTTAGGAAAATGAGTTAGGAGACAAAATAACGGTGTTTCTACATTAAGTTAGTGTGTCTCTTTTAGATCGGAGTTGAATAGCCCCCTAGCTCATTCAGCAACAGAGATAATCACGATCTTAGCTCTTTTAGCAAGAAATGCATGGAAAACAGTGTGCGTCTTATCATTGAGGTTGTCTTGTTAGGAAAATGAGTTAGGAGACAAAATAACGGTGTTTCTACATTAAGTTAGTGTGTCTCTTTTAGATCGGAGTTGAATAGCCCCCTAGCTCATTCTGCAACAGAGATAATCACGATCTTAGCTCTTTTAGCAAGAAATGCATGGAAAACAGTGTTCGTCTTATCATTGAGGTTGTCTTTTTAGGATAATGAGTTAGGAGACAAAATAACGGTGTTTCTACATAAAGTTAGTGTGTTTCTTTTAGATCGGAGTTGAATAGCCCCAAAGCTCATTCAGCAATAAAGATAATCACGATCTTAGCTCTTTTAGCAAGAAATGCATGGAAAACAGTGTGCGTCTTATCATTGAGGTTGTCTTGTTAGGAAAATGAGTTAGGAGACAAAATAACGGTGTTTCTACATAAAGTTAGTGTGTTTCTTTTAGATCGGAGTTGAATAGCCCCCTAGCTCATTCAGCAACAGAGATAATCACGATCTTAGCTCTTTTAGCAAGAAATGCATGGAAAACAGTGTGCGTCTTATCATTGAGGTTGTCTTGTTAGGAAAATGAGTTAGGAGACAAAATAACGGTGTTTCTACATTAAGTTAGTGTGTCTCTTTTAGATCGGAGTTGAATTAGCCCCCTAGCTCATTCAGCAACAGAGATAATCACGATCTTAGCTCTTTTAGCAAGAAATGCATGGAAAACAGTGTGCGTCTTATCATTGAGGTTGTCTTGTTAGGAAAATGAGTTAGGAGACAAAATAACGGTGTTTCTACATTAAGTTAGTGTGTCTCTTTTAGATCGGAGTTGAATTAGCCCCCTAGCTCATTCAGCAACAGAGAAAATCACGATCTTAGCTCTTTTAGCAAGAAATGCATGGAAAACAGTGTGCGTCTTATCATTGAGGTTGTCTTGTTAGGAAAATGAGTTAGGAGACAAAATAACGGTGTTTCTACATTTAGTTAGTGTGTCTCTTTTAGATCGGAGTTGAATAGCCCCCTAGCTCATTCAGCAACAGATATAATCACGATCTTAGCTCTTTTAGCAAGAAATGCATGGAAAACAGTGTGCGTCTTATCATTGAGGTTGTCTTGTTAGGAAAATGAGTTAGGAGACAAAATAACGGTGTTTCTACATTAAGTTAGTGTGTCTCTTTTAGATCGGAGTTGAATTAGCCCCCTAGCTCATTCAGCAACAGAGATAATCACGATCTTAGCTCTTTTAGCAAGAAATGCATGGAAAACAGTGTGCGTCTTATGATTGAGGTTGTCTTGTTAGGAAAATGAGTTAGGAGACAAAATAACGGTGTTTCTACATTAAGTTAGTGTGTCTCTTTTAGATCAGAGTTGAATAGCCCCCTAGCTGATTCAGCAACAGAGATAATCACGATCTTAGCTCTTTTAGCAAGAAATGCATGGAAAACAGTGTTCGTCTTATCATTGAGGTTGTCTTGTTAGGAAAATGAGTTAGGAGACAAAATAACGGTGTTTCTACATTAAGTTAGTGTGTCTCTTTTAGATCGGAGTTGAATTAGCCCCCTAGCTCATTCTGCAACAGAGATAATCACGATCTTAGCTCTTTTAGCAAGAAATGCATGGAAAACAGTGTGCGTCTTATCATTGAGGTTGTCTTGTTAGGAAAATGAGTTAGGAGACAAAATAACGGTGTTTCTACATTAAGTTAGTGTGTCTCTTTTAGATCGGAGTTGAATTAGCCCCCTAGCTCATTCAGCAACAGAGATAATCACGATCTTAGCTCTTTTAGCAAGAAATGCATGGAAAACAGTGTGCGTCTTATCATTGAGGTTGTCTTGTTAGGAAAATGAGTTAGGAGACAAAATAACGGTGTTTCTACATTAAGTTAGTGTGTCTCTTTTAGATCGGAGTTGAATAGCCCCCTAGCTCATTCAGCAACAGAGATAATCACGATCTTAGCTCTTTTAGCAAGAAATGCATGGAAAACAGTGTGCGTCTTATCATTGAGGTTGTCTTGTTAGGAAAATGAGTTAGGAGACAAAATAACGGTGTTTCTACATTAAGTTAGTGTGTCTCTTTTAGATCGGAGTTGAATAGCCCCCTAGCTCATTCAGCAACAGAGATAATCACGATCTTAGCTCTTTTAGCAAGAAATGCATGGAAAACAGTGTTCGTCTTATCATTGAGGTTGTCTTTTTAGGAAAATGAGTTAGGAGACAAAATAACGGTGTTTCTACATTAAGTTAGTGTGTCTCTTTTAGATCGGAGTTGAATAGCCCCCTAGCTCATTCAGCAACAGAGATAATCACGATCTTAGCTCTTTTAGCAAGAAATGCATGGAAAACAGTGTTCGTCTTATCATTGAGGTTGTCTTTTTAGGAAAATGAGTTAGGAGACAAAATAACGGTGTTTCTACATAAAGTTAGTGTGTTTCTTTTAGATCGGAGTTGAATAGCCCCAAAGCTCATTCAGCAATAAAGATAATCACGATCTTAGCTCTTTTAGCAAGAAATGCATGGAAAACAGTGTGCGTCTTATCATTGAGGTTGTCTTGTTAGGAAAATGAGTTAGGAGACAAAATAACGGTGTTTCTACATAAAGTTAGTGTGTTTCTTTTAGATCGGAGTTGAATAGCCCCAAAGCTCATTCAGCAATAAAGATAATCACGATCTTAGCTCTTAGCAAGAAATGCATGGAAAACAGTGTGCGTCTTATCATTGAGGTTGTCTTGTTAGGAAAATGAGTTAGGAGACAAAATAACGGTGTTTCTACATTAAGTTAGTGTGTCTCTTTTAGATCGGAGTTGAATAGCCCCCTAGCTCATTCAGCAACAGAGATAATCACGATCTTAGCTCTTTTAGCAAGAAATGCATGGAAAACAGTGTGCGTCTTATCATTGAGGTTGTCTTGTTAGGAAAATGAGTTAGGAGACAAAATAACGGTGTTTCTACATTAAGTTAGTGTGTCTCTTTTAGATCGGAGTTGAATAGCCCCCTAGCTCATTCTGCAACAGAGATAATCACGATCTTAGCTCTTTTAGCAAGAAATGCATGGAAAACAGTGTTCGTCTTATCATTGAGGTTGTCTTTTTAGGATAATGAGTTAGGAGACAAAATAACGGTGTTTCTACATAAAGTTAGTGTGTTTCTTTTAGATCGGAGTTGAATAGCCCCAAAGCTCATTCAGCAATAAAGATAATCACGATCTTAGCTCTTTTAGCAAGAAATGCATGGAAAACAGTGTGCGTCTTATCATTGAGGTTGTCTTGTTAGGAAAATGAGTTAGGAGACAAAATAACGGTGTTTCTACATAAAGTTAGTGTGTTTCTTTTAGATCGGAGTTGAATAGCCCCCTAGCTCATTCAGCAACAGAGATAATCACGATCTTAGCTCTTTTAGCAAGAAATGCATGGAAAACAGTGTGCGTCTTA
Source organism: Engystomops pustulosus (assembly GCF_040894005.1). Lineage (NCBI taxonomy): Eukaryota > Metazoa > Chordata > Amphibia > Anura > Leptodactylidae > Engystomops > Engystomops pustulosus. The sequence continues at coordinate 57,868,577 of NC_092418.1, read as the reverse complement.
TCATTGAGGTTGTCTTGTTAGGAAAATGAGTTAGGAGACAAAATAACGGTGTTTCTACATTAAGTTAGTGTGTCTCTTTTAGATCGGAGTTGAATTAGCCCCCTAGCTCATTCAGCAACAGAGATAATCACGATCTTAGCTCTTTTAGCAAGAAATGCATGGAAAACAGTGTGCGTCTTATCATTGAGGTTGTCTTGTTAGGAAAATGAGTTAGGAGACAAAATAACGGTGTTTCTACATTAAGTTAGTGTGTCTCTTTTAGATCGGAGTTGAATTAGCCCCCTAGCTCATTCAGCAACAGAGAAAATCACGATCTTAGCTCTTTTAGCAAGAAATGCATGGAAAACAGTGTGCGTCTTATCATTGAGGTTGTCTTGTTAGGAAAATGAGTTAGGAGACAAAATAACGGTGTTTCTACATTTAGTTAGTGTGTCTCTTTTAGATCGGAGTTTAATAGCCCCCTAGCTCATTCAGCAACAGATATAATCACGATCTTAGCTCTTTTAGCAAGAAATGCATGGAAAACAGTGTGCGTCTTATCATTGAGGTTGTCTTGTTAGGAAAATGAGTTAGGAGACAAAATAACGGTGTTTCTACATTAAGTTAGTGTGTCTCTTTTAGATCGGAGTTGAATAGCCCCCTAGCTCATTCTTCAACAGAGATAATCACGATCTTAGCTCTTTTAGCAAGAAATGCATGGAAAACAGTGTTCGTCTTATCATTGAGGTTGTCTTGTTAGGAAAATGAGTTAGGAGACAAAATAACGGTGTTTCTACATTAAGTTAGTGTGTCTCTTTTAGATCGGAGTTGAATAGCCCCCTAGCTCATTCAGCAACAGAGATAATCACGATCTTAGCTCTTTTAGCAAGAAATGCATGGAAAACAGTGTTCGTCTTATCATTGAGGTTGTCTTTTTAGGAAAATGAGTTAGGAGACAAAATAACGGTGTTTCTACATAAAGTTAGTGTGTTTCTTTTAGATCGGAGTTGAATAGCCCCAAAGCTCATTCAGCAATAAAGATAATCACGATCTTAGCTCTTTTAGCAAGAAATGCATGGAAAACAGTGTGCGTCTTATCATTGAGGTTGTCTTGTTAGGAAAATGAGTTAGGAGACAAAATAACGGTGTTTCTACATAAAGTTAGTGTGTTTCTTTTAGATCGGAGTTGAATAGCCCCAAAGCTCATTCAGCAATAAAGATAATCACGATCTTAGCTCTTTTAGCAAGAAATGCATGGAAAACAGTGTGCGTCTTATCATTGAGGTTGTCTTGTTAGGAAAATGAGTTAGGAGACAAAATAACGGTGTTTCTACATAAAGTTAGTGTGTTTCTTTTAGATCGGAGTTGAATAGCCCCAAAGCTCATTCAGCAATAAAGATAATCACGATCTTAGCTCTTTTAGCCAGAAATGCATGGAAAACAGTGTGCGTCTTATCATTGAGGTTGTCTTGTTAGGAAAATGAGTTAGGAGACAAAATAACGGTGTTTCTACATAAAGTTAGTGTGTTTCTTTTAGATCGGAGTTGAATAGCCCCCTAGCTCATTCAGCAACAGAGATAATCACGATCTTAGCTCTTTTAGCAAGAAATGCATGGAAAACAGTGTGCGTCTTATCATTGAGGTTGTCTTGTTAGGAAAATGAGTTAGGAGACAAAATAACGGTGTTTCTACATTAAGTTAGTGTGTCTCTTTTAGATCGGAGTTGAATTAGCCCCCTAGCTCATTCAGCAACAGAGATAATCACGATCTTAGCTCTTTTAGCAAGAAATGCATGGAAAACAGTGTGCGTCTTATCATTGAGGTTGTCTTGTTAGGAAAATGAGTTAGGAGACAAAATAACGGTGTTTCTACATAAAGTTAGTGTGTTTCTTTTAGATCGGAGTTGAATAGCCCCAAAGCTCATTCAGCAATAAAGATAATCACGATCTTAGCTCTTTTAGCAAGAAATGCATGGAAAACAGTGTGCGTCTTATCATTGAGGTTGTCTTGTTAGGAAAATGAGTTAGGAGACAAAATAACGGTGTTTCTACATAAAGTTAGTGTGTTTCTTTTAGATCGGAGTTGAATAGCCCCAAAGCTCATTCAGCAATAAAGATAATCACGATCTTAGCTCTTTTAGCAAGAAATGCATGGAAAACAGTGTGCGTCTTATCATTGAGGTTGTCTTGTTAGGAAAATGAGTTAGGAGACAAAATAACGGTGTTTCTACATAAAGTTAGTGTGTTTCTTTTAGATCGGAGTTGAATAGCCCCCTAGCTCATTCAGCAACAGAGATAATCACGATCTTAGCTCTTTTAGCAAGAAATGCATGGAAAACAGTGTGCGTCTTATCATTGAGGTTGTCTTGTTAGGAAAATGAGTTAGGAGACAAAATAACGGTGTTTCTACATTAAGTTAGTGTGTCTCTTTTAGATCGGAGTTGAATTAGCCCCCTAGCTCATTCAGCAACAGAGATAATCACGATCTTAGCTCTTTTAGCAAGAAATGCATGGAAAACAGTGTGCGTCTTATCATTGAGGTTGTCTTGTTAGGAAAATGAGTTAGGAGACAAAATAACGGTGTTTCTACATTAAGTTAGTGTGTCTCTTTTAGATCGGAGTTGAATTAGCCCCCTAGCTCATTCAGCAACAGAGAAAATCACGATCTTAGCTCTTTTAGCAAGAAATGCATGGAAAACAGTGTGCGTCTTATCATTGAGGTTGTCTTGTTAGGAAAATGAGTTAGGAGACAAAATAACGGTGTTTCTACATTTAGTTAGTGTGTCTCTTTTAGATCGGAGTTTAATAGCCCCCTAGCTCATTCAGCAACAGATATAATCACGATCTTAGCTCTTTTAGCAAGAAATGCATGGAAAACAGTGTGCGTCTTATCATTGAGGTTGTCTTGTTAGGAAAATGAGTTAGGAGACAAAATAACGGTGTTTCTACATTAAGTTAGTGTGTCTCTTTTAGATCGGAGTTGAATAGCCCCCTAGCTCATTCTTCAACAGAGATAATCACGATCTTAGCTCTTTTAGCAAGAAATGCATGGAAAACAGTGTTCGTCTTATCATTGAGGTTGTCTTGTTAGGAAAATGAGTTAGGAGACAAAATAACGGTGTTTCTACATTAAGTTAGTGTGTCTCTTTTAGATCGGAGTTGAATTAGCCCCCTAGCTCATTCTGCAACAGAGATAATCACGATCTTAGCTCTTTTAGCAAGAAATGCATGGAAAACAGTGTGCGTCTTATCATTGAGGTTGTCTTGTTAGGAAAATGAGTTAGGAGACAAAATAACGGTGTTTCTACATTAAGTTAGTGTGTCTCTTTTAGATCGGAGTTGAATTAGCCCCCTAGCTCATTCAGCAACAGAGATAATCACGATCTTAGCTCTTTTAGCAAGAAATGCATGGAAAACAGTGTGCGTCTTATCATTGAGGTTGTCTTGTTAGGAAAATGAGTTAGGAGACAAAATAACGGTGTTTCTACATTAAGTTAGTGTGTCTCTTTTAGATCGGAGTTGAATAGCCCCCTAGCTCATTCAGCAACAGAGATAATCACGATCTTAGCTCTTTTAGCAAGAAATGCATGGAAAACAGTGTGCGTCTTATCATTGAGGTTGTCTTGTTAGGAAAATGAGTTAGGAGACAAAATAACGGTGTTTCTACATTAAGTTAGTGTGTCTCTTTTAGATCGGAGTTGAATAGCCCCCTAGCTCATTCAGCAACAGAGATAATCACGATCTTAGCTCTTTTAGCAAGAAATGCATGGAAAACAGTGTTCGTCTTATCATTGAGGTTGTCTTTTTAGGAAAATGAGTTAGGAGACAAAATAACGGTGTTTCTACATTAAGTTAGTGTGTCTCTTTTAGATCGGAGTTGAATAGCCCCCTAGCTCATTCAGCAACAGAGATAATCACGATCTTAGCTCTTTTAGCAAGAAATGCATGGAAAACAGTGTTCGTCTTATCATTGAGGTTGTCTTTTTAGGAAAATGAGTTAGGAGACAAAATAACGGTGTTTCTACATTAAGTTAGTGTGTTTCTTTTAGATCGGAGTTGAATAGCCCCAAAGCTCATTCAGCAACAGAGATAATCACGATCTTAGCTCTTTTAGCAAGAAATGCATGGAAAACAGTGTGCGTCTTATCATTGAGGTTGTCTTGTTAGGAAAATGAGTTAGGAGACAAAATAACGGTGTTTCTACATAAAGTTAGTGTGTTTCTTTTAGATCGGAGTTGAATAGCCCCAAAGCTCATTCAGCAATAAAGATAATCACGATCTTAGCTCTTTTAGCAAGAAATGCATGGAAAACAGTGTGCGTCTTATCATTGAGGTTGTCTTGTTAGGAAAATGAGTTAGGAGACAAAATAACGGTGTTTCTACATAAAGTTAGTGTGTTTCTTTTAGATCGGAGTTGAATAGCCCCAAAGCTCATTCAGCAATAAAGATAATCACGATCTTAGCTCTTTTAGCAAGAAATGCATGGAAAACAGTGTGCGTCTTATCATTGAGGTTGTCTTGTTAGGAAAATGAGTTAGGAGACAAAATAACGGTGTTTCTACATTAAGTTAGTGTGTCTCTTTTAGATCGGAGTTGAATAGCCCCCTAGCTCATTCAGCAACAGAGATAATCACGATCTTAGCTCTTTTAGCAAGAAATGCATGGAAAACAGTGTGCGTCTTATCATTGAGGTTGTCTTGTTAGGAAAATGAGTTAGGAGACAAAATAACGGTGTTTCTACATAAAGTTAGTGTGTTTCTTTTAGATCGGAGTTGAATAGCCCCAAAGCTCATTCAGCAATAAAGATAATCACGATCTTAGCTCTTTTAGCAAGAAATGCATGGAAAACAGTGTGCGTCTTATCATTGAGGTTGTCTTGTTAGGAAAATGAGTTAGGAGACAAAATAACGGTGTTTCTACATAAAGTTAGTGTGTTTCTTTTAGATCGGAGTTGAATAGCCCCCTAGCTCATTCAGCAACAGAGATAATCACGATCTTAGCTCTTTTAGCAAGAAATGCATGGAAAACAGTGTGCGTCTTATCATTGAGGTTGTCTTGTTAGGAAAATGAGTTAGGAGACAAAATAACGGTGTTTCTACATTAAGTTAGTGTGTCTCTTTTAGATCGGAGTTGAATTAGCCCCCTAGCTCATTCAGCAACAGAGATAATCACGATCTTAGCTCTTTTAGCAAGAAATGCATGGAAAACAGTGTGCGTCTTATCATTGAGGTTGTCTTGTTAGGAAAATGAGTTAGGAGACAAAATAACGGTGTTTCTACATTAAGTTAGTGTGTCTCTTTTAGATCGGAGTTGAATTAGCCCCCTAGCTCATTCAGCAACAGAGAAAATCACGATCTTAGCTCTTTTAGCAAGAAATGCATGGAAAACAGTGTGCGTCTTATCATTGAGGTTGTCTTGTTAGGAAAATGAGTTAGGAGACAAAATAACGGTGTTTCTACATTTAGTTAGTGTGTCTCTTTTAGATCGGAGTTGAATAGCCCCCTAGCTCATTCAGCAACAGATATAATCACGATCTTAGCTCTTTTAGCAAGAAATGCATGGAAAACAGTGTGCGTCTTATCATTGAGGTTGTCTTGTTAGGAAAATGAGTTAGGAGACAAAATAACGGTGTTTCTACATTAAGTTAGTGTGTCTCTTTTAGATCGGAGTTGAATAGCCCCCTAGCTCATTCTGCAACAGAGATAATCACGATCTTAGCTCTTTTAGCAAGAAATGCATGGAAAACAGTGTTCGTCTTATCATTGAGGTTGTCTTTTTAGGAAAATGAGTTAGGAGACAAAATAACGGTGTTTCTACATAAAGTTAGTGTGTTTCTTTTAGATCGGAGTTGAATAGCCCCAAAGCTCATTCAGCAATAAAGATAATCACGATCTTAGCTCTTTTAGCAAGAAATGCATGGAAAACAGTGTTCGTCTTATCATTGAGGTTGTCTTGTTAGGAAAAGGAGTTAGGAGAAAAAATAACGGTGTTTCTACATTAAGTTAGTGTGTCTCTTTTAGATCGGAGTTGAATTAGCCCCCTAGCTCATTCAGCAACAGAGATAATCACGATCTTAGCTCTTTTAGCAAGAAATGCATGGAAAACAGTGTGCGTCTTATCATTGAGGTTGTCTTGTTAGGAAAATGAGTTAAAAGATAAAATAACGGTGTTTCTACATTAAGTTAGTGTGATCGGAGTTGAATAGCCCCCTAGCTCATTCTGCAACAGAGATAATCACGATCTAAGCTCTTTTAGCAAGAAATGCATGGAAAACAGTGTTCGTCTTATCATTGAGGTTGTCTTGTTAGGAAAATGAGTTAGGAGACAAAATAACGGTGTTTCTACATAAAGTTAGTGTGTTTCTTTTAGATCGGAGTTGAATAGCCCCCTAGCTCATTCAGCAATAAAGATAATCACGATCTTAGCTCTTTTAGCAAGAAATGCATGAAAAACAGAGTGCATCTTATCATTGAGGTTGTCTTGTTAGGAAAATGAGTTAGGAGACAAAATAACGGTGTTTCTACATAAAGTTAGTGTGTTTCTTTTAGATCGGAGTTGAATAGCCCCCTAGCTTATTCAGCAATAAAGATAATCACGATCTTAGCTCTTTTAGCAAGAAATGCATGGAAAAAAGTGTGCGTCTTATCATTGAGGTTGTCTTGTTAGGAAAATGAGTTAGGAGACAAAATAACGGTGTTTATACATTAAGTTAGTGTGTCTCTTTTAGATCGGAGTTGAATAGCCCCCTAGCTCATTCAGCAACAGAGATAATCACGATCTTAGCTCTTTTAGCAAGAAATGCATGGAAAACAGTGTTCGTCTTATCATTGAGGTTGTCTTGTTAGGAAAATGAGTTAGGAGACAAAATAACGGGGTTTCTACATTAAGTTAGTGTGTCTCTTTTAGATCGGAGTTGAATTAGCCCCCTAGCTCATTCAGCAACAGAGATAATCACGATCTTAGCTCTTTTAGCAAGAAATGCATGGAAAACAGTGTGCGTCTTATCATTGAGGTTGTCTTGTTAGGAAAATGAGTTAGGAGACAAAATAACGGTGTTTCTACAGTAAGTTAGTGTGTCTCTTTTAGATCAGAGTTGAATAGCCCCCCAGCTGATTCAGCAACAGAGATAATCACGATCTTAGCTCTTTTAGCAAGAAATGCATGGAAAACAGTGTTCGTCTTATCATTGAGGTTGTCTTGTTAGGAAAATGAGTTAGGAGACAAAATAACGGTGTTTCTACATAAAGTTAGTGTGTTTCTTTTAGATCGGAGTTGAATAGCCCCCTAGCTTATTCAGCAATAAAGATAATCACGATCTTAGCTCTTTTAGCAAGAAATGCATGGAAAACAGTGTTCGTCTTATCATTGAGGTTGTCTTTTTAGGAAAATGAGTTAGGAGACAAAATAACGGTGTTTCTACATAAAGTTAGTGTGTTTCTTTTAGATCGGAGTTGAATAGCCCCAAAGCTCATTCAGCAATAAAGATAATCACGATCTTAGCTCTTTTAGCAAGAAATGCATGGAAAACAGTGTGCGTCTTATCATTGAGGTTGTCTTGTTAGGAAAATGAGTTAGGAGACAAAATAACGGTGTTTCTACATAAAGTTAGTGTGTTTCTTTTAGATCGGAGTTGAATAGCCCCAAAGCTCATTCAGCAATAAAGATAATCACGATCTTAGCTCTTTTAGCAAGAAATGCATGGAAAACAGTGTGCGTCTTATCATTGAGGTTGTCTTGTTAGGAAAATGAGTTAGGAGACAAAATAACGGTGTTTCTACATTAAGTTAGTGTGTCTCTTTTAGATCGGAGTTGAATAGCCCCCTAGCTCATTCAGCAACAGAGATAATCACGATCTTAGCTCTTTTAGCAAGAAATGCATGGAAAACAGTGTGCGTCTTATCATTGAGGTTGTCTTGTTAGGAAAATGAGTTAGGAGACAAAATAACGGTGTTTCTACATTAAGTTAGTGTGTCTCTTTTAGATCGGAGTTGAATAGCCCCCTAGCTCATTCTGCAACAGAGATAATCACGATCTTAGCTCTTTTAGCAAGAAATGCATGGAAAACAGTGTTCGTCTTATCATTGAGGTTGTCTTTTTAGGATAATGAGTTAGGAGACAAAATAACGGTGTTTCTACATAAAGTTAGTGTGTTTCTTTTAGATCGGAGTTGAATAGCCCCAAAGCTCATTCAGCAATAAAGATAATCACGATCTTAGCTCTTTTAGCAAGAAATGCATGTAAAACAGTGTGCGTCTTATCATTGAGGTTGTCTTGTTAGGAAAATGAGTTAGGAGACAAAATAACGGTGTTTCTACATAAAGTTAGTGTGTTTCTTTTAGATCGGAGTTGAATAGCCCCCTAGCTCATTCAGCAACAGAGATAATCACGATCTTAGCTCTTTTAGCAAGAAATGCATGGAAAACAGTGTGCGTCTTATCATTGAGGTTGTCTTGTTAGGAAAATGAGTTAGGAGACAAAATAACGGTGTTTCTACATTAAGTTAGTGTGTCTCTTTTAGATCGGAGTTGAATTAGCCCCCTAGCTCATTCAGCAACAGAGAAAATCACGATCTTAGCTCTTTTAGCAAGAAATGCATGGAAAACAGTGTGCGTCTTATCATTGAGGTTGTCTTGTTAGGAAAATGAGTTAGGAGACAAAATAACGGTGTTTCTACATTTAGTTAGTGTGTCTCTTTTAGATCGGAGTTGAATAGCCCCCTAGCTCATTCAGCAACAGATATAATCACGATCTTAGCTCTTTTAGCAAGAAATGCATGGAAAACAGTGTGCGTCTTATCATTGAGGTTGTCTTGTTAGGAAAATGAGTTAGGAGACAAAATAACGGTGTTTCTACATTAAGTTAGTGTGTCTCTTTTAGATCGGAGTTGAATAGCCCCCTAGCTCATTCTGCAACAGAGATAATCACGATCTTAGCTCTTTTAGCAAGAAATGCATGGAAAACAGTGTTCGTCTTATCATTGAGGTTGTCTTTTTAGGAAAATGAGTTAGGAGACAAAATAACGGTGTTTCTACATAAAGTTAGTGTGTTTCTTTTAGATCGGAGTTGAATAGCCCCAAAGCTCATTCAGCAATAAAGATAATCACGATCTTAGCTCTTTTAGCAAGAAATGCATGGAAAACAGTGTTCGTCTTATAATTGAGGTTGTCTTGTTAGGAAAAGGAGTTAGGAGAAAAAATAACGGTGTTTCTACATTAAGTTAGTGTGTCTCTTTTAGATCGGAGTTGAATTAGCCCCCTAGCTCATTCAGCAACAGAGATAATCACGATCTTAGCTCTTTTAGCAAGAAATGCATGGAAAACAGTGTGCGTCTTATCATTGAGGTTGTCTTGTTAGGAAAATGAGTTAAAAGATAAAATAACGGTGTTTCTACATTAAGTTAGTGTGATCGGAGTTGAATAGCCCCCTAGCTCATTCTGCAACAGAGATAATCACGATCTAAGCTCTTTTAGCAAGAAATGCATGGAAAACAGTGTTCGTCTTATCATTGAGGTTGTCTTGTTAGGAAAATGAGTTAGGAGACAAAATAACGGTGTTTCTACATAAAGTTAGTGTGTTTCTTTTAGATCGGAGTTGAATAGCCCCCTAGCTCATTCAGCAATAAAGATAATCACGATCTTAGCTCTTTTAGCAAGAAATGCATGGAAAACAGTGTGCATCTTATCATTGAGGTTGTCTTGTTAGGAAAATGAGTTAGGAGACAAAATAACGGTGTTTCTACATAAAGTTAGTGTGTTTCTTTTAGATCGGAGTTGAATAGCCCCCTAGCTTATTCAGCAATAAAGATAATCACGATCTTAGCTCTTTTAGCAAGAAATGCATGGAAAAAAGTGTGCGTCTTATCATTGAGGTTGTCTTGTTAGGAAAATGAGTTAGGAGACAAAATAACGGTGTTTCTACATTAAGTTAGTGTGTCTCTTTTAGATCGGAGTTGAATAGCCCCCTAGCTCATTCAGCAACAGAGATAATCACGATCTTAGCTCTTTTAGCAAGAAATGCATGGAAAACAGTGTTCGTCTTATCATTGAGGTTGTCTTGTTAGGAAAATGAGTTAGGAGACAAAATAACGGGGTTTCTACATTAAGTTAGTGTGTCTCTTTTAGATCGGAGTTGAATTAGCCCCCTAGCTCATTCAGCAACAGAGATAATCACGATCTTAGCTCTTTTAACAAGAAATGCATGGAAAACAGTGTGCGTCTTATCATTGAGGTTGTCTTGTTAGGAAAATGAGTTAGGAGACAAAATAACGGTGTTTCTACAGTAAGTTAGTGTGTCTCTTTTAGATCAGAGTTGAATAGCCCCCCAGCTGATTCAGCAACAGAGATAATCACGATCTTAGCTCTTTTAGCAAGAAATGCATGGAAAACAGTGTTCGTCTTATCATTGAGGTTGTCTTGTTAGGAAAATGAGTTAGGAGACAAAATAACGGTGTTTCTACATAAAGTTAGTGTGTTTCTTTTAGATCGGAGTTGAATAGCCCCCTAGCTTATTCAGCAATAAAGATAATCACGATCTTAGCTCTTTTAGCAAGAAATGCATGGAAAACAGTGTGCGTCTTATCATTGAGGTTGTCTTGTTAGGAAAATGAGTTAGGAGACAAAATAACGGTGTTTCTACATTAAGTTAGTGTGTCTCTTTTAGATCGGAGTTTAATTAGCCCCCTAGCTCATTCAGCAACAGAGATAATCACGATCTTAGCTCTTTTAGCAAGAAATGCATGGAAAACAGTGTGCGTCTTATCATTGAGGTTGTCTTGTTAGGAAAATGAGTTAGGAGACACAATAACGGTGTTTCTACATTAAGTTAGTGTGTCTCTTTTAGATCGGAGTTGAATAGCCCCCTAGCTCATTCAGCAACAGAGATAATCACGATCTTAGCTCTTTTAGCAAGAAATGCATGGAAAACAGTGTTCGTCTTATCATTGAGGTTGTCTTGTTAGGAAAATGAGTTAGGAGACAAAATAACGGTGTTTCTACATTAAGTTAGTGTGTCTCTTTTAGATCGGAGTTGAATTAGCCCCCTAGCTCATTCAGCAACAGAGATAATCACGATCTTAGCTCTTTTAGCAAGAAATGCATGGAAAACAGTGTGCGTCTTATGATTGAGGTTGTCTTGTTAGGAAAATGAGTTAGGAGACAAAATAACGGTGTTTCTACATTAAGTTAGTGTGTCTCTTTTAGATCAGAGTTGAATAGCCCCCTAGCTGATTCAGCAACAGAGATAATCACGATCTTAGCTCTTTTAGCAAGAAATGCATGGAAAACAGTGTTCGTCTTATCATTGAGGTTGTCTTGTTAGGAAAATGAGTTAGGAGACAAAATAACGGTGTTTCTACATTAAGTTAGTGTGTCTCTTTTAGATCGGAGTTGAATTAGCCCCCTAGCTCATTCTGCAACAGAGATAATCACGATCTTAGCTCTTTTAGCAAGAAATGCATGGAAAACAGTGTGCGTCTTATCATTGAGGTTGTCTTGTTAGGAAAATGAGTTAGGAGACAAAATAACGGTGTTTCTACATTAAGTTAGTGTGTCTCTTTTAGATCGGAGTTGAATTAGCCCCCTAGCTCATTCAGCAACAGAGATAATCACGATCTTAGCTCTTTTAGCAAGAAATGCATGGAAAACAGTGTGCGTCTTATCATTGAGGTTGTCTTGTTAGGAAAATGAGTTAGGAGACAAAATAACGGTGTTTCTACATTAAGTTAGTGTGTCTCTTTTAGATCGGAGTTGAATAGCCCCCTAGCTCATTCAGCAACAGAGATAATCACGATCTTAGCTCTTTTAGCAAGAAATGCATGGAAAACAGTGTGCGTCTTATCATTGAGGTTGTCTTGTTAGGAAAATGAGTTAGGAGACAAAATAACGGTGTTTCTACATTAAGTTAGTGTGTCTCTTTTAGATCGGAGTTGAATTAGCCCCCTAGCTCATTCAGCAACAGAGATAATCACGATCTTAGCTCTTTTAGCAAGAAATGCATGGAAAACAGTGTTCGTCTTATCATTGAGGTTGTCTTTTTAGGAAAATGAGTTAGGAGACAAAATAACGGTGTTTCTACATAAAGTTAATGTGTTTCTTTTAGATCGGAGTTGAATAGCCCCAAAGCTCATTCAGCAATAAAGATAATCACGATCTTAGCTCTTTTAGCAAGAAATGCATGGAAAACAGTGTGCGTCTTATCATTGAGGTTGTCTTGTTAGGAAAATGAGTTAGGAGACAAAATAACGGTGTTTCTACATTAAGTTAGTGTGTCTCTTTTAGATCGGAGTTGAATTAGCCCCCTAGCTCATTCAGCAACAGAGATAATCACGATCTTAGCTCTTTTAGCAAGAAATGCATGGAAAACAGTGTGCGTCTTATCATTGAGGTTGTCTTGTTAGGAAAATGAGTTAGGAGACAAAATAACGGTGTTTCTACATTAAGTTAGTGTGTCTCTTTTAGATCGGAGTTGAATAGCCCCCTAGCTCATTCAGCAACAGAGATAATCACGATCTTAGCTCTTTTAGCAAGAAATGCATGGAAAACAGTGTGCGTCTTATCATTGAGGTTGTCTTGTTAGGAAAATGAGTTAGGAGACAAAATAACGGTGTTTCTACATTAAGTTAGTGTGTCTCTTTTAGATCGGAGTTGAATAGTCCCCTAGCTCATTCTGCAACAGAGATAATCACGATCTTAGCTCTTTTAGCAAGAAATGCATGGAAAACAGTGTTCGTCTTATCATTGAGGTTGTCTTTTTAGGATAATGAGTTAGGAGACAAAATAACGGTGTTTCTACATAAAGTTAGTGTGTTTCTTTTAGATCGGAGTTGAATAGCCCCAAAGCTCATTCAGCAATAAAGATAATCACGATCTTAGCTCTTTTAGCAAGAAATGCATGGAAAACAGTGTGCGTCTTATCATTGAGGTTGTCTTGTTAGGAAAATGAGTTAGGAGACACAATAACGGTGTTTCTACATTAAGTTAGTGTGTCTCTTTTAGATCGGAGTTGAATAGCCCCCTAGCTCATTCAGCAACAGAGTTAATCACGATCTTAGCTCTTTTAGCTAGGAATGCATGGAAAACAGTGTTCGTCTTATCATTGAGGTTGTCTTGTTAGGAAAATGAGTTAGGAGACAAAATAACAGTGTTTCTACATTAAGTTAGTGTGTCTCTTTTAGATCGGAGTTGAATTAACCCCCTAGCTCATTCTGCAACAGAGATAATCACGATCTTAGCTCTTTTAGCAAGAAATGCATGGAAAACAGTGTGCGTCTTATGATTGAGGTTGTCTTGTTAGGAAAATGAGTTAGGAGACAAAATAACGGTGTTTCTACATTAAGTTAGTGTGTCTCTTTTAGATCAGAGTTGAATAGCCCCCTAGCTGATTCAGCAACAGAGATAATCACGATCTTAGCTCTTTTAGCAAGAAATGCATGGAAAACAGTGTTCGTCTTATCATTGAGGTTGTCTTGTTAGGAAAATGAGTTAGGAGACAAAATAACGGTGTTTCTACATTAAGTTAGTGTGTCTCTTTTAGATCGGAGTTGAATTAGCCCCCTAGCTCATTCTGCAACAGAGATAATCACGATCTTAGCTCTTTTAGCAAGAAATGCATGGAAAACAGTGTGCGTCTTATCATTGAGGTTGTCTTGTTAGGAAAATGAGTTAGGAGACAAAATAACGGTGTTTCTACATTAAGTTAGTGTGTCTCTTTTAGATCGGAGTTGAATTAGCCCCCTAGCTCATTCAGCAACAGAGATAATCACGATCTTAGCTCTTTTACCAAGAAATGCATGGAAAACAGTGTGCGTCTTATCATTGAGGTTGTCTTGTTAGGAAAATGAGTTAGGAGACAAAATAACGGTGTTTCTACATTAAGTTAGTGTGTCTCTTTTAGATCGGAGTTGAATAGCCCCCTAGCTCATTCAGCAACAGAGATAATCACGATCTTAGCTCTTTTAGCAAGAAATGCATGGAAAACAGTGTGCGTCTTATCATTGAGGTTGTCTTGTTAGGAAAATGAGTTAGGAGACAAAATAACGGTGTTTCTACATTAAGTTAGTGTGTCTCTTTTAGATCGGAGTTGAATAGCCCCCTAGCTCATTCAGCAACAGAGATAATCACGATCTTAGCTCTTTTAGCAAGAAATGCATGGAAAACAGTGTTCGTCTTATCATTGAGGTTGTCTTTTTAGGAAAATGAGTTAGGAGACAAAATAACGGTGTTTCTACATTAAGTTAGTGTGTCTCTTTTAGATCGGAGTTGAATAGCCCCCTAGCTCATTCAGCAACAGAGATAATCACGATCTTAGCTCTTTTAGCAAGAAATGCATGGAAAACAGTGTTCGTCTTATCATTGAGGTTGTCTTTTTAGGAAAATGAGTTAGGAGACAAAATAACGGTGTTTCTACATAAAGTTAATGTGTTTCTTTTAGATCGGAGTTGAATAGCCCCAAAGCTCATTCAGCAATAAAGATAATCACGATCTTAGCTCTTTTAGCAAGAAATGCATGGAAAACAGTGTGCGTCTTATCATTGAGGTTGTCTTGTTAGGAAAATGAGTTAGGAGACACAATAACGGTGTTTCTACATTAAGTTAGTGTGTCTCTTTTAGATCGGAGTTGAATAGCCCCCTAGCTCATTCAGCAACAGAGTTAATCACGATCTTAGCTCTTTTAGCAAGAAATGCATGGAAAACAGTGTTCGTCTTATCATTGAGGTTGTCTTGTTAGGAAAATGAGTTAGGAGACAAAATAACGGTGTTTCTACATTAAGTTAGTGTGTCTGTTTTAGATCAGAGTTGAATAGCCCCCTAGCTGATTCAGCAACAGAGGTAATCACGATCTTAGCTCTTTTAGCAAGAAATGCATGGAAAACAGTGTGCGTCTTATCATTGAGGTTGTCTTGTTAGGAAAATGAGTTAGGAGACAAAATAACGGTGTTTCTACATTAAGTTAGTGTGTCTCTTTTAGATCGGAGTTGAATTAGCCCCCTAGCTCATTCAGCAACAGAGATAATCACGATCTTAGCTCTTTTAGCAAGAAATGCATGGAAAACAGTGTGCGTCTTATCATTGAGGTTGTCTTGTTAGGAAAATGAGTTAGGAGACAAAATAACGGTGTTTCTACATTAAGTTAGTGTGTCTCTTTTAGATCGGAGTTGAATAGCCCCCTAACTCATTCAGCAACAGAGATAATCACGATCTTAGCTCTTTTAGCAAGAAATGCATGGAAAACAGTGTTCGTCTTATCATTGAGGTTGTCTTGTTAGGAAAATGAGTGAGGAGACAAAATAACGGGGTTTCTACATTAAGTTAGTGTGTCTCTTTTAGATCGGAGTTGAATTAGCCCCCTAGCTCATTCAGCAACAGAGATAATCACGATCTTAGCTCTTTTAGCAAGAAATGCATGGAAAACAGTGTGCGTCTTATCATTGAGGTTGTCTTGTTAGGAAAATGAGTTAGGAGACAAAATAACGGTGTTTCTACATTAAGTTAGTGTGTCTCTTTTAGATCGGAGTTGAATTAGCCCCCTAGCTCATTCAGCAACAGAGATAATCACGATCTTAGCTCTTTTAGCAAGAAATGCATGGAAAACAGTGTGCGTCTTATCATTGAGGTTGTCTTGTTAGGAAAATGAGTTAGGAGACAAAATAACGGTGTTTCTACATTAAGTTAGTGTGTCTCTTTTAGATCGGAGTTGAATAGCCCCCTAACTCATTCAGCAACAGAGATAATCACGATCTTAGCTCTTTTAGCAAGAAATGCATGGAAAACAGTGTGCGTCTTATCATTGAGGTTGTCTTGTTAGGAAAATGAGTTAGGAGACAAAATAACGGTGTTTCTACATTAAGTTAGTGTGTCTCTTTTAGATCGGAGTTGAATAGCCCCCTAGCTCATTCTGCAACAGAGATAATCACGATCTTAGCTCTTTTAGCAAGAAATGCATGGAAAACAGTGTTCGTCTTATCATTGAGGTTGTCTTTTTAGGATAATGAGTTAGGAGACAAAATAACGGTGTTTCTACATAAAGTTAGTGTGTTTCTTTTAGATCGGAGTTGAATAGCCCCAAAGCTCATTCAGCAATAAAGATAATCACGATCTTAGCTCTTTTAGCAAGAAATGCATGGAAAACAGTGTGCTTCTTATCATTGAGGTTGTCTTGTTAGGAAAATGAGTTAGGAGACAAAATAACGGTGTTTCTACATTAAGTTAGTGTGTCTCTTTTAGATCGGAGTTGAATTAGCCCCCTAGCTCATTCAGCAACAGAGATAATCACGATCTTAGCTCTTTTAGCAAGAAATGCATGGAAAACAGTGTGCGTCTTATCATTGAGGTTGTCTTGTTAGGAAAATGAGTTAGGAGACACAATAACGTTGTTTCTACATTAAGTTAGTGTGTCTCTTTTAGATAAGAGTTGAATTAGCCCCCTAGCTCATTCAGCAACAGAGATAATCATGATCTTAGCTCTTTTAGCAAGAAATGCATGGAAAACAGTGTGCGTCTTATCATTGAGGTTGTCTTGTTAGGAAAATGAGTTAGGAGACACAATAACGGTGTTTCTACATTAAGTTAGTGTGTCTCTTTTAGATCGGAGTTGAATAGCCCCCTTGCTGATTCAGCAACAGAGATAATCACGATCTTAGCTCTTTTAGCAAGAAATGCATGGAAAACAGTGTTCGTCTTATCATTGAGGTTGTCTTGTTAGGAAAATGAGTTAGGAGACAAAATAACGGTGTTTCTACATTAAGTTAGTGTGTCTCTTTTAGATCGGAGTTGAATTAGCCCCCTAGCTCATTCAGCAACAGAGATAATCACGATCTTAGCTCTTTTAGCAAGAAATGCATGGAAAACAGTGTGCGTCTTATCATTGAGGTTGTCTTGTTAGGAAAATGAGTTAGGAGACAAAATAACGGTGTTTCTACATTAAGTTAGTGTGTCTCTTTTAGATCAGAGTTGAATAGCCCCCTAGCTCATTCAGCAACAGAGATAATCACGATCTTAGCTCTTTTAGCAAGAAATGCATGGAAAACAGTGTTCGTCTTATCATTGAGGTTGTCTTGTTAGGAAAATGAGTTAGGAGACAAAATAACGGTGTTTCTACATTAAGTTAGTGTGTCTCTTTTAGATCGGAGTTGAATTAGCCCCCTAGCTCATTCAGCAACAGAGATAATCACGATCTTAGCTCTTTTAGCAAGAAATGCATGGAAAACAGTGTGCGTCTTATCATTGAGGTTGTCTTGTTAGGAAAATGAGTTAGGAGACAAAATAACGGTGTTTCTACATTAAGTTAGTGTGTCTCTTTTAGATCGGAGTTGAATAGCCCCCTAGCTCATTCAGCAACAGAGATAATCACGATCTTAGCTCTTTTAGCAAGAAATGCATGGAAAACAGTGTGCGTCTTATCATTGAGGTTGTCTTGTTAGGAAAATGAGTTAGGAGACAAAATAACGGTGTTTCTACATTAAGTTAGTGTGTCTCTTTTAGATCGGAGTTGAATAGCCCCCTAGCTCATTCTGCAACAGAGATAATCACGATCTTAGCTCTTTTAGCAAGAAATGCATGGAAAACAGTGTTCGTCTTATCATTGAGGTTGTCTTTTTAGGAAAATGAGTTAGGAGACAAAATAACGGTGTTTCTACATAAAGTTAGTGTGTTTCTTTTAGATCGGAGTTGAATAGCCCCAAAGCTCATTCAGCAATAAAGATAATCACGATCTTAGCTCTTTTAGCAAGAAATGCATGGAAAGCAGTGTTCGTCTTATCATTAAGGTTGTCTTGTTAGGAAAAGGAGTTAGGAGAAAAAATAACAGTGTTTCTACATTAAGTTAGTGTGTCTCTTTTAGATCGGAGTTGAATTAGCCCCCTAGCTCATTCAGCAACAGAGATAATCACGATCTTAGCTCTTTTAGCAAGAAATGCATGGAAAACAGTGTGCGTCTTATCATTGAGGTTGTCTTGTTAGGAAAATGAGTTAGGAGACAAAATAACGGTGTTTCTACATAACGTTAGTGTGTTTCTTTTAGATCGGAGTTGAATAGCCCCCTAGCTCATTCAGCAATAAAGATAATCACGATCTTAGCTCTTTTAGCAAGAAATGCATGGAAAACAGTGTGCATCTTATCATTGAGGTTGTCTTGTTAGGAAATTGAGTTAGGAGACAAAATAACGGTGTTTCTACATAAAGTTAGTGTGTTTCTTTTAGATCGGAGTTGAATAGCCGCCTAGCTTATTCAGCAATAAAGATAATCACGATCTTAGCTCTTTTAGCAAGAAATGCATGGAAAACAGTGTGCGTCTTATCATTGAGGTTGTCTTGTTAGGAAAATGAGTTAGGAGACAAAATAACGGTGTTTCTACATTAAGTTAGTGTGTCTCTTTTAGATCGGAGTTGAATTAGCCCCCTAGCTCATTCAGCAACAGAGATAATCACGATCTTAGCTCTTTTAGCAAGAAATGCATGGAAAACAGTGTGCGTCTTATCATTGAGGTTGTCTTGTTAGGAAAATGAGTTAGGAGACACAATAACGGTGTTTCTACATTAAGTTAGTGTGTCTCTTTTAGATCGGAGTTGAATAGCCCCCTAGCTCATTCAGCAACAGAGATAATCACGATCTTAGCTCTTTTAGCAAGAAATGCATGGAAAACAGTGTTCGTCTTATCATTGAGGTTGTCTTGTTAGGAAAATGAGTTAGGAGACAAAATAACGGGGTTTCTACATTAAGTTAGTGTGTCTCTTTTAGATCGGAGTTGAATTAGCCCCCTAGCTCATTCAGCAACACAGATAATCACGATCTTAGCTCTTTTAGCAAGAAATGCATGGAAAACAGTGTGCGTCTTATGATTGAGGTTGTCTTGTTAGGAAAATGAGTTAGGAGACACAATAACGGTGTTTCTACATTAAGTTAGTGTGTCTCTTTTAGATCGGAGTTGAATAGCCCCCTAGCTCATTCTGCAACAGAGATAATCACGATCTTAGCTCTTATAGCAAGAAATGCATGGAAAACAGTGTTCGTCTTATCATTGAGGTTGTCTTGTTAGGAAAATGAGTTAGGAGACAAAATAACGGTGTTTCTACATTAAGTTAGTGTGTCTCTTTTAGATCGGAGTTGAATTAGCCCCCTAGCTCATTCAGCAACAGAGATAATCACGATCTTAGCTCTTTTAGCAAGAAATGCATGGAAAACAGTGTGCGTCTTATCATTGAGGTTGTCTTGTTAGGAAAATGAGTTAGGAGACAAAATAACGGTGTTTCTACATTAAGTTAGTGTGTCTCTTTTAGATCGGAGTTGAATAGCCCCCTAACTCATTCAGCAACAGAGATAATCACGATCTTAGCTCTTTTAGCAAGAAATGCATGGAAAACAGTGTGCGTCTTATCATTGAGGTTGTCTTGTTAGGAAAATGAGTTAGGAGACAAAATAACGGTGTTTCTACATTAAGTTAGTGTGTCTCTTTTAGATCGGAGTTGAATAGCCCCCTAGCTCATTCTGCAACAGAGATAATCACGATCTTAGCTCTTTTAGCAAGAAATGCATGGAAAACAGTGTTCGTCTTATCATTGAGGTTGTCTTTTTAGGATAATGAGTTAGGAGACAAAATAACGGTGTTTCTACATAAAGTTAGTGTGTCTCTTTTAGATCGGAGTTGAATTAGCCCCCTAGCTCATTCAGCAACAGAGATAATCACGATCTTAGCTCTTTTAGCAAGAAATGCATGGAAAACAGTGTGCGTCTTATCATTGAGGTTGTCTTGTTAGGAAAATGAGTTAGGAGACACAATAACGTTGTTTCTACATTAAGTTAGTGTGTCTCTTTTAGATAAGAGTTGAATTAGCCCCCTAGCTCATTCAGCAACAGAGATAATCATGATCTTAGCTCTTTTAGCAAGAAATGCATGGAAAACAGTGTGCGTCTTATCATTGAGGTTGTCTTGTTAGGAAAATGAGTTAGGAGACACAATAACGGTGTTTCTACATTAAGTTAGTGTGTCTCTTTTAGATCGGAGTTGAATAGCCCCCTTGCTGATTCAGCAACAGAGATAATCACGATCTTAGCTCTTTTAGCAAGAAATGCATGGAAAACAGTGTTCGTCTTATCATTGAGGTTGTCTTGTTAGGAAAATGAGTTAGGAGACAAAATAACGGTGTTTCTACATTAAGTTAGTGTGTCTCTTTTAGATCGGAGTTGAATTAGCCCCCTAGCTCATTCAGCAACAGAGATAATCACGATCTTAGCTCTTTTAGCAAGAAATGCATGGAAAACAGTGTGCGTCTTATCATTGAGGTTGTCTTGTTAGGAAAATGAGTTAGGAGACAAAATAACGGTGTTTCTACATTAAGTTAGTGTGTCTCTTTTAGATCAGAGTTGAATAGCCCCCTAGCTGATTCAGCAACAGAGATAATCACGATCTTAGCTCTTTTAGCAAGAAATGCATGGAAAACAGTGTTCGTCTTATCATTGAGGTTGTCTTGTTAGGAAAATGAGTTAGGAGACAAAATAACGGTGTTTCTACATTAAGTTAGTGTGTCTCTTTTAGATCGGAGTTGAATTAGCCCCCTAGCTCATTCAGCAACAGAGATAATCACGATCTTAGCTCTTTTAGCAAGAAATGCATGGAAAACAGTGTGCGTCTTATCATTGAGGTTGTCTTGTTAGGAAAATGAGTTAGGAGACAAAATAACGGTGTTTCTACATTAAGTTAGTGTGTCTCTTTTAGATCGGAGTTGAATAGCCCCCTAGCTCATTCAGCAACAGAGATAATCACGATCTTAGCTCTTTTAGCAAGAAATGCATGGAAAACAGTGTGCGTCTTATCATTGAGGTTGTCTTGTTAGGAAAATGAGTTAGGAGACAAAATAACGGTGTTTCTACATTAAGTTAGTGTGTCTCTTTTAGATCGGAGTTGAATAGCCCCCTAGCTCATTCTGCAACAGAGATAATCACGATCTTAGCTCTTTTAGCAAGAAATGCATGGAAAACAGTGTTCGTCTTATCATTGAGGTTGTCTTTTTAGGAAAATGAGTTAGGAGACAAAATAACGGTGTTTCTACATAAAGTTAGTGTGTTTCTTTTAGATCGGAGTTGAATAGCCCCAAAGCTCATTCAGCAATAAAGATAATCACGATCTTAGCTCTTTTAGCAAGAAATGCATGGAAAACAGTGTTCGTCTTATCATTGAGGTTGTCTTGTTAGGAAAAGGAGTTAGGAGAAAAAATAACAGTGTTTCTACATTAAGTTAGTGTGTCTCTTTTAGATCGGAGTTGAATTAGCCCCCTAGCTCATTCAGCAACAGAGATAATCACGATCTTAGCTCTTTTAGCAAGAAATGCATGGAAAACAGTGTGCGTCTTATCATTGAGGTTGTCTTGTTAGGAAAATGAGTTAGGAGACAAAATAACGGTGTTTCTACATAACGTTAGTGTGTTTCTTTTAGATCGGAGTTGAATAGCCCCCTAGCTCATTCAGCAATAAAGATAATCACGATCTTAGCTCTTTTAGCAAGAAATGCATGGAAAACAGTGTGCATCTTATCATTGAGGTTGTCTTGTTAGGAAAATGAGTTAGGAGACAAAATAACGGTGTTTCTACATAAAGTTAGTGTGTTTCTTTTAGATCGGAGTTGAATAGCCGCCTAGCTTATTCAGCAATAAAGATAATCACGATCTTAGCTCTTTTAGCAAGAAATGCATGGAAAACAGTGTGCGTCTTATCATTGAGGTTGTCTTGTTAGGAAAATGAGTTAGGAGACAAAATAACGGTGTTTCTACATTAAGTTAGTGTGTCTCTTTTAGATCGGAGTTGAATTAGCCCCCTAGCTCATTCAGCAACAGAGATAATCACGATCTTAGCTCTTTTAGCAAGAAATGCATGGAAAACAGTGTGCGTCTTATCATTGAGGTTGTCTTGTTAGGAAAATGAGTTAGGAGACACAATAACGGTGTTTCTACATTAAGTTAGTGTGTCTCTTTTAGATCGGAGTTGAATAGCCCCCTAGCTCATTCAGCAACAGAGATAATCACGATCTTAGCTCTTTTAGCAAGAAATGCATGGAAAACAGTGTTCGTCTTATCATTGAGGTTGTCTTGTTAGGAAAATGAGTTAGGAGACAAAATAACGGGGTTTCTACATTAAGTTAGTGTGTCTCTTTTAGATCGGAGTTGAATTAGCCCCCTAGCTCATTCAGCAACACAGATAATCACGATCTTAGCTCTTTTAGCAAGAAATGCATGGAAAACAGTGTGCGTCTTATGATTGAGGTTGTCTTGTTAGGAAAATGAGTTAGGAGACACAATAACGGTGTTTCTACATTAAGTTAGTGTGTCTCTTTTAGATCGGAGTTGAATAGCCCCCTAGCTCATTCTGCAACAGAGATAATCACGATCTTAGCTCTTATAGCAAGAAATGCATGGAAAACAGTGTTCGTCTTATCATTGAGGTTGTCTTGTTAGGAAAATGAGTTAGGAGACAAAATAACGGTGTTTCTACATTAAGTTAGTGTGTCTCTTTTAGATCGGAGTTGAATTAGCCCCCTAGCTCATTCAGCAACAGAGATAATCACGATCTTAGCTCTTTTAGCAAGAAATGCATGGAAAACAGTGTGCGTCTTATCATTGAGGTTGTCTTGTTAGGAAAATGAGTTAGGAGACAAAATAACGGTGTTTCTACATTAAGTTAGTGTGTCTCTTTTAGATCAGAGTTGAATAGCCCCCTAGCTGATTCAGCAACAGAGATAATCACGATCTTAGCTCTTTTAGCAAGAAATGCATGGAAAACAGTGTTCGTCTTATCATTGAGGTTGTCTTGTTAGGAAAATGAGTTAGGAGACAAAATAACGGTGTTTCTACATTAAGTTAGTGTGTCTCTTTTAGATCGGAGTTGAATTAGCCCCCTAGCTCATTCTGCAACAGAGATAATCACGATCTTAGCTCTTTTAGCAAGAAATGCATGGAAAACAGTGTGCGTCTTATCATTGAGGTTGTCTTGTTAGGAAAATGAGTTAGGAGACAAAATAACGGTGTTTCTACATTAAGTTAGTGTGTCTCTTTTAGATCGGAGTTGAATAGCCCCCTAGCTCATTCTGCAACAGAGATAATCACGATCTTAGCTCTTTTAGCAAGAAATGCATGGAAAACAGTGTGCGCCTTATCATTGAGGTTGTCTTGTTAGGAAAATGAGTTAGGAGACAAAATAACGGTGTTTCTACATTAAGTTAGTGTGTCTCTTTTAGATCGGAGTTGAATAGCCCCCTAGCTCATTCTGCAACAGAGATAATCACGATCTTAGCTCTTTTAGCAAGAAATGCATGGAAAACAGTGTTCGTCTTATCATTGAGGTTGTCTTTTTAGGAAAATGAGTTAGGAGACAAAATAACGGTGTTTCTACATAAAGTTAGTGTGTTTCTTTTAGATCGGAGTTGAATAGCCCCAAAGCTCATTCAGCAATAAAGATAATCACGATCTTAGCTCTTTTAGCAAGAAATGCATGGAAAACAGTGTGCGTCTTATCATTGAGGTTGTCTTGTTAGGAAAATGAGTTAGGAGACAAAATAACGGTGTTTCTACATTAAGTTATTGTGTCTCTTTTAGATCGGAGTTGAATAGCCCCCTAGCTCATTCAGCAACAGAGATAATCACGATCTTAGCTCTTTTAGCAAGAAATGCATGGAAAACAGTGTGCGTCTTATCATTGAGGTTGTCTTGTTAGGAAAATGAGTTAGGAGACAAAATAACGGTGTTTCTACATTAAGTTAGTGTGTCTCTTTTAGATCGGAGTTGAATAGCCCCCTAGCTCATTCTGCAACAGAGATAATCACGATCTTAGCTCTTTTAGCAAGAAATGCATGGAAAACAGTGTTCGTCTTATCATTGAGGTTGTCTTTTTAGGATAATGAGTTAGGAGACAAAATAACGGTGTTTCTACATAAAGTTAGTGTGTTTCTTTTAGATCGGAGTTGAATAGCCCCAATGCTCATTCAGCAATAAAGATAATCACGATCTTAGCTCTTTTAGCAAGAAATGCATGGAAAACAGTGTGCGTCTTATCATTGAGGTTGTCTTGTTAGGAAAATGAGTTAGGAGACAAAATAACGGTGTTTCTACATTAAGTTAGTGTGTCTCTTTTAGATCGGAGTTGAATTAGCCCCCTAGCTCATTCAGCAACAGAGATAATCACGATCTTAGCTCTTTTAGCAAGAAATGCATGGAAAACAGTGTTCGTCTTATCATTGAGGTTGTCTTGTTAGGAAAATGAGTTAGGAGACAAAATAACGGTGTTTCTACATTAAGTTAGTGTGTCTCTTTTAGATCGGAGTTGAATTAGCCCCCTAGCTCATTCAGCAACAGAGATAATCACGATCTTAGCTCTTTTAGCAAGAAATGCATGGAAAACAGTGTGCGTCTTATCATTGAGGTTGTCTTGTTAGGAAAATGAGTTAGGAGACAAAATAACGGTGTTTCTACATTAAGTTAGTGTGTCTCTTTTAGATCGGAGTTGAATAGCCCCCTAGCTCATTCAGCAACAGAGATAATCACGATCTTAGCTCTTTTAGCAAGAAATGCATGGAAAACAGTGTGCGTCTTATCATTGAGGTTGTCTTGTTAGGAAAATGAGTTAGGAGACAAAATAACGGTGTTTCTACATTAAGTTAGTGTGTCTCTTTTAGATCGGAGTTGAATAGCCCCCTAGCTCATTCTGCAACAGAGATAATCACGATCTTAGCTCTTTTAGCAAGAAATGCATGGAAAACAGTGTTCGTCTTATCATTGAGGTTGTCTTTTTAGGAAAATGAGTTAGGAGACAAAATAACGGTGTTTCTACATAAAGTTAGTGTGTTTCTTTTAGATCGGAGTTGAATAGCCCCAAAGCTCATTCAGCAATAAAGATAATCACGATCTTAGCTCTTTTAGCAAGAAATGCATGGAAAACAGTGTGCGTCTTATCATTGAGGTTGTCTTGTTAGGAAAATGAGTTAGGAGACAAAATAACGGTGTTTCTACATTAAGTTAGTGTGTCTCTTTTAGATCGGAGTTGAATTAGCCCCCTAGCTCATTCAGCAACAGAGATAATCACGATCTTAGCTCTTTTAGCAAGAAATGCATGGAAAACAGTGTGCGTCTTATCATTGAGGTTGTCTTGTTAGGAAAATGAGTTAGGAGACAAAATAACGGTGTTTCTACATTAAGTTAGTGTGTCTCTTTTAGATCGGAGTTGAATAGCCCCCTAGCTCATTCAGCAACAGAGATAATCACGATCTTAGCTCTTTTAGCAAGAAATGCATGGAAAACAGTGTGCGTCTTATCATTGAGGTTGTCTTGTTAGGAAAACGAGTTAGGAGACAAAATAACGGTGTTTCTACATTAAGTTAGTGTGTCTCTTTTAGATCGGAGTTGAATAGCCCCCTAGCTCATTCTGCAACAGAGATAATCACGATCTTAGCTCTTTTAGCAAGAAATGCATGGAAAACAGTGTTCGTCTTATCATTGAGGTTGTCTTTTTAGGAAAATGAGTTAGGAGACAAAATAACGGTGTTTCTACATAAAGTTAGTGTGTTTCTTTTAGATCGGAGTTGAATAGCCCCAAAGCTCATTCAGCAATAAAGATAATCACGATCTTAGCTCTTTTAGCAAGAAATGCATGGAAAACAGTGTGCGTCTTATCATTGAGGTTGTCTTGTTAGGAAAATGAGTTAGGAGACAAAATAACGGTGTTTCTACATTAAGTTAGTGTGTCTCTTTTAGATCGGAGTTGAATTAGCCCCCTAGCTCATTCAGCAACAGAGATAATCACGATCTTAGCTCTTTTAGCAAGAAATGCATGGAAAACAGTGTGCGTCTTATCATTGAGGTTGTCTTGTTAGGAAAATGAGTTAGGAGACAAAATAACGGTGTTTCTACATTAAGTTAGTGTGTCTCTTTTAGATCGGAGTTGAATAGCCCCCTAGCTCATTCAGCAACAGAGATAATCACGATCTTAGCTCTTTTAGCAAGAAATGCATGGAAAACAGTGTGCGTCTTATCATTGAGGTTGTCTTGTTAGGAAAATGAGTTAGGAGACAAAATAACGGTGTTTCTACATTAAGTTAGTGTGTCTCTTTTAGATCGGAGTTGAATAGCCCCCTAGCTCATTCTGCAACAGAGATAATCACGATCTTAGCTCTTTTAGCAAGAAATGCATGGAAAACAGTGTTCGTCTTATCATTGAGGTTGTCTTTTTAGGAAAATGAGTTAGGAGACAAAATAACGGTGTTTCTACATAAAGTTAGTGTGTTTCTTTTAGATCGGAGTTGAATAGCCCCAAAGCTCATTCAGCAATAAAGATAATCACGATCTTAGCTCTTTTAGCAAGAAATGCATGGAAAACAGTGTGCGTCTTATCATTGAGGTTGTCTTGTTAGGAAAATGAGTTAGGAGACAAAATAACGGTGTTTCTACATTAAGTTAGTGTGTCTCTTTTAGATCGGAGTTGAATAGCCCCCTAGCTCATTCAGCAACAGAGATAATCACGATCTTAGCTCTTTTAGCAAGAAATGCATGGAAAACAGTGTGCGTCTTATCATTGAGGTTGTCTTGTTAGGAAAATGAGTTAGGAGACAAAATAACGGTGTTTCTACATTAAGTTAGTGTGTCTCTTTTAGATCGGAGTTGAATAGCCCCCTAGCTCATTCAGCAACAGAGATAATCACGATCTTAGCTCTTTTAGCAAGAAATGCATGGAAAACAGTGTGCGTCTTATCATTGAGGTTGTCTTGTTAGGAAAATGAGTTAGGAGACAAAATAACGGTGTTTCTACATTAAGTTAGTGTGTCTCTTTTAGATCGGAGTTGAATAGCCCCCTAGCTCATTCTGCAACAGAGATAATCACGATCTTAGCTCTTTTAGCAAGAAATGCATGGAAAACAGTGTTCGTCTTATCATTGAGGTTGTCTTTTTAGGAAAATGAGTTAGGAGACAAAATAACGGTGTTTCTACATAAAGTTAGTGTGTTTCTTTTAGATCGGAGTTGAATAGCCCCAAAGCTCATTCAGCAATAAAGATAATCACGATCTTAGCTCTTTTAGCAAGAAATGCATGGAAAACAGTGTGCGTCTTATCATTGAGGTTGTCTTGTTAGGAAAATGAGTTAGGAGACAAAATAACGGTGTTTCTACATTAAGTTAGTGTGTCTCTTTTAGATCGGAGTTGAATAGCCCCCTAGCTCATTCAGCAACAGAGATAATCACGATCTTAGCTCTTTTAGCAAGAAATGCATGGAAAACAGTGTGCGTCTTATCATTGAGGTTGTCTTGTTAGGAAAATGAGTTAGGAGACAAAATAACGGTGTTTCTACATTAAGTTAGTGTGTCTCTTTTAGATCGGAGTTGAATAGCCCCCTAGCTCATTCTGCAACAGAGATAATCACGATCTTAGCTCTTTTAGCAAGAAATGCATGGAAAACAGTGTTCGTCTTATCATTGAGGTTGTCTTTTTAGGATAATGAGTTAGGAGACAAAATAACGGTGTTTCTACATAAAGTTAGTGTGTTTCTTTTAGATCGGAGTTGAATAGCCCCAAAGCTCATTCAGCAATAAAGATAATCACGATCTTAGCTCTTTTAGCAAGAAATGCATGGAAAACAGTGTGCGTCTTATCATTGAGGTTGTCTTGTTAGGAAAATGAGTTAGGAGACAAAATAACGGTGTTTCTACATTAAGTTAGTGTGTCTCTTTTAGATCGGAGTTGAATTAGCCCCCTAGCTCATTCAGCAACAGAGATAATCACGATCTTAGCTCTTTTAGCAAGAAATGCATGGAAAACAGTGTTCGTCTTATCATTGAGGTTGTCTTGTTAGGAAAATGAGTTAGGAGACAAAATAACGGTGTTTCTACATTAAGTTAGTGTGTCTCTTTTAGATCGGAGTTGAATTAGCCCCCTAGCTCATTCAGCAACAGAGATAATCACGATCTTAGCTCTTTTAGCAAGAAATGCATGGAAAACAGTGTGCGTCTTATCATTGAGGTTGTCTTGTTAGGAAAATGAGTTAGGAGACAAAATAACGGTGTTTCTACATTAAGTTAGTGTGTCTCTTTTAGATCAGAGTTGAATAGCCCCCTAGCTGATTCAGCAACAGAGATAATCACGATCTTAGCTCTTTTAGCAAGAAATGCATGGAAAACAGTGTGCGTCTTATCATTGAGGTTGTCTTGTTAGGAAAATGAGTTAGGAGACAAAATAACGGTGTTTCTACATTAAGTTAGTGAGTCTCTTTTAGATCGGAGTTGAATTAGCCCCCTAGCTCATTCAGCAACAGAGATAATCACGATCTTAGCTCTTTTAGCAAGAAATGCATGGAAAACAGTGTTCGTCTTATCATTGAGGTTGTCTTTTTAGGATAATGAGTTAGGAGACAAAATAACGGTGTTTCTACATAAAGTTAGTGTGTTTCTTTTAGATCGGAGTTGAATAGCCCCAAAGCTCATTCAGCAATAAAGATAATCACGATCTTAGCTCTTTTAGCAAGAAATGCATGGAAAACAGTGTGCGTCTTATCATTGAGGTTGTCTTGTTAGGAAAATGAGTTAGGAGACAAAATAACGGTGTTTCTACATTAAGTTAGTGTGTCTCTTTTAGATCGGAGTTGAATTAGCCCCCTAGCTCATTCAGCAACAGAGATAATCACGATCTTAGCTCTTTTAGCAAGAAATGCATGGAAAACAGTGTTCGTCTTATCATTGAGGTTGTCTTTTTAGGATAATGAGTTAGGAGACAAAATAACGGTGTTTCTACATAAAGTTAGTGTGTTTCTTTTAGATCGGAGTTGAATAGCCCCAAAGCTCATTCAGCAATAAAGATAATCACGATCTTAGCTCTTTTAGCAAGAAATGCATGGAAAACAGTGTGCGTCTTATCATTGAGGTTGTCTTGTTAGGAAAATGAGTTAGGAGACAAAATAACGGTGTTTCTACATTAAGTTAGTGTGTCTCTTTTAGATCGGAGTTGAATAGCCCCCTAGCTCATTCTGCAACAGAGATAATCACGATCTTAGCTCTTTTAGCAAGAAATGCATGGAAAACAGTGTTCGTCTTATCATTGAGGTTGTCTTTTTAGGATAATGAGTTAGGAGACAAAATAACGGTGTTTCTACATTAAGTTAGTGTGTCTCTTTTAGATCGGAGTTGAATAGCCCCCTAGCTCATTCTGCAACAGAGATAATCACGATCTTAGCTCTTTTAGCAAGAAATGCATGGAAAACAGTGTTCGTCTTATCATTGAGGTTGTCTTTTTAGGAAAATGAGTTAGGAGACAAAATAACGGTGTTTCTACATAAAGTTAGTGTGTTTCTTTTAGATCGGAGTTGAATAGCCCCAAAGCTCATTCAGCAATAAAGATAATCACGATCTTAGCTCTTTTAGCAAGAAATGCATGGAAAACAGTGTGCGTCTTATCATTGAGGTTGTCTTGTTAGGAAAATGAGTTAGGAGACAAAATAACGGTGTTTCTACATTAAGTTAGTGTGTCTCTTTTAGATCGGAGTTGAATAGCCCCCTAGCTCATTCAGCAACAGAGATAATCACGATCTTAGCTCTTTTAGCAAGAAATGCATGGAAAACAGTGTGCGTCTTATCATTGAGGTTGTCTTGTTAGGAAAATGAGTTAGGAGACAAAATAACGGTGTTTCTACATTAAGTTAGTGTGTCTCTTTTAGATCGGAGTTGAATAGCCCCCTAGCTCATTCTGCAACAGAGATAATCACGATCTTAGCTCTTTTAGCAAGAAATGCATGGAAAACAGTGTTCGTCTTATCATTGAGGTTGTCTTTTTAGGATAATGAGTTAGGAGACAAAATAACGGTGTTTCTACATAAAGTTAGTGTGTTTCTTTTAGATCGGAGTTGAATAGCCCCAAAGCTCATTCAGCAATAAAGATAATCACGATCTTAGCTCTTTTAGCAAGAAATGCATGGAAAACAGTGTGCGTCTTATCATTGAGGTTGTCTTGTTAGGAAAATGAGTTAGGAGACAAAATAACGGTGTTTCTACATTAAGTTAGTGTGTCTCTTTTAGATCGGAGTTGAATTAGCCCCCTAGCTCATTCAGCAACAGAGATAATCACGATCTTAGCTCTTTTAGCAAGAAATGCATGGAAAACAGTGTGCGTCTTATCATTGAGGTTGTCTTGTTAGGAAAATGAGTTAGGAGACAAAATAACGGTGTTTCTACATTAAGTTAGTGTGTCTCTTTTAGATCGGAGTTGAATAGCCCCCTAGCTCATTCAGCAACAGAGATAATCACGATCTTAGCTCTTTTAGCAAGAAATGCATGGAAAACAGTGTGCGTCTTATCATTGAGGTTGTCTTGTTAGGAAAATGAGTTAGGAGACAAAATAACGGTGTTTCTACATTAAGTTAGTGTGTCTCTTTTAGATCGGAGTTGAATAGCCCCCTAGCTCATTCTGCAACAGAGATAATCACGATCTTAGCTCTTTTAGCAAGAAATGCATGGAAAACAGTGTTCGTCTTATCATTGAGGTTGTCTTTTTAGGAAAATGAGTTAGGAGACAAAATAACGGTGTTTCTACATAAAGTTAGTGTGTTTCTTTTAGATCGGAGTTGAATAGCCCCAAAGCTCATTCAGCAATAAAGATAATCACGATCTTAGCTCTTTTAGCAAGAAATGCATGGAAAACAGTGTGCGTCTTATCATTGAGGTTGTCTTGTTAGGAAAATGAGTTAGGAGACAAAATAACGGTGTTTCTACATTAAGTTAGTGTGTCTCTTTTAGATCGGAGTTGAATAGCCCCCTAGCTCATTCAGCAACAGAGATAATCACGATCTTAGCTCTTTTAGCAAGAAATGCATGGAAAACAGTGTGCGTCTTATCATTGAGGTTGTCTTGTTAGGAAAATGAGTTAGGAGACAAAATAACGGTGTTTCTACATTAAGTTAGTGTGTCTCTTTTAGATCGGAGTTGAATAGCCCCCTAGCTCATTCAGCAACAGAGATAATCACGATCTTAGCTCTTTTAGCAAGAAATGCATGGAAAACAGTGTGCGTCTTATCATTGAGGTTGTCTTGTTAGGAAAATGAGTTAGGAGACAAAATAACGGTGTTTCTACATTAAGTTAGTGTGTCTCTTTTAGATCGGAGTTGAATAGCCCCCTAGCTCATTCTGCAACAGAGATAATCACGATCTTAGCTCTTTTAGCAAGAAATGCATGGAAAACAGTGTTCGTCTTATCATTGAGGTTGTCTTTTTAGGAAAATGAGTTAGGAGACAAAATAACGGTGTTTCTACATAAAGTTAGTGTGTTTCTTTTAGATCGGAGTTGAATAGCCCCAAAGCTCATTCAGCAATAAAGATAATCACGATCTTAGCTCTTTTAGCAAGAAATGCATGGAAAACAGTGTGCGTCTTATCATTGAGGTTGTCTTGTTAGGAAAATGAGTTAGGAGACAAAATAACGGTGTTTCTACATTAAGTTAGTGTGTCTCTTTTAGATCGGAGTTGAATAGCCCCCTAGCTCATTCAGCAACAGAGATAATCACGATCTTAGCTCTTTTAGCAAGAAATGCATGGAAAACAGTGTGCGTCTTATCATTGAGGTTGTCTTGTTAGGAAAATGAGTTAGGAGACAAAATAACGGTGTTTCTACATTAAGTTAGTGTGTCTCTTTTAGATCGGAGTTGAATAGCCCCCTAGCTCATTCTGCAACAGAGATAATCACGATCTTAGCTCTTTTAGCAAGAAATGCATGGAAAACAGTGTTCGTCTTATCATTGAGGTTGTCTTTTTAGGATAATGAGTTAGGAGACAAAATAACGGTGTTTCTACATAAAGTTAGTGTGTTTCTTTTAGATCGGAGTTGAATAGCCCCAAAGCTCATTCAGCAATAAAGATAATCACGATCTTAGCTCTTTTAGCAAGAAATGCATGGAAAACAGTGTGCGTCTTATCATTGAGGTTGTCTTGTTAGGAAAATGAGTTAGGAGACAAAATAACGGTGTTTCTACATTAAGTTAGTGTGTCTCTTTTAGATCGGAGTTGAATTAGCCCCCTAGCTCATTCAGCAACAGAGATAATCACGATCTTAGCTCTTTTAGCAAGAAATGCATGGAAAACAGTGTTCGTCTTATCATTGAGGTTGTCTTGTTAGGAAAATGAGTTAGGAGACAAAATAACGGTGTTTCTACATTAAGTTAGTGTGTCTCTTTTAGATCGGAGTTGAATTAGCCCCCTAGCTCATTCAGCAACAGAGATAATCACGATCTTAGCTCTTTTAGCAAGAAATGCATGGAAAACAGTGTGCGTCTTATCATTGAGGTTGTCTTGTTAGGAAAATGAGTTAGGAGACAAAATAACGGTGTTTCTACATTAAGTTAGTGTGTCTCTTTTAGATCAGAGTTGAATAGCCCCCTAGCTGATTCAGCAACAGAGATAATCACGATCTTAGCTCTTTTAGCAAGAAATGCATGGAAAACAGTGTGCGTCTTATCATTGAGGTTGTCTTGTTAGGAAAATGAGTTAGGAGACAAAATAACGGTGTTTCTACATTAAGTTAGTGAGTCTCTTTTAGATCGGAGTTGAATTAGCCCCCTAGCTCATTCAGCAACAGAGATAATCACGATCTTAGCTCTTTTAGCAAGAAATGCATGGAAAACAGTGTTCGTCTTATCATTGAGGTTGTCTTTTTAGGATAATGAGTTAGGAGACAAAATAACGGTGTTTCTACATAAAGTTAGTGTGTTTCTTTTAGATCGGAGTTGAATAGCCCCAAAGCTCATTCAGCAATAAAGATAATCACGATCTTAGCTCTTTTAGCAAGAAATGCATGGAAAACAGTGTGCGTCTTATCATTGAGGTTGTCTTGTTAGGAAAATGAGTTAGGAGACAAAATAACGGTGTTTCTACATTAAGTTAGTGTGTCTCTTTTAGATCGGAGTTGAATTAGCCCCCTAGCTCATTCAGCAACAGAGATAATCACGATCTTAGCTCTTTTAGCAAGAAATGCATGGAAAACAGTGTTCGTCTTATCATTGAGGTTGTCTTTTTAGGATAATGAGTTAGGAGACAAAATAACGGTGTTTCTACATAAAGTTAGTGTGTTTCTTTTAGATCGGAGTTGAATAGCCCCAAAGCTCATTCAGCAATAAAGATAATCACGATCTTAGCTCTTTTAGCAAGAAATGCATGGAAAACAGTGTGCGTCTTATCATTGAGGTTGTCTTGTTAGGAAAATGAGTTAGGAGACAAAATAACGGTGTTTCTACATTAAGTTAGTGTGTCTCTTTTAGATCGGAGTTGAATAGCCCCCTAGCTCATTCTGCAACAGAGATAATCACGATCTTAGCTCTTTTAGCAAGAAATGCATGGAAAACAGTGTTCGTCTTATCATTGAGGTTGTCTTTTTAGGATAATGAGTTAGGAGACAAAATAACGGTGTTTCTACATTAAGTTAGTGTGTCTCTTTTAGATCGGAGTTGAATAGCCCCCTAGCTCATTCTGCAACAGAGATAATCACGATCTTAGCTCTTTTAGCAAGAAATGCATGGAAAACAGTGTTCGTCTTATCATTGAGGTTGTCTTTTTAGGAAAATGAGTTAGGAGACAAAATAACGGTGTTTCTACATAAAGTTAGTGTGTTTCTTTTAGATCGGAGTTGAATAGCCCCAAAGCTCATTCAGCAATAAAGATAATCACGATCTTAGCTCTTTTAGCAAGAAATGCATGGAAAACAGTGTGCGTCTTATCATTGAGGTTGTCTTGTTAGGAAAATGAGTTAGGAGACAAAATAACGGTGTTTCTACATTAAGTTAGTGTGTCTCTTTTAGATCGGAGTTGAATAGCCCCCTAGCTCATTCAGCAACAGAGATAATCACGATCTTAGCTCTTTTAGCAAGAAATGCATGGAAAACAGTGTGCGTCTTATCATTGAGGTTGTCTTGTTAGGAAAATGAGTTAGGAGACAAAATAACGGTGTTTCTACATTAAGTTAGTGTGTCTCTTTTAGATCGGAGTTGAATAGCCCCCTAGCTCATTCTGCAACAGAGATAATCACGATCTTAGCTCTTTTAGCAAGAAATGCATGGAAAACAGTGTTCGTCTTATCATTGAGGTTGTCTTTTTAGGATAATGAGTTAGGAGACAAAATAACGGTGTTTCTACATAAAGTTAGTGTGTTTCTTTTAGATCGGAGTTGAATAGCCCCAAAGCTCATTCAGCAATAAAGATAATCACGATCTTAGCTCTTTTAGCAAGAAATGCATGGAAAACAGTGTGCGTCTTATCATTGAGGTTGTCTTGTTAGGAAAATGAGTTAGGAGACAAAATAACGGTGTTTCTACATTAAGTTAGTGTGTCTCTTTTAGATCGGAGTTGAATTAGCCCCCTAGCTCATTCAGCAACAGAGATAATCACGATCTTAGCTCTTTTAGCAAGAAATGCATGGAAAACAGTGTTCGTCTTATCATTGAGGTTGTCTTGTTAGGAAAATGAGTTAGGAGACAAAATAACGGTGTTTCTACATTAAGTTAGTGTGTCTCTTTTAGATCGGAGTTGAATTAGCCCCCTAGCTCATTCAGCAACAGAGATAATCACGATCTTAGCTCTTTTAGCAAGAAATGCATGGAAAACAGTGTGCGTCTTATCATTGAGGTTGTCTTGTTAGGAAAATGAGTTAGGAGACAAAATAACGGTGTTTCTACATTAAGTTAGTGTGTCTCTTTTAGATCAGAGTTGAATAGCCCCCTAGCTGATTCAGCAACAGAGATAATCACGATCTTAGCTCTTTTAGCAAGAAATGCATGGAAAACAGTGTGCGTCTTATCATTGAGGTTGTCTTGTTAGGAAAATGAGTTAGGAGACAAAATAACGGTGTTTCTACATTAAGTTAGTGAGTCTCTTTTAGATCGGAGTTGAATTAGCCCCCTAGCTCATTCAGCAACAGAGATAATCACGATCTTAGCTCTTTTAGCAAGAAATGCATGGAAAACAGTGTTCGTCTTATCATTGAGGTTGTCTTTTTAGGATAATGAGTTAGGAGACAAAATAACGGTGTTTCTACATAAAGTTAGTGTGTTTCTTTTAGATCGGAGTTGAATAGCCCCAAAGCTCATTCAGCAATAAAGATAATCACGATCTTAGCTCTTTTAGCAAGAAATGCATGGAAAACAGTGTGCGTCTTATCATTGAGGTTGTCTTGTTAGGAAAATGAGTTAGGAGACAAAATAACGGTGTTTCTACATTAAGTTAGTGTGTCTCTTTTAGATCGGAGTTGAATTAGCCCCCTAGCTCATTCAGCAACAGAGATAATCACGATCTTAGCTCTTTTAGCAAGAAATGCATGGAAAACAGTGTTCGTCTTATCATTGAGGTTGTCTTTTTAGGATAATGAGTTAGGAGACAAAATAACGGTGTTTCTACATAAAGTTAGTGTGTTTCTTTTAGATCGGAGTTGAATAGCCCCAAAGCTCATTCAGCAATAAAGATAATCACGATCTTAGCTCTTTTAGCAAGAAATGCATGGAAAACAGTGTGCGTCTTATCATTGAGGTTGTCTTGTTAGGAAAATGAGTTAGGAGACAAAATAACGGTGTTTCTACATTAAGTTAGTGTGTCTCTTTTAGATCGGAGTTGAATAGCCCCCTAGCTCATTCTGCAACAGAGATAATCACGATCTTAGCTCTTTTAGCAAGAAATGCATGGAAAACAGTGTTCGTCTTATCATTGAGGTTGTCTTTTTAGGATAATGAGTTAGGAGACAAAATAACGGTGTTTCTACATAAAGTTAGTGTATTTCTTTTAGATCGGAGTTGAATAGCCCCAAAGCTCATTCAGCAATAAAGATAATCACGATCTTAGCTCTTTTAGCAAGAAATGCATGGAAAACAGTGTGCGTCTTATCATTGAGGTTGTCTTGTTAGGAAAATGAGTTAGGAGACAAAATAACGGTGTTTCTACATTAAGTTAGTGTGTCTCTTTTAGATCGGAGTTGAATTAGCCCCCTAGCTCATTCAGCAACAGAGATAATCACGATCTTAGCTCTTTTAGCAAGAAATGCATGGAAAACAGTGTTCGTCTTATCATTGAGGTTGTCTTGTTAGGAAAATGAGTTAGGAGACAAAATAACGGTGTTTCTACATTAAGTTAGTGTGTCTCTTTTAGATCGGAGTTGAATTAGCCCCCTAGCTCATTCAGCAACAGAGATAATCACGATCTTAGCTCTTTTAGCAAGAAATGCATGGAAAACAGTGTGCGTCTTATCATTGAGGTTGTCTTGTTAGGAAAATGAGTTAGGAGACAAAATAACGGTGTTTCTACATTAAGTTAGTGTGTCTCTTTTAGATCAGAGTTGAATAGCCCCCTAGCTGATTCAGCAACAGAGATAATCACGATCTTAGCTCTTTTAGCAAGAAATGCATGGAAAACAGTGTGCGTCTTATCATTGAGGTTGTCTTGTTAGGAAAATGAGTTAGGAGACAAAATAACGGTGTTTCTACATTAAGTTAGTGAGTCTCTTTTAGATCGGAGTTGAATTAGCCCCCTAGCTCATTCAGCAACAGAGATAATCACGATCTTAGCTCTTTTAGCAAGAAATGCATGGAAAACAGTGTTCGTCTTATCATTGAGGTTGTCTTGTTAGGAAAATGAGTTAGGAGACAAAATAACGGTGTTTCTACATTAAGTTAGTGTGTCTCTTTTAGATCGGAGTTGAATAGCCCCCTAGCTCATTCAGCAACAGAGATAATCACGATCTTAGCTCTTTTAGCAAGAAATGCATGGAAAACAGTGTGCGTCTTATCATTGAGGTTGTCTTGTTAGGAAAATGAGTTAGGAGACAAAATAACGGTGTTTCTACATTAAGTTAGTGTGTCTCTTTTAGATCGGAGTTGAATAGCCCCCTAGCTCATTCTGCAACAGAGATAATCACGATCTTAGCTCTTTTAGCAAGAAATGCATGGAAAACAGTGTTCGTCTTATCATTGAGGTTGTCTTTTTAGGATAATGAGTTAGGAGACAAAATAACGGTGTTTCTACATAAAGTTAGTGTGTTTCTTTTAGATCGGAGTTGAATAGCCCCAAAGCTCATTCAGCAATAAAGATAATCACGATCTTAGCTCTTTTAGCAAGAAATGCATGGAAAACAGTGTGCGTCTTATCATTGAGGTTGTCTTGTTAGGAAAATGAGTTAGGAGACAAAATAACGGTGTTTCTACATTAAGTTAGTGTGTCTCTTTTAGATCGGAGTTGAATTAGCCCCCTAGCTCATTCAGCAACAGAGATAATCACGATCTTAGCTCTTTTAGCAAGAAATGCATGGAAAACAGTGTTCGTCTTATCATTGAGGTTGTCTTGTTAGGAAAATGAGTTAGGAGACAAAATAACGGTGTTTCTACATTAAGTTAGTGTGTCTCTTTTAGATCGGAGTTGAATTAGCCCCCTAGCTCATTCAGCAACAGAGATAATCACGATCTTAGCTCTTTTAGCAAGAAATGCATGGAAAACAGTGTGCGTCTTATCATTGAGGTTGTCTTGTTAGGAAAATGAGTTAGGAGACAAAATAACGGTGTTTCTACATTAAGTTAGTGTGTCTCTTTTAGATCGGAGTTGAATAGCCCCCTAGCTCATTCAGCAACAGAGATAATCACGATCTTAGCTCTTTTAGCAAGAAATGCATGGAAAACAGTGTGCGTCTTATAATTGAGGTTGTCTTGTTAGGAAAATGAGTTAGGAGACAAAATAACGGTGTTTCTACATTAAGTTTGTGTGTCTCTTTTAGATCGGAGTTGAATAGCCCCCTAGCTCATTCTGCAACAGAGATAATCACGATCTTAGCTCTTTTAGCAAGAAATGCATGGAAAACAGTGTTCGTCTTATCATTGAGGTTGTCTTTTTAGGATAATGAGTTAGGAGACAAAATAACGGTGTTTCTACATAAAGTTAGTGTGTTTCTTTTAGATCGGAGTTGAATAGCCCCAAAGCTCATTCAGCAATAAAGATAATCACGATCTTAGCTCTTTTAGCAAGAAATGCATGGAAAACAGTGTGCGTCTTATCATTGAGGTTGTCTTGTTAGGAAAATGAGTTAGGAGACAAAATAACGGTGTTTCTACATTAAGTTAGTGTGTCTCTTTTGGATCGGAGTTGAATTAGCCCCCTAGCTCATTCAGCAACAGAGATAATCACGATCTTAGCTCTTTTAGCAAGAAATGCATGGAAAACAGTGTTCGTCTTATCATTGAGGTTGTCTTGTTAGGAAAATGAGTTAGGAGACAAAATAACGGTGTTTCTACATTAAGTTAGTGTGTCTCTTTTAGATCGGAGTTGAATTAGCCCCCTAGCTCATTCAGCAACAGAGATAATCACGATCTTAGCTCTTTTAGCAAGAAATGCATGGAAAACAGTGTGCGTCTTATCATTGAGGTTGTCTTGTTAGGAAAATGAGTTAGGAGACAAAATAACGGTGTTTCTACATTAAGTTAGTGTGTCTCTTTTAGATTAGAGTTGAATAGCCCCCTAGCTGATTCAGCAACAGAGATAATCACGATCTTAGCT
Organism: Engystomops pustulosus; assembly: GCF_040894005.1. Taxonomy (NCBI): domain Eukaryota; kingdom Metazoa; phylum Chordata; class Amphibia; order Anura; family Leptodactylidae; genus Engystomops; species Engystomops pustulosus. The sequence continues at coordinate 57,830,084 of NC_092418.1, read as the reverse complement.
CTTTTAGCAAGAAATGCATGGAAAACAGTGTGCGTCTTATCATTGAGGTTGTCTTGTTAGGAAAATGAGTTAGGAGACAAAATAACGGTGTTTCTACATTAAGTTAGTGAGTCTCTTTTAGATCGGAGTTGAATTAGCCCCCTAGCTCATTCAGCAACAGAGATAATCACGATCTTAGCTCTTTTAGCAAGAAATGCATGGAAAACAGTGTTCGTCTTATCATTGAGGTTGTCTTGTTAGGAAAATGAGTTAGGAGACAAAATAACGGTGTTTCTACATTAAGTTAGTGTGTCTCTTTTAGATCGGAGTTGAATAGCCCCCTAGCTCATTCAGCAACAGAGATAATCACGATCTTAGCTCTTTTAGCAAGAAATGCATGGAAAACAGTGTGCGTCTTATCATTGAGGTTGTCTTGTTAGGAAAATGAGTTAGGAGACAAAATAACGGTGTTTCTACATTAAGTTAGTGTGTCTCTTTTAGATCGGAGTTGAATAGCCCCCTAGCTCATTCTGCAACAGAGATAATCACGATCTTAGCTCTTTTAGCAAGAAATGCATGGAAAACAGTGTTCGTCTTATCATTGAGGTTGTCTTTTTAGGATAATGAGTTAGGAGACAAAATAACGGTGTTTCTACATAAAGTTAGTGTGTTTCTTTTAGATCGGAGTTGAATAGCCCCAAAGCTCATTCAGCAATAAAGATAATCACGATCTTAGCTCTTTTAGCAAGAAATGCATGGAAAACAGTGTGCGTCTTATCATTGAGGTTGTCTTGTTAGGAAAATGAGTTAGGAGACAAAATAACGGTGTTTCTACATTAAGTTAGTGTGTCTCTTTTAGATCGGAGTTGAATTAGCCCCCTAGCTCATTCAGCAACAGAGATAATCACGATCTTAGCTCGTTTAGCAAGAAATGCATGGAAAACAGTGTTCGTCTTATCATTGAGGTTGTCTTGTTAGGAAAATGAGTTAGGAGACAAAATAACGGTGTTTCTACATTAAGTTAGTGTGTCTCTTTTAGATCGGAGTTGAATTAGCCCCCTAGCTCATTCAGCAACAGAGATAATCACGATCTTAGCTCTTTTAGCAAGAAATGCATGGAAAACAGTGTGCGTCTTATCATTGAGGTTGTCTTGTTAGGAAAATGAGTTAGGAGACAAAATAACGGTGTTTCTACATTAAGTTAGTGTGTCTCTTTTAGATCGGAGTTGAATAGCCCCCTAGCTCATTCAGCAACAGAGATAATCACGATCTTAGCTCTTTTAGCAAGAAATGCATGGAAAACAGTGTGCGTCTTATAATTGAGGTTGTCTTGTTAGGAAAATGAGTTAGGAGACAAAATAACGGTGTTTCTACATTAAGTTTGTGTGTCTCTTTTAGATCGGAGTTGAATAGCCCCCTAGCTCATTCTGCAACAGAGATAATCACGATCTTAGCTCTTTTAGCAAGAAATGCATGGAAAACAGTGTTCGTCTTATCATTGAGGTTGTCTTTTTAGGAAAATGAGTTAGGAGACAAAATAACGGTGTTTCTACATAAAGTTAGTGTGTTTCTTTTAGATCGGAGTTGAATAGCCCCAAAGCTCATTCAGCAATAAAGATAATCACGATCTTAGCTCTTTTAGCAAGAAATGCATGGAAAACAGTGTGCGTCTTATCATTGAGGTTGTCTTGTTAGGAAAATGAGTTAGGAGACAAAATAACGGTGTTTCTACATTAAGTTAGTGTGTCTCTTTTAGATCGGAGTTGAATAGCCCCCTAGCTCATTCAGCAACAGAGATAATCACGATCTTAGCTCTTTTAGCAAGAAATGCATGGAAAACAGTGTGCGTCTTATCATTGAGGTTGTCTTGTTAGGAAAATGAGTTAGGAGACAAAATAACGGTGTTTCTACATTAAGTTAGTGTGTCTCTTTTAGATCGGAGTTGAATAGCCCCCTAGCTCATTCTGCATCAGAGATAATCACGATCTTAGCTCTTTTAGCAAGAAATGCATGGAAAACAGTGTTCGTCTTATCATTGAGGTTGTCTTTTTAGGATAATGAGTTAGGAGACAAAATAACGGTGTTTCTACATAAAGTTAGTGTGTTTCTTTTAGATCGGAGTTGAATAGCCCCAAAGCTCATTCAGCAATAAAGATAATCACGATCTTAGCTCTTTTAGCAAGAAATGCATGGAAAACAGTGTGCGTCTTATCATTGAGGTTGTCTTGTTAGGAAAATGAGTTAGGAGACAAAATAACGGTGTTTCTACATTAAGTTAGTGTGTCTCTTTTAGATCGGAGTTGAATTAGCCCCCTAGCTCATTCAGCAACAGAGATAATCACGATCTTAGCTCTTTTAGCAAGAAATGCATGGAAAACAGTGTTCGTCTTATCATTGAGGTTGTCTTGTTAGGAAAATGAGTTAGGAGACAAAATAACGGTGTTTCTACATTAAGTTAGTGTGTCTCTTTTAGATCGGAGTTGAATTAGCCCCCTAGCTCATTCAGCAACAGAGATAATCACGATCTTAGCTCTTTTAGCAAGAAATGCATGGAAAACAGTGTGCGTCTTATCATTGAGGTTGTCTTGTTAGGAAAATGAGTTAGGAGACAAAATAACGGTGTTTCTACATTAAGTTAGTGTGTCTCTTTTAGATCAGAGTTGAATAGCCCCCTAGCTGATTCAGCAACAGAGATAATCACGATCTTAGCTCTTTTAGCAAGAAATGCATGGAAAACAGTGTGCGTCTTATCATTGAGGTTGTCTTGTTAGGAAAATGAGTTAGGAGACAAAATAACGGTGTTTCTACATTAAGTTAGTGAGTCTCTTTTAGATCGGAGTTGAATTAGCCCCCTAGCTCATTCAGCAACAGAGATAATCACGATCTTAGCTCTTTTAGCAAGAAATGCATGGAAAACAGTGTTCGTCTTATCATTGAGGTTGTCTTGTTAGGAAAATGAGTTAGGAGACAAAATAACGGTGTTTCTACATTAAGTTAGTGTGTCTCTTTTAGATCGGAGTTGAATAGCCCCCTAGCTCATTCAGCAACAGAGATAATCACGATCTTAGCTCTTTTAGCAAGAAATGCATGGAAAACAGTGTGCGTCTTATCATTGAGGTTGTCTTGTTAGGAAAATGAGTTAGGAGACAAAATAACGGTGTTTCTACATTAAGTTAGTGTGTCTCTTTTAGATCGGAGTTGAATAGCCCCCTAGCTCATTCTGCAACAGAGATAATCACGATCTTAGCTCTTTTAGCAAGAAATGCATGGAAAACAGTGTTCGTCTTATCATTGAGGTTGTCTTTTTAGGATGATGAGTTAGGAGACAAAATAACGGTGTTTCTACATAAAGTTAGTGTGTTTCTTTTAGATCGGAGTTGAATAGCCCCAAAGCTCATTCAGCAATAAAGATAATCACGATCTTAGCTCTTTTAGCAAGAAATGCATGGAAAACAGTGTGCGTCTTATCATTGAGGTTGTCTTGTTAGGAAAATGAGTTAGGAGACAAAATAACGGTGTTTCTACATTAAGTTAGTGTGTCTCTTTTAGATCGGAGTTGAATTAGCCCCCTAGCTCATTCAGCAACAGAGATAATCACGATCTTAGCTCTTTTAGCAAGAAATGCATGGAAAACAGTGTTCGTCTTATCATTGAGGTTGTCTTGTTAGGAAAATGAGTTAGGAGACAAAATAACGGTGTTTCTACATTAAGTTAGTGTGTCTCTTTTAGATCGGAGTTGAATTAGCCCCCTAGCTCATTCAGCAACAGAGATAATCACGATCTTAGCTCTTTTAGCAAGAAATGCATGGAAAACAGTGTGCGTCTTATCATTGAGGTTGTCTTGTTAGGAAAATGAGTTAGGAGACAAAATAATGGTGTTTCTACATTAAGTTAGTGTGTCTCTTTTAGATCGGAGTTGAATAGCCCCCTAGCTCATTCAGCAACAGAGATAATCACGATCTTAGCTCTTTTAGCAAGAAATGCATGGAAAACAGTGTGCGTCTTATAATTGAGGTTGTCTTGTTAGGAAAATGAGTTAGGAGACAAAATAACGGTGTTTCTACATTAAGTTTGTGTGTCTCTTTTAGATCGGAGTTGAATAGCCCCCTAGCTCATTCAGCAACAGAGATAATCACGATCTTAGCTCTTTTAGCAAGAAATGCATGGAAAACAGTGTTCGTCTTATCATTGAGGTTGTCTTTTTAGGATAATGAGTTAGGAGACAAAATAACGGTGTTTCTACATAAAGTTAGTGTGTTTCTTTTAGATCGGAGTTGAATAGCCCCAAAGCTCATTCAGCAATAAAGATAATCACGATCTTAGCTCTTTTAGCAAGAAATGCATGGAAAACAGTGTGCGTCTTATCATTGAGGTTGTCTTGTTAGGAAAATGAGTTAGGAGACAAAATAACGGTGTTTCTACATTAAGTTAGTGTGTCTCTTTTAGATCGGAGTTGAATTAGCCCCCTAGCTCATTCAGCAACAGAGATAATCACGATCTTAGCTCTTTTAGCAAGAAATGCATGGAAAACAGTGTTCGTCTTATCATTGAGGTTGTCTTGTTAGGAAAATGAGTTAGGAGACAAAATAACGGTGTTTCTACATTAAGTTAGTGTGTCTCTTTTAGATCGGAGTTGAATTAGCCCCCTAGCTCATTCAGCAACAGAGATAATCACGATCTTAGCTCTTTTAGCAAGAAATGCATGGAAAACAGTGTGCGTCTTATCATTGAGGTTGTCTTGTTAGGAAAATGAGTTAGGAGACAAAATAACGGTGTTTCTACATTAAGTTAGTGTGTCTCTTTTAGATTAGAGTTGAATAGCCCCCTAGCTGATTCAGCAACAGAGATAATCACGATCTTAGCTCTTTTAGCAAGAAATGCATGGAAAACAGTGTGCGTCTTATCATTGAGGTTGTCTTGTTAGGAAAATGAGTTAGGAGACAAAATAACGGTGTTTCTACATTAAGTTAGTGAGTCTCTTTTAGATCGGAGTTGAATTAGCCCCCTAGCTCATTCAGCAACAGAGATAATCACGATCTTAGCTCTTTTAGCAAGAAATGCATGGAAAACAGTGTTCGTCTTATCATTGAGGTTGTCTTGTTAGGAAAATGAGTTAGGAGACAAAATAACGGTGTTTCTTCATTAAGTTAGTGTGTCTCTTTTAGATCGGAGTTGAATAGCCCCCTAGCTCATTCAGCAACAGAGATAATCACGATCTTAGCTCTTTTAGCAAGAAATGCATGGAAAACAGTGTGCGTCTTATCATTGAGGTTGTCTTGTTAGGAAAATGAGTTAGGAGACAAAATAACGGTGTTTCTACATTAAGTTAGTGTGTCTCTTTTAGATCGGAGTTGAATAGCCCCCTAGCTCATTCTGCAACAGAGATAATCACGATCTTAGCTCTTTTAGCAAGAAATGCATGGAAAACAGTGTTCGTCTTATCATTGAGGTTGTCTTTTTAGGATAATGAGTTAGGAGACAAAATAACGGTGTTTCTACATAAAGTTAGTGTGTTTCTTTTAGATCGGAGTTGAATAGCCCCAAAGCTCATTCAGCAATAAAGATAATCACGATCTTAGCTCTTTTAGCAAGAAATGCATGGAAAACAGTGTGCGTCTTATCATTGAGGTTGTCTTGTTAGGAAAATGAGTTAGGAGACAAAATAACGGTGTTTCTACATTAAGTTAGTGTGTCTCTTTTAGATCGGAGTTGAATTAGCCCCCTAGCTCATTCAGCAACAGAGATAATCACGATCTTAGCTCTTTTAGCAAGAAATGCATGGAAAACAGTGTTCGTCTTATCATTGAGGTTGTCTTGTTAGGAAAATGAGTTAGGAGACAAAATAACGGTGTTTCTACATTAAGTTAGTGTGTCTCTTTTAGATCGGAGTTGAATTAGCCCCCTAGCTCATTCAGCAACAGAGATAATCACGATCTTAGCTCTTTTAGCAAGAAATGCATGGAAAACAGTGTGCGTCTTATCATTGAGGTTGTCTTGTTAGGAAAATGAGTTAGGAGACAAAATAACGGTGTTTCTACATTAAGTTAGTGTGTCTCTTTTAGATCGGAGTTGAATAGCCCCCTAGCTCATTCAGCAACAGAGATAATCACGATCTTAGCTCTTTTAGCAAGAAATGCATGGAAAACAGTGTGCGTCTTATAATTGAGGTTGTCTTGTTAGGAAAATGAGTTAGGAGACAAAATAACGGTGTTTCTACATTAAGTTTGTGTGTCTCTTTTAGATCGGAGTTGAATAGCCCCCTAGCTCATTCTGCAACAGAGATAATCACGATCTTAGCTCTTTTAGCAAGAAATGCATGGAAAACAGTGTTCGTCTTATCATTGAGGTTGTCTTTTTAGGAAAATGAGTTAGGAGACAAAATAACGGTGTTTCTACATAAAGTTAGTGTGTTTCTTTTAGATCGGAGTTGAATAGCCCCAAAGCTCATTCAGCAATAAAGATAATCACGATCTTAGCTCTTTTAGCAAGAAATGCATGGAAAACAGTGTGCGTCTTATCATTGAGGTTGTCTTGTTAGGAAAATGAGTTAGGAGACAAAATAACGGTGTTTCTACATTAAGTTAGTGTGTCTCTTTTAGATCGGAGTTGAATAGCCCCCTAGCTCATTCAGCAACAGAGATAATCACGATCTTAGCTCTTTTAGCAAGAAATGCATGGAAAACAGTGTGCGTCTTATCATTGAGGTTGTCTTGTTAGGAAAATGAGTTAGGAGACAAAATAACGGTGTTTCTACATTAAGTTAGTGTGTCTCTTTTAGATCGGAGTTGAATAGCCCCCTAGCTCATTCTGCAACAGAGATAATCACGATCTTAGCTCTTTTAGCAAGAAATGCATGGAAAACAGTGTTCGTCTTATCATTGAGGTTGTCTTTTTAGGATAATGAGTTAGGAGACAAAATAACGGTGTTTCTACATAAAGTTAGTGTGTTTCTTTTAGATCGGAGTTGAATAGCCCCAAAGCTCATTCAGCAATAAAGATAATCACGATCTTAGCTCTTTTAGCAAGAAATGCATGGAAAACAGTGTGCGTCTTATCATTGAGGTTGTCTTGTTAGGAAAATGAGTTAGGAGACAAAATAACGGTGTTTCTACATTAAGTTAGTGTGTCTCTTTTAGATCGGAGTTGAATTAGCCCCCTAGCTCATTCAGCAACAGAGATAATCACGATCTTAGCTCTTTTAGCAAGAAATGCATGGAAAACAGTGTTCGTCTTATCATTGAGGTTGTCTTGTTAGGAAAATGAGTTAGGAGACAAAATAACGGTGTTTCTACATTAAGTTAGTGTGTCTCTTTTAGATCGGAGTTGAATTAGCCCCCTAGCTCATTCAGCAACAGAGATAATCACGATCTTAGCTCTTTTAGCAAGAAATGCATGGAAAACAGTGTGCGTCTTATCATTGAGGTTGTCTTGTTAGGAAAATGAGTTAGGAGACAAAATAACGGTGTTTCTACATTAAGTTAGTGTGTCTCTTTTAGATCAGAGTTGAATAGCCCCCTAGCTGATTCAGCAACAGAGATAATCACGATCTTAGCTCTTTTAGCAAGAAATGCATGGAAAACAGTGTGCGTCTTATCATTGAGGTTGTCTTGTTAGGAAAATGAGTTAGGAGACAAAATAACGGTGTTTCTACATTAAGTTAGTGAGTCTCTTTTAGATCGGAGTTGAATTAGCCCCCTAGCTCATTCAGCAACAGAGATAATCACGATCTTAGCTCTTTTAGCAAGAAATGCATGGAAAACAGTGTTCGTCTTATCATTGAGGTTGTCTTTTTAGGATAATGAGTTAGGAGACAAAATAACGGTGTTTCTACATAAAGTTAGTGTGTTTCTTTTAGATCGGAGTTGAATAGCCCCAAAGCTCATTCAGCAATAAAGATAATCACGATCTTAGCTCTTTTAGCAAGAAATGCATGGAAAACAGTGTGCGTCTTATCATTGAGGTTGTCTTGTTAGGAAAATGAGTTAGGAGACAAAATAACGGTGTTTCTACATTAAGTTAGTGTGTCTCTTTTAGATCGGAGTTGAATTAGCCCCCTAGCTCATTCAGCAACAGAGATAATCACGATCTTAGCTCTTTTAGCAAGAAATGCATGGAAAACAGTGTTCGTCTTATCATTGAGGTTGTCTTTTTAGGATAATGAGTTAGGAGACAAAATAACGGTGTTTCTACATAAAGTTAGTGTGTTTCTTTTAGATCGGAGTTGAATAGCCCCAAAGCTCATTCAGCAATAAAGATAATCACGATCTTAGCTCTTTTAGCAAGAAATGCATGGAAAACAGTGTGCGTCTTATCATTGAGGTTGTCTTGTTAGGAAAATGAGTTAGGAGACAAAATAACGGTGTTTCTACATTAAGTTAGTGTGTCTCTTTTAGATCGGAGTTGAATAGCCCCCTAGCTCATTCTGCAACAGAGATAATCACGATCTTAGCTCTTTTAGCAAGAAATGCATGGAAAACAGTGTTCGTCTTATCATTGAGGTTGTCTTTTTAGGATAATGAGTTAGGAGACAAAATAACGGTGTTTCTACATAAAGTTAGTGTATTTCTTTTAGATCGGAGTTGAATAGCCCCAAAGCTCATTCAGCAATAAAGATAATCACGATCTTAGCTCTTTTAGCAAGAAATGCATGGAAAACAGTGTGCGTCTTATCATTGAGGTTGTCTTGTTAGGAAAATGAGTTAGGAGACAAAATAACGGTGTTTCTACATTAAGTTAGTGTGTCTCTTTTAGATCGGAGTTGAATTAGCCCCCTAGCTCATTCAGCAACAGAGATAATCACGATCTTAGCTCTTTTAGCAAGAAATGCATGGAAAACAGTGTTCGTCTTATCATTGAGGTTGTCTTGTTAGGAAAATGAGTTAGGAGACAAAATAACGGTGTTTCTACATTAAGTTAGTGTGTCTCTTTTAGATCGGAGTTGAATTAGCCCCCTAGCTCATTCAGCAACAGAGATAATCACGATCTTAGCTCTTTTAGCAAGAAATGCATGGAAAACAGTGTGCGTCTTATCATTGAGGTTGTCTTGTTAGGAAAATGAGTTAGGAGACAAAATAACGGTGTTTCTACATTAAGTTAGTGTGTCTCTTTTGATCAGAGTTGAATAGCCCCCTAGCTCATTCAGCAACAGAGATAATCACGATCTTAGCTCTTTTAGCAAGAAATGCATGGAAAACAGTGTGCGTCTTATCATTGAGGTTGTCTTGTTAGGAAATGAGTTAGGAGACAAAATAACGGTGTTTCTACATTAAGTTAGTGTGTCTCTTTTAGATCGGAGTTGAATTAGCCCCCTAGCTCATTCAGCAACAGAGATAATCACGATCTTAGCTCTTTTAGCAAGAAATGCATGGAAAACAGTGTTCGTCTTATCATTGAGGTTGTCTTGTTAGGAAAATGAGTTAGGAGACAAAATAACGGTGTTTCTACATTAAGTTAGTGTGTCTCTTTTAGATCGGAGTTGAATAGCCCCCTAGCTCATTCAGCAACAGAGATAATCACGATCTTAGCTCTTTTAGCAAGAAATGCATGGAAAACAGTGTGCGTCTTATCATTGAGGTTGTCTTGTTAGGAAAATGAGTTAGGAGACAAAATAACGGTGTTTCTACATTAAGTTAGTGTGTCTCTTTTAGATCGGAGTTGAATAGCCCCCTAGCTCATTCTGCAACAGAGATAATCACGATCTTAGCTCTTTTAGCAAGAAATGCATGGAAAACAGTGTTCGTCTTATCATTGAGGTTGTCTTTTTAGGATAATGAGTTAGGAGACAAAATAACGGTGTTTCTACATAAAGTTAGTGTGTTTCTTTTAGATCGGAGTTGAATAGCCCCAAAGCTCATTCAGCAATAAAGATAATCACGATCTTAGCTCTTTTAGCAAGAAATGCATGGAAAACAGTGTGCGTCTTATCATTGAGGTTGTCTTGTTAGGAAAATGAGTTAGGAGACAAAATAACGGTGTTTCTACATTAAGTTAGTGTGTCTCTTTTAGATCGGAGTTGAATTAGCCCCCTAGCTCATTCAGCAACAGAGATAATCACGATCTTAGCTCTTTTAGCAAGAAATGCATGGAAAACAGTGTTCGTCTTATCATTGAGGTTGTCTTGTTAGGAAAATGAGTTAGGAGACAAAATAACGGTGTTTCTACATTAAGTTAGTGTGTCTCTTTTAGATCGGAGTTGAATTAGCCCCCTAGCTCATTCAGCAACAGAGATAATCACGATCTTAGCTCTTTTAGCAAGAAATGCATGGAAAACAGTGTGCGTCTTATCATTGAGGTTGTCTTGTTAGGAAAATGAGTTAGGAGACAAAATAACGGTGTTTCTACATTAAGTTAGTGTGTCTCTTTTAGATCGGAGTTGAATAGCCCCCTAGCTCATTCAGCAACAGAGATAATCACGATCTTAGCTCTTTTAGCAAGAAATGCATGGAAAACAGTGTGCGTCTTATCATTGAGGTTGTCTTGTTAGGAAAATGAGTTAGGAGACAAAATAACGGTGTTTCTACATTAAGTTAGTGTGTCTCTTTTAGATCGGAGTTGAATAGCCCCCTAGCTCATTCAGCAACAGAGATAATCACGATCTTAGCTCTTTTAGCAAGAAATGCATGGAAAACAGTGTGCGTCTTATCATTGAGGTTGTCTTGTTAGGAAAATGAGTTAGGAGACAAAATAACGGTGTTTCTACATTAAGTTAGTGTGTCCTTTTAGATCGGAGTTGAATTAGCCCCCTAAGCTCATTCAGCAACAGAGATAATCACGATCTTAGCTCTTTTAGCAAGAAATGCATGGAAAACAGTGTGCGTCTTATCATTGAGGTTGTCTTGTTAGGAAAATGAGTTAGGAGACAAAATAACGGTGTTTCTACATTAAGTTAGTGTGTCTCTTTTAGATCGGAGTTGAATTAGCCCCCTAGCTCATTCAGCAACAGAGATAATCACGATCTTAGCTCTTTTAGCAAGAAATGCATGGAAAACAGTGTTCGTCTTATCATTGAGGTTGTCTTGTTAGGAAAATGAGTTAGGAGACAAAATAACGGTGTTTCTACATTAAGTTAGTGTGTCTCTTTTAGATCGGAGTTGAATAGCCCCCTAGCTCATTCAGCAACAGAGATAATCACGATCTTAGCTCTTTTAGCAAGAAATGCATGGAAAACAGTGTGCGTCTTATCATTGAGGTTGTCTTGTTAGGAAAATGAGTTAGGAGACAAAATAACGGTGTTTCTACATTAAGTTAGTGTGTCTCTTTTAGATCGGAGTTGAATAGCCCCCTAGCTCATTCAGCAACAGAGATAATCACGATCTTAGCTCTTTTAGCAAGAAATGCATGGAAAACAGTGTGCGTCTTATCATTGAGGTTGTCTTGTTAGGAAAATGAGTTAGGAGACAAAATAACGGTGTTTCTACATTAAGTTAGTGTGTCTCTTTTAGATCGGAGTTGAATTAGCCCCCTAGCTCATTCAGCAACAGAGATAATCACGATCTTAGCTCTTTTAGCAAGAAATGCATGGAAAACAGTGTTCGTCTTATCATTGAGGTTGTCTTGTTAGGAAAATGAGTTAGGAGACAAAATAACGGTGTTTCTACATTAAGTTAGTGTGTCTCTTTTAGATCGGAGTTGAATAGCCCCCTAGCTCATTCAGCAACAGAGATAATCACGATCTTAGCTCTTTTAGCAAGAAATGCATGGAAAACAGTGTGCGTCTTATCATTGAGGTTGTCTTGTTAGGAAAATGAGTTAGGAGACAAAATAACGGTGTTTCTACATTAAGTTAGTGTGTCTCTTTTAGATCGGAGTTGAATAGCCCCCTAGCTCATTCTGCAACAGAGATAATCACGATCTTAGCTCTTTTAGCAAGAAATGCATGGAAAACAGTGTTCGTCTTATCATTGAGGTTGTCTTTTTAGGATAATGAGTTAGGAGACAAAATAACGGTGTTTCTACATAAAGTTAGTGTGTTTCTTTTAGATCGGAGTTGAATAGCCCCAAAGCTCATTCAGCAATAAAGATAATCACGATCTTAGCTCTTTTAGCAAGAAATGCATGGAAAACAGTGTGCGTCTTATCATTGAGGTTGTCTTGTTAGGAAAATGAGTTAGGAGACAAAATAACGGTGTTTCTACATTAAGTTAGTGTGTCTCTTTTAGATCGGAGTTGAATTAGCCCCCTAGCTCATTCAGCAACAGAGATAATCACGATCTTAGCTCTTTTAGCAAGAAATGCATGGAAAACAGTGTTCGTCTTATCATTGAGGTTGTCTTGTTAGGAAAATGAGTTAGGAGACAAAATAACGGTGTTTCTACATTAAGTTAGTGTGTCTCTTTTAGATCGGAGTTGAATTAGCCCCCTAGCTCATTCAGCAACAGAGATAATCACGATCTTAGCTCTTTTAGCAAGAAATGCATGGAAAACAGTGTGCGTCTTATCATTGAGGTTGTCTTGTTAGGAAAATGAGTTAGGAGACAAAATAACGGTGTTTCTACATTAAGTTAGTGTGTCTCTTTTAGATCGGAGTTGAATAGCCCCCTAGCTCATTCAGCAACAGAGATAATCACGATCTTAGCTCTTTTAGCAAGAAATGCATGGAAAACAGTGTGCGTCTTATAATTGAGGTTGTCTTGTTAGGAAAATGAGTTAGGAGACAAAATAACGGTGTTTCTACATTAAGTTTGTGTGTCTCTTTTAGATCGGAGTTGAATAGCCCCCTAGCTCATTCTGCAACAGAGATAATCACGATCTTAGCTCTTTTAGCAAGAAATGCATGGAAAACAGTGTTCGTCTTATCATTGAGGTTGTCTTTTTAGGAAAATGAGTTAGGAGACAAAATAACGGTGTTTCTACATAAAGTTAGTGTGTTTCTTTTAGATCGGAGTTGAATAGCCCCAAAGCTCATTCAGCAATAAAGATAATCACGATCTTAGCTCTTTTAGCAAGAAATGCATGGAAAACAGTGTGCGTCTTATCATTGAGGTTGTCTTGTTAGGAAATGAGTTAGGAGACAAAATAACGGTGTTTCTACATTAAGTTAGTGTGTCTCTTTTAGATCGGAGTTGAATAGCCCCCTAGCTCATTCAGCAACAGAGATAATCACGATCTTAGCTCTTTTAGCAAGAAATGCATGGAAAACAGTGTGCGTCTTATCATTGAGGTTGTCTTGTTAGGAAAATGAGTTAGGAGACAAAATAACGGTGTTTCTACATTAAGTTAGTGTGTCTCTTTTAGATCGGAGTTGAATAGCCCCCTAGCTCATTCTGCAACAGAGATAATCACGATCTTAGCTCTTTTAGCAAGAAATGCATGGAAAACAGTGTTCGTCTTATCATTGAGGTTGTCTTTTTAGGATAATGAGTTAGGAGACAAAATAACGGTGTTTCTACATAAAGTTAGTGTGTTTCTTTTAGATCGGAGTTGAATAGCCCCCAAAGCTCATTCAGCAACAGAGATAATCACGATCTTAGCTCTTTTAGCAAGAAATGCATGGAAAACAGTGTGCGTCTTATCATTGAGGTTGTCTTGTTAGGAAAATGAGTTAGGAGACAAAATAACGGTGTTTCTACATTAAGTTAGTGTGTCTCTTTTAGATCGGAGTTGAATAGCCCCCTAGCTCATTCAGCAACAGAGATAATCACGATCTTAGCTCTTTTAGCAAGAAATGCATGGAAAACAGTGTGCGTCTTATCATTGAGGTTGTCTTGTTAGGAAAATGAGTTAGGAGACAAAATAACGGTGTTTCTACATTAAGTTGTGTGTCTCTTTTAGATCGGAGTTGAATAGCCCCCTAGCTCATTCTGCAACAGAGATAATCACGATCTTAGCTCTTTTAGCAAGAAATGCATGGAAAACAGTGTTCGTCTTATCATTGAGGTTGTCTTTTTAGGAAAATGAGTAGGAGACAAAATAACGGTGTTTCTACATAAAGTTAGTGTGTTTCTTTTAGATCGGAGTTGAATAGCCCCAAAGCTCATTCAGCAATAAAGATAATCACGATCTTAGCTCTTTTAGCAAGAAATGCATGGAAAACAGTGTGCGTCTTATCATTGAGGTTGTCTTGTTAGGAAAATGAGTTAGGAGACAAAATAACGGTGTTTCTACATTAAGTTAGTGTGTCTCTTTTAGATCGGAGTTGAATAGCCCCCTAGCTCATTCAGCAACAAGATAATCACGATCTTAGCTCTTTTAGCAAGAAATGCATGGAAAACAGTGTGCGTCTTATCATTGAGGTTGTCTTGTTAGGAAAATGAGTTAGGAGACAAAATAACGGTGTTTCTACATTAAGTTAGTGTGTCTCTTTTAGATCGGAGTTGAATAGCCCCCTAGCTCATTCTGCAACAGAGATAATCACGATCTTAGCTCTTTTAGCAAGAAATGCATGGAAAACAGTGTTCGTCTTATCATTGAGGTTGTCTTTTTAGGATAATGAGTTAGGAGACAAAATAACGGTGTTTCTACATAAGTTAGTGTGTTTCTTTTAGATCGGAGTTGAATAGCCCCAAAGCTCATTCAGCAATAAAGATAATCACGATCTTAGCTCTTTTAGCAAGAAATGCATGGAAAACAGTGTGCGTCTTATCATTGAGGTTGTCTTGTTAGGAAAATGAGTTAGGAGACAAAATAACGGTGTTTCTACATTAAGTTTGTGTGATTCTCTTTTAGATCGGAGTTGAATAGCCCCCTAGCTCATTCTGCAACAGAGATAATCACGATCTTAGCTCTTTTAGCAAGAAATGCATGGAAAACAGTGTTCGTCTTATCATTGAGGTTGTCTTTTTAGGAAAATGAGTTAGGAGACAAAATAACGGTGTTTCTACATAAAGTTAGTGTGTTTCTTTTAGATCGGAGTTGAATAGCCCCAAAGCTCATTCAGCAATAAAGATAATCACGATCTTAGCTCTTTTAGCAAGAAATGCATGGAAAACAGTGTGCGTCTTATCATTGAGGTTGTCTTGTTAGGAAAATGAGTTAGGAGACAAACATAACGGTGTTTCTACATTAAGTTAGTGTTTGTCTCTTTTAGATCGGAGTTGAATAGCCCCCTAGCTCATTCAGCAACAGAGATAATCACGATCTTAGCTCTTTTAGCAAGAAATGCAATGGAAAACAGTGTGCGTCTTATCATTGAGGTTGTCTTGTTGGAAAATGAGTTAGGAGACAAAATAACGGTGTTTCTACATTAAGTTAGTGTGTCTCTTTTAGATCGGAGTTGAATAGCCCCCTAGCTCATTCAGCAACAGAGATAATCACGATCTTAGCTCTTTTAGCAAGAAATGCATGGAAAACAGTGTGCGTCTTATCATTGAGGTTGTCTTGTTAGGAAAATGAGTTAGGAGACAAAATAACGGTGTTTCTACATTAAGTTAGTGTGTCTCTTTTAGTCGGAGCTGATAGCCCCCTAGCTCATTCTGCAACAGAGATAATCACGATCTTAGCTCTTTTAGCAAGAAATGCATGGAAAACAGTGTTCGTCTTATCATTGAGGTTGTCTTTTTAGGATAATGAGTTAGGAGACAAAATAACGGTGTTTCTACATAAAGTTAGTGT